>NW_027362763.1:883934839-884542547 GCF_046119375.1 Phyllobates terribilis | reverse complement strand
CTCTGCACTGAACTAAGATGGTGCCCACCTTTTATACTCCCTTCTCAATGCACCCAGGAACTGCTTCCTCCCTGCTCCTGCACTACAGGGTTCCCCTTCCTCAGTGTTCCCTCCCCCCACTCCAGCCAGGGACAGGCACTGTCGTGCCCATCTCAGGGACATATTGGTCGCCTTGCCCCACGGCAATGTGGTGTAATGCATGCAGGTGTCGGGTCCTGATCCACACTCCATCCTTACCTGAGAGTGAGATATCACACCTCTGGGTGAGGTGCGATACCTCTGTAGCAACCGAGCCCTCAGGGTGCTACTGTTCCATTTATCTTCAGCCTAGGTGACGTATTGCGATACAGGGCCGTGATTTTGGCTATAAAAGGGTCCCCTAGACCCCTACCCCAAGCTTTTTAAGAGAATGATATATGGCGTGCCAGGAGACTCTATGGAATGCTTTGTCAGCATCCAGCGAGAGTATCTAATTACAAATTTTTAACTGCATCTAGCCCAGGAAATACTTTGTGCCTAGTAGCAGTTTCTGCTAGTCAGCGGATTATCTCGGCTGTTAAGCAAGCTACACCACCTGTAGTTTAGACACTTAATTTTTTCAAAGGAAATGCTTCGGGACCACGGGATACTCAGTGAAGAGCATCAGGAGGCACCCCAAGGCATATGGGCTGGGACTGGCGGTAGGATGCCTTGCGGTGGACAGCCGAGCTCGATCCTTATAAAAGCTTTTTAACTGCAGCAGCTTTAGTGGACGCTACTGGAGCTGGAATTACGTGGCTGCTGGCATGAGACTTGCCCTCCAATAGATCCTTGTAAAAGGATTTAAAGTGTATTCATTCAAATTAGAGAGACAATTTAAATTAAAAAGCTTAGAGCTGCCTCCACCACAGGGGGGCTCGCTCGACCCACCAGCGGACAGGCACCAGTATTGGGAGAGGGGGGCTGGCCGTCAGGGTCCACCGCGGCTCTGGCACAAACCCGGCGACACGGAGGTGGCACGGGCAGGAACGGACTGGCCGTGTCGGCTTCTCACTTTTTGGATTTTAGAAGGGCATGACATGCCTATATCTGTGTCTCCCCCTCCTTTTACTCCTCCACCTCTTTTCTTTTCACATGACTATATGTACTTGTCACTTTTCCATGTGTTAGTTATGTCTTCTGAGCAGTTTGTCAGCTTTTGGACACCTTTGAAGGTGTTTTCTATGTGTTTCTATGTGTTTTTGTTTGCCTGCCATTGGTTTTAACGGTGTTCGAAGGTGTTCGACGAACAGTTCGACGAACAGTTCGGCGAACACACGGGTGTTCGACGAACCAAACCGAACTCGAACACTACGGGGGTGGCTCAACACTACTCAACACTATTCATAACCTCATGCCAGCGGCGGACGGGTGTCCATACTCGGTCCCCAGCCGCCACTATTTCTCCCGGTATTATCTCCGCCTTCTACAAGCACGGGTCCCACAACATTACCAGTGCCCTCCCCAGTGCACTTACTGGGAAGGACTGCCTAACCACAAACACGTGGACAGGTGAATGTGGCCAGGGAAGGTACGGAGCCAGTCCACAACTTTTTTTGCTGAGTTGTATTTAGCTCGGTGAAAGGACTGCAATAGAGGGAAACCGTATTTACTCTGGGTGTCATTTTTCCCAGAAAGTCCTCTAATGCTGCTTGTTGCAGAAGCAATGGCAGCCCGTCCAACATCAACTGGCACTTGTCGGTGGTGGTTTGACACACACATCTTTCTTTGCGCATTTAATTTCATGACTACAGAGTTGGGCAATGGCCTGATCCCCAATGCGGTTTGAGAAATACCATGCATAAGCACGTCCGATCCACATTAAAAAAGCAGCCATAGGTCCGGGAACCTTCCCCCACACTTTTCTTAGCCAGGTCTGCTTCTTGGCAGGGATGGACGGACCCACCAGAAAACCAGAGAGTCCTCCAGTTGGCCCTGGCTTCTCCTTCAGGAGAGTTCATAGTGCCGAGGTGAGGCCATGATGATGATAGAGACCACCATCTGCTTAGTTTTCTGTTACTTGGAATGCAAGTGCAAGTATGCAGCCAGCCACCCACCCGCCCATTCACAGGCCGCGATACTAAACTTTAAGATTTCTGAGCAGCTGCTTGCACTTGAAATGTGGCCTTTTAGGCTCGTGGAGGCGGAAGCTGTCCACAATCTTATGGCGGCGGCGACCGGGTATCCTTACTCAGTCTCCAGCTGCCACTATTTTTCCCGGTATCGTCTCCGCCTTCCACAAGCACGGGTCCCACAACATGACCCGTGCCCTCCCCAGTGCACTTACTGGGAAGGACCGCCTAGCCACAAACACGTGGACAGATGAATGTGGCCAGGGACGGTATGGAGCTAGTCCACAGCTTTTTTTGCCGAGTTGTATTTAGCTCGGTAAAAGGACTGCCATAGAAGGAAACCGTATCTACTCTGGGTGTCATATCTCCCAGGTAGTCCTCTAATGCAGCTTGTTGCACAAGCAATGGCAGCCCATCCAACATCAACTCGCACTTGTCGGTGGTGCTTTGACGCACACATCTTTCTTTGCGCATTTAATTTTATTACTACAGAGTTGGGCAATGGCCTGATCTGCAATGCGGTTTGAGAAATAACATGCATAAGCACGTCCTATCCACATTAAAAAAGCAGTCATAGTGTCCGGGAACCTTCCCCCACACTTTTCTTAGCCAGGACTGCTTCTCGGCAGGGTTGGATGGTCCCACCAGAGAATCCTCTGGTGTGCCTTGGCTTCTACCTCAGGAGAGTTCATGATAGCGCTAACTTTGCAGCCGCTATGGGGCTCTTGAGCGGGGGAGAAAGGTGAGCCCTCAGAATCAAATCCTCTGGTGGACACAATGTTTTTCAATCTGAAACAGCTTCTCATCTGGAGTTGTATTTCACCAGAGCTCGGTGAAAGGACTGGCATAGAGGGAAACCATATCTACTCCGGCTGTCATTTCTCCGTCACCAGGTTCTGCCCATTCTCACACACGACCATGCCTGGCTGTATGTTCAGCGGTGAGAGCCACAGATCAGGCTGCTGTGTTACAGCATTCAACAACTCTGCAGCGCTGGGTGGTTTGTCACCTAGGCATTAAGCATGTTATCTCCAGCACAGCCTGTTGCCGCTTGGCCAAGGCAGTGCTGCAGTGCTGTCAGCTTGTGACTGATGTGGTCATTTCAGAGATGGAGGAGGATATGCAGAAGTTGAACAATGTAATTACATTGAGGTTAAAATGGTGACGCTGTTTTTTATACTAAAGAAAGATCCTATTGTTTTTTTGTTTTGTTTTTTTTATGTCATTTTTTAAGACAAATGCATTCACCGGGAAATGTCATTTTAACATTTTACAACCTTATCTGGCAATGTGGTGTGTGACACATCATCAGACACATCCTGTTTTATATATGATGGAGAGACTCTGAAAGTCATAAAGCCTATTTTTATAGGGCCATCAGACGGCCCTTACTATTCTTAAAGGGTCAGCAGTCGGCCCTCGCTATTGTTAGAGAGAGATCAGCCGGCTATTCTTTGTTGCTCCCATTATTAACAAGTGAGTCTCCTATACTGTTATTGTGTATGCAGTGACTACAAGGGCTGCCAAAAATTTGGACACAACCCAATACCCCTTTGAAGAGACATAGAGGAGGGTCTCAGTAAAAAAAATGTTCCCATTATAAAGGAGTGGGTCTCCAATAGTGGTAACGCCCATGCTGTGACCACAAGGGCTGCCAAAATTTGGGAAAAACCCCACAAAGAATTTAAAGACACATAGACCAGGGCCACAGTAATGACAAATTCCCATTAGAAAGGAGAGAGTCTGCTATACAGTTATAGGGTATGCAGTGAGTCCAATGGCTGACCAATTTTAGGAAAAACCCCACTAAGAATTTAAAGACACATAGAGTAGGGCCACAGTAACAAGTACGACATGTTCCCATTAGAAAGTAGAGGGTCTGCTATACAGTTATAGGGTATGCAGTGAGTCCAACGGCTGACCAAATTTAGGAAAAACCCCACTAAGAATTTAAAGACACATAGAGCAGGGCCACAGTAATGACAAATTTCCATTAGAAAGGAGAGAGTCTGCTATACAGTTATAGGGTATGCAAAGAGTCCAACGACTGACCAGTTTTAGGAAAAACTCCACTAAGAATTTAAAGACACATAGAGCAGGGCCACAGTAACAAGTACGACATGTTTCCATTAGAAAGGAGAGGGTCTGCTATACAGTTATAGGGTATGCAGTGAGTCCAACGGCTGACCAAATTTAGGAAAAACCCCACTAAGAATTTAAAGACACATAGAGCAGGGCCACAGTAACGACAAATTCCCATTAGAAAGGAGAGAGTCTGCGATACAGTTATATGGTATGCAGTGAGTCCAACGGTTGACCAATTTTAGGAAAAAACCCACTAAGAATTTAAAGACACATAGAGCAGGGCCACAGTAATGACAAATTCCCATTAGAAAGGAGAGGGTGTGCTATACAGTTATAGGGTTTGTAGTGAGTCCAACGGGTGACCAATTTTAGGAAAAACCCCACTAAGAATTTAAAGACACATAGAGCAGGGCCACAGTAACGACAAATTCCCATTAGAAAGGAGAGAGTCTGCGATACAGTTATATGGTATGCAGTGAGTCCAACGGCTGACCAATTTTAGGAAAAAACCCACTAAGAATTTAAAGACACATAGAGCAGGGCCACAGTAATGACAAATTCCCATTAGAAAGGAGAGGGTGTGCTATACAGTTATAGGGTTTGTAGTGAGTCCAACGGGTGACCAATTTTAGGAAAAACCCCACTAAGAATTTAAAGACACATAGAGCAGGGCCACAATAACGACAAATTCCCATTAGAAAGGAGAGAGTCGGCTATACAGTAATAGGGTATGCAGTGGGTCCAACGGCTGACCAATTTTAGGAAAAACCCCACTAAGAATTTAAAGACACATAGAGCAGGGCCACAGTAACAAGTACGACATGTTCCCATTAGAAAGTAGAGGGTCTGCTATACAGTTATAGGGTATGCAGTGAGTCCAACGGCTGACCAATTTTAGGAAAAACCCCATTAAGAATTTAAAGACACGTAGAGCAGGGCCACAGTAATGACAAATTCCCATTAGAAAGGAGAGAGTCTGCTATACAGTTATAGGGTATGCAGTGAGTCCAATGGCTGACCAATTTTAGGAAAAACCCCACTAAGAATTTAAAGACACATAGAGCAAGGCCACAGTAACAAGTACGACATGTTCCCATTAGAAAGTAGAGGGTCTGCTATACAGTTATAGGGTATGCAGTGAGTCCAACGGCTGACCAATTTTAGGAAAAACCCCACTAAGAATTTAAAGACACATAGAGCAGGGCCACAGTAATGACAAATTTCCATTAGAAAGGAGAGAGTCTGCTATACAGTTATAGGGTATGCAAAGAGTCCAATGGCTGACCAATTTTAGGAAAAACTCCACTAAGAATTTAAAGACACATAGAGCAGGGCCACAGTAACAAGTACGACATGTTTCCATTAGAAAGGAGAGGGTCTGCTCTACAGTTATAGGGTATGCAGTGAGTCCAACGGCTGACCAAATTTAGGAAAAACTCCACTAAGAATTTAAAGACACATAGAGCAGGGCCACAGTAACGACAAATTCCCATTAGAAAGGAGAGAGTCTGCGATACAGTTATATGGTATGCAGTGAGTCCAACGGTTGACCAATTTTAGGAAAAAACCCACTAAGAATTTAAAGACACATAGAGCAGGGCCACAGTAATGACAAATTCCCATTAGAAAGGAGAGGGTGTGCTATACAGTTATAGGGTTTGTAGTGAGTCCAACGGGTGACCAATTTTAGGAAAAACCCCACTAAGAATTTAAAGACACATAGAGCAGGGCCACAGTAACGACAAATTCCCATTAGAAAGGAGAGAGTCTGCGATACAGTTATATGGTATGCAGTGAGTCCAACGGCTGACCAATTTTAGGAAAAAACCCACTAAGAATTTAAAGACACATAGAGCAGGGCCACAGTAATGACAAATTCCCATTAGAAAGGAGAGGGTGTGCTACACAGTTATAGGGTTTGTAGTGAGTCCAACGGGTGACCAATTTTAGGAAAAACCCCACTAAGAATTTAAAGACACATAGAGCAGGGCCACAATAACGACAAATTCCCATTAGAAAGGAGAGAGTCGGCTATACAGTAATAGGGTATGCAGTGAGTCCAACGGCTGACCAATTTTAGAAAAAACCCCACTAAGAATTTAAAGACACATAGAGCAGGGCCACAGTAACAAGTACGACATGTTCCCATTAGAAAGTAGAGGGTCTGCTATACAGTAATAGGGTATGCAGTGAGTCCAACGGCTGACCAATTTTAGGAAAAACCCCATTAAGAATTTAAAGACACATAGAGCAGGGCCATAGTAATGACAAATTCCCATTAGAAAGGAGAGAGTCTGCTATACAGTTATAGGGTATGCAGTGAGTCCAATGGCTGACCAATTTTAGGAAAAACCCCACTAAGAATTTAAAGACACATAGAGCAGGGCCACAGTAACAAGTACGACATGTTCCCATTAGAAAATAGAGGGTCTGCTATACAGTTATAGGATATGCAGTGAGTCCAACGGCTGACCAATTTTAGGAAAAACCCCACTAAGAATTTAAAGACACATAGAGCAGGGCCACAGTAATGACAAATTTCCATTAGAAAGGAGAGAGTCTGCTATACAGTTATAGGGTATGCAAAGAGTCCAACGGCTGACCTATTTTAGGAAAAACTCCACTAAGAATTTAAAGACACATAGAGCAGGGCCACAGTAACAAGTACGACATGTTTCCATTAGAAAGGAGAGGGTCTGCTATACAGTTATAGGGTATGCAGTGAGTCCAACGGCTGACCAATTTAGGAAAAACTCCACTAAGAATTCAAAGACACATAGAGCAGGGCCACAGTAATGACAAATTCCCATTAGAAAGGAGAGGGTGTGCTATACAGTTATAGGGTTTGTAGTGAGTCCAACAGGTGACCAATTTTAGGAAAAACCCCACTAAGAATTTAAAGACACATAGAGCAGGGCCACAATAACGACAAATTCCCATTAGAAAGGAGAGAGTCGGCTATACAGTAATAGGGTATGCAGTGAGTCCAACGGCTGACCAATTTTAGGAAAAACCCCACTAAGAATTTAAAGACACATAGAGCAGGGCCACAGTAACAAGTACGACATGTTCCCATTAGAAAGTAGAGGGTCTGCTATACAGTTATAGGGTATGCAGTGAGTCCAACGGCTGACCAATTTTAGGAAAAACCCCACTAAGAATTTAAAGACACATAGAGCAGGGCCACAGTAATGACAAATTTCCATTAGAAAGGAGAGAGTCTGCTATACAGTTATAGGGTATGCAAAGAGTCCAACGGCTGACCAATTTTAGGAAAAACCCCACTAAGAATTTAAGACACATAGAGCAGGGCCACAGTAACAAGTACGACATGTTCCCATTAGAAAGTAGAGTGTCTGCTATACAGTTATAGGGTATGCAGTGAGTCCAACGGCTGACCAGTTTTAGGAAAAACCCACTAAGAATTTAAAGACACATAGAGCAGGGCCACAGTAATGACAAATTCCCATTAGAAAGGAGAGGGTGTGCTATACAGTTATAGGGTTTGTAGTGAGTCCAACAGGTGACCAATTTTAGGAAAAACCCCACTAAGAATTTAAAGACACATAGAGCAGGGCCACAATAACGACAAATTCCCATTAGAAAGGAGAGAGTCGGCTATACAGTAATAGGGTATGCAGTGAGTCCAACGGCTGACCAATTTTAGGAAAAACCCCACTAAGGATTTAAAGACACATAGAGCAGGGCCACAGTAACAAGTACGACATGTTCCCATTAGAAAGTAGAGGGTCTGCTATACAGTTATAGGGTATGCAGTGAGTCCAACGGCTGACCAATTTTAGGAAAAACCCCACTAAGAATTTAAAGACACATAGAGCAGGGCCACAGTAATGACAAATTTTCCATTACAAAGGAGAGAGTCTGCTATACAGTTATAGGGTATGCAAAGAGTCCAACGGCTGACCAATTTTAGGAAAAACCTCACTAAGAATTTAAGACACATAGAGCAGGGCCACAGTAACAAGTGCGACATGTTCCCATTAGAAAGGAGAGGGTCTGCTATACAGTTATAGGGAATGCAGTGAGTCCAGCGGCTGACCAAATTTAGGAAAAACTCCACTAAGAATTTAAAGATACATAGAGCAGGGCCACAGTAACGACAAATTCCCATTAAGTAGAGAGTCTGCTATACAGTTATAGGGTATGCAGTGAGTCTTACAGCTGACTAATTTTAGGAAAAACCCCACTAAGAATTTAAGACACATAGAGCAGGGCCACAGTAACAAGTACGACATGTTTCCATTAGAAAGGAGAGGGTCTGCTATACAGTTATAGGGTATGCAGTGAGTCCAACGGCTGACCAATTTTAGGAAAAACCCCACTAAGAATTTAAAGACACATAGAGCAGGGCCACAGTAATGACAAATTTCCATTAGAAAGGAGAGAGTCTGCTATACAGTTATAGGGTATGCATTGAGTCCAACGGCTGACCAATTTTAGGAAAAACCCCACTAAGAATTTAAGACACATAGAGCAGGGCCACAGTAACAAGTACGACATGTTTCCATTAGAAAGGAGAGGGTCTGCTATACAGTTATAGGGTATGCAGTGAGTCCAACGGCTGACCAAATTTAGGAAAAACTCCACTAAGAATTTAAAGACACATAGAGCAGGGCCACAGTAACGACAAATTCCCATTAGAAAGGAGAGAGTCTGCGATACAGTTATATGGTATGCAGTGAGTCCAACGGCTGACCAATTTTAGGAAAAAACGCACTAAGAATTTAAAGACACATAGAGCAGGGCCACAGTAATGACAAATTCCCATTAGAAAGGAGAGAGTCTGCGATACAGTTATATGGTATGCAGTGAGTCCAACGGCTGACCAATTTTAGGAAAAAACGCACTAAGAATTTAAAGACACATAGAGCAGGGCCACAGTAATGACAAATTCCAATTAGAAAGGAGAGGGTGTGCTATACAGGTATAAGGTTTGTAATGAGTCCAACGGGTGACCAATTTTAGGAAAAACCCCACTAAGAATTTAAAGACACATAGAACAGGGCCACAATAACGACAAATTCCCATTAGAAAGGAGAGAGTCGGCTATACAGTAATAGTGTATGCAGTGAGTCCAGTGGCTGACCAATTTTAGGAAACACCCCACTAAGAATTTAAAGACACATAGAGCAGGGCCACAGTAAAAAGTACGACATATTCCCATTAGAAAGGAGAGGGTCTGCTATGCAGTTATAGGGTATGCAGTGAGTCCAACGGCTGACCAAATTTAGGAAAAACCCCACTAAGAATTTCAAGACACAGAGCACGGCCACAGTAATGACAAATTCCCATTAGAAAGGAGAGAGTCTGCTATACAGTTATAGGGTATGCAGCGAGTCCAACGGCTGAACAATTTTAGGAAAAACCCCACTAAGAATTTAAAGACACAGAGCAGGGCCACAGTAACGAAAAATTCCCATTAGAAAAGTGAGTCTGCTATACAGTTATAGGGAATGCAGTGAGTCCAACGGCTGACCAAATTTAGGAAAAACTCCACTAAGAATTTAAAGATACATAGAGCAGGGCCACAGTAACGACAAATTCCCATTAAGGAGAGAGTCTGCTATACAGTTATAGGGTATGCAGTGAGTCTTAGAGCTGACTAATTTTAGGAAAAACCCCACTAAGAATTTAAAGACACATAGAGCAGGGCCACAGTAACAACAAATTCCCATTAGAAAGGAGAGAGTCTGCTATACAGTTATAGGGTGTGCAATGAGTCCAGCGGCTGACCAATTTGAGGAAAAACCCCACGAAGAATTTAAAGACACAGAGCAGGGCCACAGTAACGACAAATTCCCATTAGAAAGGAGAGAGTCTGCTATACAGTTATAGGGTATTCAGTGAGTCCAACGGCTGAGAAACATTTACCCCTTGGGGGTATACATGAACATACTGTATAATTTTTTTTTTTACGGGCATCATAAACACCCTTTAAAAAAATTATGTGAGTGTTGCATCATGGACCACGGTCACCCTGGTGATATGGTGGTGAAGGATGAGGAGAAGGAGGAGGACAAGGGCAAATAGCCAAAATCAGGAAGCGTATACCCATGTGTGGGTGTGAAGAGGTGCATGGGAATACACCTCCCAAAAAAAGACACTGGACTTGAGTTTATGTTACGCTGCTATCATTCGGTGGTGTTGAGAAGTCTGGCTCAATCCAGCCCTTGTTCATTTTTATAAGAGTCAGCCTGTCAGCATTTTCAGTTGACAGGCGGATGCGCTTATCAGTTATAATTCCACCAGCGGCACTAAAAACCTGCTCTGATAAAACGCTAGCAGCAGGGCAGCCCAGGACCTTCATTCCACGTATCCAGCTTGGATACACAATAATTGAAAGGCACAGAGGAATCACGGAGGACGTTGGTATGGTCGGCAAGGTACTCTCTCAGTATCTTTCCAAACTTTGCACTCCTTGTGAGAGTACCCCGCACCTCAGGTATAAAGATATAAAGTTCTCCTTGTAGCGTGGGTCTAGAAGTGTCACTAACCAGTAATGACTGTCACTCAAAATTTTGAGAACGCGAGGGTCATGGGAAAGGCAGCGTAACATAAACTCAGCCATGCGTGCCAGACTGCTAACAGTCAAGACTTCCATGTCCTCACCAAGAGGAGGACTGACCATTCTCTCCTCCTCCTCTCTGTACTCTGACCATCCATGCTGAACAGACGGTATGACAGTTGTACAGGTATTACCGTCTATAGCACATGAAACTAGCTCCTGTTCTTCCTCCTCCTCTTCCTCATTGTAACCCAATCCACGCGATGAGATGAGGCTGGGCTATGTGTAATCACCCTGTATGGTTCCTTGCTCCATCTCATTGTGCTCCGCCTGCAATGCATCCTCTTTGATTGTGAGCAGAGAGCGTTTCAGAAGACGGAGAAGCGGGATGGTGATGCTCATTATGGAGTCATCGCCGCTCGTCTTCTTGGTGGAGTCCTCAGAGTTTTGGAGGATGGTACATATGTCTGACAACCATGTCCACTCCTGAGGTCTTATGTGTGGAGTCTGAACTGAATACCGACGGCCTTGTTGATGCTGGTACTCAACAACTGCCCTCTTCTGCTCACAAATCCTTCCCAACATCTGCAGTGTAGAGTTCCAATGCGTGGGGACATCACATACCAGTCTGTGAGCCGGAAGCTACAAACACTTTCTAAAATGGGCACACAGGAGGCGTACTTTAACAAGCAGATCCGGCAGCTCCGGGTAGGATTTGAGAAACCACTGAACCATGAGATTAAGCACATGGGCAGGCATGGTACGTGCGTGAGCTCACCTCGCCTCAGAGCAGGTTCCGGCCATTGTCACATACGACCATGCCTGGCTGTAGGTTCAGCGGTGTGAGCCACAGATTTGCCTGCTCTTTCGGAGCTGTCCACAACTCTTCAGCATTGTGCGGTTTGTCACCTAAGCATATTAACTTCAGCACAGCCTATTGCTGCTTGGCCGAGTCAGTGCTGCAGTGCTTCAGTGTGACTGATGTGGTCATTTCAGAGATGGAGGTTGAAGAGAAGGGGGAGGCTGAGGAGGATGAGGTGCAGGAGCTGTAGACTGTGGGGGCAACCCTGATTGACCTAGGGCCAGCAATCCTCGGCGTTGGGAGGACATGTTCCGTCCCAACGTCCGACTGGGTTCCGGCTACCACTATGTTAACCCAGTGTGCCGTCAATGAGATGTACCGTCCCTGCCCACAAGCACTTCTCCATGTGTACATGGTTAGGTGGACTTTCCTGGTAACTGCGTTGTTGAGGGCATGGCTAATGTACCGAGGGACGGTCGCCGCCATCTGGTTGCGGAATGCTTCCATCTCCATGAGCCTGAAAGGCAACATTTTGAGCGCAAGGAGTCGTGAAATGTGGGAATTTAGTACTGTGGCCTGTGGGGCATTGGCTGCATATTTGCGCTTGCGTTCCAGGGACTGGGGTATGGACATCTGAACGCTGCACTGGGACAAGGACGTGGACGTGCTTCCTGATGCTGCTACTTGAGAGTGTGCAACGACAGGTGCAGGGCAGGAGGCATCTTTGCATGCACCATGGACAGGGGATTGGCTTGCATGCACAACAGAGGAAGAAGCAATTGTGCCACCCGCAGACACTGTTCCTGGACCCTGGGGTTCGGCCCACAAAGTCGGGTGCTTTGCTGCCATGTGCCTGATCATGCTGGTGGTGGTCAGGCTACTCATTTTGCCACCCCTGCTGATGCTGGCCTGGCAGGTGGTGCAAATGGCCTTTTTGCGGTTATCCGCAGTCTTTAAAAACAACCAGATTCGGGAAAACCTAACAGTTGTACTGGGAACTTCCTTCATGTTGGTGTTACGGGGAACGGTTGCCTGCCTTCTTTCTGCTGCCACCACACTGCTTCTTCCTGCCTGTTGGGGTGCTCTGCCTCCCTCCCCCTGTGTGCTGCTGTCCTTGCTCTGCATGTCCTCCTGCCAGGTTGGATCAGTTACTTTATCATCCACCACCTCGTCTTCCACTTCCGCACTCTGGTCCTCCTCCTGACTTTCTGGCAATTGTGTCTCATCATCGTCCACCTCTTGGGACACTTTCCCACCGTCGCCTTCGTGTGACCGTGGCTGCTCAAATATTTTGGCATCGCTACATGCGATCTCCTCTTGCCCCGCTTCAAGTGGACCGGGTAAGAGGCCCGAATCTATAAATGGGAAAGTGAACAGCTCTTCGGAGCGTCCAAGTGTGGGATAAGTTGTCTCTGGGCACTCGGCATGGTGGGAGGAAGGAGGTTCAGGGTGAGCAATATGCGGTCCAGACTCACAAGTACTGAGACTTGACCGTGTGGAAGACAAGGTGGTGGTCGCTAAGTGACTGAAAGCATTATCTGCTATCCAACCAATAAACTTTTGACAATGCTCTTTGTTCAATAGTGGTGTTCTGCTGTCCCCTATTAATTGGGACAGGAAGGTCGAGCGAGAAGATGTGGGTGTTTGTTGTGGCACAATTTCAGCTTGCCCACGGCCTCAGCCTCTGCATGCACCATCATCACCATCATGTCCAGTTCCCCGTCCCTTGCCCATTTTAAATGGAGGACAATATCTTCCATGCTCACAAGAAATGACTGAATTTGGAGCGATCTGGTGTCAATTGCTTCACTGACACACTGAAACAAATTTTTAATGGAGGTCAAAAATGGCAGTATTTTCTGAAAACGTATATGTGATCCGTGTGACGGAGAAAGCACAGTTTTAAATACCTGGCCTGTAGGTAACTATTTTGAACAGCAATCTGGTGTCAATTGCTTCACTGACACACTGATACAAATTTTTAATGGAGGCCAGAAATGGCAGTATTTTCTGAAAACGTATATGTGATCCGTGTGACGGAGAAAACACAGTTTTAAATTTCTGGCCTGTAGGTAACTATTTTGAACAGCAATCTGGTGTCAATTGCTTCACTGACACACTAAAACAAATTTTTAATGGAGGCCAGAAATGGCAGTATTTTCTGAAAACGTATATGTGATCCGTGTGACGGAGAAAACACAGTTTTAAATACCTGGCCTGTAGGTAACTATTTTGAACAGCTATCTGGTGTCAATTGCTTCACTAATACACTGAAACAAATTTTTAATGGAGGCCAGAAATGGCAGTATTTTCTGAAAACGTATATGTGATCCGTGTGATGGAGAAAACACGGTTTTAAATACCTGGCCTGTAGGTAACTATTTTTAACAGCAAACCGGTGTCAAAAACTTTGCTGACACACTGAAATTTTTTTTTAATGGAGGCCAGAAATGGCAGTATTTTCTGAAAACGTATATTTGATCCATGTGATGGAGAAAACACAGTTTTAAAATACCTGGCCTGTAGGTAACTATTATGAACAGCAATCTGGTGTCAATTGCTTCACTGACACACTGAAACAAATTTTTAATGGAGGACAGAACTGGCAGTATTTTCTGAAAACGTATATGTGATCCGTGTGATGGAGAAAACACCTTTTTAAATAGCTGGATTTTTAGCTCTGTAATATGGAAAGGACCTGACTGTATTCTGCATTGCCAACAAGCAAACGGCGCAGAAAAACGTTGTTCTCTGGATTACTTTTAAAGCAAATAATGAGTATTAAGATCCAAAAAAAAAAATTATTCCTGGCCCCTGAGACCTCGGCCTTTGTCTAGAAATATCTAACAGCAGCAGATGGCCGAACTGGAATGGAGCCTCTTGTGCTATATGCACTGCAGTCTGTTATATACACTGCCTGCCTGCCTATATACACTGCCTGCCTGATATCGCTGCAGATGGATTAGTCCTCAGAAGGACTGTTTGTTGAGATGGATATGTGTCTCTAATATAGTTTGGTATTCCTACACTAACTAGAAACAAGCGAATCTCTACCTAGCTCTGCAGCAGCTCTCCCTACACTCTCTGACTGTGACGAGCATGGCGGCCCAACTTCTGATATAGACCTGATGACGCTGTGCGGCCAGTCAATCACTGTAATGCCACAACCAACATGGCTACAGCATTACAGTGAGTGGCAGGCCATCCCTGCATATTCATTGGCTCTCTAAAGAGCACCAAACATGCAGGGAGGAGGCCCAAGCTCCCACCGAGCAACCCCGGAAATACTCAGTGAGTGCCAAGCATGTCGAGCAGTGAGATGCTCGGGCGAGCACCGAGCAGTAGCGAACATGCTCGCTCATCACTACTTACTACTAATTCAGTTTGATATATGTAATAACTGTTGGACACAGTAATGTTTCTGCCTTGAAATGAGGTTTATTGTACTAACAGAAAATGTGCAATCTGCATTCAAACCAAATTTGACAGGTGCATAAGTATGGGCACCCTTATCATTTTCTTGTTTTAAATACTCCTACCTACTTTTTACTGACTTACTAAAGCACTTTTTTTGGTTTTGTAACCTCATTGAGCTTTGAACTTCATAGCCAGGTGTATGCAATCATGAGAAAAGCTACTTAAAGTGGCCACTTGCAAGTTGTTCTCCTGTTTGAATCTCCTCTGAAGAGTGGCATCATGGGCTCCTCAAAACAACTGTCAAATGATCTGAAAACAAAGATTATTCAACATAGTTGTTCAGGGGAAGGATACAAAAAGCTGTCTCAGAGATTTAACCTTTCAGTTTCCACTGTGAGGAACATAGTAAGGAAATGGAAGAACACAGGGACAGTTCTTGTTAAGGCCAGAAGTGGCAGGCCAAGAAAAACATCAGAAAGGCAGAGAAGAAGAATGGTGAGATCAGTCAAGGACAATCCTCAGACCACCTCCAGAGAGCTGCAGCATCAACTTGCTGCAGATGGTGTCACTGTGCATCGGTCAAATATACAACGCACTTTGCACAAGGAGAAGCTGTATGGGGGAGTGATGCGAAAGAAGCCGCTTCTGCAAGCACGCCACAAACAGAGTCAGCTGAAATATGCAAAAGCACATTTGGAGAAGCCAATTTCTTTTTGGAAGAAGGTCCTGTGGACTGATGAAACCAAGATTGAGTTGTTTGGTCATACAAAAAGGAGTTATGCATGGCGGCAAAAAAACACAGCATTCCAAGAAAAACACTTGCTACCCACAATAAAATTTGGTGGAGGTTCTATCATGCTTTGGGGCTGTGTGGCCAATGCTGGCACCGGGAATCTTGGTAAAGTTGAGTGACGCATGGATTCCACTCAGTATCAGCAGATTCTTGACAATAATGTTCAAGAATCAGTGACAAAGTTGAAGTTACGCAGGGGACGGCTCTTTCAGCAAGACAATGATCCAAAACACCGCTCCAAATCTACTCAGGCATTCATGCAGAGGAACAATTACAATGTTCTGGAATGGCCATCCCAGTCCCCAGACCTGAATATCATTGAACATCTGTGGGATCATTTGAAGAGGGCTGTCCATGCTCGGCGACCATCAAACTTAACTGAACTGGAATTGTTTTGTAAAGAGGAATTGTCAAAAATACCTTCATCCAGGATCCAGGAAATCATTAAAAGCTACAGGAAGCGACTAGAGGCTGTTATTTTTGCAAAAGGAGGATCTACTGAGGCTGTGTGCCCACGTAGCATTTTTCAAGCGTATATGCTGCGGAATTTCCGCAGCGTAAACGCTTGAAAAACGCATGTATATCCGCACCCCATGGTCCCCAATGGGATTCCGCAACTTCTATGCACATGCTGCGGATTTTTCCGCAGCGTTTATGCCGCGTTCAAAAATCCGCAGCATGTCATTTAATTTTGCGTTTCCGCAAGCGGAATTGCCTTAGTCCAATGCATAAAAAACGCAAGGCAATTCCGCATGTGGCAAACGTGTGATAAACGCGCGAAAAATGCGTTTTTCCGGGAGAGGACTTGCATTTATGCAGCAGAAATTTTCTGCTTCATAAATGCAACGTGGGCACATAGCCTAAATATTAATGTCACTTTTCTGGTGAGGTGCCCATACTTATGCACCTGTCAAATTTTGTTTGAATGCAGATTGCACATTTTCTGTTAGTACAATAAACCTCATTTCAAGGCAGAAACATTACTGTGTCCAACAGTTATTACATATATCAAACTGAAATAGCTGTTGCAAAAACACCAATTTTTATAAAACATTAAGCTTAAGATTAATAGGGGTGCCCAAACTTTTTCATATAACTGTATGAGCTATTTCTGATGGATTTGTTGAGAGCAGTGGTGATATTCTATCAGTCTCATTGGATATACTGTACAGTATTCCCCTTTACTTTAGATTATGTTTACATACAGACTAGGAAGAATCTGACGATTTGCAAGAGTGTCCTCATCAAACATCCAAGGCTGACCCTTGGATTTCATTCAATTTGTAGTTTGACATATAAAACGCGGGTATCACATATCAAATCTTTTTGTGGGTATCTGTCCAAGTTTCCACACAATGTGTTTCATTTGGCTTTAATGTAAAATTTGAAATCATTGCAAGGCTGTTTACAGGCTGATTTCACTCTGATTTCGCTGGTGTACATAATCTGTACAATCACCTTGTACTAATTAGTGCTATATAGTGGATATAAAAAGTGTACCACACTCCTTTTAAAATACCAGGCTTTTGTCATGCAAAAAAATCATATTAAGAAGAATCATTGCAGAACTTTTTGCACCTTTAATTTCATCCATAATATGTATAATTCAATTGAAAAATAAACTGAAATCTTTTTGGATGGAAAAAGAAAACTAAAGAACTAAATAGTGATGAGCGACACTTTCATCGATGGCGACACTTTCATTGATGCCAAGTACGCCGCAAATGCTCGGCGAGTACCCTAGTGTGCTCGTTTAAAGGGTTAAATGAGCACGCTTGCTCATCAGTGATGGTTGCATAAATATCCGTTCACCATTATTAAAGGGAATCTGTCACCACATGTGACATATTTAAACTTTTAATATGGGCATGCAGGTTATAGATTGCTGAAAAAAAAGTCCTATCTGTATGCCTCATATCAGATGCCTTGTTGTTGAGAAATCTTTTATTACTTTATATAAATGACCTCATCCAGGCTATGGGGTGGAAGTTGCCTGGAAGATAACTCTGCATCCAGAGCTTATATTAAATAGAAGGGGGAGTTACCCGTGTAATGTGTGATGGCCGCTCTCTGCTCTCCTGATCTCACTGCAGAGCTGTGTGTGATTATACCTGACACATCTGCAGGTTCTTCTCAGCTTCAGCTTCCGTCTCACAGGCGGGTAGGGTTGTAATATTGTTGCAATACAGCAGAGCTCAGACAGCTGCAAAAAATGTGTTTGCAAGAAGACAAATTTCATTTCACCTGTTCTGTGTTAGTTATCTTCCAGGCAACATCTTCCGCATAGCCTGGAGGAGGTCATTTACATATAAGAAAAACATGGATTTCTCAGGAATACGACATTGGATCGCACATATCCATATCAAGATATCATTTTATTCAGCTTCCTATGACCTGTAAGCAGGCTCGGTCTGGCCTGGCGGGGCGCCGGGAAATTTCCCGGTGGGCCCCGGGCCCCATGCAGAGGGAACTGAAGAATTAAAAAAAAAAAAAGTGGTCGTGGGCCCTTTAAGGGCGCGCGCACGCACTTTCACCGACGCGATGCCCAGGAGAGTAGCGGGAGGGGCCTGGGAGCAGGAGAGCAGGGGCTGCACTGCAGCGTCACACTCAGCAGACAGGGCCACACGTCTGCTAAAAGTGACGTCACAGCGCGCCCTGCACTGCAGTCTCCCACATTAGGAGCGTGTCTGTGGGCTGGAGACAAGCCAAGGTACTGTAATATTTGTGTGTTTGTATGGATTTTTATGTATATGCTGCCTGCATGTGTGTGTGTACAGTGTGTGTATATGCCTGTGTGTGTACAGTGTGTGTGTATATGCCTGTGTGTGTATGTACAGTGTGTGTGTATATGCGTGTGTGTGTACAGTGTGTGTGTATATGCCTGTGTGTGTATGTACAGTGTGTGTGTATATGCGTGTGTGTACAGTGTGTGTGTATATGCCTGTGTGTGTGTGTGTATATGCCTGTGTGTGTGTGTACAGTGTGTGTATATGCCTGTGTGTGTACAGTGTGTGTGTATATGCCTGTGTGTGTATGTACAGTGTGTGTGTATATGCGTGTGTGTGTACAGTGTGTGTGTATATGCCTGTGTGTGTGTGTGTATATGCCTGTGTGTGTGTGTGTACAGTGTGTGTATATGCCTGTGTGTGTACAGTGTGTGTGTATATGCCTGTGTGTGTGTACAGTGTGTGTGTATATGCCTGTGTGTGTACAGTGTGTGTATATGCCTGTGTGTGTGTATATGCCTGTGTGTGTGTGTACAGTGTGTATATACCTGTGTGTGTGTGTACAGTGTGTGTATATGCCTGTGTGTGTGTGTACAGTGTGTATGTGTGTGTACAGTGTGTGTATATGCCTGTGTGTACAGTGTGTGTATATGCCTGTGTGAACAGCGTGTGTATATGCCTGTGTGTGTACAGTGTGTGTATATGCCAGTGTGTGTACAGTGTGTGTATATGCCTGTGTGTACAGTGTGTGTATATGCCTGTGTGTACAGTGTGTGTATATGCCTGTGTGTACAGTGTGTGTATATGCCTGTGTGTACAGTGTGTGTATATGCCTGTGTGTGTATGTCTCTGTGTGTGTGTGTATATACCTGTGTGTGTGTACAGTGTGTGTGTGTGTGTACAGTGTGTTTATATGCCTGTGTGTGTTTATATGCCTGTGTGTGTGTTTACATTCCTGTGTGTGTGTTTATATTCCTGTGTGTGTGTGTGTGTATATATGCCTGTATGTGTGTGTGTATATGCCTGTGTGTGTATATGCCGGTGTGTGTGTATATGCCTGTGTGTGTCCATTGTGTATGCCTGTGTGTTTATGTGTCTTCACACATACGTGTGTGTGTGCTTCCCTGCGTGTCTGCATTTTTGTGTGTGATTGTCTGAGTGTGTCTGTGCATTTCTGTGTGTGCTTGCCTGTGTGTGTACTTGTCCCCATTTCTGTGAGTATGTGTATCTGCGTGTGTATATTAGGGCTCTTTCACATGTCCTGATATTTACGGGACTGGAAATATCCGTGTCCACCTGTGTGTCATCCAAGTGACTCATACTGGCGCATGGGAATCAGTATACAGTTAGCGCTGTTCCCAAGAGCCGGGTGCTGAGCGCTGCCCTCATCATAGATCCCTGCAGGCGATGTGATCAGCAGCAGCGGGGTCAATGATGAGAGTAGTAGTCTACTCCCACCGTGTCCGTGTTCAACTGTAAAAATAAGAATAAAATAAAAAAATCCTTATACTCACCTCTCCTAAGTGTCACCTGCTGTAATCCGTGTGAGCGCTCACGCCGAGGAGAATGACTTCTGCAGCAAGCTTGCTCCAGAGCTGCGCTTAGTGAATGACAGGGCACCGCTTGTTGAGTGCAGCTCCGGAGCCCACTCGCTGCAGGAGACATTCTCCTCGGCGTGAGAGCTCGCACGGATTACAGTGGGTGACACTTAGTAGAGGTTAGTATAAGGTTTTTTTTATTTTATTCTTTTTACAGTTGGACACAGCTTGTATAGACTATTACTCTCATCATTGACCATGGTGGTGCTGATCGCAGCGCCTGCAGGGATCTATGATGAGGGCAGCGCTCAGCGCTCTTCCCAAGCACCGGGTGCTAACTGTCATCAGTGTGCGGGACTTTTTGCGGTCTGGACAGCAGGTAAAAAACAGACATGCCAGCGTGTTTTGCCCACGGACACCACATGGTCTGTAGAAAGTGGAAACACACTGACATGTGCACATACGCATTCATGTGAATGGGTCTACGTGTGTCAGTGTCTCTGGTACGTGTGGAAACGGTCACCGCATGTACTGACGTGTGAAAGAGCCCTTAGTATGTGTCTGTGTGCGCTTTTGTGTGTGTAAGCGTGCTTCTGCATGTCTGTGTGTGTAGCACCCTGAGGATTCGGCTGCTACAGGGGTATTACACCTCAAGCCAGAGGTGTGATATTCCACTCCCGGGTAAGGATGGAGTGTGGAACTGAGCTCAGTTAGCTGCATACACTACATACATCCCATTTCCGAGGGACAGACCGATGGTACTCCCACTAGGTATATGTGCAGGTACGACAGTGTCTGTCCCTGGCTGGAGTGGGAGGGGGGTGGAACATCCCAGTAGTGTAGGGGCAGATAGGGGGAGCAGTCTGGGTAATGCTAGGAGCTCATTGGGTGCTGGTCACCTGAGCTCACACATAGAGGGAGTATATAAGGTGGGAACCATCTTAGATCAGGGTCAGTCTTCTGTAGAGGGTTAGTCAGTCCTGAGAGAGGTCCAGGAGCGCCTGCAGAGAGAAGAGAGAGGAGAAGAGAAGGACCCAGAGGGGGAGAAGAAGGAACCCCAAGAACCCAGAATTAGACCAGAAGGGTGAAGGGTTGGCACGCAAGGGAACCGGATCCCAAATTAGTGGAGGAGAGAAACAACCCTCAGCTAAGAACCGGAGGCTGCGACATTGCATGTGGAGCAGCCCCTCACTAAGTCCACTAAGAAGGCACACCAGGTATAGGGTCAGGGAACCCCGAAGAGGTGCACCCACCAAGAGGCCCGAGGGAGCCGGACATGAGTGGACCCCTGGTGAGAAAGGCCAGTAGAGAGGACAGTCAGAAAGGGAGCTCAAGACCACGCTCCAGAATTGCTTGGGGGTTGGCCGAGTCCAGGACCTGGTGGACGCAGCACGGCTCGGGTGGTCACTCAAGGCCAGAGTGACCAACAGAACAGCAGTAAGTAAAAACCCTGAACTGCACAGCCCGACTCTGAGTCTTCTTACCATCCACACTGCACCACCACTACCACCATCCTCTACACCTGACCCCCTGAGGCTATACCCCTCCCGTTGGGGGTTATACTATCACTGCTGCACACATACCACCAGCCTCAGCGGACCCTGCTGCAGCGGCGGCCTTTTGACCGCAAATCAACGGGTGGCGTAGTCGACACTAAGAACACTAACAACATCTGTAAAGACTGCCACACACTGAGTTTGACACCCTGGGCACGGACCGGGTCACCGCCACTCGGAGACTACAACCCCCATCTGATCCGGCTCCGGGTATCCCCCAAACAACATGGCCCAGGGGGCGCGTCAACTTTGGCGTAGTCGGCAGGATAACGTGCCCGCAACAACCGGGTACTGCGTGCCTGAAGGAAAGTTCACCGTTACCTCAAAAAGAAGTCTCCTGCCGGTTCCGGAGGGTCCCCGCCAACGGACCCCATCACAGGTCGTTTCCCGCCGGTTGTCCGCCATTTGCAGCTTTTTCCCGCCATCCATGGAGTTTCCCGCCACTGGGAGACGATTCCCGCCATTTCCAAAGATTTCCCGCCTTGGAAGAGCGGACGCCATTATGGGCGTGCCAGAGGGTGGCAAAAGGCCACCTCCCATCGTGGGCCAGGTCGAAGAATGGCGCCAAAAGCGGAAACCGCGCCCACCAACAGAGACTGTGATGCTGGAAGTGTCCATCAGCGTGAGAGAACTGCCCCTGGAACTGACAATCACTAAGTTGCCCCGGGACCACCCTCAATGTGGGCGGAGACAGAACAAAGGAGCGAAGATGGGTGCAGCCTGGAGGAGTCTGGAGAGAGCGCACCCGGAGACAAGATGTCTGGAGAGGAGTCCAGAGAAAGCGTACCCGGAGATGGAGGGAGAGACTGGCAGCACCGACCCAGTGGTCAGGAGCCTGCTGCAAGCAACAACCCCACTAGGTTTAGTGGAGATCCTAGCACAGCTCCCCCGAGACCGGGAGTGTGCACAGACCGCGCTGGAGGGCCTCGCACGGAGGATGGCCCAGGTGCAGCAAGACACGCTGACGGAGTGGAGCCGTGAGATGGCCCAGCAGACCGGAACCCGTCAGCGGAGCACGCCACCCGAGACGAGGAGACAGACTGCCTCTGAGGATGGCGCAGGAGGAATGAAGGCAGGAGACGGCGCCGAGAAGGGAGCTGAACGAACGGAGGCAGGTAAAGGGGACGTCTCTACCCCGAGCCGAGAAACCGAGTACCTGTCCCAGCTCCCCGTCGCAGAGCCCGAAATTCCCCCTGCCGTGCCCGTCGCTGCATCGTCACCGTGCCAGACTAGGCCTCAAGCAGAAGCCGCGGCCGCGACCCCTGTGACGTCACGCGCCTCAACCCTGAGCGCGGCGAAGCAGGAAATACCATCGGCCTGGTCGCAAGGTCTAGTACCTCCGGGCGCCGCAATTCCAACAGCGCCCCCTACCTCCGCGGAGCCACTGTCCTGGTCGCAAGGCCGAGTAACCCCGGGCGCCGCCGTCCTTACGGTGCCCTTTACCTTTAGGGTGCCCCAAGCCTGGTCGCAAGGCCTGGTCGACCCGGGCGCCGCTACCATCAACGCGCCCTCAACATCTCGAGTGCCGCACCTGGGCGAAGATCTATTTGCCCAGCACACGTGCCCGGATGGGCAGCCCTTTGTATGGCCCCAGGAGTACTACCAACTGGAACTCCAAAGACCAAGGCCCCTGTGCGAGCCCCTGATTCCGGCTCCGAAGCCCGTCAGGAGAACCCCGCTCCCGCTAGAAGAAGCACAATTCGAGTGGGACCCCACCGGAGGAGACCTCATGGGGTTCACTCAAGAAACGCGGGCAGCCGCAGCTGAACGTGCGGAGTGCTGCCGGCAGCAGTTAGAGGTCTTCGACCGGGAGAGGAGAGAGAGGCGGGTCCGAGAGCAGCGGCTGCAGGAACAGAGCGCAGAGCAGAAGAGCCGGACCAGGAGGAACCCCCGTGCAGCCCACGGTCCCCGTGCCACCGGGACTGTAATTAAATTCCAACTGCAGCACGGTTGGGGTTTCATCAGAGACCATCATACCCCCGGCGACGTCTTTGTAACCCGCAGAGACGTAGAAAGCCATCTGCCGGAGGGACACAGAGGTCGTGACCTGTACGTAGGGGACGAGGTCACGTTCACCCGGCACAAGTGTGCCAAAGGACCCTACGCCCTCCATGTACATCGCCTGACGGAGGAGGAGCTGCGGTGTGAGGAGGAGCAAGAGGACCCGGACGGGTCTGATGTTTGCCCGCGAGAAGGAACAGGAGGACGCCGTCATTAGAGTACGGTATCGTGAAACTGTAAATAGTTACCCGTCAGGGTATAAGAACTGTTACTGCTGCTAGTTAAAATATAGTCCCCGTTGGGACCAGCAAATTGAACTGAAACCCGTGTGTCCCTATTCCCACTGACCGAGGACTGAGAGCGGTCATTCCTTTCCTAATACCTGGCCGAGGACTGAGAGCGGCCATATCTCCCCTTGTACATAGTTGCGCTTTTTAAGGCGCCCCCTACCGGTTTTATAGGAAACTGTTGTTTTTCTACCAGAGACTGTCGCACTTTACCCGGTCACAAGTTGCACCGTGGCCGGAGGAACAAGAAAGTTTACAAGAAAAAGTTTATGCTGATGATATATATATAATGTTTTATATGTTTATGTTGTTATGAAAATTTGTATGTTTGTGGATGTTTTGTTTTCTTACAGCCCGAGGACGTGCTGTGATTTACCAGGGGGGAATGTAGCACCCTGAGGATTCGGCTGCTACAGGGGTATTACACCTCAAGCCAGAGGTGTGATATTCCACTCCCGGGTAAGGATGGAGTGTGGAACTGAGCTCAGTTAGCTGCATACACTACATACATCCCATTTCCGAGGGACAGACCGATGGTACTCCCACTAGGTATATGTGCAGGTACGACAGTGTCTGTCCCTGGCTGGAGTGGGAGGGGGGTGGAACATCCCAGTAGTGTAGGGGCAGATAGGGGGAGCAGTCTGGGTAATGCTAGGAGCTCATTGGGTGCTGGTCACCTGAGCTCACACATAGAGGGAGTATATAAGGTGGGAACCATCTTAGATCAGGGTCAGTCTTCTGTAGAGGGTTAGTCAGTCCTGAGAGAGGTCCAGGAGCGCCTGCAGAGAGAAGAGAGAGGAGATGAGAAGGACCCAGAGGGGGAGAAGAAGGAACCCCAAGAACCCAGAATTAGACCAGAAGGGTGAAGGGTTGGCACGCAAGGGAACCGGATCCCAAATTAGTGGAGGAGAGAAACAACCCTCAGCTAAGAACCGGAGGCTGCGACATTGCATGTGGAGCAGCCCCTCACTAAGTCCACTAAGAAGGCACACCAGGTATAGGGTCAGGGAACCCCGAAGAGGTGCACCCACCAAGAGGCCCGAGGGAGCCGGACATGAGTGGACCCCTGGTGAGAAAGGCCAGTAGAGAGGACAGTCAGAAAGGGAGCTCAGGACCACGCTCCAGAATTGCTTGGGGGTTGGCCGAGTCCAGGACCTGGTGGACGCAGCACGGCTCGGGTGGTCACTCAAGGCCAGAGTGACCAACAGAACAGCAGTAAGTAAAAACCCTGAACTGCACAGCCCGACTCTGAGTCTTCTTACCATCCACACTGCACCACCACTACTACCATCCTCTACACCTGACCCCCTGAGGCTATACCCCTCCCATTGGGGGTTATACTATCACTGCTGCACACATACCACCAGCCTCAGCGGACCCTGCTGCAGCGGCGGCCTTTTGACCGCAAATCAACGGGTGGCGTAGTCGACACTAAGAACACTAACAACATCTGTAAAGACTGCCACACACTGAGTTTGACACCCTGGGCACGGACCGGGTCACCGCCACTCGGAGACTACAACCCCCATCTGATCCGGCTCCGGGTATCCCCCAAACAACATGGCCCAGGGGGCGCGTCATGTGCTCTTCCGAAGATTTATTATATTTGGAGAGAGATGGGAGAGAAATTTTAGGAGACAGAATGGGGAGATGTGTGAAGAAACAGTATGGTGAACTAGGGGAGGGGTGGGAATGGGTGCGAGAACAGAATGGGGATGTATGAGGAAACAGTATGGAGAGTAGGGGAATAGTGTGAGGAGACAGTATGGCGGGAGAAAAGTGTGAGGTGACACAGCACAGAGACTAGGTAGTGTGGGGGAAGGAATAGAGATGCGGCAGTATGGGGGGAACAGTGTGAGGGCACAGCAAGGAGGGAACAGTATGCTGAGGAGGGGGAGTGTGATGAAGGGGCACAGTATAGAGACTGGACAGTATAGGGGGGGCACAGTGTGAGAGGACAGTGTGAAGAGGGGGCCCAGTATGGTAAAGAGAGGACAGTGTGGAGAGCAGGTACCATAAGAGGGATACAGTGTATGTCATTTTTTTGTGCAGGGAGCATTGTAAGAGTTAGGTTTATTCAGGGGCTCAGTGTAGATATTTTTATTCAGGAGCATTATAATGACACTGCTATCTTTAAGGGCATCGTGTGGGGATGATCTGCAGAAGACCGGAGAAGATGGAAGTCTGCAGAGACGAGCTGTGGATGAGAAATGTCATCATGGAGACTGGACAAGAGGGAGATGAAAAGAGAGAGAACGACTCTAATCAGAGAAGACGTCTCAGGTAAGATACCTGGATGTAAATGTTCATTTGTGATCCTGCCTGTGTCTCATCAGTACTGTGGTTCCTGTATGGTCCGCAGTCTGATGATGACTGATAACAACTCCCAGTATCTCTATTGTTAGTTACATACTGGGAGTTGTAGGTTTATGTGATACAAAGATATATGGGGCTGACCTGACATTACAAATGATGGTGGTTCAGATGATGTATTCATGTACTGATGAGTTTGTGCGCGTCTGCGTGTGTGTGTGACGCACCCCTGGACCTGTGTCGCACAGCATTGCGCATGCAGGAGCTTACCCGGAGCCGGATCTGTTGAGGGTTGTAGTCTCGTGGCGGTGACCCGGTCCGTGCCCAGGGAGTCAGACTAAGTAGCGTTGTATTAGCGGTAGGTGTTGGACGACTACGCCACCCGTTGAATGCAGCGAAGGAGCTGCCGCTGCAGGGCAGACCGCTGAGGCCGGTGGTAGGATTGTGCAGCGTGATAGTATCACCCCCAACGGGAGGGGTATGGCCTCAGGGCAGCCGACGTGGATGATGGGGGAGCAGGAATCACTCAGAGACGATGCGGTGTAGTTCAGGGTCTTTACTGGTGATAAAGATAGACCCTCCCGGAGTACTGGCTAGCGATCGGGGCCTGGTCAGTACTTGAGCAGATGGGATCTCCCCTGGCCAGGCGGAGTTGTAGGCCTCCCAAACTGACTGTACTCTTCTGGCTACCTTGCTAGAGGCGGGTATAAGTAGCCCACGTCCCTGAGTGTACCGTGTGGTGCTCACCCGTATGGCCGGTGACTCGGGGCCTTCTAGTGGCGTCCGCTCCACGACGGCGGTGCTGGTCCCATGCGTGTGACCGTGCCTTCGGGTTTCTTGGCCAGAGGACCTGAAATCCCCTGCCGGGCGGTTTCTGCTGCTGGGTAAAGATTAGTCCCCACAGCCTCGGACTCCGGGTCCGGTGATAGCTTCCCAGTCAGGGCGAGCTCTGCAGCTGCCAGCCCCTGACTCCTTATAGCACTGCTCCCACAGAGCTCCTGATGTTCTTTTCCTAGATCTGCTTCTCTTCTCTGTCTCTACTTCTTCTCTACTCTCTAACCCTGCCTCAGCCCTAGGTTTATATAGGGGAAGTTCTTCCCCTCCCAGGACTGGGCAGGAGGTGTGGCATGCATAGGATCCCTGACCAAGAGACCTCCCACCTGCTCTCAGACATAACATTGCTGTTACCGTGGAAACCAGACCCCTGGGGTGCCACATTCCCCCCTAGTGAAATTTAGTACTCCGGGACTAAACATATTATTTTTTTTTTTTTAGAAAAACATAACAAGGTATAACCAATTATAATACAATAAGAAAAACACATAAAGATGGTTACGGCGTGTCCGCAACCGGGTGCAATTTTGAAGAAAAGCAAGGTGTCCATTTCACCAAAACAGGGAGACGTAACCAGGTAGGGGTCTGTCCTGCCCCGAGTCCTTAACAGTCTTTAGTCCATTCCTAGGTTACGCTCCAACCAATTGTACAAGGATTCCCGGTAAATCCACCAAGGACTCCTAAAAATAACTAGAAACACATAATTATTTACAAGTAACAGACAGGTGACCACAAATAAAACAATTTAAACACTTCAAATCCTCCAACGTGCGGGTAACTGGCCTCTAGTGGCCCTAGTGGACCTACGGAGCTGACTGTCTGGCCCTGAACTACAGGGTGTAGGAGCTGTCAAGGGTAAACTGGGCAGCTGTTTACGGGCTCTTTGGCTCACTAGGGGTACGGCAGGCTCACTATGAGCAGAGGGTTGATCCTCCTGTTCTGCTTGTGTGGAGTCTGCTGCCTCCTGGACCGGCTGCTCTTCCAGCTCTACCTGTTGCTCCGTAGGCACTTGGGATGCTGGTTGGAGGAACGTGAGGACGGGTACCACAACTGCACCATTGACTTGAGTCCAGGACCGAGGGAAGTCTCCGAGCACAGTACTAACCATATCTTCCCTTTCCTCTACGGGTCGAGGGTCTTCTTGCTCTCCTTCTGGGTTCCGTAGCTGTTCGGGACACTTCTTCAGGTGATCCCGGGATACAATGGCTGTGGTTTCCCCTCCGTCTTTACTGATGGTACAAACCTTCGGGTTGTCGTGGCTTGAGGGCAGTACGGTGTACGGGTCCTTCTCCCACTGGTCGTCCAACTTGTGGAGCCGTCTCTTCCTCTTCAAGACCTGCTCTCCGGGTACCAGGGGAACAGCGGGAGCATACTGGTTGTAAGTTTTCTCTTGTCTTTCCCTAGCGAGACAGAGACTTTGCTCCACGCTCTCCTGTACTTTCCGGTACTGCTGCTGCCTCTCTGTGTCCCAGTCTGCTTCCGGTGAAGTGTCTTCGGGTGTCAGGACTCCCATCTCCAGGTCAACAGGTAGCTTACCAGGCCTTGCCCTCATTAGGTAAGCCGGGGTACAGTTGGTGGAACCTACAGGGATGTAGTTGTATAGGTCCACCAGGTCGGGCAGCTTCTCAGGCCACAGACTGCGTTCTTCCAGGGGCAACGTTTTCAGAAGATCCATTACCACCTGGTTCATTTTCTCACAAAGTCCATTAGTTTGCGGATGATAGGGTGTCGCCCTTATCTTCCGGCAGCCATACAGATTGCAGAATTCCTGGAAGACCTCCGCTTCAAAGGCAGGTCCCTGGTCCGTCAGCACTTGGTCCGGGTACCCGTGTGGACGGCAGAAGTGCTGCTGGAAGGCTCTAGCTGCTGTTTGAGCTGTTAAGTCCTTAACGGGGACGACAACCAAGAACCGGGAGTAATGATCCACAATGGTTAACGCGTAGACGTAGCCACTTCTGCTTGGGGTCAGTTTTACATGATCCAAGGCTACCAGTTCCAACGGCTGCTTGGTGACGATGGACTGAAGGGGGGTCTTCTGGCTGGCACGGTCCTTCCTTCTTAGGTTGCACGGGCCACAGTCTCTGCACCACCTCTCGATGGTTCCCCTCATGCCTACCCAGTGGAACCGCCCGCGCAGCAGGAACTCCAGCTTCTTCCATCCGAAGTGTCCAGCCCCGTCGTGGTATGCCTCCATCACCATGGCTGCGTCTCTTCGTGGCACCACTACTTGCCAGATTAGTTCATGCGTCCGGGAGTTAACCATTCTGCGGCACAACTTCCCCTTGTAAAGGAACAGTCGACTCTTCTCAGCCCACAGTTGTTTGGCTTCCTCCGGAGCGTCTGGGTCAAGGCGAGCCTCTGGCCGAGTCAGCATCTCCTTCACCAGTCGGACGGCAGGGTCACTGTCTTGCGTTTCCTCCCAGTTGTAGTGAGGCAAGGGGTTAAACGTAGCGGCTTGCTTACTCCTTACCCGATGGGAATACTGGATAGTCCCATGACGGTGGAACGCGGGGAGTTCGACTTCTTCCAGTCCCTCTGGATCTTCTCCTACGTCCGGTAGGTTTGGCATCCTGGACAGGGCGTCTGCGTTGGTATTGGAGCTTCCTGCCCGGTATTTGATTGTGAACTCGTAGTTGGACAGACGGGCCATCCATCTCTGCTCTAGGGCACCGAGTCTTGCCGTGTCCAGGTGTGTCAACGGGTTGTTATCCGTGTACACGGTGAACCGGGAAGAAGCGAGGTAGTGCTTAAAGCGTTCGGTGACTGCCCACACCACTGCCAGGAACTCTAGCTTTAATGAGCTGTAATTCTCAGGGTTTCCTTCGGTGGGTCGCAGTTTCCGACTGGCGTAAGCGATTACTCGTTCTTTCCCCTGCTGGATCTGGGACAGTACGGCTCCTAGCCCGATGTTACTTGCGTCAGTGTAGAGGATAAAGGGCTGGCTGTAATCAGGGTACGCCAGGATTTCATCCCCCATGAGGGCCATCTTCAGCTGGCGGAAGGACTCTTCTTCTAACTTCTCCCATTTGAAGGGCGGCTTCTGGTTCTTGGCCTTCCGGGACTGGCCTATCAGGAGGTCCTGCATAGGAGCTGCCTTTTTGGTGAAACCGGGGATGAATCTGCGGTAATAGCCTACCAACCCGAGGAACTGCCGCACTTCCTTTACACTGGAGGAACTTGGCCATTCCTTAATTACGGTGATCTTATCAGGGTCGGGAGCCACTCCGTCAGCGCTCACCACGTGTCCCAGGTACTGCACCTTTGGTTTTAGGAGGTGACACTTGGAGGGTTTTACCTTTAGGCCGTAGTTTGCCAGAGCTTCGAACACTTCCGCCAGGTGTTTCAGGTGGTCCTCATAAGTCTTGGAATATACGATGACATCGTCCAGGTACAACAGGACCGTCTCAAAGTTTCTGTGGCCCAGACAGCACTCCATTAATCGTTGAAAGGTTCCTGGTGCGTTACAGAGTCCGAACGGCATGCAGGTAAACTCGCTAAGTCCCATCGGGGTGGTGAATGCGGTCTTCTCCCGGTCCGCCTCTGCTACAGGAACCTGCCAGTACCCGCTAGTGAGATCCAAGGTAGAGAAGAAGTTAGCAGATCTTAAAGCAGCCAAAGACTCCTCTATCCTTGGTAAGGGGTACGCATCCTTGTGTGTGATACGGTTGATTTTCCGGTAATCTACACACATCCTCATGGTGTTGTCTTTCTTTTTGACTAAGACTAGTGGAGCTGCCCAGGGGCTACAGCTATCCCTGATCACCCCAGCCTCCTTCATGTCCCTAAGCATCCCCTTGGCGTGTTGGTAGTGTGCAGGGGGTACGGGTCGATACCTCTCTTTTATGGGAAGATGGTCTCCCGTGGGGATGTGGTGTTCTACCCCCTTGACTCGCCCGAAGTCTAACGGGTGTTTACTAAACACTCTCTCGTACTCTCGAACCACCCGATAGACTCCCTGTCTCTGGTGTGAGGGAGTGGAGTCAGTACCCAAATGTAGTTGCTGACACCAGTTCTCCATTGTTTCCTTAGAGCCGTTACTTTCCTCCAGGGAAGATGGAGGCAAGGGTTCTATGGACTGTATGGAATATTGATTGATGGTATACAATTTGGCTAGCGTGGCATACCGGGGCAGGTACACTTCCCTCTTCCCGATATTTATTATGCGAACGGGCACCCTCCCATGGCGTACATTGACCACCCCCCGTGCTGTCAAAATGGTGGGCCTACTGTCTGAGTAAACTGGTTCTACCATTGCCTGGTAATCTCTACCTCTCAGACCAATAGCTGCCCAGCACCAAATCATCATTTCACTTTTTGGGGGCATGGCAATAGGGAAAGGGTCACACATTCTTACGCTACCAATCTCACCACCGGAGAGTTCTATCTGTTGCCGTCGCATCAGTGCCCGGATCTCTTTCTGGAGCACTCGCTGCTGGCCGGAGCTGGCGTTCTTGGCAACCTGCTGTAAAAGGAAAATCACCTCTGCAAGACAATTTTCAATTACATTAGTTCCTAGAGTTATCTTTGGGTGACTCTCGTGCTTGTCAATGTCTACAATGATCAGTCCCTGTGCCGCCAGTTCAACTCTACCGATTTTAATGGTCACCTCTTTAAATCCAATCTGTGGCACGGGCTGACCATTGCTGGCGATGATACTCAAGTCGTCGTCAGGGTAGCGGGTGATATCAGAGTCATTCCAGTACTGCTTGAAGAGCACGTACGGGATAGTGGTAACCTGTGACCCGGTGTCCAGTAGGGCACTCATGGGGATGCCATCCAGTACCACAGGCAAGACTGGACGTCCTCCCACATATTTGTCGCGCCAGTTCGATGGGCCTGATGATCTTTTTCCTGGGGTTTGGCCCTCTACCCCAGGTTGTGCCAGTTTAAAGGACAGTACCTTGCCATATGTCCGGGTTGATTGCAGCGGCGGCAGATGGGTTGTCCGTCCTCGTTGTATCGGTCGCTCGGTCTTCCTCTGGCCGGTGGGGTCCTCCTTGGTCGACGCCACGGGATGTCCTCCGGTCCGGATGCCAGCTGGATCTTCCCTGGAGTGGAAACCTGTAAAGACTGCACAGTTCGGGTTAGCGCGGCAACGCTTTTAGCTAGCTCTTGGACCTGATGGTGCAGGTCTGGAGCCGGGTCATTGTTCAAAGCCTGCGCATCAGCTCCCACAGGCCCTGCCGACAAGGGCGCCGCCTCCTGGTGGTAAGTGGTAGTGGGGCGTCTGTGGGTCACAACGCCACCTGGTGCCGGTTCTCGGAGCACCCGGATGGCTCTGTCCTTGAACTGTGCAAATCCCAGATGAGGGTCCTGTAAGGCCATTGCCCGCAACTGGGTTCGGTGGGCATTGCAATATAAACCCTCTATAAATTGTTCAGTCAACAGCCTGTCCTCGTCTCCCACGCCGTCAGGGTCGGTCTGCTTAATAGCTCTCAGGGCCTCTTGTAGGTTCAGGGCATAGTCCCTTATACTCTCGTGTGCTCGCTGCTTGCACCCGTAGAATCTAAGCTTGATCTCGGCTGAGGTGCGGGTATCAAAGGTGTCCCTCAGCCGGGTTAGTATCCCTGCAACAGTCCTCCCCCCAGGTGGCCAGGACTTTACCTCCCTTTGGGCTGCCCCGGTTAATTGGGCCACCAGGATGCTCACTTTTTGCTCTTCTGTGAGGGGATACACCTGGAAGAGGCTATCCAGCTTTTCTCTAAAGTCATGCAGGGTATGTGACTCCCCTGAGTACTGGGGTAGCCAGGCCGCTCCCGGGATATAGGGCATGGTGAAAGGCATGACTGCAGCAGCGGTGGCGCTGGCGGGGGTTGAGGCAGTGAAGCTCTCCTCCGTATCCGACATCTTCCTCCCCCCTAGTGGACCGTGGCCTACCTTGCGATGATCCTCTTCCGTAGGCCGCGGCTCCGCAGTGGATCGTCAGGGTTGAGGACCTTCCGTCGCGCTCCTGTGACGTCGGCGTCTGCTGGGCTCCTTCCAGGACCTTACGCAACGTCCGGACGTGAGGCGGGGCTTCAGTTCTCGCGCGCTTTCGGAGTCCACGCCCCTCTTCTTCCCGCGCGGCGTCTTCAAGATGGCGTCCAACGGCGGGAAAACTCCACGGATGGCGGGAAGAAGGCAGAAGATGGCGCCGGATGGCGGGAAAACTTCGCGGATGGCGGGAAGAAGGTAGAAGATGGCGCCGGATGGCGGGAAACCTCCACGGATGGCGGGAATCTTCACCACTGGTAAGTTTGAACAGTCTTTTTCAGGCACGCAGTACCCGGTGGTTGCGGGCACGAAATCCTGCCGACTACGCCAAAAGTTGACGCACCCCTGGACCTGTGTCGCACAGCGTTGCGCATGCAGGAGCTTACCCGGAGCCGGATCTGTTGAGGGTTGTAGTCTCGTGGCGGTGACCCGGTCCATGCCCAGGGAGTCAGACTAAGTAGCGTTGTATTAGCGGTAGGTGTTGGACGACTATGCCACCCGTTGAATGCAGCGAAGGAGCTGCCGCTGCAGGGCAGACCGCTGAGGCCGGTGGTAGGATTGTGCAGCGTGATAGTATCACCCCCAACGGGAGGGGTATGGCCTCAGGGCAGCCGACGTGGATGATGGGGGAGCAGGAATCACTCAGAGACCATGCGGTGTAGTTCAGGGTCTTTACTGGTGATAAAGATAGACCCTCCCGGAGTACTGGCTAGCGATTGGGGCCTGGTCAGTCCTTGAGCAGATGGGATCTCCCCTGGCCAGGCGGAGTTGTAGGCCTCCCAAACTGACTGTACTCTTCTGGCTACCTTGCTAGAGGCGGGTATAAGTAGCCCACGTCCCTGAGTGTACCGTGTGGTGCTCACCCGTATGGCCGGTGACTCGGGGCCTTCTAGTAGCGTCCGCTCCACGACGGCGGTGCTGGTCCCGCGCGTGTGACCGTGCCTTCGGGTTTCTTGGCCAGAGGACCTGAAATCCCCTGCCGGGCGGTTTCTGCTGCTGGGTAAAGATTAGTCCCCACAGCCTCGGACTCCGGGTCCGGTGATAGCTTCCCAGTCAGGGCGAGCTCTGCAGCTGCCAGCCCCTGACTCCTTATAGCACTGCTCCCACAGAGCTCCTGATGTTCTTTTCCTAGATCTGCTTCTCTTCTCTGTCTCTACTTCTTCTCTACTCTCTAACCCTGCCTCAGCCCTAGGTTTATATAGGGGAAGTTCTTCCCCTCCCAGGACTGGGCAGGAGGTGTGGCATGCATAGGATCCCTGACCAAGAGACCTCCCACCTGCTCTCAGACATAACATTGCTGTTACCGTGGAAACCAGACCCCTGGGGTGCCACATGTGCGCTTCTGCGTGTTTGTGCGCGTCTACGTATCTGGAATAATATGTATTTTGTAAGATGCGTGTATGTAAGAGTCCATTGTGGTGTGTAATAACATTCATATTCTTGAGGCACCTTTACTAAATCTATTAGGACTCACTCACATGTGTTAGGGAATTCCATTTGTCTTTCCACATTTAGGAACAGACAAGTGAAATTTGCTAACCTTGTCATAACCATAGGGTTGTACTTGTATGGAGCGGGTTCAGGAGCTGAGCCTGCTCCATACCAGGCAGATGTCGGCTGTGTTACATAGCCAGCGTCTGCCTGTAGCAGCAGTGATCAGAGCTCGCCTTGATTGCTGCTGTTTTGAGTATTTAAGTGCCCTTGTCAATCACTGACAGCAGCATTTAGCTAGCCGGTGCATGCAGTCACCTGCTCCCTTCTGCCCCCTGTGACGCAGTTGCAGGTTGCTGATGGGTTGCCAGTAGTGCTGAGTGAGCGTGGTCGGACAAGGTGTTATCTCAGCATGCTCGGGTGTTATCCAGGTATCTTGTAGTGCTCTGCTAATATGCTCGAGTCCCTGCGGTAACATGTTTTGCGGCGGTAGACAGAAGCAACATATGCAGGGATTACCTAACAAACAGGCAATTCCTGCATGTGTTGCGTCTGTCAACCGCCGCAAAACATGCTACCCTGGGGACTCGAGCATATTAGCAGAGCACTACAAGATACCTGGATAACACCTGAGCATGCAGGGATCACACCTTATCTGACCATTCTCGCTCAGCACTAGTTACCAGGTGCTGCTGCCATGTTAGTCGTTCAATGAAGCTCAGCCTGGGGTTGGGCTCCATGGAAGTGTCACAATCCAGGTGCCGGACGATATTGCAGCACCCTCACTTTGTAGTTAGCGGTGACTGTAATGTCTCCCTCCTTGCACCGATCCTATGATAGGAAGCGAGTGGCGGCAGAGAGAATAAAACGTAATTTTCTCCGTGTAGCCAACGCTTTTCCATTAAGCCGTCTAACCAGGCTTTAAACCCTATTTACCTGCAGATTACCCCTATATCTGCAGATAAATAGCGTTTTTCAAGGTGACAAGTTACCATTAAAGGGACTCTGGCAGTACGGAATGACTGTTCGAACAAAGTCCTGCCGCTCAGTGCTCCACAGCGCGGCCAATCATGTAATTATAGTACATTATAGAAAAGCAAAACAAGTAATAAAACCGTTTATGGTGGGCTGTAGTGTGGGCCCCTAGAGTCAGTTCCCCTGGTGGGCCCTAGGCACCCCAGTCCGACCCTGCCTGTAAGCCTATACAGACGGTTTAGAAGGGTTAATCCTACTGAAGGATTGTCTTAAGAGTGCTATACGCACCAGAAATGCATAGGTTCTATACGTTGATCAGTGCAGCTTTTCTGATGTTATCACCATTTTAATGCACTTCAGTAAAGTGCATCTTTTTTTTTTTTACTCCGTCTTGAGCTGGATTTCCTCTATATCTTTAAAAATATGCACATCTTTTGTTGAAGCATACTTTGAATTTCTGACAGCATTCAATCTTTTTGGGTAGAAGTTGATCTGCATGGCACATCTAGAATTAGCAATCTTTGCCCATTCTTCCTTTCCATAGAGCTGCAAACCTGTCAGATTGCAAGGTCATCTCCTGTGTATAGCCATCTTCAGGTCAACCCACAGATTGTCAATTGGATTTACGTATGGGCTCTGGCAATGCCATTCCAAAACTTTGATCTTCGTTTGGTGAAGCTATTATTTCAATGATTGAGAGGCATGTTTAGGGTCGTTGTTGTATTGAAAAATGAAATTCCTCTAAATCTTCAGCTTTTAAGCATAGGCCTGAAGGTTTTGATGCAAAATTTACTGATATTTGGAACTGTTTTCAATTACTTCCACCATTACTAAAGCCCCTGTTACAGCTACCAAAAAACAGCCCCAAAGCATAATGCTGCCTCCACCATGCTTATTGTAAGTATAGTGTTCTTTTGGTGATGTGCAGTGTTGGCATTGCACCAAACATACTTTTTGGAATTATGGCCTGAAAGTTTAGCTTCATTCTTATCAGACCACAACACGTTTTCCCTCATGCATTTAGTAGACTTGATGTAGGTTTTGGCAAAACATAGCTGAGATTGGATGTTTTAAGGCTTTCATATTGCCACCCTACGCCACAGGCCAGACATATGAGCAATACGGGAAAGTGTCAGAAATTCTTACAGCTCCTTTAATGTTGCTGTAGACCTCTTGTTAGATTCTCGGAACAATTTTATTATATACATTGTAATAAAGCCAGGAAGACTGGGGTTAAATCCTAACTCAATGTCAAGCAGCAGTTGCAAAAGCAAACAAGATATTAGGATGTATAAAAAGAGTGATAAAATCTCGCAATCCCAACGTATTGATACCCTTTTATGAATCACTGGTGAGGCCACATCTAGAATATGGGATCCAGTTTTGGGCTCCACATTTTAAAAAGGATATTTAGAAGTTAGAGTCAGTTCAAAGGCGGGCAACTAGATTATTACAAGGGATGAAAGGCCTTTCATTTGATGAGAGGTTGAAAAAGTTGAGCTTGTTTAGCTTAGAAAAAAGACGCCTCAGATGAGATCTCATTTACATGTATAAATATATATGTGGTCAGCACAAAGGACTAGGACATGATTTATTCCTTCCAAAGACCATACTAATGACCAGGGGTCTCTCATTACGGGTGTAAGAAAGGTGATTCCGGCAGCTAAACAGGAAAGGGTTCTTTATAGTCAGAGCAGTCAGACTGTGGAATGCCTTACCAAAAGAGGTAGTAATGGCTGACACTATAACAGCTTTCATAAAAGGGCTGGATGATTTCCTCGATACACAACATTGTGGGTTACAGTTAAATTAGACAAAATGTACAACTGGGGGAGGAAGTTTGACCTTGATGGACCTAGGTCTTTATTTAACCTATGTATCTACACTCCTGTGATCAATTAAAGCATCAATATTTCCAAATTAATTTTGAAATGGAAACAATGGTCGGATTGAAACAAAATTTTGCATGGCTGTTGGCCAGACCCTGAAGTTTATGATATGATCTAGGGGCTGCAACCCTCTAAACACCCCAAACTGGAAAGTGGCTAGAACAATTCCAAAGAAGTTGACTTTTCTCTGAAACTGTCGAATGGATTGGTTTGAAAATCTCGTCAGTGATGGTTGATTGCCTATCACTTGTGATCCTGTCAAGTTCAACCGCCTATGATAAAAACTACCCCTCTGGTGCACCCCTAAACTCAAACTCTCCCCAAAGGGTTGAAAATGGGACGATAATAAAAACCTTGGTTCAATCAGTATGCTTTCAAAGGCACCCAAAAACGTCTGGAAGCTTGTCAAGAAATCATAATGTTTATCCCCATTTTCAGGGGTTTTGCATGTGTACCCCTTAGAATTTACACCCTAAAACATCATGTTATGCAAAGAGGCAAACATTATGTTCATCCTCTTGCATCTACTCATCATTCTAACCAATTTGCATTATTAGATTACCTGTCAAAACCCCCAAGGAGTAAAAATACCCAAAACACCCCCCTCGTAAAAGTGTGTATGTGGGGGGGTGTAGGGGTTGGGGCATTTTGGACACAGTCAGCATGGATTGTGGTGTGTAATGCTGTAGTAAGGCATGCCTCACATTTTTGTGGCACTACTGGCACCCCAACCCTCATTTTGGGGGAAAAGCACAGAAAGGACCCCAAATCTCAACCCCATGATATGACTTTTCGTAATGGAGGGAAAATTGAGAACAGTGGAATATATTAAAGCTGGTGAGTGACCAGCCAAAATGCGAGCTGTTGCTGGAAGAGAGACAAGTCAAGGTCTCTCTCTGAGTGGTGACTGCACGCGTCAGTTAGGAAAGCTGTGCAGTCTGTGTGTTGGAGCTTCAGAATAACTTGTGGAAGCTGCAAGCCTGTTCAGTGTGAACTATGCATGGAGTTGAACACTTCTGTTTGATGCTGGAAGTTGCTGGAGCACAGGGTGAAGGTGATACAGAGACTGGTAGGAGCGTACCTCTTCTCTGTCCAGAAGAGGTTGTTTTGGCTTTGAATCCCTTGATGTTTTAGGAAAGCATTAAAACGGAACATGTTTGGACCAAACCACATTGCCTGTGTGAATGCTACCTATTGCCTACCTGAGAGTGCGAATCCCTACAATATGCATTAGGCTAAGGGCCCACAATGCAGAAATGCTGCATATTTTTTCCGCTTCTCCCTGGCAGGAAGAACGCATGCGGATTTTACATGCATTTTTCCTGCCAGGTAGAAGCGTTTGTCAAGCGTTTTTGCATGCATTTCTGCATGCGGGTTATCAAGCGCTATTCCAAGCGATTTTAGCATCACTTGGAAAAGTGCTTGACAACTTGGTCACACTATGTAAATCCATGCAAACGTCATGGACTTATATAGTGTGACCAAGTAATAGTTAAAAAAAAAGAATAAGAATGGTAAAAAATAAAAAATAAAGATTATACTTACCTTCCAGTGGTCCCTGGTGTTTTCTCCTCTACGTCCAGTCTGTTGTATGGGTCGCGGTGGTGTGAAAGGACCTGCCATGATGTCATTTAGTCATGTGACAGGTCACGCGACCGCTGATGTTGGCAGTCGCTTGACCTGTCACATGACTAAATGATGTCATGGCAGGTCCTTTCACACCACCGCGACCCATACAACAGACCCGACTCATCGCTGAGGAGCCCGGGGGACATCGGAAGGTAAGTATAATCTTTATTTTTTATTTTAAATTATTTTTTTAACAGGTTCTATGTTTCCTGGGTCTGGAGGAGAGTCTCCTCTTCTCCAAACCCAGTTACCATCCGCACATTGAACCGTATGATATCCGCTTGTGCAAATGTCTTCATACGGATATTATGCAGTTCAATGCAAGTCAATGGCGGCAATTACGCTGTGTGTCCGTAAAATTAATGGACATGCTGCTTATTTTTCTGCAATAATAATCCTCAGCAGAAATTTCCACAGCATGTGCACAGCATCATTGGGGACCATGGGGCACGTATTACCAAGTGTTTTTTAAGCGTTTTCACTGTGGAAATTCCGCGCCAAAAAGGCTTGAAAAACGCATAGTGGGCACGCAGCCTTATTCATTTTTGCTATGTGGTTTGTGATATACAGTGATGTTATATTCCATATTTTAGCCTCAGTTATGTTTTCTGTTTCTAGTTGTCTCTGAAGCATTTCATGTATTATTTTTTCAATTCTGTAAAATATTTAATAAATAAGAAGTCTTATAAATAAAAATAAAATATGCATATGGCTGTGCATGTCCATGAGTCTTTTCTGTTGGATTGCGAGCTTTATTATCTCACACAGTGTCTGACATATTTGATGCATAATACAGGTCTGAAATGGTAAAATTGCTTGAAAAGTAAGAAGTGATTTTTATATACTTGCGATCGCTGAACTCAGTAAAAATATCAAAATATTTAATCGCGTACCGTTTTTTCCCAAACGCTGACTCCATAGGCTTTATCTTGCACCATACTTTGACCACTTTGCGTGACCTTTGGTGGATGTGACGCGCCCCTGGGCCTGTGTCGCGCTGCGTTGCGCACGCGGGAGCTTACCCGGAGCCGGATCTCTTGAGGGTTGTAGTCTCGTGGCGGTGATCCGGTCCGTGCCCAGGGAGTCAGACTAAGTGGCGCTGTATCAGCGGTAGATGTTGGACGACTACGCCACCCGTTGAGTACAGCTAAGGAGCTGCTGCTGCAGGGCAGACCGCTGAGGCCGGTGGTAGGATTGTGCAGCGTGATAGCATAACCCCCAACGGGAGGGGTATGGCCTCAGGGCAGCCGACGTGGATGATGGGGGTAGCAGGAACCACTCGGAGACGGTACGGTGTAGTTCAGGGTCTTTACTGGTGACAAAGATAGACCCTCCCGGAGTACTGGCTAGCGATTGGGGCCTGGTCAGTCCTTGAGCAGATGGGATCTCCCCTGGCCAGGCGGAGTTGTAGGCCTCCCAAACTGACTGTACTCTTCTGGCTACCTTGCTAGAGGCGGGTATAAGTAGCCCACGTCCCTGAGTGTACCGTGTGGTGCTCACCCGTATGGCCGGTGACTCGGGGCCTTCTAGTAGCTTCCGCTCCACGACGGCGGTGCTGGTCCCACGCGTGTGACCGTGCCTTCGGGTTTCTGGGCCAGAGGACCTGCAATCCCCTGCCGGTCAGTTTCTGCTGCGGGATAGGAGTTAGTCCCCACAGCCTCGGACTCCGGGTCCGGTGAGAAATCTTCTCAGTCAGGGCGAGCTCTGCAGCTGCCAGCCCCTGACTCCTTGTTGCACTGCTCCTACAGAGCTCCTGTAGTTTCTTCCTATGCTGCTTCTCTTCTCTACCTCTTCTCTACTCACTAACCCTGCCTCAGCCCTAGGTTTATATAGGGGAAGTTCTTCCCCTCCCAGGACTGGGCAGGAGGTGTGGCATGCATAGGATCCCTGACCAAGAGACCTCCCACCTGCTCTCAGACGTAATATCTCTATCACTGTGGCAACCAGACCCCTGGGGTGTCACAGATGATTTTGGTGTTATTAGATTGGTTAGAAATTAATGGACACTGTGCTGCTGGTTTCTTAATCCAGATTCCAAAGAGTGTGGTGGTGTCCATAGCATCCAATCATTCCATATTTTTCATTTTGCTTCAGCAGTATAAGAAATGAAAGCTGCGCTGTGATTGGTTGTTATGGGCAGTAAACATAGATTTCGCACAGTTCATAACAGTGTACTGGTGTCAATAGCAACCAATCAGAGCACAGCTTTCATTTTACCTCAGGAGTAGTGTTGAGCCACCCCCGTAGTGTTCGAGTTCGGTTCGGTTCGTCGAACACCCGTGTGTTCGCCGAACTGTTCGTCGAACTGTTCGTCGAACACCCTCGAACACCGTTAAAACCAATGGCAGGCAAACAAAAACACATAGAAACACATAGAAAACACCTTCAAAGGTGTCCAAAAGCTGACAAACTGCTCAGAAGACATAATTAACACATGGAAAAGTGACAAGTACATATAGTCATGCGAAAATAAAAGAGGTGGAGGAGTAAAAGGAGGGGGAGACACAGATATAGGCATGTCATGCCCTTCTAAAATCCAAAAAGTGAGAAGCCGACACGGCCAGTCCGCTCCTGCCCGTGCCACCTCCGTGTCGCCGGGTTTGTGCCAGAGCCGCGGTGAACCCTGACGGCCAGCCCCCCTCTCCCAATACTGGTGCCTGTCCGCTGGTGGGTCGAGCGAGCCCCCCTGTGGTGGAGGCAGCTCTAAGCTTTTTAATTTAAATTGTCTCTCTAATTTGAATGAATACACTTTAAATCCATTTACAAGGATCTATTGGAGGGCAAGTCTCATGCCAGCAGCCGCGGTAATTCCAGCTCCAGTAGCGTCCACTAAAGCTGCTGCAGTTAAAAAGCTTTTATAAGGATCGAGCTCGGCTGTCCACCGCAAGGCATCCTACTGCCAGTCCCAGCCCCTATGCCTTGGGGTGCCTCCTGATGCTCTTCACTAAGTATCCCATGGTCCCGAAGCATTTCCTTTGAAAAAATTAAGTGTCTAAACTACAGGTGGTGCAGCTTGCTTAACAGCCGGGATAATCCGCTCACTAGCAGACACTGCTACTAGGCACAAAGTATTTCCTGGGCTAGATGCAGTTAAAAATTTGTAATTAGATACTCTCGTTGGATGCTGAGAAAGCATTCCATAGAGTCTCCTGGCACGCCATATATGATTCTCTTAAAAAGCTTGGGGTAGGGGTCTAGGGGACCCTTTTTTAGCCAAAATCACGGCCCTGTATCGCAATACGTCACCTAGGCTGAAGATAAATGGAACTGTAGCACCCTGAGGGCTCGGTTGCTACAGACGTATTGCACCTCACCCAGAGGTGTGATATCTCACTCTCAGGTAAGGATGGAGTGTAGATCAGGACCCGACACCTGCATGCATTACACCACATTGCCGTGGGGCAGGGCGACCAATATGCCCCTGAGATGGGCACGACAGTCCCTGTCCCTGGCTGGAGTGGGGGGAGGGAACACTGAGGAAGGGGAACCCTGTAGTGCAGGAGCAGGGAGGAAGCAGTTCCTGGGTGCATTGAGAAGGGAGTATAAAAGGTGGGCACCATCTTAGTTCAGTGCAGAGAAGTCTGAGCAGAAGTGGCAGGGAGCACGTGCTCTGCATGAGCTCTGCTCCGGAGGCGGGCCTAGTAACAGAGGCCCAGGCCTGGAAGAGGGAGAAGGAAGGAAGAGGAGCGGAGAAGGCTCCAGGAACGAGGAATGAAGGGATCCCAGGGGTGCGGACGGGCGAGTCGCCACCGCACGCCCGAATCCACCTGCGTGGAGGGGTCAGGCCAAAGGGGGAGACCGGTCCCCGAACTAGTGGAGGCAGGAAAGGACCCTCAGCTAGAAACCGGAGGCTCTGACATTTTATGTGGCACAGCCCCTCGCTACACCCGCTAGGAAGGCACCACATAGGGTCAGGGAAACTGGCGCCAAGTTTACCAAGAGGAGGCCCGAGGCAGCCGGACAGAAGTGTTGGTAAGAAAGGCCAGACAAAGGACACACAAAGGGGGTCCTGTGAAGTGCTCCAAAGTTATCTGGGAGTTGTCTGAGCCCCTCACCTGGTGAGCACAGTACGACGTGGGCAGCCGTTACCTGCAGACGTGGTCTGGATAATAAGAACTGTGAGTAAAGGCCCTGAACTGCATCACTGACTCCGTGTCGTTACTGCTGCTGCCCTGCACCATCACCCCCATCCTCCGCATACACTGCCCTGAGGCTATACTCCTCCCGTGGGGAGTTATGCTACGCTCTGCTGCACCGACAACACCAGCCTCAGTGGTCTGCCCTGTAGCGGCGGTTCACTCTGACCGCAATCCACGGGTGGCGTAGTCGGACATTTAAACATGAAAACCACATAAATAGTTCCGCCACTGGTTTGACCGCCCTGAGCCACGGAACCGGGTCGCCGCCACGAAGACTACAACCACCAGCATCCACCAAAAAGGGTCCGGCTCCGGGTGTCCCAAGGCCCAGGGGGTGCGTCAGAACATTTTCATCACCTTTCACAATCACCAATGGGACAAGGCAGTGATGTCCTCTGTCCCCTCTCTTATACATCCTAGTGACGGAGCACCTGCTCTCATCAATTCGCCATAACCCCAATATTAGGTGGATTGAGGTGGGAGGCACCGAGTACAAGTGCTCTCTATTTGCTGATGATGTCCTAGTATATATCACTCAATCACATATATCCATCCATGCTGTTATGGCTGAAATAGATCACTTTGTTACATGGTAAAATTTTAAAATCAATGCAGCGAAGTCTGAGGCCCTCGATGTCTCCCTCCCCAAATCCATATAGGATTCCATCCAGTCCAACTTTCCCTTTGCCTGGCCCTCACAGGGTATCAAATACTTAGGAATTCCTATTCATAGAGACCTCTCCCATCTATGTTATCTTAATTTTGGGCCCTTTATTGAACAACTCCATACAGACCACGGTTGGCAAGTTAGAACTGTAAGATTCACTACGTGAACCACTGGTGTTTTGTGGAAAAGCACATGTACACTGCGTTCCAAATTATTATACAAAAAGTGTTTAGGAGTGATAAGGGAAGAATTTGTTTGTTTGTCAGTTAAACTCATTGATGGTGATGTGTGTCAGGGCTCTTTATATCACTGTAAGCAATTGCAGACACCTGTGCTAATTAGTTTGGCAGGTGTGTCCAATGAAAGGCAAGACTACTTAAGAAGGCTCTCTCACATTATTAAGCAGCCTACATTTTCTGCCAAAATGGGAAAGAAAAAGGATGTGTCGGCTGCTGAGAAGCAACAAATTGTGGAGTGTTTAGGTCAAGGCATGACTACAATCAACATTGTGCGATGATCAGGATGAAGTGTCTTGGCAATCAAGAAGTATGTAGCTGATTCACAGTACACACGTGTGCGTGCTGATAAGGGCAAATTGAGGACTCTTTCCTACAGGCAATTACGTCAGGTTGAAAGAGCAGCGGCAAAAAAGCCTTGTCATAGCAGCAGACAAGTTTTTGAAGCTGCTTGTGCCTCCAACGTCCCCCAAACAACAAGATGCAGGGTCCTTCAGAGGTTTGCAGCTGTGCATGCGCCATCCTGTCGACCTCCTCTATCCACTTCACACAAGCAGAAACGGCTCCAGTGGGCCAAACATTACATGAAGACTGATTTCAAAACTGTTTTGTTCACGGATGAGTGCCGTGCAGCGCTCGATGGTCCAGATGGATGGAGTGGAGGATGGCTGGTTGATGGACACCCCACGCAAACACGGCTACAGCGCCAACAAGGAGGAGGTGGAGTAATGTTTTGGGCTGGAATCATGGGGAGAGAGATTGTCGGCCCCTTTAGGATCCCTGAAGGCGCTAAAGATGAACTCCATAATGTATGTGGATTTTCTCAAACAGCACTTCCTGCCATGGTTCAAGAAGAAGAACCGTGTATTTCACAGCAAGATCATTTTTCTGCATGATAATGCACCATCTCATGCTGCACATAAAACATCTGCATCTCTGGCTGATATGGGCGTAAAAGGGGACAAACTTATGGTGTGACCCCCATGCTCCCCTGACCTCTACCCCATTCAGAACCTTTGGAGCATCATTAAAAGGAGTGTCTATGATGGCGGGAGGCAGTTCACATCTAAGCAACAGCTCTGGGAGGGTATTCTGTCCTCATGCAAAACAATTGAAGCAGAAACCATCCAAAACCTGACAAATTCAATGGACGAGAGAGTTCAGAAGCTCCTTTCGAACAAGGGGTCCTATGTGAAAATGTAACATCACCTAGAATAAAGTTTTGAGTTGAAAACTGTTTGATTTCAGTTTCTAACAACCTGCTAATGCTTATAATTTCAAAAATGACCATTTTTTTGGTCTTTATTAAAATGAAAAGGTTGATCGAAAAGTTTGGGGGATCTAAGAGTGTGGCAACCCAGTAGTCATGATTACTTCGAATTCTGACAATATGAGGGTCATGCTGCAGGTAGTGCAGCAAGAAGGCACTTATGTGCCTTGCGCATCTCGGAGCCCCAAAATTATTTTCCGGGCTAGATGCAGCTAAAAATTATTTTTAATTTTAAATCTGGTGAAGCTTTAGTATAGATGGCCTAATAGGATCAGTGCTGCACACTGCTACAAAGCCCAAATTATTTTCCAGTCAAGATACAGATAAACATGATTAGTAATTTGAAAGCTTAAAACGGTTGGTAGGGTGATTTTAACCAATCATCAAGCTTTTACTCTCCCCAGGATGACACAGGGGTAGAAAAGTCGTTTCGGATCCATGATTTGTTCATCTTTATGAACGTGAGTCTGTCTACATTATCAGTGGAGAGCCGCGTGCGCTTATCTGTCAGCACACCACCAGCAGCGCTGAACACACGTTCAGACAGAACGCTGGCTGCGGGGCATGACAAGATCTCCAAGGCGTAAGTGGCTAGCTCCGGCCATTTATCCAGATTGGAAGCCCAAAAAGAGCAAGGGTCCAGTGACACAGTCGTGGCTTCAATGTTTACTTGGAGATACTCCTGTACCATCGTCTCTAGGCGTTGACTATGTGTCAGACTTCTTGTCTCCTGTGGCCTTGCAAAGGATGGGCTAAAAAAGTGGTGAAATGATTCCGCAAAATTGATGTTACCAGCAGATACTGTGGTTCTGTTACGGTTTGAGTGCTGAACACTTGACGGTCCCACGGTTGGCAAGTTGGAACTGTGAGATTCACTACGTGCACCACTGGTATTTTGTGGAAAAGCACATGTAAGATTCTGCAACAGTCTCTGCTGATACTCCTGCATGCGTGCATCCATTTCTATGGCAGGAATAATTTCTGCAAATTTACTTTTGTACCGGGGATCTAACAGTGTGGCAACCCAGTAGTCAGGATTATTTCTAATTCTCACAATTCGAGGGTCATGTTGCAGGTAGTGCAGCAAGAAGGCACTCATGTGTGTTGCGCATCCAGGAGCACCAAGTCCCTGTTGTGTTGGTGGCGAGGTAACAATCATGCTTCCTTCCTCTGTCCTCTCCCCCCAACCTCGCACAACAGAAATGTGATCAAGGTCTCCCTCATCTGATGAGTCTTCCATCAGTTCGTCCTCCACTTCTTCCTGGGCTCCTGCACCTTCCTCACTAGTTTGGCTGCTACCATGCGCCCTGGTAAAACCATCTCCCCCACCCTCACATGCCTGCCGCCTTGGTGCTGCCGACCGTCTGGACCTTGCAGATGTTAGCCCTTCCGCATACAACTCCTCCTCCTCTACTTCCTCCACCTCCTCTTGTGCCACCACCTGACTCCGAATTCTGTTTAACATGTGCTCCAGCATGTAAATCACCGGAATAGTCATGCTGATAATGGCATCGTCAGCACTAAACATCTTCGTCGCCATTTCAAAACTGTGCAGAAGGGTGCATAGGTCCCTGATCTGAGACCACTCCTCCAGCGTGATTTGCCCCACCTCTGAATCTCGTTGGCCGAGGCTATACGTCAGAACGTATTGCACCAGGGCTTGTCGGTGCTGCCACAGTCGCTGCAACATGTGCAGAGTTGAATTCCACCGGGTAGGCACATCGCATTTTAGCCGGTGAAGTGGCAGGCCCAACGACTTCTGTAGAGATGTAAGTCGCTGAGCTGAGGGATGCGAACGGCGGAAGTGAGCACACAGCGACCGTGCCCTCTGCAGAAGGCCATCTAGTCTGGGATAGTGGGCTAAAAATTGCTGGACAACCAGGTTCAACACGTGAGCCATACAAGGCACGTGTGTGACATTGCCCCGGCGAAGGGCCGCACCCAGGTTTGCAGCATTGTCGCACACGGCCTTCCCTGGTTTCAGGTCCAGTGGAGACAACCATTCATGAAATTGGTTCTCCAGAGCTGACCACAACTCCTCAGCTGTGTGACTCACATTTCCCAGACATTTCAATGTAAAAACCGCCTGATGACGTTGAGCCCTACTGCCAGCATAGTAAGGAGGTGTGCAGGATCCCTTCTGCGCAGTTAGAAAGCTTGTGGCATGACCAGACAGGCTTTGGGTGCAGGTGGAAGACCGAGAGGAGGTTGAGGAGGCAGAAGCAGTGGAGGAACTTTGACATAAAGAGGATTGACGCACAACTCGTGGGGACGGCAAGACTTGGACAGCAGCCCCTTGTCCTGCTGTCACCATAGTTACCCAGTGCCCAGTCAGCGACATGTAACGCCCCTGTCCATGCCTACTCGTCCAAGTGTCTGTGGTGAAATGCACCCTGTCACACACAGAGTTTCTCAAAGAAGCGGTGATGTTGTGTGCGACATGCTGGTGGAGCGCAGGCACACCTTTCTTTGAGAAGTAGTGCCGACTGGGCATCTGGTACTGGGGCACTGCGACGGACATAAGGTCTCGAAAATCCTCTGTGTCCACCAGGCGGAAAGGCAGCATTTCTGTAGCCAAGAGCTTGCAGATGGTGAAATTCAACCTCTTAGCTTTCTCATGGCTAGGAGGAAATGGTCTTTTACTTGTCCACATCTGAGGGACCGAGGGCTGGCTATTGTGCTTAGACGGGGTTGATAAGGGTGTCCCCGGCAATCTGCCGGTCTGTGAGGAAGATGCAGGCGGACATGTTAGGTTGCCTTGATCCAAAGGTGGTGCTATCAATGTCGGACAGCGCTCAACACCAGCTGGTGTTACCACCTCCAAAGAAAATGATGACCTGCCAATCACGCTGGCTGTTGCGGGTAAAGAGGTGGCAGGTCTGCGCCCCAAAACAGGTGTGACTGCTGTCCCCCCAGTCACAGAGGATGAAGAGGCCGCGGATGCACAAGATATGGCAGACGGTGATTGGCCCGGCCGGCTAGGCCGCATTGTAGCACACTGAGCTTCCCACTGCAACTTATGCTTCATGTCCATGTGCCGGTTCATGCATGAAGTACTCAAACTATGTATTTTTTGGCCTCTACTTAGCTTTTGCTGACAAATGTTACAGATAACACGAGTTGGGTCATCTTTATCGATCTGAAAAAATGCCCAGGCTATGCAAGGCTTAGCACCCATGCGACCTGAAGAGCCACCACGACTTGTGGTGAGAGGCAGAGTTGTGTTTGAGGATGCAGTTGTTGACGTGCTTCCAGTACTACGTCTCTGTCCAGGAAGGCGCAACCTGACCTCGTCGTCACTAGCATCTTCCTCCACCTCCTCTGCTGACCTCATCTCTTGGCTGACTGTGGGTTGACAGTAAGTGGGATCTCCGACCTCATCATCATCACCCTGTGCGTTATCACACCCGTCGTCCTCAGAGCCAACCTGTTCCTGCCCTGACAAAAAACTAAAGTTGTCGCTCCAATCAGGTATTTGAGTCTTATCATCGTCTTCCTCATTGTCTCCACCAACAGGAGTTACAGTTTGGGAATGAGGGTCTACATTATGGTCAGAACCTTCTGCGTCTGGTCCTGGATCCGACTCATAAAGATTCTGGGCATCAGTGCAGATCATTTCCTCGTCTGGATTCACAGAAGCGCTGGAGTCGACCTCTGATTCCCAGGCTATAGTATGAGTAAACAGCTCTGCAGACTCAACCATCTGTTCTACCTCATACTCAGACGGGCAGCTGGAGATTTGGGAGCTGTGAGGAAGCAAGTGCGATTTGGGTGACACCTTTGAGGACTGGAGTATTTGTGATGTTGAAGTTGATGTGGAGGAGAGCCCACTTAAAGGAGCACTTGATATCCGTTGAAGCACCTGCTGTTTTTGTGCCTCATCTGGAATTTGTAGCGATTGGCGTGGCCGTAAGAAAGGGATCTTATCACATTGTCCGCTAAAAGAAGTAGACATTTTAGTTTGGCTGGAAGATGGTCTTTCTTCTGCAGATGTTACTGTTGCTTTCACACCTACCCCACGGACACAACCTTTTTTCCCCTTCCCAACACGCCTATTCCCCTTTCCACCAGCAGCAGGCCTTTTTCCACTCATTTTGGTGGTTAACTAATTCACAACTCTGGAGTTGTTTGCACAAAAAAACAATGGATGGTAACCGAGCAGAGCTGAGTGGCCAAACTGTGGCATTAGGCCAAAACTATTGGCTGGGTTAGATGCAGAAAAAAATTATTTTGAATTTGCAACCTGATGGAGGTCAGTATAGATGGACTAATACAAATAGTCCCACACACAGCTAGAAGCCCAAATATTTTTTCAGAGGTACTGTAGATGCAGATAAAAATTAGTTTTAATTTGCAACCTGATGGAGGTCAGTATAGATGGACTAATAGAGAAAGTCCGACACACTACTAGAAGGCCAAATATTTTTTCAGAGGTAGATGCAGAAAAAAATATATTCAGTTTGCAACCTGATGGAGGTCAGTATAGATGGACTAATACAAATAGTCCCACACACAGCTAGAAGCCCAAATATTTTTTCAGAGGTACTGTAGATGCAGATAAAAATTATTTTTAATTTGCAACCTGATGGAGGTCAGTATAGATGGACTAATAGACCAAGTCCCACACACTGCTAGAAGCCCAAATATTTTTTCAGAGCTAGATGCAGAAAAAAATTATTTTTAATTTGCAACCTGATGGAGGTCAGTATAGATGGACTAATAGACCAAGTCCCACACACCGCTAGAAGCCCAACTATTTTTTCAGAGCTAGATGCAGAAAAAAATTATATTCAATTTGCAACCTGCTGGAGGTCAGTATAGAAGGACTAATAGAAGAAGTCCCACACACTGCTAGAAGCCCAAATATTTTTTCAGAGCTAAATGAAGAAAAAAATTATTTTTAATTTGCAACCTGATGGAGGTCAGTATAGATGGACTAATAGACCAAGTCCCACACACTGCTAGAAGCCCAAATATTTTTTCAGAGCTAGATGCAGAAAAAAATTATTTTTAATTTGCAACCTGATGGAGGTCAGTATAGATGGACTAATAGACCAAGTCCCACACACCGCTAGAAGCCCAAATATTTTTTCAGAGCTAGATGCAGAAAAAAATTATTTTTAATTTGCAACCTGATGGAGGTCAGTATAGATGGACTAATAGACCAAGTCCCACACACCGCTAGAAGCCCAAATATTTTTTCAGAGCTAGATGCAGAAAAAAATTATTTTTAATTTGCAACCTGATGGAGGTCAGTATAGATGGACTAATAGACCAAGTCCCACACACTGCTAGAAGCCCAAATATTTTTTCAGAGCTAGATGCAGAAAAAAATTATTTTTAATTTGCAACCTGATGGAGGTCAGTATAGATGGACTAATAGACCAAGTCCCACACACCGCTAGAAGCCCAAATATTTTTTCAGAGCTAGATGCAGAAAAAAATTATTTTTAATTTGCAACCTGATGGAGGTCAGTATAGATGGACTAATAGACCAAGTCCCACACACTGCTAGAAGCCCAAATATTTTTTCAGAGCTAGATGCAGAAAAAAATTTTTTTTAATTTGCAACCTGATGGAGGTCAGTATAGATGGACTAATAGACCAAGTCCCACACACCGCTAGAAGCCCAACTATTTTTTCAGAGCTAGATGCAGAAAAAAATTATATTCAATTTGCAACCTGCTGGAGGTCAGTATAGAAGGACTAATAGAACAAGTCCCACACACTGCTAGAAGCCCAAATATTTTTTCAGAGGTAAATGAAGAAAAAAATTATTTTTAATTTGCAACCTGATGGAGGTCAGTATAGATGGACTAATAGACCAAGTCCCACACACTGCTAGAAGCCCAAATATTTTTTCAGAGCTAGATGCAGAAAAAAATTATTTTTAATTTGCAACCTGATGGAGGTCAGTATAGATGGACTAATAGACCAAGTCCCACACACTGCTAGAAGCCCAAATATTTTTTCAGAGCTAGATGCAGAAAAAAAATATTTTTAATTTGCAACCTGATGGAGGTCAGTATAGATGGACTAATAGACCAAGTCCCACACACTGCTAGAAGCCCAAATATTTTTTCAGAGCTAGATGCAGAAAAAAATTATTTTTAATTTGCAACCTGATGGAGGTCAGTATAGATGGACTAATAGACCAAGTCCCACACACCGCTAGAAGCCCAACTATTTTTTCAGAGCTAGATGCAGAAAAAAATTATATTCAATTTGCAACCTGCTGGAGGTCAGTATAGAAGGACTAATAGAACAAGTCCCACACACTGCTAGAAGCCCAAATATTTTTTCAGAGCTAAATGAAGAAAAAAATTATTTTTAATTTGCAACCTGATGGAGGTCAGTATAGATGGACTAATAGACCAAGTCCCACACACTGCTAGAAGCCCAAATATTTTTTCAGAGCTAGATGCAGAAAAAAATTATATTCAGTTTGCAACCTGATGGAGGTCAGTATAGATGGACTAATAGAATGATGCTATGCCCAAAACATTTTAGTTCACTAGGTGCAGTAAAAAAATTGGTATTCTATACACAGGTGTTATATCTTGCAACACAGATAGGCTACTCCACTGACTAACACATTCTGCAATAGGCCAAAAAGGATTAGCTTTGCTAGATTCAGCCAAATGCTGTGAAAAAAACTTGCACAGCACTGGCACAGACCTGCCTGGCAAAAACTGATAGGAACTCATGTAACCTAGTCCTGAAAAGGACTCCAATTACAATTAGTCTTTACTCCCACAACCTATCTATTTAAGAGCACAGACCTCCCTGATAAAAGTCGTAGGAAATGCTGTAACCTAGTCCTTAAAAGGACTGCAATCACAACTATTCCCTACTCCCAAGCTATCTGTATATTTGTGCGAAAATTGGCTTGAAATTAACAAGGTATAGCGCACACAGCAACAGCGGTGCCGTCTAACACGCAGCTGCAGCAGTGAGAAAATGGTGGCGACGGGGAAAATGGCTTGGTCTTATAGGGCAAGGACATGTGACATACACTGCCAATGACACATGCCCTTGCTTGTGTGAAAAAAAGCACTTCGCTCCGTGTGTGCGTTGCTGATAGGCTGACAGATTGCACCTCCCCACTGCAAATGCGGGAAAGAGAAAAAGAGAGATCTTCATTATTCCTGCAGAGATCCATCCCCTGCCCCTCCCCCCACCCCGCTGTACACTCAAACTGCGTATTAACATTAATTTTCATCATTACTGAGAAAAAATCCAGTTATGATTTTGGTGCACGAACAGTTATCGAACATAACCTCGAACAGCCGAATTTTTCTCAAATTGTTCGTGTTCGCCGAACGGCTCGAACACCGCCCAAAACAGCTCGAATTTGAGATTGGCGAACAGTTCGAGTAGAACAACGCTCATCTCTACTCAGGAGTATAAGAACTGAAAGCTGCACTATGATTGGTTGTTATGGGGAGCAAAGGCAGATTTTCTTTTAGACAAAGTTCAGAAGAGTGTGGTGGTGGACTTACCATGATTCCTTTCATTATTTAGTAGTTGTGATGGATTAAAGGGATATTCCCATCTCCAAGATCCTATCCCAATATGTAGTAGGTGTAATAATAATATTAGCAAATACCTCCAATTAGAAATGTAGTATAGTATTTTTGATTCGCTATGTCTCTTTCCTCATGAGCAGGCATCGCAGGACCTTAGTTACATTTCTAATTGGAGATATTTGCTAATATTATTATTATTACACCTCCTACATATTGGGATAGGATCTTGGAGATGGGAATACCCCTTTAAGCTTCTGTTTCTAACAACATGATCGAAATGGCTACAAGGGGTTGTCATAATTCACCCGACAACTTTTGTTACATTTGCTGTGGTTTTGTAGTGAAGAAACAATGAAGGAACATTACAGACTTCGTTAGAAAAGTGTATTATGCGCATTTTGGTGTAAAACTAGGTGATCAGGACAAGTCATAGGCTCCACATGTAATGTGTTCTGTTTGTGTAGAAGAACTACGACAATGGTCTAAAGGGAACGCTTTCGTTTTGGCGTGCCTATGATCTGGAGGGAACCTCAAAATCATAGTGATGATTGCGACTTTTGTAGGTGCAATGTGAAGGGATTCAACCTTAAAAATAAGAAGGAAATTATATACCCGGTCCTCCCATCAGAAATTTGCCTTGTCCCTCACGGTCCAGGAACACCTATGCCTTCAACTCTGGAGAAACTTGAAGATACACCTAACACCATCGTAGACATCTAACATCTGATCCTTACATCTGAATACCATTCTTCTTGCATCTCTTCATCATATGGACTGTGGCCTCCTGATGAACCTCTAATGTGGAAACGCATCGAGGCAGAAATTTGAGAACTTGATTTATTCATCAAATGATAAGTAACACCTGTGTTTCACCCCCTTGCCCCTCTTTTAGCCAGTTGGTCTCTGTCTAGCTTAGGCTTCCACAATGCTATACAATGGACAGTGAGGGAAAGGGAGGGACAGCCGAATAGTCATAATTGTCAGGATTACTTAGGCCTAGGAGGTGATCCTGGGTAATATATTTAACCCACAACCTACCCCACTACTATAACGCTGTGTTTTTTTAAGTATGGTTTAACAGCTTTAGTGGACATGGGTTGTCTCTTTTTGTATCTTTACGTAATACATCTACATATTTGATAACAAGAGGCAACATCAGCTGGTAGGTTGGTGGACTGGCCTATAGGGCCTCCCTAGTCGGCCTAATATTTGTGACTAGACTTTTTTCTTGGTTCTTTGGTTGCACTAGATATTTTTTGGTGTCTTTTAAATAATTGGAATAAATATAGCTTTTTAAGGGTTTATGTGCGCACTTTGGTATCCCTTATGATTTATATTTTTACATGTTAAATTTTAGATACACCTGATTCAGAACATGAAGTGCAGGATTCTGATGAAGACTTTCACGCTATTCCCAACTAGCCACAGCTTTTTTGCAGCTCAAATTAAATGATTAAGCCAGGGACTTGGACCTTACTAAACATTGTGCAGAACGTTTATGCTCTAGACTTAAGGAAAAGATCTTGATAGCTCCTGGTACCTGATTTTCATGGTACAGAAGCAGAGAAAATGAATTCCTTCCAAACTTTTCTCAACACAGTGCTCTAGTGTATTGCACTGATATTTATGGGCTGATGGAAACATTTTGCATTGAGTACAATGTGAGCAAGTGGAGACTCTTTATTGATTCTTTCAAAAAAGCTGTGCTACTGCAGAATGGCAGCAAGTATGCTTCAGTGCCTGTAGGGCATTCTGTTCAGTTGAAGGAAAGCTATGAGAATTTACACTTTAGATGGTGATCTGAAAGTACCCTCTTTGTTCCTTTGGCAGCAAGGAAGATACACTAAGTACCCATGCTTTTTGTGTGAATGGGACAGCCAGAATAGAACTCATCACTGGAGCCAAAAAAGTTGGCCAACAATAACATCTTTGCAACCTGGACTCAAAAACATAGTTGCGGAAAGTTTAGTTGAGCCCACTAAAGTTCTCCTGCCACCACTCCACATTAAGCTTGGACTGATGAAGCAGTTTGTGAAAGCTCTACCAAAGGAGACTTTTAAGTACCTGTGTACCAAGTTTCAGGGACTGTCCGAAAACAAAACTGAGGGAAGGCATTTTTGTCGGTCTGGGTATTCGGAAACTCATGAAGGACGCGTGTGTTGAAACTAAAATAAAAGCTGTTGAGAAAAGAGATTGGATTCTTTTAAAGAAGTCATGAAGAAAATAAGTCTTTTAAGGAAGTTGTGAAGAAATTTCTAGGTAACAACAAAGATCCAAAATTTAAGTCCATCGTGGAAAACATGCTGAAACATTTCAAAGCCTTGGGTTGTCTGATGAATTTGAAGTTACATTTTTTACATTCCCATGTGGACTACTTTCCTGAAAACCTTGGTGCTGTTAGAGAAGAGCATGGAGAAAGATTACATCATGATATCAAGGAGATGGAACGACGATACCAAGGTAGATGGAACGTGAACATGATGGAGGATTACTGCTGGATACTTCACAGAGAATATCCGCAATTCTTCTATAAGAGAAAAGATATCAAGAGAAGTTTTGAAGAGAAAAGGAAAAGGCGCAAGAATTACTTTCTAATAAACTTGCAGAATGAATGTTCAATAAATTTCTATATATAATATTGTGTACAATTTTCGCTACAATAAAGATTTTTCTTGTTCATCTCACTTGTACATAATTTCACCCTTGTTTTGTGCAAAATCCATACATGATGGTTAAAAATAGAACTATTTTCTTTAAATCAGGGCATAAAAATCAGCCATTGGATGTGAAAAAAATGTCATAAACCCAAATTTTGCAAACCTATGTAATTTATCACAATATACGTTAATTTGGACTAAGCTAAATGACCAGTGCTTTGAACAAACCACGTCATGCAAAGCCACTTAATTCCACAGTCTCTGGAAAACTTCCTTTTGTAAAATGTTATTTCTGTTATTTACAGATACAAATTAACTGAAAGTATTTGCATTTCACATATTTTCACATCATTGTTCATCAGAATACTGCTTCGGCCATGGGAATAACAAAATGATGCTTTGGTTATTTCTCTCAGCATATATGAGAACATTCACATCTGCTCGGAGACTTAATCAGTGATAACGCATGACCACTGAATCAGAAACTCAGGGGGGATAACATTTGTAGAGACCAGATAATTGGAGAATGTGTCAACTTAGATCTTGCCTGATATTAGAAGTGCAGAAAAATTTTCAGACTGCATTTACAGAAAAACAGGCATTTTGTTGTGTAAGGCTGAATTTACACAATAAAGTCTATCTGTTGTTTCACATGACTGTTCAGAATGAGATGTCATGTGTGTGTATATGGATATAACACTATTTCTGTTAATTTTATGACTAGTTTTCCCCTATGCACACTCTATACAGTACAAACGATACATGTTGGATTCATGCTGTCCTTTGTCTGTGTAGCACATCTTCAGAAGTAGCAACATGGAGAACATTAGACAGAAGTACTGGGCAATGTAACTGTGAATCCAGCCCTGGGGTAAGATAAAACACTAGAAAGCAGGAGTATTACTTGTGGGTGTCTCTTAGCATCCTTTTTTCACTATTCTTCTCCATGCCTCTTTCCCTCTACATCAGAGATATTAAACTCAAATACACAGAGCCAAAATTAAAAACTTGGACAAATTTGCCAGCAAACCTTGATATTTATAAAAAAAAATGTCCACAATTGAGGAAGTTTTTCCTTATCATCAAATATAATTTAAATATTTAAATATGTATTAGCAAAGGATAAAAAAACTTGAATTAATAAATAATACAGATAATAAAGTATGATGCCAACAAAAGTGCCCCCCAAACACAGTATGATACCCCCGCATTGAATTCCTCCACATGCACAATATGATGACCCTTCTGTGCCCCCCCAGCAAAGTTTAGTGACCCCAACACAGGATGATGCCCAAACTGTGATCCCCACACAGCCCTCCATACAGAATAAAGGGCCCCACATAGCCCTTCATACAGTATTATGTGCCCAATGTAGCCTTCCATACAGTATAATGGGCCCCAAATAGCCCTCCATACAATATAATGGGCCCCACATAGTCCTCCATACAGAATAATGGGCCCCACATAGTCCTCCATACAGTAAAATGGCCCCACATTGTTCTCGACACAGTATAATGGGCCCCTCGTAGTCCTCCATACATTATAATGGTCCCTACATAATCCTCCATATAATATGAGGCCCCATATAGTCCTCCTTACAGTATAGTGGGCTCCACATAGTACTCCATACAGTGTAATGGGCCCCACATGATAGCTTTCAGCTGTTGAAAGTGTGATATCAGCCAGAGTCTATCTTGAGTTGAGCAAAATAAATGTAGCTATATTTCAAATTGAATGATCAGTTCAGGAGACTGAGCAAGTGGCTCATAAGTCAAAAAAGAAGTATATTTCTCTGATAAGATACAGTTATGGCCAAAAGTGTTGGCACCCTTGAAATTGTTCCAGAAAATGAAGTATTTCTCCCAGAAAATTATTGCAATTACACATGTTTTGTTATACACATGTTTATTTAATTTGTGTGTATTAGAACAACACAAAAATCTGAGAAAAAAAAGGCAAATTGGACATAATTTCAAACAAAACCTCACCCAAAAGATGGGAGGACAAAATAGTTGGCACCTTTCCAAAATTGTGGGTAAACAACTTTGTTTCAAGCATGTGATGCTCCTGCAAACTCACCTGTGGCGCGTAACAAGTGTGAACAATATGAAAATCACACCTCAAAGCAGATAAAAAGGGGAGAAGTTGATTCAATCTTTGCATTATGTGTCTTTGTGTACCACACTAAGCATGAAGAACAGAAAGAGGAGAAGAGAACTGTCTGTGGACTTGAGAACCAAAATTGTTGAACAATATCAACAATCTCAAGGTTACATGTCCATATCCAGAGATCTTGATGTTACTTTGTCCAAGGTGCGCAACATAATCAAGATATTTACAACCCATGGCACTGTAACTAATCTCACTGGACATGGACAACAGAGAAAAAATGAGGAAAGGTTGCAATGCAGGATAGTTTGGATGGTGGATAATCAGCACCAATCAAGTTCCAAAGAAATTCAAGCTGTCCTGCAGGCTCAGGATGCATCAGTGTCAGCGGGAACTATCCGTCGACATTCGAACGAAATGAACTGCCATGGCAGGAGACCCATAAGGACCCCACTGCTGACACAGAGACATAAAAAAGCTGGACTGCAGTTTACCAAAATGTACATTAGTAAGCCAAAATCCTTGGGAAAGTGTCTTGTGGACAGATGAGATAAAGACAGAGTTGTTTTTTTTAAAGCACATCATTCTACTGTTTACCGAAAAAGGAATGAGGCCTACGAAGAAAAGAACACAGTACCTACAGTCAAATATGTTGGAGGTTCAAAAATGTTTCAGGGATGCTTTGCCTCCTCTAGCACTGGGTACCTTGTCTGTGTGCAACCTGTTCCTGGGGCTGTGGGAGAAGGACATTTTTTCATCTGATTCCCTGCCTCATTCGGAAAAGATTTTGTCATGGCATCGTTTCATAGATGATGTTTTGTTTCTATGGCAGGGCACAGATGAGGAACTTTCAGTCTTCATGCAATCCTTGAATAATAATGCCCTAAACATCAAATTAACTTACAAGATGGGACGCAAGAATATCGATTTTTTGGATGTACGATTGGAGATTGACACCTCGGGCACCATCCAAACAGATGTTTTCGGAAAAGAAACGTCTGCTAATTCTTTATTGCGTGCAGACTCTTCACATCCGAGGAAACTCATTGACAGCATACCGATAGGTCAGTTCTTACGCATGCGCAGGATTTGCTCTAATGACTATGATTTTGAGAAACAATCACAGGACCTCATCGAACGCTTTCGGGAACGTGGTTACTCCAATAAATCTATACAACGAGGTTACCGTCGTGCAAAGTTCACAAAAAGAAATACACTTCTGTATAACACCAAGCCAAGAAAGGATAATGACATTGTTAGATTTATATCTACATTTAATTCTGGAAATAAGGATGTGTGGGCGAGTCTTAAAAAATATTGGAACATACTTACCTTGGATCCCATTCTTGTCAATTATGTTACAAAATGTCCAGCAATTACCTACCGTCGTTCACATAATTTAAAGGATTTACTAGTACAAAGCTATATCAAAAGAGATGATCAAAAAACAATCTTCAATACTGGAAAGCCCAAATGGGGTTGTAAACCTTGTGGATCCTGCATCTCCTGTCCAAACATTGCTAAAACGGATTCTTTCACAGACTCATCCATGACAAAGAACTACAAAATTACTCATGTTATTTCCTGTAAAACTATTGGCATCATCTACCTAGCCAACTGTCCCTGTAACAAATATTATGTGGGTCTAACTACACGTGAACTCAGAAGACGTGTTAGAGAACATGTGTTAGACATTGAGGCGGCTAAAGGAAGTTCTGATTCATCGGAATTAAAGATGTTACCACGCCACTTTAAATACTACCACAATTGTGACAGATCAAAGTTATTAGTCAGGGGTATCGATCGAGTTTATTTAGATCAGAGGGGTGGAAACTGGAAGAAAATTCTTGCACAGAAGGAAGTAAAATGGATTACTCTCTTGGATACCCTCACTCCGAGGGGTCTAAATGAAACGGTGAGTTTTGTACCTTTTCTCTAATCCTTTGGTCTCTATTATATGGTCTTTGTTTTCATTTGTTTTTATCCATTTGTTATACTTTTTTACTTGATTAGGTTTTAATTTTTGTTTATTTTGTAGTTCTTTCGCCAACGAGACATTTTTTATTCCTTTGGCCGGAATTTATTCATCTGGACGGATGGTCATCTCTCTTTCACAGAATACACACCATCTGCACTTTCCCCTCCTTTGGGCCTAATTTCAACAACAGTTTCTCTTTTATTGACATAAAGTCATTGTACGTAATCTTCATTCACTATTTTTTTACTATTACTATGTATCATTCATGATTTACTAATTCTCACATTCATTCCATTTTATTCTCATTTTCTTTTTTCACTATGTTGGTATCTGGTCTCTTTATTTTTTTCACTGGATAATTGTCACTTTTGGTATATATATGTTATTTTCTGTTCATGAGATTACTGTGGACCTAGTTCCGATTGTTTTCCATTGGGATATATTCTTCAACATGCTCCCTGGTGGTACACTGCCTGTTTACATTTCCGCTTTCCCTTTTTTGACCGCTCCCGTCGTCTCACTTTCAACATGCGTCCCACGGTGGAACGCACCCTGACGCAGTTTCCGCTCCTGTGCCGCGACCTTTGGGTCGCGTCGCATGACACGGAAATGGCGCCAGGGCTTGTGGACGGCCCCGCACGTCCACCTGTTGCGGGGGACCGTAACCACTTGCCTCAATTCCATTGGCCAATGGATTCTATTTAATGACCCCACACCCATGTTCCTATCATCCCTCGTTAAAGCCAGCAAGGCAAAACGCGCATCGGGATACACGGGGTTCAGTGCCAACACACTGGTGGTAAGCATGCTTATCTCATCTTATTCTTTATCTGCTCCCCTTCTTATCATATGAGGGATTCACTGCTCTAATTGTGGGTATTCTACCTTAATCTATGAATTGTTTCCTCTTTATTTATATCTGCATATCTGTACTTTACTTGAATTGTCACTTTATCTTGTTACCACTAGGGGAAATATCACAATTATCTATTCCACAATTTTGTGATTTATAGAAATTCTAAAGAGCTCTTCCTCTTTTTATTCATAGTTCCACTTGTTGAGCCTTTGAATATAATTAATTATTGGTATTTAGATCATGTGACGCGCCCCCTGGGCCATGTTGTTAGGGATACCCGGAGCCGGATCAGATGGGGGTTGTAGTCTCCGAGTGGCTGTGACCCGGTCCGTGCCCAGGGTGTCAAACTCAGTGTGCGGCAGTCCTTATAGATGTTATTAGTGTCGACTACGCCACCCGTTGATTTGCGGTCAAAAGGCCGCCGCTGCAAGATGGTCCGCTGAGGCTGGTGGTGTGTATGCAGCTGCGGTAGTATAACCCCCAACGGGAGGGGTATAGCCTCAGGGGGTCAGCCGTGGAGGATGGTGATTGTGAAGGTGCAGCAAGGAGACTCAGAGGCATAAAATGCAGTTCCAGGGTTTTACTTACTGGTGTTGCTCGGGTCACTGTGTACAGCAGTGACCACCCAAGCCGTGCTGCGTCCACCAGGTCCTGGACTCGGTCAACTCCCAGGCAACTCCGGAGTGTGGTCCTGAGCTCCCTTTCTGACTTGTCCTCCTCTCCGGCCTTCCCCACCAGGGATCCACCTAAGTCCGGCTCCCTCGGGCCTCTTGTTGGTAAACCCTTGTCTCTGGGTTCCCTGACCCTATTCTTGGTTTGCCTTCCAGGTGGATTTAGTGGGTGGTCGTGGCAGATCCTGCCCACGACCTCCGGTCTCTGGCTAAGGATTAGGGCCCTCCACCAGCTTGGGATCCGGTACCCTTGTGCCAACTCTTCACCCTCTGATCTAATTTTGGGTTCTTGGAGTTCCCTCTTCTCCCCCTCTGGGTCCTTCTTTCTCCTCTCTCTCTCTCTTGGCCTTGGAGCTGGCTGAGCTGCTCTGCTTCTCTGACTCAACTCTGACAGACTGACCCTGATCTAAGATGGTTCCCACCTTATATACTCCCTCTATGTGTGAGCTCAGGTGACCAGCACCCAATGAGCTCCTAGCTTTACCCAGGCTGCTCCCCCTATCTGCCCCTACACTACTGGGATGTTCCACCCCCCTCCCACTCCAGCCAGGAACAGACACTGTCGTACCTGCACATAAACTGGTGGGAGTACCGTCGGTCTGTTCCCCGGAAATGGGATGTGTGTAGTGCATGCAGCTAACTGAGCTCAGCTCCACACTCCATCCTTACCCGGGAGTGGAATATCACACCTCTGGGTTGAGGTGCAATACCCCTGTAGCAGCCGAATCCTCAGGGTGCTACACATGCATTTTGTGGTCTTGTCTGCATTTACCCACCATGTGTAAATTTTTAATACATTTTCTTGGGTTTTTCATGTCTCTAGCATTAATTGCCATTTATAGTATATTATACATGTTTCCATGATTTTGTGTACTTATTTATTCATTCATTTATCTTGGCACTTTACCCTATATACAAACACCTGTTGGATCCTGTACTATTCTATATTTGTCTGTCTAATTTTATCCAATAAAGCTTTTTGATTTTCATTATTGTCTGTTGTGCATTCTAGTTGTAGGGGAATTTGTCCAAGGTGCGCAACATAATCAAGATATTTACAACCCATGGCACTGTAACTAATCTCACTGGACATGGACAGCAGAGAAAAAATGATGAAAGGTTGCAATGCAGGATAGTTTGGATGGTGGATACTCAGCCCCAATCAAGTTCCAAAGAAATTCAAGCTGTCCTGCAGGCTCAGGATGCATCAGTGTCAGCGGGAACTATCCGTCGACATTCGAACGAAATGAAATGCCATGGCAGGAGACCCATAAGGACCCCACTGCTGACACAGAGACATAAAAAAAGCTGGACTGCAGTTTACCAAAATGTACATTAGTAATCCAAAATCCTTGGGAAAGTGTCTTGTGGACAGATGAGATAAAGACAGAGTTGTTTTTTTTAAAGCACATCATTCTACTGTTTACCGAAAAAGGAATGAGGCCTACGAAGAAAAGAACACAGTACCTACAGTCAAATATGTTGGAGGTTCAAAAATGTTTCAGGGATGCTTTGCCTCCTCTGGCACTGGGTACCTTGTCTGTGTGCAAGGTATTATGAAATCTGAAGAACACCAAAGGATTTTGGGTCGTAATGTAGTACCCAGTGTCTGAAAGCTGGGTTTGTGTCCTAGGTCATGGGTCTTCCAGCAGGAGAGTGACCCAGAAATGGACGGAAAGAAAGTGCTGGAGATTTCTGAAATGGCCAGCAATGAACAAAATCCTATTGAACACCTTTGGAAAGATCTTAAAATTGCTGTTGGGAGAAGGCAGCGATGGGACAAACTTTCAAAAAGCATAACAAAAAAAGATAAAGCCTTACCAACACCAGGTCAGATTACCAATGCACTAGCAGGATGCGGCAAGCCTCCATGGTAAAAGCGGGGGCAGCACATGTGCAAAATACTGATGCGACAGCCACTCATTAACCGACTAATTCATGGAGGGGGTGGCTGTGTAGTATTTTACATGTACTCAGATGGAGCTTGCATAGGACACCAGTCAAACAGATACATGTGTTATGGAGACCCTCTTTGTTTTAAGGAGAACTTTGGAATAGACAGCAAAGTGTCTTCACATTGCCAGTGAGATTCAAATTAAGATACTTCATCGATGAATGATACATGTGACATGCATTGTCAGCAGGTAGAGTCTTCTGGTGTGGCAAGAAAGACTCACCATATTTATTAGCTAGACAGAACAGAACTTCAATGTTACAGAAAACCGAAATAGACTTATTAGTAACAAATTTCCCTTGGCCCAGCGTAAACCTTCTTGTCAAGGACTTTATAGGAAACAAGTATCTTAGTCAGACATTTCACAATGTAAAATTAGAAAACACTCAAGCAGACTTCAGATATAGCAAAAATACAAATTATTTTTTACTAAATTAATAATGATATCTAGATATTAAAAAATTAACCATAACAACTCCTCCCTTTTTATTATTTTACAAAAACAATGTATTCATCAGCTACTTCCCCATGCTATAAAAGCCTGGAGGGGACGAATCCCGTTCACCAACAAATATCTTGCTTGTAAATCTCATCATATATGTTTATAGAAGAAGTGGCATTATATTTTGCAGGCCTGTGATGCTTTATCAGTTTGTTATCCCAGTTCTCTTTAATTACTTCATGGAGAGTTAGGGCAAAAGGTACGGTTGCTATCACCATAGTCCAAACAAACCGGGTCATCATCTTTGCTGCTGCTGGGGTTCAAAATCTTTTTACAATGTTTGGCGTGGATCCAAGTGTCCTTGCCTCGAAACTTGACCGAAGTGGCAGTGGTTAACAGCACTTGGAATGGTTCACTGTATCTGGGCTCCAGTGGTCTCCTCATATGTCTCTTTACCACAAACCAGTCTCCTGGTACCAAAGTGTGAGTGCCGCTGAGGCAATTGGGGTCTTGGATAGAGGAAAGAACATGATTATGAGTAACAGTCAAATGTTTATGCAACTCCAGAACATACTCAGTGAGAGAACCATAGGAGGCCTGCAGCTGCTGTGGGAAATACAACCCTGTCTTAGGGACACTACCAAACCGTATTTCATATGGGGACAGCTTCTCCCTCCCCCTTGGGGCGGTCCTCACTGAATACAATGCTATGGGCAAACAATCTACCCAGGACAAGTGTGTTTCTTCCATGCACTTTTGAATTTTTAGTTTCAAGGTACCATTGAGACATTCCACCTTCCCACTACTTTGTGGATGATAGGGAACATGGAAAGCCTGTTCTGTCCCAAGAGTGACAATGATTTGTTTCATTAGTTCCCCAGTAAAGTGGGTTCCTCTGTCACTTTCTATAGTTTCGGGCACCCCATATCTACAAACCACTTCAATGATCAATTTTTTAGCAGTAGTTTTTGTGTTTGCTTTAGTCACTGCCCAAGCTTCTGGCCACCCAAATAAAAGGTCAATGCATACCAGGGTGTATTCATAATTACCCACCTTAGGTAGCTGTATGTAGTCCACTTGCAGTCTCTGAAATGGGTAATCTGGTTTTGGTGTGCATTTTCGTGGGACTCGAATAGGCCTACCAGGGTTATGCTTTGCACTAACTAGATATTCTTGAACATACTTTGCAGCCGTATTCGGGAACGCTGGGGCACACCAGTTTTGTAGCACCACTGCACACATAACACCCTTTGAGTTATGCTCCGGAGAATGTGCAAGGGCAGCCATCAAGGGGAACAGGCAGCATGGAAGGCAAATACGTTTGTTTACCTGCCATACCCCTGACACTGACTGTACGGCACCCGCTTTGACCCATGCATTCTGCTCGTGGGGGGGAGCCTGGGTCTGGAAGACCTGCAGTAGTTCGAGGTCCACGACCAGTGGGACCGGTGCAGGGGATGTCTCCTTATTTGAAAGGGGGCTTCCTGCAGTCCCTGACTCTGAGTCTCCTGGGGTTCCCGCACTTGCGATAGCCAGCATCTCTGTCAGAGGTAGTCGTGCTGCTTCCTTAGCCGCCTGGTCGGCCAAAGCATTCCCTACTGCAAGGGGAGTTTGTTCCTGAGTGTGTGCTGACACTTTGACTATGGCTGCCCTTCGAGGAAGGGTGAGTGCTGTGAGTAGCTGCTTTACCGCTTGCGCATTCCTTATAGGTTTGCCAGCAGAGGTCAAGAAATTACGGCTTTGCCAAATGGCGCCAAAGTCATGTGCAACACCATAAGCATATTGCGAGTCAGAAAATGCATTAATTTCTTTACCTTTTCCCAGATTACATGCAGCAGCGAGTGCTTTAAGCTCTGCCTCTCGCGCAAAGCAGCTGGAGGGGAGTGGTTCTTGTATTGTAGCGCCCCGAGGGCTCGGCCGCTACAGGGGTATTGCACCTCTGCCAGAGGTGTGATATTCCACTCCTGGGTATGGATGGAGTATGGACCAGGGCTCGGGTAGCTGCATACATCACACACACACCATTTCCGGGGGACAGTTCAACGGTGCTCCCATTAGACAGTAATGCAGGCACGACAGACCATGTCCCTGGCTGGAGTGGGGAGGGGGGAGGAAAACCCGGTGATGTAAGAGCAAGAGGGGACGGTTCCTGAGCGTAGATAGGAGCTCATTGGTTGCTGGTCACCTGAGCTCACACACTAAGGGAAGTATAAAAGGTGGGCACCATCTTAGATCAGGGTCAGTCGTTTGGTTAGTCTGTTCAGTCAGAGAAGAAGACAGGGAGCAGAGGCTCTGTAGGAGCTCTGCTCAGGAGTGGGCCTAGAGAAGAGGCCGAGAAAGGAGTAAGAGAAGGAACAGGAAAGAAGGAGAAGAGAGAGAGAGAAACAGAAGGGTTCAGGAACAAGAAGGTGGAAGGGACCCTAAGAACCCATGAGAATACCGGGTGAAGGGTCAGGCAGATTAAGGGTACCGGATCCCAAGTTGGTGGAGGAGAAACTACCCTCAGCCAAAGACCGGAGGTCGTGACCATTTATTGGTGCGACACCTCAACAAACCTGCTAGGAAGGCACCATATAGGACAGCGGGAAACGGGGCCCACGTTTACCCGCGCAGATCCGCGGCAGCTGGACAAAAGTGGGTCACTGGTGAGGCAGGCCAGAGAAAGGATAGAAGGGAGCTCTGTGCCCTACTCCTGAATTGCCTGGGGGTTGACCGAGCCCCTCACCTGGTGGACGCAGCACGGCTTGGGCGGTCATTGCCTGTACAGAAGTGACCCGGAGCATATGAACTGTGAGTAAAAGGCATCGGACTGCAGTACGTTGTTTGTGTGTTCCTTGCTCCTCCAGCACTAACGGTACCGGGACTCTCCTCACCATCATCCTCACCATCCCCTGCACTGCCCTGGGGCTACACTGTTCCCGTGGGGAGTTATACAATCTCAGCTGCACACACCACCAGCCTCAGGGGATTACCTTGCAGTGGCGGTTCATAATCACCGCAATCCACGGGTGGCGTAGTCGGACATCACTTAAAACTTATAAAGGGACTACCACTGGTCTGTCCACCCTGAGCCACGGACCGGGTTGCCACTGCTACCCCCCATTGTCTCCCTATTGCCCGGCTCCGAGTGCCCCGCGGCCCAGGGGGCGAGTCAGTATCACTGCCTTACCATTGTGGACTACTGCATACCTGGCGATGAATCGTTCTTGTTCACTGTCCCAAGCTCTGGAACCATCTACAAAATACTCAGCAGAGGGGTTAGTGAGTGGTACATCAGTAATATTTGCCAAGCCCTTTATTTCAGCTTCCATCAATGCCTGACAATCATGTTCATGTGCCATATCAAACTTAGCTTCCTCATCTGCTAATTTGAAAAACAGGGGCAAATCTTGGCTCATGGTCTCTCCCTCTTCCCCATCCTGATACTTTCCTCCCTTTTCTAAATCCACTGGTAGTAGTGTAGCTGGATTTAGAACATTACAGCGTTTGATAGTTATATGGGGAGGTGTAAGGAGTGAGACTTCATATTTTGTCAACCTTGATGCTGAGAGGTGACGGGTCTGAGCCTGTTGAAGTATTTCAGATACAGCATGAGGAACTTGAAGTGTGAGGGGGCTTCCTAACACTATGTCCTCTGTCTTTTTAACAAGTTCTGAAGCAGCAGCCACAGCTCTAACACAAGTAGGAGAACCCATAATGACTGGATCAAGGGTTACAGAGTAATACCCTAGAGGGCGCTGCCTACCACCATGTTCTTGGGTAAGGACACCAGACGCATGTCCAGCCTGTTCGTGGCAGTACAAAGTAAAAAACTTGTCATAATTCGGTATACCTAGAGCTGGTGAGGTAGAAAGAGTGAGCTTGAGGGTGTGAAATGCATCAATAGCCTCAGAATTAATGGTGAAAGGCTCACTTTTGAGGCATTGAAACAAAGGGGTCATAATACCAGAGGCATTTCGTATCCAGAGACGGCAGTACTGGACTAGGCCCAAGAATGCCCGAAGGGACTTGGTAGATCTTGGAAGGGGTAGGTATTTTTAGTATAGCCTCAATCCTCCCTGGGTTGAGATGCTTAATGCCTGGAGACAGGCAATGCCCAAGGAAAGTGACTGTGGACTTGCACAATTGGAGTTTATCTTTTGAAGCTTTGCACCCATTTTCTGCTAAGAATATCAGCAGAGACTGAGATTCATTGTGGCATATCTGGTCAGTGGTGCAGCAAAGGAGAAGGTCATCCACATATTGTAAGAGTATGGTGGATGAATCAAAGGGGCACCAGTTATCGAGTACAGTCTTTAGGGATGTGGAAAAATAAGGAAGGGGAGTTAGCAGCTCCCTGAGGAAGGACTGCCCATTCATACTGGGCACCTCTGTGGGTGAAGGCAAAATTAGACGTACACTCCGTGGACAAGAAGACAGAAAAAAGCATTGGCCAGATTAATCACTGTGAAACAGGTGGCTGTGGAGGGGACCTGATTCAGGAGAGTATGGAGGTTGGGTACAAGTGGAGTATCCACTATAGTTACTGCATTAACTGCCCTAAGATCATGTACCATACGATAGGCTACTGGCTGTCCAGGTGGGGTTTTCTTTTTGACTGGGTACAGGGGAGTGTTAAATGGGGAGGTTATAGGAATAACTAGACCTCTTGACAAAAGCTCCTGGACATTCTCATGTATTGCTGCATCCTGAGCAGCACTTAAACTATACTGCTTTATACAGGGGGGTTGGGCACCTGGTTTAAGTTTTACAGTCACCGGAGGGATGGGTAGTTTTCCCACATCAAGTAAACGGTACATGACTAGTGGTCTTCATAGGGAACAGAGGCACCCTGGGTGTTGTCCCTGGGTGTGAAGACCCACAGGACCTGCAACAATTAACCCCAGGGGGATTCTGATGACCACAATGTCTGCAAGTCCATGCCATTGACCCAGCATAAGGTGGGGGTGCTGAAGGGGGTGCAGAATTTACATCAGGTACAGAGGCTACAGGGGTTTGAGAGTCTTTTAAACTATCATAGATTACATAGACAGTTCCATGCCTGGTTTCCTCTGATTTATGTTCACTCACTGAGAGACGTTTTGCTACTTCTAACCACATCCTAGTCTGCTCTAGTTTGTTTTTATCTTTCAATCATCCTTCCCAATTGCAGATATATTTCTCCCATTCCTTCTCCTCCAAATTTCCCCACTTTCCCATACCAAATTTCCTCAATATTATTTCACATCCCTCTACTGCTTCTTTACCTTTCAGTCTCTCCACTATCTCACATGCTGGAACTGGGGCCACGCCCTTTAAGTTAGTCAATTCCTTACTGTTGCCAGTCCCCATGACTGCAACCACTGTGCCAGAGTTACCGCAGAACTCTCTTCAGCACACCTAGAGCCTCTCAGACTCTAAATTTGATCCCGTCCCAGTCTCCTCTGATCCTTGAAAGACGGATCTGATCCTGTCCCAGTCTCCTCTGAGCCTCGGAAGACAGGTCTTTAAGGAAGTACTAACACAGATTTTCCAGCCCTGTGAGCTAGGGAGATTCTTACACACAACCAAACAAATAACAATACCAAGCCTACTGCTCCACTTACTATTGCAATTATTTCTACATGATCATATAACATTTCCCAGTTCAAAGGTTTTCCTTCTACACCTTGTAAAGGCACTGCGTGACAATTATTTCTGCAATAAGTGTTACTTTTTATACTATATGTTTCCCAGTCAGGGTCTACCGGCTAAGCAAGAACTTCAGCTACTATGATTTTCCCTCTCTTGAGCTTACACAAAACAGAACACAGACACTGAGGACAATGATTCTGATTCATCAAAAACGACTTAACAATACGTCAATCATTCAATGCACACTGCACAATCGCTGATATTAATCCCCCTGCTGTATTCGGGCTAAAAACTGCATTCAGTTACCTCTTTCTTGAGGGTGCCCTTATAAATTTACAGGGGAATTCAATACCCTCAGAGTACTACCTTACCGTGAAGGATTCCTCTGTTATAGGCAATCACACTTCCCTGATCTTCTTACGGACCGATTTTCCTCTCCACCACATGTGAAGGAACACACCTAACGGGATCCTTTATCAAGCAGAAACCGTAGTCCCTTATTGGTCAATCAAAAATCATTCAGTCCCATATTCAAGGATCCTCATAGTTTACAATATCATACCAGACATTTATGACGTAGACAAAACAAACAACATAAAACAATCCTCCGACTCCTGAAATATACAGAAGAACTGCGGAGGTGCCTAATCCCGACACGCTGGGCAAGGTTGATTACTCGTCACTTCATTCAATTATCATTCAACCGTCATTCAATCGTCAATCATACATCTAAAAACCACATTGAAACATATAAGACAACAAATTCAATCACTGGCAAGGGTTCAAAAATGATTGTCTTGTTAGGACCACCAATTACCTGTCCTGGAGCCCTCTAGGTAGTACTGAATTAGTAGTAATACAAGGGATTACTTACCATGGATTTTATTCAGTAATTCCCAGAGAGATCCTTGTTGACGGGTCCAGAGGAGGTCCGGTTATGACAATCCCAGGTTTCGGGCACCATGTACTGTTACGGAGACCCTCTTTGTTTTAAGGAGAACTTTGGAATAGACAGCAAAGGGTCTTCACATTGCCAGTGAGATTCAAATTAAGATACTTCATCGATGAAGGAAGAGAGACAGAATACATGTGACATGCATTGTCAGCAGGTAGAGTCTTCTGGTGTGGCAACAAAGACTCACCATATTTATTAGCTAGACAGAACAGAACTTCATTGTTACAGAAAACCGAAATAGACTTATTAGTAACAAATTTCCCTTGGCTCAGCGTAAACCTTGTCAAGGACTTTACAGGAAACAAGTATCTTAGTCAGGCATTTCACAATGTAAAATTAGAAAACACTCAAGCAGACTTCAGACATAGCAAAAATATGAATTATTTTTTTCTAAATTAATAATGATATCTAGATATTTAAAAATTAACCATAACACATGTGATGCACAGTGTCTGGCTTACAACCTATTGATGACGCCCATACTATTAGATCAGGCTGGCTGGCCAGCACTATATAAGTGCACCCCATAGAACAGACGCCCCAAATTCACCCAGCCAACACTAAAATGGGCCTGGCCGCATCCTGCATAGAAATGTCCAAAAAAAGATGAAAAATAGTGTATAAAATAAGTACACCACATGAGGTATTGGTCGATATTTTGGCCAAAATACGCAAGCTCGCAAACTGCATCAAGGGTCCTCCCATTTGCGAGTCCTAACACTAAACTTAAAAATGGTGACCATGGGACAAACTTTCAAAAAACATCACAAAAATAGATAAAGCCTTACCAACACAAGGTCAGATTACCAATGCACTAGGAGGATGCGGCAAGCCTCCATGATAAAGGCGGGAGCGTCCTATGCAAGCTCCATCTATGTGCATGTATAATACTGCACAGTCACCCCCTCCATGAATTGATAGGTTAGTGAGTGGCTGTCGCATCAGTATTTTGCACATGTGCTGCCCCCGCCTTTATCATGGAGGCTTGCCGCATCCTGCTAATGCATTGGTAATCTGACCTGGTGTTGGTAAGGCTTTATCTTTTTTTGTGATGTTTGTTGGGAGAAGGCACCCTTTAAAGGTGAAAGACCTGGAGCAGTTTTCAAAAGAAGAGTGTTTTTTTTCCGAGCTGAGCTGATGTTTTTATAGAAATCATTTTTGGGTGCATACAATGTTTTTATCGCCTGTTAGGCTATGTGCCCACGATGCAGAAATGCTCAGGATTTTTTCAGATTAATTTAGTATATATTTTGATAGATCAGGCATTTCTGAACGCTTAGATACCAATTTTTTTTTATTATTTTGAATGGGGCAAAAGGGGGGTGATTTAAACTTTTATTTTTTTTTATTTTTTTAAATATTTTTAAAAACAAATTTTCTCTACTTTTTACTTGCTTCAAAAGTCTCCTTGACTTGCGATCATCTGATTGCTTGTGCAACACATAGCAGGACTTCAGCTATCGTGGTGTGCATATGGATTGCTATGACAGCCGGGTGTATGTAATTCCATCACAGTACTGCATTGAAATCTGGCCTGTGGCTGGACTTCAAAGGGGACCTTCATTTTTACTATATACAGCAACATTGCTGAATAGTAGTACAGATGATCACAGGTTCAAATACAGTAACAAGTTAAAAAATCTATATAAAAAAAAAATAAGAAAACATTAACATTTTAATCAGTCATTTCTCCTTATTAAAAATAAAAGTATAAAAAAATACAGATATATTGTATCACTGTGTCCAGAAAAGTCTGATCTATCAAAGTATAAAATGGATTAACCCAGCTGATAAACATCATATACAAAAAAAAATGCAGGTTTTTTTGTCTCCACAATGCGGCAAAAAAAGGAAATAAGAGATCAAAACCTCATTATCTATCCCAAAATGGTATAAAAAAACCCATCTAATAAATGTTGACATAAAGAAATTTTTTTTTTCTTTCCAGAATTCTGAACTTTTTTTCACCACTACAACAATAAAAAAAACTGGACAGTTTTGGTATCTGTAATTGTACTGACCTGGAGAATCTTATGTTGGGTTGCAGCTAAATTTTTTGTTGTGAAATCTGTTTATAGACCAAATGTGGCTGAACTCAAGCCTTGTGGAAGTAAATGAGGCAAAGGCATAATTTTTTCTTTATTAATCTCAGAATGTCCAACTTTGAAAGTTGTGATTTGTAAGGTTTACATTATGAAAAGTTTAATAGGTCACAATCTAAACTTTTCCAAATTGATTTATAAAATACTAATAAATCTAAACCATAATTTATCCTGTACAGTAATAAACATGTGCACTGTCTGATTAAAAAATGTGAATTAGGAAAAAGCATCTGACAAATAAGAATCTTTGGGTGCTGATAGTTGCACATGACTTGTCATTACATGTGAATGATCTAATTAAGTATAAAATTAGGTCAAGTGGTAGGCAGCAGCTGTAAAAGTGGCATCCCTATTCAATTTTAATTGAGTTCTCCAAAAAATGTATTGTTAAATAATAAAGTACATATTGCTACTGATTAGCTGTAAAGGAAATGATATTAAAATGTTGATAGTTAATTATAAAACATATATTTTCCACTGCTATTCTTGTTAATGCAATCTAAGTGCATCTACTTTACATAAGTGTAATGCTTGGAAGAGCAAAATTTGCATTCTACATTTATGCACACAATGATGGTAGATGAAATTGATCAACTTTATCTTTTGTGCAAATTAGTAAGCAGAGATTAATGGAATGGTTGAATCAGTTCATCTCTACTAGTTTGTCACTCATCAAACTTTCTAATAACTCTATTTCCACCATTAAAGACAATCAGAGCTAAAACACTGATTTCTATTTTGCTCCATCTGTCTTATACAGCGCAAATATGCTTCGGTCATAGGAATATGTGCAAATCTGCAGGAATTGCTCACCATTAAGATAATTTAGCAGCAGAGATAAGCAAAGCTTTCAGATTAGCTGTGCAAAAGGCTCATGATCTCCTCAATTGCTGTTCAGCAACCAACAAAAGACAAAATGATTATTTGGCGATTATGGCCCTTTTTATGCAGATATTAAAATGATTGTTTTTGGCAGCACATCCTCCCCTGTAAACAGAGATGTGCTGCCAACAAGCGATCGTTTGTAAGACAATTCCAGCACGTATAAGTTTCATTAAACAAGCTCAGAGCGATTTTTTTATATAATCAATAGGTGCTCATTAGTGGCAGATTATCAGCCTTTTTAAATGGGCTTTAATCCAAAATAAGTTGTTCAGGATTTTTCAAGAAGCACCTAAGGAAGTAAATGTGTTAAAATAATAAAATGACCATTAATCATTATTTCTTATTATCCAATATTCACCTATTGCTGCTACTCTGTTAGTCTCTCCTTTCTCTGCAGTGATGATGTTGCATCCAGCATTCATGTGATTTTTGCAGCCAATCAGGTGCATGCAAAACTAAATAATAAAAATCATGGCATATTGGCACTGAGCCTTTAACTAGTGTCATACATCTTGTTCTTCTTTACAGAAGATGTTTCAGCAGTCTCATTATCACATGATTACAATGAAAGTTAAAGCCTACCTGTCAGCAGGATTGTGCTTAGTAAACCACATACACTGTCAGGTGGGCGCTGTTACACTGAAATCCGTCCAGTGGTTCTTTATAATCTTTATTTTAATTTCTGCCATAATGATATGCTCGTGTTCTGGGGCGGCCTTTGGGGAGGGGCTGTAACTGGTGCTCTCATTATGTATGCCTATCTCTGGCTTCTGACAGGTCTCTGTACTTTCAGTGACCTGCCTACTATTCTACATACTGCCTGTGTAATTTGTGTGCCAAAGTGAAATTTACATGCCCCAAAATGGCCGATGCCGCCCGCGCATGCGCAGTAGCATCTTTCGGTTGCTGAGAGATGCTACTGTGCACGACCGGGCGCCATTTTACTTTTTGAATAAGAATTTGGGTGCAGCAATATGGCGCCGCACATGTGCAGTAGCATCTCTCGGCAACCGAGAAATGCTACTGCGCAAGCGCGGGCCATATTGCTGCAGGCAAATGTATTTTTCCTCTTGCAAAATCACGCCCGCAAGTGTGCAGTAGCATCTCTCGCTTGTCTATGAAATGGCCACAGTGTGAACGTGCTCTTACACTTTGCACACATACCAACTTCTAGTCCAGCTCAGTTTTTTTGGTTTTTCTGTTATCTCTTGTATTTTGGATTCTAAAGAAAGTAGAGAATTTATTTTTTCTCATCCAAGAAACTTTGATAAACCTCGGATCAAACCAGGATGACACGCTGATGAAACTTTCAACCAAATAACTGATGAAACTATGAATGTTTTTCTTTTCGTGAAAAAAACAAATGAGGTAGGGTTTTCAATCACCATCCTCATGTAGTGGAAGAATCAGAATCAAAAAATGTGGATGGAGTGGATTTTCAATTCTTCAGCATGATCATTCTGATGCTGGAAAGCTGTCGATTTTCTCTGTTTGATATATACTTAGGAAATTATTATTATTATTTATTATTATAGCGCCATTAATTTCGCTTTACATGTTTAAAAGGAGTACACATGCAAACAACAAGTACAATAATTTGAACAAAAGAGAGTCAGTGACTGGTACAGGAGGAGAGAGGACCCTGCCCATGGCTCACAGTCTACAAGGGATGGGTGAGGATACAATAGATGAGGGTAGAGCTGGTCGTGCAGTGGTATTGTGCAGTGGTGGTTACTGCAGGTTGTAGGCTTGTCGGAAGAGGTAGGTCTTCAGGATCCCTTTGACGATTTCCACGGTAGGCGAGAGCCTGATGTGTTGGGGTAGAGAGTTCCAGAGTAGGGGGGATGCACGGGAGAAATCTTGTATGCGATATATCTGCAGACAAATCCACAGCATAATCTATGACTTTTGCTGAAACTGATGTGACTTTTGCTGTAAGGTCATCTTGGATTGGACACAGTTTCGCAATGTAAATAATCTACTACATCTTGACCTACAATAACAAGACGAGCAGACTTCTGAGCAGTCTTTAAATGATAACAATAAATCAGGCGCACCTCTGGCACTCCAGAGTGACAGGCACAGGTTATAAAACCACCTATAATATTTAATTATCTCAATTTCAAGACTGTAAAAGTAATCACTGACTTTCATAGGGATGTATTAAAAGAGCGTACACAAAATTAGATGTAAAAAAAAACATTTAATAACCATAAACATATTAAAAAAAAGTGCCAAATTTCTCAACTACCGCCAAATAGCCACCAGTTTTCATGACATAACTATTATTAAACATTGCGCCTTAGAGGCCACGCTCTTTTTTCTAAGGAAACCCTACTTATTTCCACAAACTGCATTATTCATTCATAAAACAAGCTAAATAAACAATTATAATGAATAAAAAGAGAAAATAGTAAACTTCAAATGTGAGACGAGTTCATACTCAGTGAGCCAGAGAAGCCACAAAGGTCAGATCTGCTCTCCAGAAGGTCTGCTGTAACACTGTGAGATCAGGGTTCAAAGAGCATGTAAAGACAGGAAATAACTGGCAGGGGGAGATTTTCTGATAATTTGTAGAGGAGAGAGAAACAAAACTAATTGAGCTGTGCTTGTCAGATCAGCTGCTCCTGACGGAGGGTTCAATTTCTCTGACAACTAGCAGAGAAAATGAAAATAACACATATTTGAAACTCAGTGCATTTTCAATGTTCTATAATTTTTCAAAATGGAAATGTAATCAAAATTGTTATTGCATAGGAAATATTGCCATTGCGGATTTTGTGCCAAATTCATCAAAATGACGCATGTTTAATGACTTTTGCAAATTCAGAGATACTTTCCTTGTTTTGAGCCTTTTTAAAAGTTGCACAATCCTTTAAAATGTTGCATATTAGTCTTTAGCTGCATAAAAAAACAATAAAAATATGCGAAAAGGTAGTGGATTACATTTACACAAAACATGTGCAACTTTTTAAAAAGTTGCATATAATGAATTTGTTGTCAACATTTGGAATTGGCTAACCACACCCAAAATGTCACAAAGTGGCTCAAAACATATACTGAATAAGGCAAAACCTGCAAAAAATAACCCTAGAAAAATCACAAAAAACCTCACTCATGAATTGGCCCCTGTATATTAACCCCTTTACCCCTGAGGATGGTTTGCACGTTAATGACCAGGCCAATTTTTACAATTATGACCACTGTCACTTTATGAGGTAATAACTCTGGATTGTTTTTTCATGACATATTGTACTTCATGATATTGGTAACATTTCTTCGATATCACTTTAGTTTATTTGTGAAAAAATCGGAAATTTGGCAAAAATTTAAAAAATTTCACAATTTTCAAACTTTGAATTTTCATGCTTTTAAATCAGAGAGGTATGTCACACAAAATAGTTAATAAATAACATTTCCCTCATGTCTACTTTACATCAGCACAATTTTGGAACCAACATTTTTTTGTTATGAAGTTATAAGGGTTAAAAGTTGACCAGCGATTTCTCATTTTTACAACAAAATTTGCAAAACCATTTTTTTAGGGACCACATCACATTTGAAGTGACTTTGAGTGACCTTTTTGTTAGAAAATACCAAAAAGTGATACCATTCTAAAAACTGCACCCCTCAAGGTGCTTAAAACCACATTCAAGAAGTTTATTAACCCTTCAGGTGCTTCACAGGCATTTTTGTAATGTGGAAGAAAACAATTAACATTTAATTTTTTTCACAAAAATGTTACTTTAGACCCAATTTTTTTTTATTTTTGCAAGGACATCAGGAAAAAATAGACCCCAAAATGTGTTGTGTAATTCCTCCTGAGTATGCCGATACCCCATATGTGGGGGAAAACCACTGTTTGGGCACACTGCAGGGTACGGAAGGGAAGGAGTGCCATTTGACTTTTTGAATGTAAAATTTGCTTGAATAATTAGCGGACGCCATGTTGCATTTGGGGAGCCCCTGATCTGCCTAAAAAGTGGAAACCCCCCACAAGTGACACCATTTTGGAAACTAGACCCCTCAAGAAACTTCTCTAGATGTGTGGTGAGCACCTTGAACCCCCAGGTGCTTCACAGAAGATTATAACATAGAGCCGTGAAAATAAAAAAATCGAACTTTTTCCACAAAAAATATCTTTTAGCCCCATTTTTTTTATTTTCACAAGGGTAAGAGGAGAAAATGGACCCCAAAAAGTGTTTTGCTATTTCTCCTGAGTACGCCGATACCCCATATGTGGGGAAAATATGGTGTTTGGGCACTCGGCAGAGTTCAGAAAGGAAGGAGCACTGTATGACCTTTTGAACGCAAAATTGGCTGGAATTGAGAGCGGATGCATGTCGCGTTTGGAGAGCCCCTGATGCACCTAAACAGAGGAAAACTCCCCATTTTGGAATCTGCACCCCTCAAGGATTTTATCAAGAGGTAGAGTGAACATTTTGAACCCAGAGGTATAACACAGAATTTGATAACATTAGGTCATCATATTGAATAAGTTGTCATTAGTCTTGAGCGCAAGTGCTCGCTACTTGAGTTTGCGTTGGGTACTCGGGTATGCACCAAGTATTGCAGATGCTCAAGTGACATGCTCGAGTCCCCACCCTGCATGTTTCACAGTTATTAGACACTCAATAAAAACATGCGGGCATCACTCGTGCATGGCAGGCAATACCCGCAAGTTTTTTTTTGGCTGTATAACAGCTGCAAAACATATGCAAAACATATGCGGCGGAGACTTGAGCATGTCACTCGAGCGCCCGCAATACTCGGTGCATACCCGAGCACCCAATGCAAACTCAAGTAGCGAGCACTTGCGCTCAACATTAGTCGCCATATCGTCGTCATTTTTTTTCTTTACTTTTGAAAAAATCCCAACCCCAACACAATCCTAACCCCAACCCTAATATAACTCAAGCCCTAGCACAACCCTAACCCTAGCACAGCCCTAACGCTAACACAACCCTAACCCTAAAAGAACCCTAACCCTAGCACAACCCTAACTCTAGCCCAACCCTAACCCTACCCGTGCCCAACCCCAACACTAGCCTAACCCTAACCCTAGCTCAACCCTAACGCCAGCCAAACCCTAACCCTAGCACAACCCTAATCCTAACCCTAACACAACCCTACCCTAGTCCAACCCTAGCCTAACCCTAGCCCAACCCTAACCCTAGCACAACCCTAACCCTAATCCTAGCACAACCCTAACCCGAACACAACCCTAACTCTAAACCTAGCACAACCCTAACTCTAGCCCAACTCTAACCCTACTCTAGCCCAACCCTAGCCTAACCCTAGCCCAACCTTAACCCTAGCACAACTCAAACCCTAGACCACCCCTAACCCTATCCCAACCCTAGCCCAACCCTAACACTAGCCCAACCCTAACCCTATCACATCCCTAACGCTAACACAACCCTAACACAAGCACAACCCTAACCCTAGCACAACTCTAACTGTAGCCCATCCCTAACCCTAGCCCAACCCTAACTCTAGCCCAACCCTAACCCTAGCCCAACCCTAACCCTAGCCCAACCCTAACCCTAGCACAACCCTATCTCTAACCTAGCACAACCTTAACCCTAGCATAGCCCTAACCCTAGCCCAACTCTAACCCTACCCTAGCCCAACCCTAACCCTAGCCTAACCCTAGCCCAATCCTAACCCTAGCACAACCCTAACCCTAGCACAACCCTAACCTTAGCACAACTCTAACCCTAGCCCAACTCTAAACCAAACCCTAGCCCAACCCTAACCCTAGCACAACCCTAACCATATCCCTAGCACAACCCTATCCCAACCCTAACCCTAGCCCACCCCTATCCCTAGCACAACCCTATCCCTAGCATAACCCTAACTCTAGTACAACTTTAACCCTAGCCCAACCCTAACCCAAACCCTAGCCCAACCCTAACCCTAACACAACCCTAACCCTAGCACAACCCTAACCCTATCCCAACCCTAACCCTTGCCCAACACTAGCCCAACCCTAACCCTAGCCCACCCCTATCCCTAGCACAACCCTAACCCTAGCCCAACCCTAACCCTAGCACAACCCTAACTCTAACCCTAGCCCAACTCTAACCCTACCCTAGCCCAACCCTAACCCTAGCACAACCATAACCCTAGCACAACTCTAACCCTAGCCCAACCCTAACCCTAGCCTAACCGTAACACTAGCCCAACCCTAACCTTAGCACAACTCTAACCCTAGTCCAACCCTAACCCTAACTCTAGCACAACCCTAACCCTAGCCCTATCCCAACCCTAACCCTAGCCCAACACTAGCCCACCCCTAACCCTAGCCCACCCCTATCCCTAGCCCACCCCTATCCCTAGCACAACCCTAACCCTAGCACAACCCTAACCCTAGCACAACCCTAACCCTCGCACAACCCTTACCCTAGCCCAACCCTAACCCTAGCACAACCCTAACCCTAACACAACCCTAACCCTAACTCTACCACAACCCTAGAGTTTATTTTTTATGCCTTTACTTGTGCGATATAAGTGATTAAACGACTTTATTCTTTGGGTCGGTGTGATTACAGCGATACCAGATTCATATCAGGTTTTTATGACTGACAGCTGTCACACACTAAAAAAACTTTTTTTTTGCAAAGGCTAGTTTTTGCATCGCCATATTTTGAGAGCTATAATTTTTCCATATTTCGGCTGACAGAGTCATGCGATGGCTAGTTTTTTGCGGGACAAGTTGACATTTTTATTGGTACCATTTTCGGGCATGTGACATTTTTTGATTGCTTTCTATTCTGATTTTTGGAAGGCAGAATAAGCAAAAACCAACAATTCAGGAATTGTTTTTTTTGCTTTTTTATGCTGTTCCACATGTCGTAAAGTTGATAAGGCAGCATTATTCTTCGAGTCAGTACGTTTACAGCGGTACCACATTTACATAGTTTTTTATGTTTTGGTGCTTTTACACAATAAAAACTATTTTATAGAAAAAATAATTTTTTTGCATCGCTTTATTCTGAGAGCTAGAACTTTTTTATTTTTCGACTGATGGAGCAGTATGGCAGCTTTATTTTTGCGGGAAAAGATGATGTTTTCACTGGTACCATTTTTATTTACATTTGTCTTTTTGATCGCGTGTTATTCCATTTTTTGTTTGGCGGTATGATGATAAAGCATTGTTTTTTGTTTCATTTGTAATATTTTTTTTTACCGTGTTCACTAAAGGGGTTAACTAGTGGGACAGTTTTATAGGTCAGGTCGTTATAGACACAGTGATGCCAAATATGTGTACTTTTATTGTTTTTATGTTTTTTTTTCATTATAATATTTATTTATGGGTACAATATATTTTTATTTTTTTGGATTATTTTTTCTTTTTTTTTTATTTAAATATTTTTACAATTTTTTTTCACTTTCTGAGATTTTTTTTAACTTTTACACTTTGTCCCACTATGGAACTTTCATTTTTTGCAGTTTGATCGCTTGCACAGCATAAAGATGAAGCATCATCCCCTATGCTCTGCAGGCTGTCAGCCCCTGCATACACAAGCTAGGTAGATTGTGCACTGATCTCGATCTACCTATCTTGCTGATGCCTAATGACCCGGATGTCACCATGACTACATCGTGTCACCATGTCAACTATCCGGACCCGGCACAGACAGCGAGGGACGCCGGATAGGAGGTAAGAGGGGGAGCTCTCACCGCTGCTTGCCCTGGAAATGCTGTGATCGACTTGGAGTCACCCCCAAAATTAAAGTGGAAAAACACACTACAGGCTGATCCAACTTTGATGTAATGTTCTTAAAACAAGTCAAAATGAGGCTCAGTATTGTGTGTGGCCTCCACGTGCCTGTATGACCTCCCTACAACACCTGGGCATGCTCCTGATGAGGTTGCAGATGGTCTCCTGTGGGATCTCTTCCCAGACCTGGACTAAAGCATCCGCAACTCCTGGACAGTCTGTGGTGCAACATGACGTTGATGAATGGAGCGAGACACGATGTCCCAGACGTGCTCATTCGGATTCAGGTCTGGGGAACTGGCGGGCCAGTCCATAGCTTCAATGCCTTCATCTTGCAGGAACTGCTGACACACTCCAGCCACATGAGGTCTGGCATTGTCCTGCAATAGGAGGAGCCAAGGGCCAACCGCACCAGCATATGGTCTCACAAGGGGTCTGAGGATCTCATCTCGGTACCTAATGGCAGTTAGGCTACCTCTGACGAGCACATGGAGGGCTGTGCGGCCCTCCAAAGAAATGCCACCCCACACCATTACTGACCCACTGCCAAACCGGTCAAGCTGAAAGATGTTGCAGGCTGCACATCGCTCTCCACAGTGTCTCCAGACTCTGTCACGTCTGTCACATGTGCTCAGTGCGTACCTGCTTTCATCTGTGAAGAGCACAAGGCGCCAGTGGCGACTTTGCCAATCCTGGTGTTCTGTGGCAATTGCCAAGCGCCCTGCACGGTGTTGGGCTGTGAGCACAACCCCCATCTGTGGACATAGAGCCCTCATACCACCCTCATGGAGTCGGTTTCTAACCGTTTGTGCAGGCACATGCACATTTGTGGCCTGCAGGAGGTCATTTTGCAGGGCTCTGGCAGTGCTCCTCCTGTTCCTCCTTGCAGAAAGGCAGCGGTAGCGGTCCTGCTGCTGGGTTGTTGCCCTCCTACGGCCCCCTCCATGTCTCTTGGTGTACTGGCCTGTCTCCTGGCAGCACCTCCAGCCTCTGGACACTACGCTGACTGACAAAGCAAACCTTCTTGCCACAGCTCGCATTGATGTGCCATCCTGGATGAGCTGCACTATCTGAGCAACTTCTGTGGGTTGTAGAGTCCGTCTCATGCTACCACGAGTGTGAAAGCACAACCAACATTCAAAAGTGACCAAAACATCAGCCAGAAAGCATTGGTACTGAGATGTGGTCTGTGGTCCCCACCTGCAGAAACACTCCTTTATTGAGTGTGTCTTGATAATTGCCAATAATTTCCATCTAATGTCTATTCCATTTGCAGAACAGCATGTGAAACTGATTGTCAATCAGTGTTGCTTCCTAAGTGGACAGTTTGATTTCACAGAAGTTTGATCTACTTGGAGTTATATTCTGTTGTTTAAGTGTTCCCTTCATTTTTTTGAGCAGTGTATATAGACTGGTGTATATACAGTTATATGAAAAAGTTTGGGCACCCCTATTAATCTGAAGCTTAATGTTTTATAAAAATTGGTGTTTTTGCAGCAGCTATTTCAGTTTGATATATGTAATAACTGTTGGACACAGTAATGTTTCTGCCTTGAAATGAGGTTTATTGTTCTAACAGAAAATGTGCACTCTGCATTCAAACCAAATTTGACAGGTGCATAAGTATGGGCACCCTTATCATTTTCTTGTTTTAAATACTCCTACCTACTTTTTACTGACTTACTAAAGCACTTTTTTTGGTTTTGTAACCTCATTGAGCTTTGAACTTCATAGCCAGGTGTATGCAATCATGAGAAAAGCTACTTAAAGTGGCCACTTGCAAGTTGTTCTCCTGTTTGAATCTCCTCTGAAGAGTGGCATCATGGGCTCCTCAAAACAACTGTCAAATGATCTGAAAACAAAGATTATTCAACATAGTTGTTCAGGGGAAGGATACAAAAAGCTGTCTCAGAGATTTAACCTGTCAGTTTCCACTGTGAGGAACATAGTAAGGAAATGGAAGAGCACAGGGACAGCTCTTGTTAAGGCCAGAAGTGGCAGGCCAAGAAAAACATCAGAAAGGCAGAGAAGAAGAATGGTGAGATCAGTCAAGGACAATCCTCAGACCACCTCCAGAGAGCTGCAGCATCAACTTGACAAGGGCTGGAGCGGACGCTGTGTGGACTTGTCAGGGCGTGAGTGCACAGGCGGCCCTTGTCAGAGCGTGCAAGTGCACGTGGCAGCCCTTGTCAGCGCGTGGAAGAGAGACAGCACGGGCACACAGGGGTTTTTATTTAAAAGTTTTAAAGGGCCGACAGCCCACTTTGCAGTTCAGAGCCGCCGGCCCATCGGACATATGGCCGCCTCGGCATATTGCCAGCCCGGGCCTGGTGTGGCTTAGAGCAGATTAGGACTGATATGTTTTGGAATAAATATATTTACCCAAATACGAAAGGATAATATTCAATCCTTTAAAGAAGCACTCCCATCAATGTTTTTATCTTCTTAATATATTGTAATCATATTATATAGCACTCTGTACTTACAATTGCTCATTTTGCCCTTCTTACCCAGCTAATTCTTTTGCTCTATGCAGAAACAGGAAGTCTCTTGCCCTGCATCAATCATTCCCTTTTCAATTCCTGACCAAGCTGCTCCCTCTTCCCCCTGCCATAGACTTTTGTAGTGACTCATGACTTGCGCAGAGAATATTGACCTCCAGTTTCTATAGAGCTTAGAAGGATTCAGCTAGTCAGTTTTTAATCTTGTGATGTCATAGACCTAATGGAAAACATGAAAGAATTTACTTGGTAGAAAATCAAAATGAGCAATTGCAAGTACACAGTACTGTACTATATAATATGATGATTGCAATATATTAAGAGGATAAAAACTTTGATGCAGTGCTTATTTAAAAAAATGTATATAATTCTAAAACAGTAAGCACATCATTAGCTAATGTTGAAATTTCAATATATTCCACATCATACACACAAAAACTATTTTCTTGCTGTTTAGGCTACACATTTAACATATTGCAAAAAGTAATTTATTAATAGCTTTGTTGTCCTAGATACATAAATGATTTACATCCCATGTCACCTGTCACAACGAAAGGTAATCAGGCTCAGGAACAGTAAGCTTCCCAAAGGGAAATACACTCTGAACAGGTATTCTTCTAACTCATGAAAATAGCTTAGCACATGGATAATATGTGCACTTAAATCTCCCTATACACTTCTAAATGGGTCAACATCTCTTTTCAATGCGCTATCTACAGTACAGACCAAAAGTTTGGACACACCTCATTTAAAGATTTTTCTGTATTTTCATGACTATGAAAAATGTACATTCACACTGAAGGCATCAAAACTATGAATTAACACATGTGGAATTATATACTTAGCAAAAAAGTGTGAAACAGCTGAAAATATGTCATATTCTAGGTTCTTCAAAGTAGCCACCTTTTGCTTTGATGACTGCTTTGCACACTCTTGGCATTCTCTTGATGAGCTTCAAGTGGTAGTCACCAGAAATGGTCTTCCAACAATCTTGAAGGAGTTCCCAGAGATTCTTAGCACTTGTTGGCCCTTTTATCTTCACTGTGCGGTCCAGCTCACCCCAAACCATCTCGATTGGGTTCAGGTCTGGTGACTGTGGAGGCCAGGTCATCTGGCGTAGCACCCCATCACTCTCCCTCTTGGTCAAATAGCCCTTACACAGCCTGGAGGTGTGTTTGGAGTCATGGTCCTGTTGAAAAATAAATGATGGTCCAACTTAACGCAAACCGGATGGAATAGCATGCCGCTGCAAGATGCTGTGGTAGCCATGCTGGTTCAGTATGCCTTCAATTTTGAATAAATCCCCAACAGTGTTGTGGTGCCCCTGAGGGCTCAGTCGCCACAGAGGTACTGCCCAGAGGTGTGGTGTCTCCTTCTCTCAGGTAAGGAGGGAGTGCTGCCTGGAACCCCAACACCCGCATTCAACACTACACTACTCCAGGCCGGCTGGAAGGGCAAGATGCACTGTGTTATTGCTGAGCCCTGTCCCTGGCTGGAGTGGGGGGAACCAAAGAGAGGGGGAACCAGTAGTGGGTGAGGGTGGAGGATGTAGAGTAGGGGAGCACCATAATAGGAGGCATATAAAGGGAAGCCATCTTAGGGTGGCAGGTCAGAGAGTGAGAGTGGATTCAGTGAAAGGAGAGGAGGGGAGCAGAGTCTCTTCAGGAGCTCTGCTCCAGAAAGGGGCCTAGTAATAGAGGCCCAGAAGGGGAGCAGAGGAGAAAGGCTCTGTTGACAGAAGGGATCCCAGGGGTACGATGAGTGCAGGACGGCACCCGTACGCCCGAATCTGCCAAGTGTCAGAGGGATCAGGCCGCAAGAAGGGAACCGGTCCCTGGACCAGCCGTGTTACTCCAGGTCTCGGCTGGAAAACTGGAGGCTTCTGCACTTCCATGGTGCAGTTGCCACAGTCTCACCTTAGTCACCGTGAAGGGCATCAAGTAGGCCCGGGAACTCAAGGTTGCCCAGAGGGACTTCAGAGCACTCGATCGGGACTGTGTGTGGGAAAGCGCAGGGCAGGAGGGAGAAGACCCGGTGCGAGAAGTCGGTCTAGTAAGGAACATAAAGAAAGCGGGGTTCCGTCAAGCGCTCCTGATATACTTGAGAAAGTTCTGAACCCCTGCCTGGTAAACGCAGCGCGACGCGGGAGGCTGACACCCATACAGTGTACCTGAGGAACTCGAACAGAACTGTGAGTAAACTCAGATGACTGCACTCCACTGCCTCCGTCAGTTATTTCTGCTGCGCCATCTCTCCTGCACTACAAGCCTCAGCACCACCACCATCTCTAATACACTGCCCTGGGGCCTGCTCCATCTGTGGGGAGCCGTTCCAAACCAGCTGCCCTATCAACCGCCCCAGAGGTCTGAAGCAGCGCTAGTACCTATTACCAGAAACCACTGGTGGCGTCACGAACACTTCCTAAGAACTACAAATCCCATAGAAATATATTCAATCCCCCTTTTTGTTGACCGCCCTGGGCCACGGACCGGGCTGCCGCCACAGTGACATATCCTTTCCCCAGCATCTATAGGCCTGGCACTAAGTACCCCACGGCACTGGGGGCGCGTCAGTGTCACCAGCAAAGCACCCCCACACCATCACACCTCCTCCTCCATGCTTCACGGTGGGAACCAGGCATGTAGAGTCCATCCGTTCACCTTTTCTGCGTCGCACAAAGACACGGTGGTTGGAACCAAAGATCTCAAATTTGGACTCATCAGACCAAAGCACAAATTTCCACTGGTCTAATGTCCATTCCTTGTGTTCTTTAGCCCAAACAAGTCTCTTCTGCTTGTTGCCTGTCCTTAGCAGTGGTTTCCTAGCAGCTATTTTACCATGGAGGCCTGCTGCACAAAGTCTCCTCTTAACAGTTGTTGAAGAGATGTGTCTGCTGCTAGAACTCTGTGTGGCATTGACCTGGTCTCTAATCTGAGCTGCTGTTAACCTTCGATTTCTGAGGCTGGTGACTCGGATAAACTTATCCTCAAAAGCAGAGGTGACTCTTGGTCTTCCTTTCCTGGGGCGGTCCTCATGTGAGCCAGTTTCTTTGTAGCGCTTGATGGTTTTTGCAACTGCACTTGGGGACACTTTCAAAGTTTTGCCAATTTTTCGGACTGACTGACCTTCATTTCTTAAAGTAATGATGGCCACTCGTTTTTCTTTACTTAGCTGCTTTTTTCTTGCCATAATACAAATTCTAACAGTCTATTCAGTAGGACTATCAGCTGTGTATCCACCAGACTTCTGCACAACACAACTGATGGTCCCAACCCCATTTATAAGGCAAGAAATCCCACTTATTAAACCTGACAGGGCACACCTGTGAAGTGAAACCATTTTCGGTGACTACCACTTGAAGCTCATCAAGAGAATGCCAAGAGTGTGCAAAGCAGTCATCAAAGCAAAAGGTGGCTACTTTGAAGAACCAAGAATATAAGACATATTTTTAGTTGTTTCGCACTTTTTTGTTAAGTATATAATTCCACATGTGTTAATTCATAGTTTTGATGCATTCAGTGTGAATGTACAATTTCCATAGTCAAGAAAATACAGAAAAATCTTTAAATGAGGTGTGTCCAAACTTTTGGTCTGTACTGTATGTATATACAGTTGTGCTCAAAAGTTTACTTATCCTGGCAGAATTTTTCCTTTCTTGGCCTTGTTTCAGATGGCCATGGATGTTTTTGGTTGTCATTAAGATTTAAAAAGAAAAAACACAGTAGTTTGACAATAAATGGCTTCACCCAACCAATAACCATGAGTGGAGAAAAATTTTTTTGATTATCATTCATATTCACTGAAACAAGGCCAAGAAAGGAAAAATTCTGCTGGGGTATGTAAACTTTTGAGCACAACTATATATGTGGGTGTAGATATGAATAAGCAGCACTCAGATTAATTGTGGAAAAAGTGGAGGATTCTTCTTTATTATCCCTTGTGGCAATGTTTCGGATCCATAACAGAACAATTCTCTGTTATGGAACCGAAACATGGCCACAAGGGCTAATAAAGAAGAGTCCTCCACTTTTCTCTCATTTAATCATTGTGCTGCTTTTATTCTTTTTATAAATCCCTTTGTTTTAAGGGTATGTGTCCTGAAGGCATTTCACCCACTGTTTAAAATTTGGTGGTGCTCAGTTATGACACATATATCAGGGCCAATGTTACCACCCAGCGCACCCGGGCAAGTGCCGGAGCCTTGGACAAATGGAGGGTCCACTAGCTGTCGGGGACTCGGCACGCTGTGGGGCTCATGAGTCGAGGCCCCCCCACTCCCGCATCATACTTTCAACTGTTTCGGCATCCTGGATGCCAATACAGTTGAAAACAATGATGGGTGTGGGAGTCGTCCCCTGACGCTCCCTCTCCCATCATTCCCCCTCTGTGTCTGAGCTCTGTGAGTTCTCAGCGCAGCAGGCACAATGATTTTCACTACTGCGCCCTCTGTGCTGAGCAGTGCAGAGGGTTGGAAGACACTGAGAAGACCGGAGAAGCGGGGAATGGGGTGAGGTGAGTATTTGATTTTTTTATGCATTATATGGGGCCCATTATACTGTATGGAGAAATATATTGGGCCCTTTATACTGTATGGAACAATATATGGGCCCATTATACTGTATAGAGTAATATATGGGGCCCATTATACTGTATTGAGTACTATGTGTGCCCATTATACTGTATGGAGCATTATATGGGGCCATTATACTGTATGGAGCATTATGTGGGTCCATTATACTGTATGGAGCATTATGTGGGTCCATTACACTGTATCGAGTAATATATGGGACCCATTATACCATATGGAGCATTATGTGGGTCTGTTATACTGTATGGAGGGATATGTGCTGCCCATAATACTGTACGGAGGACTATGTGGTGCCTATAATACTGTATGAAGGACTATATGCTGCCCATAATACCATAATACTGTATTGAGGACTATGTGGTGCCTATTGTATTGAGGGATATGTGCTGCCCATAATACTGTACGGAGGACTATGTGGTGCCTATAATACTGTATGAAGGACTATATGCTGCCCATAATACCATAATACTGTATTGAGGACTATGTGGTGCCTATTGTATGGAGGACTATGTGGTGCCATTATTCTGTATGGAGGACTATGTGGGGCTCATTATACTGTATGGAGAACTATGTGGGGCCCATAATACTGTATGGAAGACTATGTGGTGCCCTTAATACTGTATGGAGGACGATACTGCCCGGTCTAAAATGATAAATCTGCAGTCATTCAGTGTGACTGCAGACTTTTCAGTCCCCCCCAGGACATGCACTGTGTGCTGTGAGGATTCTGAGCTATTTTAGAATTTACAATCGATATCACTCATGTAATTTAAGTCAGTGAAATCTTTGGCTTTGTACTATACCTATATTTCTTATCTGTGCATCATATATATGTAAGTATCTATTATTTTCATACAGAAAAGTGGGACGATTTTCTTCTCACTTATCATCAATGTGCAGTCAGTTTTCTTTTTTTCTCAGTAGCTATTAATCTTTTTCACGACCATTTACAGTTTCCCATGTTACAGAATTGTAATGTATCTGTTGATGCTATACTGTGGCATCCTTTTTTTTTCCGTACTCATAGACTTGAATGGGTGAGTCTCATCCAATTTCAGAGTCAAATCGCAGCAAGATATGATTTTTTTCTCACCCCGAATCAGTATAAGAAAAAAAATGTTTCTCTCTACGGCCTCATTGCAGAACATCGGTCAGTGTGCGATCTGATAAAACATTGGATAGCACACGCCTGATTTATATGCTTGTTTGCATGAGCCCTTGGCGGCATTGGACTTTTGGATTGTCATTACTGGTTTATTATTTTCTACATATAAAAATAAATCATGAAATACCGGTTTAAATGGGCTATCCCAAGTTTGGAAGTTATCCCCTATCTCCGACGATCCTGAGAAACGGAGCTCTGAAGAGCAACGTGGAAATGGAGCTGTGGTTGATCATACCCACTGCGGCGCCATTCACTTGTCGCTCTTCAAATAACTTCAAAAAAGAGAATGGTGAGGGGCACGACAACGTAAAAGCAAAATTCACTGATCGGGGCGTGGAGGTGTTATAGTATGTGGGCTGGTGAGGTTTGTGTGTCAGGGCTGCTTTTTTGTCCAAGTCCGGCCCTGAACCACATCCAGACAAGTTTCAAACTCACTATAACCCCATGGGCAAATGACAGGGACCAATATCAGTCAGCGAACTGAATTATCATATAGTCCATATAGTCACTGGGGTCCTAGAAAGAAAGTTTTCTGAACCTGGTAACATATCCCTAACTGTACAATACTGTGCAAACATTTTAGACAGGTGTGGGAAAAAAGTATCAATTCTTCTAGGTACACTTGCACACAGATTTTTAAGGAATTTATCAGGCAGGTTGTTTCAAACATCTAAGAAAACTAACCACAGACCTTCTGTGGATAGAGGCTGGCACCAATCCTTCTGTCTCTTCATGTAATCCCAGACAGACTTGATGATAATCTTCGTTATGCTGAAAAAAGTTCTTAATGACATTAGCTGTATGTCATTGTCCTGCTGTAGAATAAATTTGGAGCCACTCAGACACCTCCCTGATGGTATTGCATGATGGATAGGTACTGTAACTACTTTTATTTTTCAGCATTAAAGACACAATTAACCCTGTAATTTTTTTACTGTATTGCTTTAGGAAAAGGACATCAAAATTGTTTACATATAATCCCCTTAATGTAAGGGCTCGTAAGTATGAAGACCCTTGTCGCGGGTTACAAGCTTACATATTTTGGCCAAAATATCAACTAATACCTCATATCTATAATATAACCAGAGATATGTGTCTCTGTCTGAAGCCTTTATAGACTGCGCAAGCGCGACACGCCTGCACATTCTGGCTCCAGACAGAAGCACGCATAAAGCTGTTACAGGTAAGAGGAGTGTGTATGGCGCCGGAGATCATGGTATGCGCAGACACTGAATGCATACCGCGATCTCCGGCGCCATACTTACATACTTACCTGACTGGGAGAAGTGTTGCCACGGCACCTCTCTTCGCCAGAGACTGGGACAGGAGTGAGGCGTCAGAATCGGCGTTTGCAGTGTGTCTTCAGCAAAATGGCACCGGACAGCGCAGTATGGGCACGCGCGTTCTCCGGCGCCGCACTCCTGTCCCGGCCTCCGGCAGAACAGGACACGGCAGCGCTGGAGCACAGGGAAAAAAGGTGAGTATAACTGTTTATTTTTTTGTATGTATGTGTAGCACCCCGAGGGCTCGGCTGCTACAGGGGTATTGCACCTCGAACCAGAGGTGTGGTATTCCACTCCCGGGTAAGGATGGAGTGTGGACTGGAACTCTGTTAGCTGCATGCACCACATACATCCCATTTCCGGGGGACAGATCAACGGTACTCCCACCAGATAGATGTGCAGGTACGATAGCGTCTGTCCCTGGCTGGAGTGGGAGGGGGGGAGGAATATCCCAGTGGTGCAGGAGCAGAGAGGGGAGGGACTCTGGGCATAGGAAGGAGCCCATTGGTGGCTAGTCACCTGGGCTCGGGTGTCAGAGGGAGTATAAAAGGTGGGCACCATCTTAGGAGTGAGTTCAGAAAGTTCAGTCAGACAGAAGAAGAGGAGAAGAGTAGTGACAGGGAGCAGCAGCCCTGTCTGGGTGCTGCTCCTGAAGGGAGCAAGAGAGAGAAAGACAAGAGGAAAGGAACAAGGAACAAGGAAGGAATGGAACCCGGAGAAAGGCCCAGAGACATGAAGGAAGAGGGAACCCTGAGATCCCACGAGTGAGCTAAAATGGGTGAAGGGTTGGCAGATCAGGGTACCGGATCCCGAACTGGTGGAGGCCACTTATCCTCAGCCAGGAACCGGAGGTCGTGGCCACGTCTTGGCGCGACCACTCACTACACCCACCACGAAGGCACGCCACATAGGGTCAGGGAAACTGGAGATAGGTTTCGCCACCAGAAGGCCCGAGGAAGCTGGACATGGGTGGGTCCCTAGTGGGGACGGCCAGAGAAAGGAACGGAGAAAGGAGTTCAAGGTCACACTCTGGAACTGCCTGGGGGTTGGTCGAGCCCTGTACCTGGTGGACGCAGCACGGCTCGGGTCGTCATCACCTGCAGGACTGACACTGATAACATCTGTGAGTAAAGCATTGAAAACTGCCATCAGTCTCTGTGTTCCATCGTACTACCAGCACTAAAGGTACCGGGACGCCCTTTCTATCACTCCCTTCACCCGCACCAGCTGCCCTGAGGCCATACCTCTCCCGTTGGGGGTTATGCCACCATTGCTGCACACATACCACCGGCCTCAGCGGACTGTTCTGCAGCGGCGGCTTTGCGGCCGCAAATCAACGGGTGGCGTAGTCGACACTTAAACAACATCTACTGCCATAGACTGCCACTTAGTTTGACACCCTGGGCACGGACCGGGTCCCCGCCACTTGGAGACTACTACCCCCATCGGATCCGGCTCCGGGTATTCCCCCGCGCACACGTGCGCCGCACTACAGCACTGGCCCAGGGGGCGCGTCAACTTTGGCGTAGTCGGCAGGATCTCGTGCCCGTAACCACCGGGTACTGCGTGCCTGAAAAAGAGACTTTTTACTTACCTGTGGTGAAGTTTCCCGCCGTCCGGAGTCGTTTCCCGCCATCCGGAGCCGATTCCCGCCATCCGACGCCATCTTCTGCCTTCTTCCCGCCATCCGTGGAGTTTTCCCGCCATTGGGCGCCATCTTGAGGACGTCGCGCGAGAAGAAGAGGGGTGTGGACTCCGAGAGCCCGCGAGAACTGAAGCCCCGCCTCACGTCCGGACGTTGCGTAAGGTCCTGGAAGGAGCTCAGTGACGCCGACGTCACAGGAGCGCGACGGAAGGTCCTCAACCCTGACGATCCACTGCGGAGCCGCGGCCTACGGAAGAGGATCATCGCCAGGTAGGCCACGGTCCACTAGGGGGGAGGAGGATGTCGGATACGGAGGAGAGCTTCACCGCCACAGCCGCCATACCAGATTGCAGAGCTGCTAGCGGTTCTCCAGAAGGAAGAACCGGAGTACGCGCAGGCTGCGCTGGAAGAGCTGAACAGGAGGATGATCTGGGCACAACGAGACGTGCTCGCCGGGTGGAAGGAGGAGTTGACCCGGCGCACGCTGACCTGCCAACCGGAGGTGCAGCTACCATCCAGCACCGCGTTGATCCCGAGAGGCAGCAGAAGCGGATCGGAGGCCGAGGACGACGCCGCGGGGGAGGCCGCAACGACAAGTAAGGGGGACGCCGTTACTCCGGGCCCTGAGGCCGCGGACCTGCCCCTACCTCCCGCCGCGGGACCCGAAGCTCTGGGTGCCGCACCGCCCACCGTACCTCCACCACCAGTAGTCAGCCCTCCAGCAGCAAGCTCTGCAGCGGAGCCTAGCCCTGAACCGTGCTCCCCAACACCGGGCACAATCAGAAAGTCACCGGCCTGGTTAAAAGGCCGAGTGCCCGCGGGCGCTGCACCCCAGCCGGGGCCCCCAGTCGTGCCATCATTGGGGAAAGACCTGTATGAGCAGCACACCTGCCCGGATGGGACACCATTCGTCTGGCCGCCTGAGTACACCAACCCCCGCTCCAGGAAGAGTCATCCCGTAGGAGCAAGGGCCCCAGATGAACCGCTAATCCCAGCTCCGGAGCCCGTGGACCTCTCTTCACCCCGCTGGAGGACGCCCAATTCGAGGGGGACCCCACTGGAGAAGACCTGATGGGGTTCACTCAGGAGACCCGGGCGGGCGCCGCCCGGCGCTATGAGACCTGCCGCCAACAACTGGCAACGTTTGAGCGGGAGCGGAGAGAGAGGAAAGTGAAGGAGGAGTGGCTCCACATTAAAAACGTGGAGCAGAAGACAAGGACCCGCCAGGACCCCCCCCGTACAGCTCACGGTCCCTGAGTCACCGGGACTGTTGTTAAGTTTCACATGGCATGTGGCTGGGGCATCATTCAAGACCCGAAGACCATAGGCCAGGTGTTTGTAAACAGGAGCGACGTAGAGTCCCACCTACCGGAGGGGCACAGTGGACGGGTCTGAACCTGAGGAAGAGAAAGGAGCGTGTGGAGCACACCGTTAATCGTAAACGGTAAAAGAGGAGATGTGAATAGTTACCCGACCGGGTATAAGGACTGTTGTGGGACTGTTTCCACTAAGAGTGTGGTCCCCGTGGGGACAGAAAGAGAACTGTTGCCTATTTTTGCCCTAATCCCTAACCTGACCGAGGACTGAGAGCGGCCAGATCCCAAGATCCCAAGAACCCGAGAATTCAAGAATGTTTTATTTGAGAATGCCTTAATGTGAAATTTGATATCATGCCAAAGTTTTACATAGTGTTTTTGTAAAAGAGTTCCGGTGGCATTAGCCAGCTGTTGAGAAAACCTCCCATAAAGGGATGGATGAAAGTTGATGTATTTTATGTGTACGTACACTTTAAAAATTGTTTTACTCTATTTCAGCCCGAGGACGTGCTGTGGTTTGCCAGGGGGGAATGTAGCACCCCGAGGGCTCGGCTGCTACAGGGGTATTGCACCTCGAACCAGAGGTGTGGTATTCCACTCCCGGGTAAGGATGGAGTGTGGACTGGAACTCTGTTAGCTGCATGCACCACATACATCCCATTTCCGGGGGACAGATCAACGGTACTCCCACCAGATAGATGTGCAGGTACGATAGCATCTGTCCCTGGCTGGAGTGGGAGGGGGGGAGGAATATCCCAGTGGTGCAGGAGCAGAGAGGGGAGGGACTCTGGGCATAGGAAGGAGCCCATTGGTGGCTAGTCACCTGGGCTCGGGTGTCAGAGGGAGTATAAAAGGTGGGCACCATCTTAGGAGTGAGTTCAGAAAGTTCAGTCAGACAGAAGAAGAGGAGAAGAGTAGTGACAGGGAGCAGCAGCCCTGTCTGGGTGCTGCTCCTGAAGGGAGCAAGAGAGAGAAAGACAAGAGGAAAGGAACAAGGAACAAGGAAGGAATGGAACCCGGAGAAAGGCCCAGAGACATGAAGGAAGAGGGAACCCTGAGATCCCACGAGTGAGCTAAAACGGGTGAAGGGTTGGCAGATCAGGGTACCGGATCCCGAACTGGTGGAGGCCACTTATCCTCAGCCAGGAACCGGAGGTCGTGGCCACGTCTTGGCGCGACCACTCACTACACCCACCACGAAGGCACGCCACATAGGGTCAGGGAAACCGGAGATAGGTTTCGCCACCAGAAGGCCCGAGGAAGCTGGACATGGGTGGGTCCCTAGTGGGGACGGCCAGAGAAAGGAACGGAGAAAGGAGTTCAAGGTCACACTCTGGAACTGCCTGGGGGTTGGTCGAGCCCCGTACCTGGTGGACGCAGCACGGCTCGGGTCGTCATCACCTGCAGGACTGACACTGATAACATCTATGAGTAAAGCATTGAAAACTGCCATCAGTCTCTGTGTTCCATCGTACTACCAGCACTAAAGGTACCGGGACGCCCTTTCTATCACTCCCTTCACCCGCACCAGCTGCCCTGAGGCCATACCTCTCCCGTTGGGGGTTATGCCACCATTGCTGCACACATACCACCGGCCTCAGCGGACTGTTCTGCAGCGGCGGCCTTGCGGCCGCAAATCAACGGGTGGCGTAGTCGACACTTAAACAACATCTACTGCCATAGACTGCCACTTAGTTTGACACCCTGGGCACGGACCGGGTCCCCGCCACTCGGAGACTACTACCCCCATCGGATCCGGCTCCGGGTATTCCCCCGCTCACACGTGCGCCGCACTACAGCACTGGCCCAGGGGGCGCGTCATATGCAGCGTGAAAGGGATGAAGGGTGCCATATATACCAGGATTGGGGGATGAGGGGGCCATGCATACCAGGATTGGGGGATGAGAGGGCCATGCATACCAGGATTGGGGGATGAAAGGGCCATGCATACCAGGATTGGGGGATGAGGGGAGCCATGCATACCAGGATTGAGAGATGAGGGGGGCCATGCATACCAGAATTGGGGGGTGAGGGGTGCCATGCATACCAGGATTGGGGGATGAGGAGTACCAAGCATACCAGGATTGGGAGGTGAAGGGACCATGCATACCAGGATGAGGAATGGGGTGCCATGCATACTAGGATTGGGGGATGAGTGGTGCCATGCATACCAGGATGAGGGATTTGGTACCATACATACCAAGATTAGGGGATGAGAGGGGCCATACATACCAAGATTGGGATGAGGGGAGCCATGTATACCAAATTTGGGATGAAGGGGCCATGCATACCAGGATGAGAGATAGGGTGCCATGCATACCAGGATTGGGATGAGGGGTGCCATGCGTGCCAGGACTGGAGTGAGGGGTGCAATGTATACCAGATTTGGAATGAGGGGTGCCATGTATACCAAATTTGGAATGAGGGGGCCATGCATACCAGGATGAGAGATTGGGTGCCATGCATACCAGGATTGGAGATGAGGGGTGCCATGCATACCAGGGGTTGGGGATGAGGAGTACCATATATACCAAATTTGGGATGAGGTGGCCATGCATACCAGGATTTGGATGAGGGGTGCCATGTATACCAAATTTGGGATGAGGGGGTCATGCATACCAGGATGAGAGATGGGTGCCATGCATACCAGGATGAGGGGTACCACACATACCAGGATTGGGGAGTAAGGGGACCATGCATACCAGGATTGATGGGTGAGGGGACCATGCATACCAGGATTGGGGGGTGAGGGGTGCCATGCATACCAGCAATGGGGATGAGGGGTACCATGCATACCAGGATAGCAATGTGGGGTACCATGCATACCAGGATGAGGGATGGGGTGCCATGCATACCAGGATGAGGGGTACCATGCATACCATAATAGTGATGAGGGGTACCATGCATGTCAGGATTGGGGATGAGGGGTGCCATGCATACCAGGATTGGGGGATGAGGAGTGCCATGCATACTAGGATAGGGATGAGGGGCCTATACATACCAGGATTGGGGATGAGTGAGCCATGCATACCAGGATGAGGGATTGGGTGCCATGCATACCAGGATGAGGGGTACCGTACATACCAGGATAGGGATGAGGGGTACCATACATACCAGGATGAGGGATGGGGTGCCATGCATACCAGTATTGGGGGATGAGTGGTGCCATGCATACCAGGATGAGGGATTGTGTACCATACATACCAAGATTAGGGGATGAGAGGGGCCATACATACCAGGATTGGGATGAGGGGTGCCATGTATACCAAATTTGGGATGAAGGGGCCATGCATACCAGGATGAGAGATGGGGTGCCATGCATACCAGGATTGGGATGAGGGGTGCCATGCATGCCAGGATTGGGGTGAGGGGTGCAATGTATACCAGATTTGGAATGAGGGGTGCCATGTATACCAAATTTGGAATGAGGGGGCCATGCATACAAGGATGAGAGATTGGGTGCCATGCATACCAGGATTGGAGATGAGGGGTGCAATGCATGCCAGGATTGGGGTGAGGGGTGCAATGTATACCATGATTGGGGGATGAGTGGTGCCATGCATACCAGGATGAGGGATTGGGTACCATACATACCAAGATTAGGGGATGAGAGGTGCCATACATGCCAGGATTTAGATGAATGGTGCCATGTGCACCAAATTTGGGATGAAGGGGCCATGCATACCAGGATGAGAGATAGGGTGTCATGCATACCAGGATTGGGATGAGGGGTGCCATGCATGCCAGGATTGGGGTGAGGGGTGCAATGTATACCAGATTTGGAATGAGGGGTGCCATGTATACCAAATTAGGGATGAGGGGGCCATGCATACCAGGATGAGAGATGGGGTGCCATGCATACCAGGACTGGGGATGAGGGGTGCCATGCATACCAGGATTGGGAATGAGGGGTGCCATGCATACCAGGATTGGGGATGAGGGGTGCCATGCATACCAGGATTGGGGATGAGGGGTGCCATGCATACCAGGATTGGGAATGAGGGGTACCATGTATATCAGGATTGGGGATGAGGGGTGCCATGCATACCAGGATTAGGGATGAGGGGTAACATGCATACCACGATGAGGGATGGGGTGCCATGCATACCAGGATAGGGATGAGGAGTACCATACATACCAAGATAGGGATGGGGTACCATGCATACCAGGATAGGGATGAGGAGTGCCATGCATACCAGGATGGGGGTGAGGGGCCCATGTTTACCAGGATAAGGCTGAGAGGGCCATGCATGCCAGGATTGGGACTGAGGGGTGCCATGCATACCATAATTGGAGGTGAGGGATGCCATCCATACCAGGATTGGGAGTGAGGGGTGCCATGCATACCAGGATTGGGGGTGAGGGGTGCTATGCATACCAGGAATGGGGTGAGGGATGCCATGCATACCAGGATTGGGGGTGAAGGGTGCCATGCATACCAGGATTGGGGATGAGGGGTGCCATACATACCAGGATAGGGATGAGGGGTGTCATGCATACCAGGATGGGGATGAGGGGTGCCATGCATACCAAGATAGGGATGAGGGGTGCCATGCATACCAGGATAGGGATGAGGGGTGCAATACATACCAAGATAGGGATGAGGGGTGCCGTGTATACCAGGATAGGATGGTGGGGACAGGATGGGGGCAGCACATACCAGCATGGGAGACCATATACCAATAAAAATGCTCACCACCCGGGCATAGAACGGGTTCAATAGCTAGTATTATATATACAGTTTATATATTTTTGCACTTTTTTATTCAAGGGTGCAGACAGGGCCATCAGTGTGCATTGTAAACATTTAGTTCTGAAGATCTGGGCAGGTAAACACTGCTGCCCTTTTTTGCTGTGTTTTTTCTTGAATTTTTGGGGGAATTTTAATTTTTCTTAGTATGGCTTTGCTTTTTGTGATTCCATATACCCAATCTTCATTAGCATTTCCATTCATGTAATTTCTGGGGCAGCTGAGAGCTGCTAGTTTTAGCCTTGGGAGGTGCCATTAGGCAAACATGGTCCCAGGCTATTATTAACAGCACACAGCTGTTTCGTTAGTCGCTATGTCACCCCAGATCAGCACTTAGCAGCGCTTTGGACGCGGCGTATTTTTGCTGCTTCCAAAACGCGGTATTCTAATGCCGCACTTTTGTTGTTTTGGTACATGTGACTCTACCGCATATAATGACACTTCAATCAGTCAAAATCTGCAGCAGAGACTAGTGTGTCCGCTACAGAAATTGACATGCTACCGGTGAGTTTGGGTACGTCACCACGGTCAGGAGCCGCTGTGGGTTTGATGCTGCGTGTTTATACAGCGTCAAACCCGCAGCGTCCAGATGTTACAGTATAGTGGATGGGATCTCTAGGAATCCCATGTCCACTATCCATGCATCAGAGGCTGAGAATCACCCGTGGACACTGACATGCAGTGTGTCTTTCAGGACCGCAGCATGCCAAATTCTCTTGCGAGGTCGCTTGTCTCCGTAACAAAAATTTGACCACTGGAATGTATTGAATGCGGTAAATACGCATGGTTCAGTGAACACATGCGGATTTACCTGCGTTCAATAGAATGCAATTTTTTGGATGCAGTAAAAATATGCGCCCAAAGCGCTGCTAAGTCTGAATCATGGGTACAGAGCCTAAAATAAAAATAAAAAAATGTCGTGGGCTCCCGCATCATATACATAACCAGCAGAGGGAAATCCGACTGCTGGGAGCTGATATTAGTAGCCGGGGAAGGGGCCATTAGCCAAAAAATGTTCCCTGGCTCCCTGGTTAATATCAGCCCACAGCTGTTTGTCTAGCCTTTACTGGCTAGATTACAGGGGGACTCCAGAAAAAAATTGACGTAGGGTCCCCCTATAAAATCTAACCAGAAAAGGCTAAACAGACAGCTACAGGCTGATATTAATAGCTAGGGTAGGGGCCATGGATACTAGCCCCCTCCGCGGCTAATAATCTCACCCCTCAGTAGTCCCAGAAATGGATCATCCATAAGATGCGCCAAATCTGGCGCTTAGCCTCCGCTCTTCCCACTGCCCTGTAGCGGTGGCGAGTGGGGTAATGGGGTTGGGGTTCATGTCAGCCTTGTATTGGCGTCTGACATGAAGCCCAGGTTAGTAATGGAGAAGTGTTTTTTAGACGCCCCAATTATTAACCGCGTAGTGAAGTTTTCGACACTTTTTCAATAAAAGACAATAAAAAGAATAAAAGAATGAAAAAAATAAAAGAATAAAGTATTTTAATGAAATAAAATGACACACGGTTTTAATTTTTTTTATTGCACGCCCAGTCCCCGAATCCCTTGATCTTCTGTAAAAAACAACAAACAAAAAAAACCAACCACATCCCTCACCTGTCTGCCATAACGACTTAGTCCAGATTGTCCCTCGGCGATCCGGGTCACTTCTACAACAGTGACATCAGCAATCACTGATGTCTCTGCTGTAGAAGACAGCAATGTACACTGACAGGGGTGTAATCACTCCTGTCAGTGTGCATGGCTCTGCTGCAGGAGTGAGGTCACTTGGGTTCATCAGCTGAAGATCAGCTGATCAGCCCCAGTGACCTCAGCATCAGTACTGGTGGGAACATTCTTGAGAATGTTCCCCCTAAGCACTGGTGCCGTAAAGTGAGGTCATTTGAGCTCTCAGCTGATCTTCAGCTGACAGCTCACGTGACCCCAGGTCCTGGCAGCGCAGCGATGTACACTGCCATGAGCGAGCGCGCTCCCGGAAGTCTTCCGCTGGCCGCCAAGGGATCAGGATGCCGGGGGACATCGCGGGGACACCGGGGGGCTCCGGACAGGTGAGCATAGAGGTTTTTTTTTAAATTTTTAACTTTTTTCTTTTTTTTACATCACGTGTGGTCTCGGCACGGCTTAGCAGACTACTACTCCCCTCAGCCGTGCCGCTCTTGCTGTTATCAGTGGGAACGGCGGTCAGATTATGGGAGTAGTAGTCCTCCCCAGCCGACCCGCGTACCCCTCTATGCAGCGTTTTTGCAGCGTTTCCACGGCCCAATGACTTTAATTGAACTGCAGCTAGTCCGCAGGTATAAATATTGTACCTGCGGGAAACGTTGTGGAAATGCTGCATAGAAAGGACATGCTGCGTTTTAAAACGCAATGCCAATCCTGAGCGGAATTTTCCGCATCATATGCACAGCACATCAGGATTGCCATCGCATTAGCTGGCAGACTGTTTACCAAGCGTTTTTGATGCATTTCCACGCGGAAAAAACGCCACGAAAACGCATCAAAAACGCTACGTGTGCACTTAACCTAAGGCTATTTTGCAAAGAAGAATGGTCTGAATTTTCTTCATCTTAATATGACTCAACTATAGTTAGCCGAAGCATTTAGTTGCTAAAGCCGTCCGGAGTCGTTTCCCGCCATCCGGAGCCGATTCCCGCCATCCGACGCCATCTTCTGCCTTCTTCCCGCCATCCGTGGAGTTTTCCCGCCATTGGGCGCCATCTTGAGGACGTCGCGCGAGAAGAAGAGGGGTGTGGACTCCGAGAGCCCGCGAGAACTGAAGCCCCGCCTCACGTCCGGACGTTGCGTAAGGTCCTGGAAGGAGCTCAGTGACGCCGACGTCACAGGAGCGCGACGGAAGGTCCTCAACCCTGACGATCCACTGCGGAGCCGCGGCCTACGGAAGAGGATCATCGCCAGGTAGGCCACGGTCCACTAGGGGGGAGGAGGATGTCGGATACGGAGGAGAGCTTCACCGCCACAGCCGCCATACCAGATTGCAGAGCTGCTAGCGGTGCTCCAGAAGGAAGAACCGGAGTACGCGCAGGCTGCGCTGGAAGAGCTGAACAGGAGGATGATCTGGGCACAACGAGACGTGCTCGCCGGGTGGAAGGAGGAGTTGACCCGGCGCACGCTGACCTGCCAACCGGAGGTGCAGCTACCATCCAGCACCGCGTTGATCCCGAGAGGCAGCAGAAGCGGATCGGAGGCCGAGGACGACGCCGCGGGGGAGGCCGCAACGACAAGTAAGGGGGACGCCGTTACTCCGGGCCCTGAGGCCGCGGACCTGCCCCTACCTCCCGCCGCGGGACCCGAAGCTCTGGGTGCCGCACCGCCCACCGTACCTCCACCACCAGTAGTCAGCCCTCCAGCAGCAAGCTCTGCAGCGGAGCCTAGCCCTGAACCGTGCTCCCCAACACCGGGCACAATCAGAAAGTCACCGGCCTGGTTAAAAGGCCGAGTGCCCGCGGGCGCTGCACCCCAGCCGGGGCCCCCAGTCGTGCCATCATTGGGGAAAGACCTGTATGAGCAGCACACCTGCCCGGATGGGACACCATTCGTCTGGCCGCCTGAGTACACCAACCCCCGCTCCAGGAAGAGTCATCCCGTAGGAGCAAGGGCCCCAGATGAACCGCTAATCCCAGCTCCGGAGCCCGTGGACCTCTCTTCACCCCGCTGGAGGACGCCCAATTCGAGGGGGACCCCACTGGAGAAGACCTGATGGGGTTCACTCAGGAGACCCGGGCGGGCGCCGCCCGGCGCTATGAGACCTGCCGCCAACAACTGGCAACGTTTGAGCGGGAGCGGAGAGAGAGGAAAGTGAAGGAGGAGTGGCTCCACATTAAAAACGTGGAGCAGAAGACAAGGACCCGCCAGGACCCCCCCCGTACAGCTCACGGTCCCCGAGTCACCGGGACTGTTGTTAAGTTTCACATGGCATGTGGCTGGGGCATCATTCAAGACCCGAAGACCATAGGCCAGGTGTTTGTAAACAGGAGCGACGTAGAGTCCCACCTACCGGAGGGGCACAGTGGACGGGTCTGAACCTGAGGAAGAGAAAGGAGCGTGTGGAGCACACCGTTAATCGTAAACGGTAAAAGAGGAGATGTGAATAGTTACCCGACCGGGTATAAGGACTGTTGTGGGACTGTTTCCACTAAGAGTGTGGTCCCCGTGGGGACAGAAAGAGAACTGTTGCCTATTTTTGCCCTAATCCCTAACCTGACTGAGGACTGAGAGCGGCCAGATCCCAAGATCCCAAGAACCCGAGAATTCAAGAATGTTTTATTTGAGAATGCCTTAATGTGAAATTTGATATCATGCCAAAGTTTTACATAGTGTTTTTGTAAAAGAGTTCCGGTGGCATTAGCCAGCTGTTGAGAAAACCTCCCATAAAGGGATGGATGAAAGTTGATGTATTTTATGTGTACGTACACTTTAAAAATTGTTTTACTCTATTTCAGCCCGAGGACGTGCTGTGGTTTACCAGGGGGGAATGTAGCACCCCGAGGGCTCGGCTGCTACAGGGGTATTGCACCTCGAACCAGAGGTGTGGTATTCCACTCCCGGGTAAGGATGGAGTGTGGACTGGAACTCTGTTAGCTGCATGCACCACATACATCCCATTTCCGGGGGACAGATCAATGGTACTCCCACCAGATAGATGTGCAGGTACGATAGCATCTGTCCCTGGCTGGAGTGGGAGGGGGGAGGAATATCCCAGTGGTGCAGGAGCAGAGAGGGGAGGGACTCTGGGCATAGGAAGGAGCCCATTGGTGGCTAGTCACCTGGGCTCGGGTGTCAGAGGGAGTATAAAAGGTGGGCACCATCTTAGGAGTGAGTTCAGAAAGTTCAGTCAGACAGAAGAAGAGGAGAAGAGTAGTGACAGGGAGCAGCAGCCCTGTCTGGGTGCTGCTCCTGAAGGGAGCAAGAGAGAGAAAGACAAGAGGAAAGGAACAAGGAACAAGGAAGGAATGGAACCCGGAGAAAGGCCCAGAGACATGAAGGAAGAGGGAACCCTGAGATCCCACGAGTGAGCTAAAACGGGTGAAGGGTTGGCAGATCAGGGTACCGGATCCCGAACTGGTGGAGGCCACTTATCCTCAGCCAGGAACCGGAGGTCGTGGCCACGTCTTGGCGCGACCACTCACTACACCCACCACGAAGGCACGCCACATAGGGTCAGGGAAACCGGAGATAGGTTTCGCCACCAGAAGGCCCGAGGAAGCTGGACATGGGTGGGTCCCTAGTGGGGACGGCCAGAGAAAGGAACGGAGAAAGGAGTTCAAGGTCACACTCTGGAACTGCCTGGGGGTTGGTCGAGCCCCGTACCTGGTGGACGCAGCACGGCTCGGGTCGTCATCACCTGCAGGACTGACACTGATAACATCTATGAGTAAAGCATTGAAAACTGCCATCAGTCTCTGTGTTCCATCGTACTACCAGCACTAAAGGTACCGGGACGCCCTTTCTATCACTCCCTTCACCCGCACCAGCTGCCCTGAGGCCATACCTCTCCCGTTGGGGGTTATGCCACCATTGCTGCACACATACCACCGGCCTCAGCGGACTGTTCTGCAGCGGCGGCCTTGCGGCCGCAAATCAACGGGTGGCGTAGTCGACACTTAAACAACATCTACTGCCATAGACTGCCACTTAGTTTGACACCCTGGGCACGGACCGGGTCCCCGCCACTCGGAGACTACTACCCCCATCAGATCCGGCTCCGGGTATTCCCCCGCTCACACGTGCGCCGCACTACAGCACTGGCCCAGGGGGCGCGTCATATGCAGCGTGAAAGGGATGAAGGGTGCCATATATACCAGGATTGGGGGATGAGGGGGGCCATGCATACCAGGATTGGGGGATGAGAGGGCCATGCATACCAGGATTGGGGGATGAAAGGGCCATGCATACCAGGATTGGGGGATGAGGGGAGCCATGCATACCAGGATTGAGAGATGAGGGGGGCCATGCATACCAGAATTGGGGGGTGAGGGGTGCCATGCATACCAGGATTGGGGGATGAGGAGTACCAAGCATACCAGGATTGGGAGGTGAAGGGACCATGCATACCAGGATGAGGAATGGGGTGCCATGCATACTAGGATTGGGGGATGAGTGGTGCCATGCATACCAGGATGAGGGATTTGGTACCATACATACCAAGATTAGGGGATGAGAGGGGCCATACATACCAAGATTGGGATGAGGGGTGCCATGTATACCAAATTTGGGATGAAGCGGCCATGCATACCAGGATGAGAGATGGGGTGCAATGTATACCAGATTTGGAATGAGGGGTGCCATGTATACCAAATTTGGAATGAGGGGGCCATGCATACCAGGATGAGAGATTGGGTGCCATGCATACCAGGATTGGAGATGAGGGGTGCCATGCATACCAGGGGTTGGGGATGAGGAGTACCATATATACCAAATTTGGGATGAGGTGGCCATGCATACCAGGATTTGGATGAGGGGTGCCATATATACCAATTTTGGGATGAGGGGGTCATGCATACCAGGATGAGAGATGGGTGCCATGCATACCAGGATGAGGGGTACCACACATACCAGGATTGGGGAGTAAGGGGACCATGCATACCAGGATTGATGGGTGAGGGGACCATGCATACCAGGATTGGGGGGTGAGGGGTGCCATGCATACCAGCAATGGGGATGAGGGGTACCATGCATACCAGGATAGGAATGTGGGGTACCATGCATACCAGGATGAGGGATGGGGTGCCATGCATACCAGGATGAGGGGTACCATGCATACCATAATAGTGATGAGGGGTACCATGCATGTCAGGATTGGGGATGAGGGGTGCCATGCATACCAGGATTGGGGGATGAGGAGTGCCATGCATACTAGGATAGGGATGAGGGGCCTATACATACCAGGATTGGGGATGAGTGAGCCATGCATACCAGGATGAGGGATTGGGTGCCATGCATACCAGGATGAGGGGTACCGTACATACCAGGATAGGGATGAGGGGTACCATACATACCAGGATGAGGGATGGGGTGCCATGCATACCAGTATTGGGGGATGAGTGGTGCCATGCATACCAGGATGAGGGATTGTGTACCATACATACCAAGATTAGGGGATGAGAGGGGCCATACATACCAGGATTGGGATGAGGGGTGCCATGTATACCAAATTTGGGATGAAGGGGCCATGCATACCAGGATGAGAGATGGGGTGCCATGCATACCAGGATTGGGATGAGGGGTGCCATGCATGCCAGGATTGGGGTGAGGGGTGCAATGTATACCAGATTTGGAATGAGGGGTGCCATGTATACCAAATTTGGAATGAAGGGGCCATGCATACAAGGATGAGAGATTGGGTGCCATGCATACCAGGATTGGAGATGAGGGGTGCAATGCATGCCAGGATTGGGGTGAGGGGTGCAATGTATACCATGATTGGGGGATGAGTGGTGCCATGCATACCAGGATGAGGGATTGGGTACCATACATACCAAGATTAGGGGATGAGAGGTGCCATACATGCCAGGATTTAGATGAGTGGTGCCATGTACACCAAATTTGGGATGAAGGGGCCATGCATACCAGAATGAGAGATAGGGTGTCATGCATAACAGGATTGGGATGAGGGGTGCCATGCATGCCAGGATTGGGGTGAGGGGTGCAATGTATACCAGATTTGGAATGAGGGGTGCCATGTATACCAAATTAGGGATGAGGGGGCCATGCATACCAGGATGAGAGATGGGGTGCCATGCATACCAGGACTGGGGATGAGGGGTGCCATGCATACCAGGATTGGGAATGAGGGGTGCCATGCATACCAGGATTGGGGATGAGGGGTGCCATGCATACCAGGATTGGGGATGAGGGGTGCCATGCATACCAGGATTGGGAATGAGGGGTACCATGTATATCAGGATTGGGGATGAGGGGTGCCATGCATACCAGGATTAGGGATGAGGGGTAACATGCATACCACGATGAGGGATGGGGTGCCATGCATACCAGGATAGGGATGAGGAGTACCATACATACCAAGATAGGGATGGGGTACCATGCATACCAGGATAGGGATGAGGAGTGCCATGCATACCAGGATGGGGGTGAGGGGCCCATGTTTACCAGGATAAGGCTGAGAGGGCCATGCATGCCAGGATTGGGACTGAGGGGTGCCATGCATACCATAATTGGAGGTGAGGGATGCCATCCATACCAGGATTGGGAGTGAGGGGTGCCATGCATACCAGGATTGGGGGTGAGGGGTGCTATGCATACCAGGAATGGGGTGAGGGATGCCATGCATACCAGGATTGGGGGTGAAGGGTGCCATGCATACCAGGATTGGGGATGAGGGGTGCCATACATACCAGGATAGGGATGAGGGGTGTCATGCATACCAGGATGGGGATGAGGGGTGCCATGCATACCAAGATAGGGATGAGGGGTGCCATGCATACCAGGATAGGGATGAGGGGTGCAATACATACCAAGATAGGGATGAGGGGTGCCGTGTATACCAGGATAGGATGGTGGGGACAGGATGGGGGCAGCACATACCAGCATGGGAGACCATATACCAATAAAAATGCTCACCACCCGGGCATAGAACGGATTCAATAGCTAGTATTATATATACAGTTTATATATTTTTGCACTTTTTTATTCAAGGGTGCAGACAGGGCCATCAGTGTGCATTGTAAACATTTAGTTCTGAAGATCTGGGCAGGTAAACACTGCTGCCCTTTTTTGCTGTGTTTTTTCTTGAATTTTTGGGGGAATTTTAATTTTTCTTAGTATGGCTTTGCTTTTTGTGATTCCATATACCCAATCTTCATTAGCATTTCCATTCATGTAATTTCTGGGGCAGCTGAGAGCTGCTAGTTTTAGCCTTGGGAGGTGCCATTAGGCAAACATGGTCCCAGGCTATTATTAACAGCACACAGCTGTTTCGTTAGTCGCTATGTCACCCCAGATCAGCACTTAGCAGCGCTTTGGACGCGGCGTATTTTTGCTGCTTCCAAAACGCGGTATTCTAATGCCGCACTTTTGTTGTTTTGGTACATGTGACTCTACCGCATATAATGACACTTCAATCAGTCAAAATCTGCAGCAGAGACTAGTGTGTCCGCTACAGAAATTGACATGCTACCGGTGAGTTTGGGTACGTCACCACGGTCAGGAGCCGCTGTGGGTTTGATGCTGCGTGTTTATACAGCGTCAAACCCGCAGCGTCCAGATGTTACAGTATAGTGGATGGGATCTCTAGGAATCCCATGTCCACTATCCATGCATCAGAGGCTGAGAATCACCCGTGGACACTGACATGCAGTGTGTCTTTCAGGACCGCAGCATGCCAAATTCTCTTGCGAGGTCGCTTGTCTCCGTAACAAAAATTTGACCACTGGAATGTATTGAATTCGGTAAATACGCATGGTTCAGTGAACACATGCGGATTTACCTGCGTTCAATAGAATGCAATTTTTTGGATGCAGTAAAAATATGCGCCCAAAGCGCTGCTAAGTCTGAATCATGGGTACAGAGCCTAAAATAAAAATAAAAAAATGTCGTGGGCTCCCGCATCATATACATAACCAGCAGAGGGAAATCCGACTGCTGGGAGCTGATATTAGTAGCCGGGGAAGGGGCCATTAGCCAAAAAATGTTCCCTGGCTCCCTGGTTAATATCAGCCCACAGCTGTTTGTCTAGCCTTTACTGGCTAGATTACAGGGGGACTCCAGAAAAAAATTGACGTAGGGTCCCCCTATAAAATCTAACCAGAAAAGGCTAAACAGACAGCTACAGGCTGATATTAATAGCTAGGGTAGGGGCCATGGATACTAGCCCCCTCCGCGGCTAATAATCTCACCCCTCAGTAGTCCCAGAAATGGATCATCCATAAGATGCGCCAAATCTGGCGCTTAGCCTCCGCTCTTCCCACTGCCCTGTAGCGGTGGCGAGTGGGGTAATGGGGTTGGGGTTCATGTCAGCCTTGTATTGGCGTCTGACATGAAGCCGAGGTTAGTAATGGAGAAGTGTTTTTTAGACGCCCCAATTATTAACCGCGTAGTGAAGTTTTCGACACTTTTTCAATAAAAGACAATAAAAAGAATAAAAGAATGAAAAAAATAAAAGAATAAAGTATTTTAATGAAATAAAATGACACACGGTTTTAATTTTTTTTTATTGCACGCCCAGTCCCCGAATCCCTTGATCTTCTGTAAAAAACAACAAACAAAAAAAACCAACCACATCCCTCACCTGTCTGCCATAACGACTTAGTCCAGATTGTCCCTCGGCGATCCGGGTCACTTCTACAACAGTGACATCAGCAATCACTGATGTCTCTGCTGTAGAAGACAGCAATGTACACTGACAGGGGTGTAATCACTCCTGTCAGTGTGCATGGCTCTGCTGCAGGAGTGAGGTCACTTGGGTTCATCAGCTGAAGATCAGCTGATCAGCCCCAGTGACCTCAGCATCAGTACTGGTGGGAACATTCTTGAGAATGTTCCCCCTAAGCACTGGTGCCGTAAAGTGAGGTCATTTGAGCTCTCAGCTGATCTTCAGCTGACAGCTCACGTGACCCCAGGTCCTGGCAGCGCAGCGATGTACACTGCCATGAGCGAGCGCGCTCCCGGAAGTCTTCCGCTGGCCGCCAAGGGATCAGGATGCCGGGGGACATCGCGGGGACACCGGGGGGCTCCGGACAGGTGAGCATAGAGGTTTTTTTTTTAATTTTTAACTTTTTTCTTTTTTTTACATCGCGTGTGGTCTCGGCACGGCTTAGCAGACTACTACTCCCCTCAGCCGTGCCGCTCTTGCTGTTATCAGTGGGAACGGCGGTCAGATTATGGGAGTAGTAGTCCTCCCCAGCCGACCCGCGTACCCCTCTATGCAGCGTTTTTGCAGCGTTTCCACGGCCCAATGACTTTAATTGAACTGCAGCTAGTCCGCAGGTATAAATATTGTACCTGCGGGAAACGTTGTGGAAATGCTGCATAGAAAGGACATGCTGCGTTTTAAAACGCAATGCCAATCCTGAGCGGAATTTTCCGCATCATGTGCACAGCACATCAGGATTGCCATCGCATTAGCTGGCAGACTGTTTACCAAGCGTTTTTGATGCATTTCCACGCGGAAAAAACGCCACGAAAACGCATCAAAAACGCTACGTGTGCACTTAACCTAAGGCTATTTTGCAAAGAAGAATGGTCTGAATTTTCTTCATCTTAATATGACTCAACTATAGTTAGCCGAAGCATTTAGTTGCTAAAGGTTAGAGAACAATTACTCTTTCTAAAACGTTTCAGTAAGTAAAATAATCCTTTAGTAACAGTATTTGGTGATTTAGAATGCATTAGAATACATTTTGTTTGTAGACCTCAGACCACAGAGTGTGACATAATGAAAACAGGAAGGAAAAGTGGTCAAAAACACTCTGCCGGGACTGCACTTACATATATCTGTTCAGGTCTGACTGTACGTACCACAGACTTTGGCTGTGTGCCCACGTAGCATTTTTCAAGCGTATATGCTGCGGAATTTCCGCAGCGTAAACGCTTGAAAAACGCATGTAGATCCGCACCCCATGGTCCCCAATGGCATTCCGCAATGTCAATGCCCATGCTGCGGATTTTTCCGCAGCGTATATGCTGCAGTCAAAAATCCGCAGCATGTTCATTAATTTTGCGGAAGCGCAGCGGAATCAATGTGCGGATGGTACCCAAGTCTGGAGGAGAGGAGACTCTCATCCAGACCTGGGTACCAAAGAACCTGTAAAAAAAAGAATAAAATAAAGTTTATACTTATCTTCTGATGTTTTCCCTCCGTCGCGCTGTTGTCTGAAGGACCTGCCACGTCATTGAGTCATGTGACCCACCACATGACTCAATGACGTCACCGCAGGTCCTGCACACAACAGCGTGAGCCGCTCAAGACTCCGGACGGGGCAGAGAATGCATCAGAAGGTGAGTATAAAGTTTATTTTTTTATTTTTTACCATTCTGAACAAGTTGTCAAGCACTTTTCCAAGTGATGCTTGGAGAAGTGCTTGATAACCCGCATGCGGAAATGCATGCAAAGACGCCTCACAAACGCTTCTACCTGGCGGGAAAACCGCATGTAATATCCGCATGCGATTTTCCCGCCAGGGAGAAGCGTAAAAAATATGCTTCAGGTCCGCAACGTGGGCACATAGCCTAACTATGGTTTTTGTCTTACAGATGTTTGCTGAGCCTCAACAAAGTGTTCTTTGCCTATGGCTGGCTGGTCATGCAGATGTTATTTCTACAGTGACAGATGACAGGCATGAATAATTCTTAATTAGTGACTTTTTGATTTGCGACAAATTCATCAATGGATTTCAACCTTTTTTAAACTTGTATTTTGATGTTTAGGTAATTTTCAGATTTTTACAAATAATGTAGCTTTTCCACATGCTTTACACAGAATCATGAAATGCGAAAAAAATTGCTATATTCACCATCATGTTCACCATCCTCCCCTGGAGTTATTTTTTTTTTACAGAATAATTTTTTGTGCACCTTTTCAACTTTTTGTGGAACATGGAACATTTTGCACAAAGAAGGTTAAATGCAAATATTAAAAACCTGAACCCTTCTGAGCCATTTTGAAGAATTCGTTGCTAAAAACAGCAACAGATACCACAAGGCAAGAATAAAATAAAATCGACTAAAAAAATGAACCAGAAGCCAAAGGGGCTTTTCTCGTGGAAATACTATGTTTATCACTGAAATAAATCCCATAAATCAATAATAATTCTACAATTTGGGAACCCTGCTGATTATGACAACAAGGATTGATTGCCCATTTGAATATAGTGGTGGTCGTATATATGTGCTCTTCTGATTAATTTACAGTTATATGAAAAAGTTTGGGCACCCCTATTAATCTGAAGCTTAATGTTTTATAAAAATTGGTGTTTTTGCAACAGCTATTTCAGTTTGATATATGTAATAACTGTTGGACACAGTAATGTTTCTGCCTTGAAATGAGGTTTATTGTACTAACAGAAAATGTGCAATCTGCATTCAAACAAAATTTGACAGGTGCATAAGTATGGGCACCCTTATCATTTTCTTGTTTTAAATACTCCTACCTACTTTTTACTGACTTACTAAAGCACTTTTTTTGGTTTTGTAACCTCATTGAGCTTTGAACTTCATAGCCAGGTGTATGCAATCATGAGAAAAGCTACTTAAAGTGGCCACTTGCAAGTTGTTCTCCTGTTTGAATCTCCTCTGAAGAGTGGCATCATGGGCTCCTCAAAACAACTGTCAAATGATCTGAAAACAAAGATTATTCAACATAGTTGTTCAGGGGAAGGATACAAAAAGCTGTCTCAGAGATTTAACCTGTCAGTTTCCACTGTGAGGAACATAGTAAGGAAATGGAAGAACACAGGGACAGTTCTTGTTAAGGCCAGAAGTGGCAGGCCAAGAAAAACATCAGAAAGGCAGAGAAGAAGAATGGTGAGATCAGTCAAGGACAATCCTCAGACCACCTCCAGAGAGCTGCAGCATCAACTTGCTGCAGATGGTGTCACTGTGCATCGGTCAACTATACAATGCACTTTTTGCTCAACGAGAAGCTGTATGGGAGAGTGATGCGAAAGAAGCCGTTTCTGCAAGCACGCCACAGACAGAGTCGGCTGAGGTATGCAAAAGCACATTTGGAGAAGCCAATTTCTTTTTGGAAGAAGGTCCTGTGGACTGATGAAACCAAGATTGAGTTGTTTGGTCATACAAAAAGGCGTTATGCATGGTGGCAAAAAAACACAGCATTCCAAGAAAAACACTTGCTAACCACAGTAAAATTTGGTGGAGGTTCCATCATGCTTTGGGGCTGTGTGGCCAATGCCGGCACCGGGAATCTTGTTAAAGTTGAGGGACGCATGGATTCCACTCAGTATCAGCAGATTCTTGACAATAATGTTCAAGAATCAGTGATAAAGTTGAAGTTACGCAGGGGATGGATCTTTCAGCAAGACAATGATCCAAAACACCGCTTCAAATCTACTCAGGCATTCATGCAGAGGAACAATTACAATGTTCTGGAATGGCCATCCCAGTCCCCAGACCTGAATATCATTGAACATCTGTGGGATCATTTGAAGAGGGCTGTCCATGCTCGGCGACCATCAAACTTAGCTGAACTGGAATTGTTTTGTAAAGAGGAATGGTCAAAAATACCTTCATCCAGGATCCAGGAACTCATTAAAATCTACAGGAAGCGACTAGAGGCTGTTATTTTTGCAAAAGGCGGACCTACTAAATATTAATGTCACTTTTCTGGTGAGGTGCCCATACTTATGCACCTGTCAAATTTTGTTTGAATGCAGATTGCACATTTCCTGTTAGTACAATAAACCTCATTTCAAGGCAGAAACATTACTGTGTCCAACAGTTATTACATATATCAAACTGAAATAGCTGTTGCAAAAACACCAATTTTTATAAAACATTAAGCTTAAGATTAATAGGGGTGCCCAAACTTTTTCATATAACTGTATTTCCTATAGGACTGGCAGATGGTCAATGGCATGCCTGATCACCGCTCTAGTCAAATGGGAATCATGGGACTCTTGTTCTTGTCATCAATGGGATCCCGACTGGAGCTGCAGAGAATAATCAACTGCAGTATATGCCAGAGGGATGTACTAAATCATAACCCATAATAAATATTCTTCAGCTGCCATTTTAAAATAAAGTATACATTAAACATATTGTAGATACATTCTGAATATCTTTTCTGTAAGTTGAAAAAAGAAAAAATCATAGCGCAAAATATATTTTATGATATGATTCTATAGTGATTGCTCCCATGGCAGAGGAACACTGCATTTTTGTGACATGCACTCTTTAACAATGTCACAACACTTACAAAAGCCATACAACACCACTAGTCTTCATTTTATAACTTGTAGTCCTAATAAAATAACTGCAATTTTTTATACAGGGTGGGCTATTTTATGGATACACCTAAATTAAATGGGAATGGTTGGTGATATCAACTTCCTGTTTATGGCACATTAGTATATGGAAGGGGGAAAACTTTTCCAGATGGGTGGTGACCATGGCGGCCATTTTGAAGTCGGACATTTTGGATCCAACTTTATTTTTTTCAATGGGAAGAGGGTCATGTGACACATCAAATCCATTGAGAATTTCATAAGAAAAACAATGGTGTGCTTGGTTTTAACGTAACTTTATTATTTCATGAGTTATTTACAAGTTTATGACCACTTATAAAATGTGTTAAAGTGCTGCCCATTGTGTTGTATTAGTGATAGCAACACCGCAGAAGAAATGCTAGCACAGGCTTCCGGTATCCTTTGTTTCAGATGCTGCACATCTTGTATCTTCACAGCATAGACAATTGCCTTCAGATGACCCCAAAGATAAAAGTCTAAGGGGGTCAGATTGGGAGACCTTGGTGGCCATTAGTGTTGAGCGAGTGTGTTCTATTAACCCTTTCGCCGAGTATGCTCGGGCCGAGCTCCGAGTATTTATAGCTGCTCGGTGATAAGGTTAAATCGATCCCGTGTGCATGATTTGCAACTGTTTGACAGCTTAATTACATGTGAGGAATGTCTATTTCTTACACATTCCTCACATGTAATAAAGCTGTCAAACAGTTGCAAATCATGCACACGGGAGCGATTTAACCTTATCACCGAGCAGCTGTAAATACTCGGAGCTCGGCCCGAGCATACTCGGACAGAACATACTCGCTCAACCCTAGTGACCATTCAACTGAATATCTGAAATTGCTACATGATGATGTGTTGCCCTCTTTATGCACTGAAGATGGCACGTTCCCTGAGTTCTTCCAACAAGATGGTGCACCACCACATTGATAAGGGGACAGTTGCAAACAACTTTATTAAATAATGGAAAGCAACCGAACCCAGGGTCAACAATGCAGTCTAGAGGACTGCGGCCGAACACCTTCTGGGTAAGAAGGTAAAACAACCAACAGAAATAACAATCCCTTCCGTGTTACTGCACACCGGAACGGGAATAGGGATTCTCACTATCTCCGTTAACCGCACGAGAGATGTGCTACAAATAATGTATCCGTAGCCCTGTTTACTGCACAGGGACTATGCAGCAGGCACTAGGATGAGTGTGTGATTCACGCCAGCGTACACGTGCTCCCAGCCGGCGTGCTACCGGACTGAGGAATATCTCTCCACGTGGCTTACAGGCGGTGCTGGGAATACGGCGTCTGCAGACTGCTCGGGGTGTATGGCGACCCCTTTGTCGGAGCCAGACTGTCAGACGAAGCTACTTGCCTCCCTCCATCTAAGGCTGCCTATCCCCCGCTAAACCTGCCTGGCAGAAGCTAAAGTACACGTGGAGCCCAAACGACCAAGCGTCCACACAATTAGACCATCATAGCTCAGTGATCAGAGCGCGCCGCCATGTTTGTGAGCGTGCTATTTAAAGATTAAGCCCTGCCCACCATCACACTATTGGTGACGTCACCCGCGACCAATCAGGAGGTGCCAGGTCACCGGATCAGCTGACTCTCAAACCACCAATCACGGTCCGCCATGTAACGGGCATGCTCAGTGCAGTGAATCCTGGACTTAGGCTGTAGCAGCCCTGTTTCCCTCCGCAACCTACGCTTCGTGTTGCTAGGAACAAAGACCCAAGTGACAACTTGTCCATCTCGTGCACAAGCTAGGTGTTGGGCCTGATGACAATGCTGAGCAGCATCAGCCCTGGCTGGACTGCAATGGGAGAACACAGAATCCACTGATGGTTCTCAACCCATTTCAAATCCAGCAAACACCTGACACCTAGCATCCAATTATGGGTGTCTGGTCTGAGCATTCCTACATGAGCAGTTTCCTGGAAAGTGAATTGGTTGTTGTGGGCCATTTGATTGGCCCCCAAGGTCTCCTGATCTGACCCCCTTAGATTTTTATCTAAAGGCAATTGTCTATGCTGTGAAGATACGAGATATGCAACCCTCTTCTTCCACTCTTGACACACTGATAGCAACACCGCAGAAGAAATGCTAGCACAGGCTTCCAGTATCCTTTGTTTCAGATGCTGCACATCTCGTATCTTCACAGCATAGACAATTGCCTTCAGATGACCCCAAAGATAAAAGTCTAAGGGGGTCAGATTGGGAGACCTTGGTGGCCATTCAACTGGCCCATGACAACCAATCCACTTTCCAGGAAACTGTTCATGTAGGAAATGCTCGGACATGACACCCATAATGTGGTGGTGCACCATATTGTTGGAAAAACTCAGGGAACGTGCCATCTTCAGTGCATAAAGAGGGCAACAAATCATCATGTAGCAATTTCAGATATCCAGTGGCATTGAGGTTTCCATTGATGAAGAATGGCCCCACTCTCTTTGTACCCCATATACCACACCATACCATCAAGATATGAGATGTGCTGCATCTGAAACAACGGATACTGGAAGCCTGTGCTAGCATTTCTTCTGTGGTGTTGCTATCAGTGTGTCAAGAGTGGGAGAAGAGGGTGGCATTGACAATCCAACACAATGAGCAGCACTTTGAACACATTTTATAAGTGGTCATAAACAAAAACTCATGAAAGAATTAAGTTACGTTAAAACCAAGCACACCATTGTTTTTCTTATGAAATTCTCAATAAGTCTGATGTGTCACATGACCCTCTCTCTTCCCATTGAAAAAAATAAAGTTGGATCTAAAATGGCCAACTTCAAAATGGCCGTTATGGTCACCACCCATCTGAAAAAGTTTTCCCCCTTCCATATACTAATGTGCCACAAACAGGAAGTTGATATCACCAACCATTCTCATTTAATTTAGGTGTATCTGACGCACCCCTGGGCCTGTGTCGCGCAGCGTTGCGCATGCAGGAGCTTACCCGGAGCCGGATCTGTTGAGGGTTGTAGTCTCGTGGCGGTGACCCGGTCCGTGCCCAGGGAGTCAGACTAAGTGGCGTTGTATTAGCGGTAGATGTTGGACGACTACGCCACCCGTTGAATGCAGCGAAGGAGCTGCCGCTGCAGGGCAGACCGCTGAGGCCGGTGGTAGGATTGTGCAGCGTGATAGTATCACCCCCAACGGGAGGGGTATGGCTCCAGGGCAGCCGACGTGGATGATGGGGGTAGCAGGAATCACTCAGAGACGATGCGGTGTAGTTCAGGGTCTTTACTGGTGATAAAGATAGACCCTCCCGGAGTACTGGCTAGCGATTGGGGCCTGGTCAGTCCTTGAGCAGATGGGATCTCCCCTGGCCAGTCGGAGTTGTAGGCCTCCCAAACTAACGATACTCTTCCGGCTACCTTGCTAGAGGCGGGTATAAGTAGCCCACGTCCCTGAGTGTACCGTGTGGTGCTCACCCGTATGGCCGGTGACTCGGGGCCTTCTAGTAGCTTCCGCTCCACGACGGCGGTGCTGGTCCCACGCGTGTGACCGTGCCTTCGGGTTTCTGGGCCAGAGGACCTGCAATCCCCTGCCGGTCGGTTTCTGCTGCTGGATAGGAGTTAGTCCCCACAGCCTCGGACTCCGGGTCCGGTGATAGCTTCCCAGTCAGGGCGAGCTCTGCAGCTGCCAGCCCCTGACTCCTTATAGCACTGCTCCCACAGAGCTCCTGATGTTCTTTTCCTATATCTGCTTCTCTTCTCTGTCTCTACTTCTTCTCTACACACTAACCCTGCCTCAGCCCTAGGTTTATATAGGGGAAGTTCTTCCCCTCCCAGGACTGGGCAGGAGGTGTGGCATGCATAGGATCCCTGACCAAGAGACCTCCCACCTGCTCTCAGACATAACATTGCTGTTACTGTGGAAACCAGACCCCTGGGGTGCCACATTCCCCCCTAGTGAAATTTAGTACTCCGGGACTAAACATATTTTTAGAAAAACATAACAAGGTATAAACAATAATAATACAATAAGAAAAACACATAAAGATGGTTACGGCGTGTCCGCAACCGGGTGCAGTTTTGAAGAAAAGCAAGGTGTCCATTTCACCAAAACAGGGAGACGTAACCAGGTAGGGGTCTGTCCTGCCCCGAGTCCTTAACAGTCTTTAGTCCATTCCTAGGTTACGCTCCAACCAATTGTACAAGGATTCCCGGTAAATCCACCAAGGACTCCTAAAAATAACTAGAAACACATAATTATTTACAAGTAACAAGAAAAACAGGTAACCATAAATAAAACAACTTATACACTTCAAATCCTCCAACGTGCGGGTAACTGGCCTCTAGTGGCCCTAGTGGACCTACGGAGCTGACTGTCTAGCCCCGAACTACAGGGTGTAGGAACTGTCAAGGGTAAACTGGGCAGCTGTCCACGGGCCCTTTGGCTCACTAGAGGCATGGCAGGTTCACTATAAGCAGAGGGTTGATCCTCCTGGTCTGCTGGTGTGGGGTCTTCTGCCTCCTGGACCGGCTGTTCTTCCAGCTCTACCTGTTGCTCCGTAGGTGCTTGGGATGCTGGTTGGAGGAAGGTGAGTACGGGTACCACAACTGCGCCATTGACTTGAGTCCAAGACCGAGGGAAGTCTCCGAGCACAGTACTAACCATATCTTCCCTTTCCTCTACGGGTCGAGGGTCTTCTTGTTCCTCTTCAGGGTTCCGTAGCTGTTCGGGACACTTCTTCAGGTGATCCCGGGATACAATGGTTGTGGTTTCCCCTCCATCTTTACTGATGGTACAGACCTTTGGGTTGTCGTGGCTTGAGGGCAGTACGATGTACGGGTCCTTCTCCCACTGGTCGTCCAACTTGTGGAGCCGTCTCTTCCTCTTCAAGACCTGCTCTCCGGGTACCAGGGGAACAGCGGGAGCATACTGGTTGTAAGTTTTCTCTTGTCTTTCCCTAGCGAGACAGAGACTTCGCTCCACGCTCTCCTGTACTTTCCGGTACTGCTGCTGCCTCTCTGTGTCCCAGTCTGCTTCCGGTGAAGTGTCCTCGGGTGTCAGGACTCCCATCTCCAGGTCAACAGGTAGCTTACCAGGCCTTGCCCTCATTAGGTAAGCCGGGGTACAGTTGGTGGAACCTACAGGGATGTAGTTGTATAGGTCCACCAGGTCGGGCAGCTTCTCAGGCCACAGACTGCGTTCTTCCAGGGGCAACATTTTCAGAAGATCCATTACCACCTGGTTCATTTTCTCACAAAGTCCATTAGTTTGCGGATGATAGGGTGTCGTCCTTATCTTCCGGCAGCCATACAGATTGCAGAATTCCTGGAAGACCTCCGCTTCAAAGGCAGGTCCCTGGTCCGTCAACACTTGGTCCGGGTACCCGTGTGGACGGCAAAAATGCTGCTGGAAGGCTCTAGCTGCTGTTCGAGCGGTTAAGTCCTTGACGGGGACGACAACCAAGAACCGGGAGTAGTGATCCACGATGGTTAGTGCATAGACGTAGCCACTTCTGCTTGGGGTCAGTTTTACATGATCCAAGGCTACCAGTTCCAACGGCTGCCGGGTGACGATGGACTGCAGGGGAGTCTTCTGGCTGGCACGGTCCTTCCTTCTTAGGTTGCACGGGCCACAGTCTCTGCACCACCTCTCGATGGTTCCCCTCATGCCTACCCAGTGGAACCGCCCGCGCAGCAGGAACTCCAGCTTCTTCCATCCGAAGTGTCCAGCCCCGTCGTGGTATGCCTCCATCACCACGGCTGCGTCTCTTCGTGGCACCACTACTTGCCAGATTAGTTCATGCGTCCGGGAGTTAACCATTCGGCGGCACAACTTCCCCTTATAAAGGAACAGTCGACTCTTCTCAGCCCACAGTTGCTTGGCTTCCTCCGGAGCGTCTGGGTCAAGGCGAGCCTCTGGCCGAGTCAGCATCTCCTTCACCAGTCGGACAGCAGGGTCACTGTCTTGCGTTTCCTCCCAGTTGTAGTGAGGCAAGGGGTTAAACGTAGCGGCTTGCTTACTCCTTACCCGATGGGAATACTGGATAGTCCCATGACGGTGGAACGCGGGGAGTTCGACTTCTTCCAGTCCCTCTGGATCTTCTCCTACGTCCGGTAGGTTTGGCATCCTGGACTGGGCGTCCGCATTGGTATTGGAGCGTCCTGCCCGGTATTTGATTGTGAACTCGTAGTTGGACAGACGGGCCATCCATCTCTGCTCTAGGGCACCGAGTCTTGCCGTGTCCAGGTGTGTCAACGGGTTGTTATCCGTGTACACGGTGAACCGGGAAGAAGCGAGGTAGTGCTTAAAGCGTTCGGTGACTGCCCACACCACTGCCAGGAACTCTAGCTTAAATGAGCTGTAATTCTCAGGGTTTCTCTCGGTGGGTCGCAGTTTTCGGCTGGCGTAAGCGATTACTCGTTCTTTCCCCTGCTGGATCTGGGACAGCACGGCTCCTAGCCCGATGTTACTTGCGTCGGTGTAGAGGATAAAGGGCTGGCTGTAATCAGGGTACGCCAGGATTTCATCCCCCGTGAGGGCCATCTTCAGCTGGCGGAAGGACTCTTCTTCTAACTTCTCCCATCTGAAGGGTGGCTTCTGGTTCTTGGCCTTCCGGGACTGGCCTATCAGGAGGTCCTGCATAGGAGCTGCCTTTTTGGTGAAACCGGGGATGAATCTGCGGTAATAGCCTACCAACCCGAGGAACTGCCGCACTTCCTTTACACTGGAGGGACTTGGCCATTCCTTAATTGCGGTGATCTTATCAGGGTCGGGAGCCACTCCATCAGCGCTCACCACGTGTCCCAGGTACTGCACCTTTGGTTTCAGGAGGTGACACTTGGAGGGTTTCACCTTTAGGCCGTAGCTTGCCAGAGCTTCGAACACTTCCGCCAGGTGTTTCAGGTGGTCCTCATACGTCTTGGAATATACGATGACATCGTCCAGGTACAGCAGGACCGTCTCGAAGTTTCTGTGGCCCAGACAGCACTCCATTAATCGTTGGAAGGTTCCTGGTGCGTTGCAGAGTCCGAACGGCATGCAGGTAAACTCGCTAAGTCCCATCGGGGTGGTGAATGCGGTCTTCTCCCGGTCCGCCTCTGCTACAGGAACCTGCCAGTACCCACTAGTGAGATCCAAGGTAGAGAAGAAGTTAGCAGATCTTAAAGCAGCCAAAGACTCCTCTATCCTTGGTAAGGGGTACGCATCCTTGTGTGTGATACGGTTGATTTTCCGGTAATCTACACACATCCTCATGGTGTTGTCTTTCTTTTTGACTAAGACTAGTGGAGCTGCCCAGGGGCTACAGCTATCCCTGATCACCCCAGCCTCCTTCATGTCTCTAAGCATCCCCTTGGCGTGTTGGTAGTGTGCAGGGGGTACGGGTCGATACCTCTCTTTTATGGGAGGATGGTCTCCCGTGGGGATGTGGTGTTCTACCCCCTTGACTCGCCCGAAGTCTAACGGGTGTTTACTAAACACTCTCTCGTACTCTTGAACCACCCGATAGACTCCCTGTTTCTGGTGTGAGGGAGTGGAGTCAGTACCCAAATGTAGTTGCTGACACCAGTCCTCCATTGTTTTCTGAGAGCCGTTACCTTCCTCCGGGGAAGATGGAGGCAAGGGTTCTACGGACTGTATGGAATCTTGATTGATGGTATACAATTTGGCTAGCGTGGCATACCGGGGCAGGTACACTTCCCTCTTCCCGATATTTATTATGCGAACGGGCACCCTCCCATGGCGTACATTGACCACCCCCCGTGCTGTCAAAATGGTGGGCCTACTGTCTGAGTAAACTGGTTCTACCATTGCCTGGTAATCTCTACCTCTCAGACCAATAGCTGCCCGGCACCAAATCATCATTTCACTTTTCGGGGGCATGGCAATAGGGAAAGGGTCACACATTCGCACGCTACCAATCTCACCACCGGAGAGTTCTAGCTGTTGCCGTCGCATCAGTGCCCGGATCTCTTTCTGGAGCACTCGCTGCTGGCCGGAGCTGGCGTTCTTGGCAACCTGCTGTAAAAGGAAAATCACCTCTGCAAGACAATTTTCAATTACATTAGTTCCTAGAGTTATCTTTGGGTGACTCTCGTGTTTGTCAATGTCTACAATGATCAGTCCCTGTGCTGCCAGTTCGACTCTACCGATTTTAATGGTCACCTCTTTAAATCCAATCTGTGGCACGGGCTGACCATTGCTGGCGATGATACTCAAGTCGTCGTCAGGGTAGCGGGTGATATCCGAGTCATTCCAGTACTGCTTGAAGAGCACGTACGGGATGGTGGTGACCTGTGACCCGGTGTCCAGTAGGGCACTCATAGGAATGCCATCCAGTACCACGGGTAAGACTGGACGTCCTCCCACATATTTGTCGCGCCAGTTCGATGGGCCTGGTGATCTTTTTCCTGGGGGTTGGCCCTCTACCCCAGGTTGTGCCAGTTTAAAGGACAGTACCTTGCCATATGTCCGGGTTGATTGCAGCGGCGGCAGATGGGTCGTCCGTCCTCGTTGTATCGGTCGCTGGGTCTTCCTCTGGCCGGTGGGGTCCTCCTTGGTCGACGCCACGGGATGTCCTCCGGTCCGGATGCCAGCTGGATCTTCCTTGGAGTGGAAACCTGTAAAGACTGCACAGTTCGGGTTAGCGCAGCAACGCTTTTAGCTAGCTCTTGGACCTGATGGTGCAGGTCTGGAGCCGGGTCATTGTTCAAAGCCTGCGCACCAGCTCCCACAGGCCCTGCCGACAAGGGCGCCGCCTCCTGGTGGTAAGTGGTAGTGGGGCGTCTGGGGGTCACAACGCCACCTGGTGCCGGTTCTCGAAGCACCCGGATGGCTCTGTCCTTGAACTGTGCAAATCCCAGATGAGGGTCCTGTAAGGCCATTGCCCGCAACTGGGTTCGGTGGGCATTGCAATATAAACCCTCTATAAATTGTTCAGTCAACAGCCTGTCCTCGTCTCCCACGCCGTCAGGGTCGGTCTGCTTAATGGCTCTCAGGGCCTCTTGTAGGTTCAGGGCATAGTCCCTTATACTCTCATGTGCCCGCTGTTTGCACCCGTAGAATCTAAGCTTGATCTCGGCTGAGGTGCGGGTATCAAAGGTGTCCCTCAGCCGGGTTAGTATCCCTGCGACAGTCCTCCCCCCAGGTAGCCAGGACTTTACCTCCCTTTGGGCTGCCCCGGTTAATTGGGCCACCAGGATGCTCACTTTTTGCTCCTCTGTGAGGGGGTACACCTGGAAGAGGCTATCCAGCTTTTCTCTAAAGTCATGCAGGGTATGTGACTCCCCTGAGTACTGGGGTAGCCAGGCTGCCCCCGGGATATAGGGCATGGTGAAAGGCATGACCGCAACAGCGGTGGCGCTGGCGGGGGTTGAAGCGGTGAAGCTCTCCTCCGTATCCGACATCCTTCTCCCCCCTAGTGGACCGTGGCCTACCTTGCGATGATCCTCTTCCGTAGGCCGCGGCTCCGCAGTGGATCGTCAGGGTTGAGGACCTTCCGTCGCGCTCCTGTGACGTCGGCGTCTGCTGGGCTCCTTCCAGGACCTTACGCAACGTCCGGACGTGAGGCGGGGCTTCAGTTCTCGCGCGCTTTCGGAGTCCACGCCCCTCTTCTTCCCGCGCGGCGTCCTCAAGATGGCGTCCAATGGCGGGAAAACTCCACGTATGACGGGAAGAAGGCCGAAGATGGCGCCGGATGGCGGGAAAACTCCACCGATGGCGGGAAGGAAGCGGAAGTTGGCGCCGGATGGCGGGAATCTTCACCACAGGTAAGTTTGAACAGTCTTTTTCAGGCACGCAGTACCCGGTGGTTGCGGGCACGAAATCCTGCCGACTACGCCAAAAGTTGACGCACCCCTGGGCCTGTGTCGCGCAGCGTTGCGCATGCAGGAGCTTACCCGGAGCCGGATCTGTTGAGGGTTGTAGTCTCGTGGCGGTGACCCGGTCCGTGCCCAGGGAGTCAGACTAAGTGGCGTTGTATTAGCGGTAGATGTTGGACGACTACGCCACCCGTTGAATGCAGCGAAGGAGCTGCCGCTGCAGGGCAGACCGCTGAGGCCGGTGGTAGGATTGTGCAGCGTGATAGTATCACCCCCAACGGGAGGGGTATGGCCCCAGGGCAGCCGACGTGGATGATGGGGGTAGCAGGAATCACTCAGAGACGATGCGGTGTAGTTCAGGGTCTTTACTGGTGATAAAGATAGACCCTCCCGGAGTACTGGCTAGCGATTGGGGCCTGGTCAGTCCTTGAGCAGATGGGATCTCCCCTGGCCAGGCGGAGTTGTAGGCCTCCCAAACTAACGATACTCTTCCGGCTACCTTGCTAGAGGCGGGTATAAGTAGCCCACGTCCCTGAGTGTACCGTGTGGTGCTCACCCGTATGGCCGGTGACTCGGGGCCTTCTAGTAGCTTCCGCTCCACGACGGCGGTGCTGGTCCCACGCGTGTGACCGTGCCTTCGGGTTTCTGGGCCAGAGGACCTGCAATCCCCTGCCGGTCGGTTTCTGCTGCTGGATAGGAGTTAGTCCCCACAGCCTCGGACTCCGGGTCCGGTGATAGCTTCCCAGTCAGGGCGAGCTCTGCAGCTGCCAGCCCCTGACTCCTTATAGCACTGCTCCCACAGAGCTCCTGATGTTCTTTTCCTATATCTGCTTCCCTTCTCTGTCTCTACTTCTTCTCTACACACTAACCCTGCCTCAGCCCTAGGTTTATATAGGGGAAGTTCTTCCCCTCCCAGGACTGGGCAGGAGATGTGGCATGCATAGGATCCCTGACCAAGAGACCTCCCACCTGCTCTCAGACATAACATTGCTGTTACTGTGGAAACCAGACCCCTGGGGTGCCACATATCCATATAAATGGCCCACCCTGTATTACATACAATATTGCGGATTGCGTAAGAGGAACCTAACTGCTAATTTATGCTGCCAGAACCACGGAGAGCATGAATCAGAGACTGTGTCCATTATTGCTGTCCTCTCTGTTATATTCTGAAATGTTGAATGTTCGAGGAGGCCAGTCACCTGTAGCTTCGGTTCCTGTACCACGAACAACAGGTCTCTCCCTATACACGTACATAGGTCAAAGTGACTGTGGCTGCCCAGGACTTGGACTAATCATTTTGGTGGCATTGCTCCCAGATGGCTTTGAGAATTATGTTTTCTTAGAAATGCCTTGCAATTTTGGAGCAAAGAAAAATGGCTTCAAAAATGGAGCCAGACTTGAATTCATGCTGCCTGTTGTTCAGCTCTCTCCTTGTAGACACGTATTACATATTCATAGGGTATATAATACATGGTTGGCAGTCTCCTCTGACGAAGGAAACCGTGTTTTCTGAAAGGCGTAAGGACTAGGACTGTCGGATCACACTGGCTTCTGTTCTCCGTGGACTGTGTGACATCACAAGCTGCTGTACTTGTGGCTGTGGCTGCCTGTTCGCTACATTGCGAAGACTTGTTTCTTTATTTCACCAAGGACCTCTGTACACCTGCTGAGTGCGGCTCTTTTTTCAAGTGGATGCAACTAAGAACTTTGCTGGACGGCATATCAGTGAATAGGGTAATTACCTACTTTGTGTGTGTATAGCATTTTTTACTATGTTTGTTGAGTTTTTTAAAGGGTAAGTGGATATGTGGCGCTCCTGCAGCTTCAGTCGCCACAAAGGTACTGCATCTCACCCAGAGGTGTGGTATCTCACGCTCAGCTAAGAATAGAGTGCTGCCCGGGACCCTAACACCTGCATCTAACATTACACTACTCCAGATCGGCAGGAGGGGCAAGATGCAATGCTCCTCTCCTGAGCCCTGTCCCTGGCTGGAGTGGGGGGAACCAAAGTAGGGCGAACCATGTAGTGGGTGTGGGTGGAGAAAGTAGTTCAGGGGAGCTTAGTAAGAAGTGATATAAAAGAGAGGGTGGAACATTCTAGAGGGAGTCTGAGGAGTTTGAGTCAGAGGAAGAGTTGGGAGCAGGAGCTCTTCAGGAGCTGTGCTCAGGGAAGCGCGGGCCTGAGTCAGAGAGGCCCAGGAGAAGGAGAAGAGGAAGGAGCAGAGGGAAGGCTCCAGGAGTGAAGAAGGGATCCCAGGCGTACGGGCAGTGCTGGAGGCCACCCATACGCCCGAATCTACCAGGCGGTGGAGGGATTGAGCCGCAGAAGGGGACCGGCCCCTAACTAGTGAGAATTACAACGTTCAACTAGAAACCGGAGGCTTCTACTCTTTCAGGGAGTAGTTGCTGCATCCGCACTCAAGTTGCCAAAAAGGTAACCACATAGTATCCAGGGAACTCCAGGTTGTCCAGAAAGATCCGAGGATACCGGCTTGGGACTCTGTTTGCGAGGCACAGGGCAGGAAGGGTGAGAGCCAGCGCAGGAAGATGGTTGAGAAAGACATCTAGAACGGGGTCCTGTCAGGTACTCTGGAATTACCTGAGGGATTGCTGAACCCCTGCCTGGTGAATTCAGGAGCAAAGAGAGAACTGTGAGTAAACCCTGAAGACTGCACCCCACTGTCTCTGTGAATTATTGCTGCACCATCACTCCCTGCACTACACAGCCCAGCATCATCTACCTCATACAATATCTACACTGCCCTGGAGCTAAGCTCTACCTGTGGAGAGCTAAACCAACTCTGCTGCATTAACAACAGCTCCAGAGGACCTGCTCCACAGCGGTGGCTCCCTTTAGCTGCATACCACAGGTGGCGTCACGAACATTATATAAAAACTATAATCCCCTTTCCCAAATTCCCCTTTTATTGACCGCCCTGGGTTACGGACTGTGTCACCGCCACTGTGACATCTCCCCTAGCAATGACCAGCCTGGCATCGAGTACCCCATGGCCCAAGGGACGCGTCAGATACATATTGGCACATGTGCTATGATGGCAGTGTGGGCAAATTAGGCTGGTCTCCATACTTCAATCTTTATAAATCACCTATTTTTAGCCTGGTTTGTCACCTACCACAAATATACCTATTGTGCTGTTGATGTATACATAAATTTTTTTTGCAATTTAGCACACTTGTTGTGGGTCCTACGTGTTCCTGGGAAGCACATACTAGTGCAAAGGTATATAAGATATTTATGTTTTTTTTTAATGTATATAATACATTTCACATTTAATGTCTAAGATCCCCGTTCCTCATCATTCCCAATTCTACCAAGCCATACTATCCAAGAAGTAGCTGAATGGATATGTGGTTGCTCAGTGCTTGTGATCTCTTTCTATTTGCATTGTGAAAATTGTGAAAAGAATGAAGATGGCGTACAATCCTCTCCTATCAAACATGATGGCATATCCCGTGGAAATGCCATAAATTACCAAGTTGGAAAAGCCAGTTAAGTAGTGTATAGAACTTCCCACCTGACTCAATAGTATCTATTTTCAATGTCTCAGCTACCGACATGCCAATAACATATGCCAATGTGCTTTTCCTTGTTCATTTCTTGAAGAAACAAGTTATTATCTTAGCTAAAAACTTTTTTTTTAATGCAGTGCTATACATTTTTAAGTTAGATTTAAAACATGTGCTTTATCATGTACACCCATCCAGCTAATGAATGTGCTTATAGTAATTGTATAGCGTGGACACCCAATACCCTTGTATGGTAGCCATTAAGTTATGCAAAATAACGCAGAGTGCCACAGAGTAGCAAAGGTTTGTTTGGACCTTATTATATCTGAAGTCAAGCTCTTCTCCCCGTCTCTGGATTTCTAAAAGGGGTTGTTCAGGACTGCTTAGTTACGGAGCTGCTCAGCACAGCTCCTTGGACAGAATAGTGGCTGTGGCCAAGTATTGCTCATCCACTCTATATTCACATCAATAGGGGGTGGCTGTGCAGTACCCGGCCGAGGCCACTAGTCCGTTAACGGAGCTTTTGCAGGTCCGTAAATGAGCAGTTCCGTACCCACAATGATCAGACATTGATGACCTATCCTAAGGATAATAAAAGCTAAGTTTTATGGCTTGTTAGAGAGGGTTCTCTTTTGGGGTTCTCCCCATTTTGTAAATACATTATCAATATACCCCTCCCGGGCCATTGTTTTCCTCATAGTTTGTTATATATCCTAAGGATAGGCCATCAACATTAAAGTCCCGAACAACCCCTTTAAGAATAAGTTACAGCATATTTTGTCATTGACTTTATCTTTACATTGCATCTAAATCCAGATTAGACAATTTGCAGCATTCTTTCAAATCTGTGGCCTATTTTTGGGGGACTCTCTTAATAAAAAGACATTTTCTAGAAAGAACTGCCCTTTTACTTTCTCTTTGTTGGTGTATGCACATAGATATTGTAACTTTCCAATACAGACATTGTTGAAATCTAATTCACTAATAATAATAATAATAATCCCCATTGGGTGTTCTCTCCTCCTTTTCCTTCACTTGCTATACCTCCTTGGAAAACTCATTTTCATACCTTATAGCCTCCTGTTTTCAAGATGCAAAGTCTGAACCTGTTCCTTTTTATGGACCTCGGCAGTGTGGCTTTCCTGAGGTTATACAACTTTATTACGCAAGTGCAAACCAATAAAGTAGAATGTCATCGTCTTCTCTGTACAGCAGAAGCACACATATTCCATATGTTACACACATGTTCTTTATTAAACGATGCGTCTCTTCTTCTCTTCCATGTGGTGACTCAGATTCCTTGATGATGTGTACATCTGATAAGAGATCCATGGAGTTATGGGAGTTATATTCTTTCTTCTCCCTTCCTTTTCATAGTTACTTCTTAACTATGCAGCTTGGTAATTACGTCTAATCTCATTATTGTGCAGTCACTTATAATAGGAAGCAATTTGGAAATGCTGTGCTCCAGTAAAATTCAGAAAAGGGAACTATATCTTACACTATGCATGTCCCTGGATATGTGATCTATTAAATGTTCTTTTATTTAAAGAGCTTCACCCCTCTGTTTCTAATGGCAGCACTTTGCCTCATACTGCACTACACCTGCTTCTGCAGATAAGGGGTAAAACAATGGTGACCTATTTCTTTTCTCGTGCAGTGAATAAGCATATGGATTTTCTTCTAAATAATTACAGTCTCTATACACAGTCTCAAATACCACTGAATGGAGAAGAAGACGGCATTATTATCTTCTGCTTAGAATCCCTACCACTGAACTGCTGCAAAGCGTCTTGTGTTGTAGATAAAATACGGATTAGCTGTAATACACGAAATACACAAAATAATCTGTGAAATATATAGTTACTGCTACTAGGCAGAATTGAAGTAAGAATGCTAAATTCCTTTACAGTTGTGTTACAGGATTATATTGAGAATTGGCACTATTATATGATCATACACTAATTTAGTAATCTTACCCATTATATACAATACTTCTGCCTGATATTGCCAGGATATGGATGGTCAACTACCCAAGTAGGCAGGGATAGGACTGGATGGGCACTGAAATCCAGTCCTAGCATGTGAAAGCATACAGTACCCATGCTGCGCCATCACACCAGCTCACTCAGATGAAAGTCTCTATTACAAATATGACCCTGCCTGACTTGGGAAATCAAGATTTACTGAAAGACCAATATTACCCATAATACTGCTATACAAAGTTAAATAATACTGCCATGCTATGATCACATAATACTACCGCATAGTGACGGAATGCCATCATACTGATCATTACCAAACATGACTGTACCAATATACTCTAACATAAGAGACAAATAATACTGCCAGACCATAACCACATATTTAGAGCATATATGGTAGCTATAATACCGCCATATTTAGTATTTGACAAAACTAATGTAATAATACTAATATTACCCTATTTAGTGAATAAAAAGTAGTAGATATGGTTTCTACACCAGTCCTCTGCAGACCATATAAAAGTTATTATGTTGTCTAACTTTAAGATTGCCTGGGAGAAGCATGACAAACACATGAAACAGCTGTAGCCATATGTTTCTTTGTTACATCTTGTGACCATGAATATGTAATAAAGTGAATGGAATTGTCAGTAGAGAGCGGGGCATTATCTTTATTTTGAAGTTGAGTTTATACTAACTTTAATATCTGTTTGGCATAACGAAAAAGTGCACTTAAGTTGTGAGAGGCCTTAAAGAGATCCTGTCATGAGTATGTTATGCCTCTTGAGAAAGCCTACATCAACAACGGCGAAACGCGCGTCGAGGTTTCTTCTTGGCCAGATGGCGACTTGATCTTGCTTTTTCCTCAGTCTGCCTGTTCTTCCCTCCTGGCTTCCCTGTGCAATTGGCCGGTAAGCGGAACCCTGAAGTGAACATTATTTCACTTCATCTGCACACAGGTGCGGATAGTATTTTTGTGGTGGCTCACCGCAAGTGCCATATGTTTATCAGGGTTCACACTTTGTGTTAGTCAGCTGGGGTTATGTCACCTATATATAGATTGCATCTCACCATGTACTGTTTTAAAAAACTTATACTGTGACACCACTTTTGTGGACTATATTTTAATTATATTTAATAAAGAAATCTGTTTTATGCCATTTAAGACTCTGTTTCTCCTGTCATACATAACTTTAATATCTGTTTGGCATAATGAAAAAGTGCACTTAAGTTGTGAGAGGCCTTAAAGAGATCCTGTCATGAGTATGTTATACCTCAAACTAATTGCATATATGTACAGGGGCTTTAGTGCTGATTAAATTCATACCTTGATCGTAGAAATCTGTTTTGCCATTTCTGAGAAATTCAGCATTGAAATTATATGCAAAAATGAGCTGCAAGTGCTTTGGGTGAGACAATGCACTTGCAGCTCGTCTGCCCTTCCTCCCCATTCCTTGCCTGCTGCCTGCCTCTGTTTCTGACTGACAGATCAGAGAAGGCAGGTCACTAACAAGAGATCTGTCAGTCAGAAGCAGAAGGAAGGAGGTGGGAGCAGAATAGTGAAGAAGGGTAGGAGACCTGCAAGTGCAATTTGCCACTCAAAACTTTTGTGGCTCACTTGCATACAATGTCAACACTGGATTTCTCAGAAACTGCAAAACGGTTGTCCATAATCAAGGTATGTATTTAATCAGCAAAAAAGTACCTGCACACACATGCCATTAGTTTGAGGTATAAAATCCTCATTACAGATTCCCTTTAAAGGAATGCTCAGGGCCATACATACTTTGTATAAATCCTTTGTACTTTGTATGCATGACACAAGGATTTAACAGATGTCAAACAGAGAACACCCATTTCATAAAGTGCTCACAAAAGGGAATCTGTCAGTAAAATCAACCCTGCTGAGTCGTCTATATGGGCATGTAGGTCACAGGAAGCTGAATAAAATGATACCTTGATATCTATGATCTGATGTCTTATTCCAGGGAAATCCATGTTTTTCTTATTTGTAAATGAGCTGTTGAGGACTATGGGCTGGACACTGATCTGCATTAGAATCTGCCTCCAGGGCTTATTTTACATAGAAGTAGGCATTACCAGTGTGATATGCAATGGCCGCTCTCTGCTCTCCTGATCTCACTGCAGAGCTGTGTGTGATTATACCTGAGACATCTGCAGGTTCCTCTCAGCTTCAGATTCCTTCTCATAGGCGGCCAGTGTCCAGTGCTGCAATACAGCAGAGCTGTGAGAGATGCAGTAAATGTGTTTGTAAGGAGACAAAGTTGACTTCTAGTGTATTGTGTTAGTTACTTGACTCACACTGGTAACACCTCCTTTCATGTAAAATAAGCCCTGGAGGCAGATTCTCATGCAGATCAGTGCTCTGCCCAGTGTTATGTTCTGCTACCAGAGCTAAGGAAAGAGAGGAGATCTGTCCCTACGATAGAACTCAGCTTTATCCCTACGATGTAACAGGGGACCTGATCCTGCGATCAGACCTGCTAAAGTCCTAAGCTAGTCTGTACGGAGACCTATAGATGTGGGGAAGGAATCCCTACAAGTACTAAGGACTGGGAGGAAAATGGGACACCTCCTAACAGAAATAGTAGCAGACAGACAAACAAACAAAATATATAGAACACTGAGGTCCGTAGACCAAGCAAACTAACAGAGTTAGATACAGAGCACAGGCTAGCTAGAAAGTAGTTATACAATGAAGTCCAGCAAAGCCAGAAGGGCGGAGCAGGATTAAATAGGCCAACAAGGTCATGTGACCAGCAAAGGAAAAAACCTAAGAGCAAGGTTCTAACAGTACCCCCCCTTCTAAGAGGATCCTCCGGATCCCCTAGGACCAGGCTTATCAGGAAATCTCCTGTGAAACGCTCTGATAAGTCTGGATGCGGAAACATCATCTGACCTCACCCAAGAGTTATCCTCGGGTCCGAAACCTTTCCAGGCCACAAGATACTGCAAACTACCTCTATACCGTCTAGAGTTAAGGATGCGAGAAATTTCATATTCCCCGTCCTCCACCACCGGAGGAACAGAGGCAGAGGCGTCACCATCCGACACAACAGCTTTTTTTAACAGAGAGACATGAAATACCGGATTAATTCTCCAGGAGGTAGGAACCTCCAACCTAACAGCAGATTGGTTGACAACCTGAAGCACCTTAAAGGGCCCTACAAACTTGGGACCCAATTTCTTAGAAGGAATCCTCAACCGCAGATTCCTAGAGGACAACCAAACCATGTCACCAACAGCGAACAAAACCTCCTGTCGTTTCCTATCAAAGTAGTCTTTAGATTTTCTGTTGGCCTCCTGAAGATTACCACGCACATCCGTCCAAACTCTCTCCAAATCACCGGAAAAATTCTCCTCCTCAGGCACGGCAGATCCCAACTTGGAGAACGACCCAAACGACGGATGTCTCCCAGAACAACAAAAAAAAGGCGAACAACCAGCAGAAGAAGATGTATGATTGTTCAGAGCAAATTCAGCAAGTGGCAGAAACTCAGACCACCCCTCTTGATTGTCTGCCACAAAACAACGCAAGAACTGCTCAACATCCTGGTTTTTCCTTTCTGTCTGGCCATTAGATTCAGGATGATATCCGGATGAGAACGACAAATGAACTCCCAACCTGTCACAAAAGGCACGCCAAAAACGAGCCACGAACTGAGGACCCCTATCAGAAACAATGTCAGTAGGAACGCCATGAAGTCTGACAATTTCCTTGACAAAGGCCTTAGCGAGAGTTTTAGCGCAGGGCAGTTTGACGAAGGGAACCAAGTGACACATCTTGCTAAAACGGTCCACGACCACCCAGATGACAGTAAAACCCTCAGAGGGGGGAAGGTCAGTTATAAAGTCCATAGCCAAATGTGTCCAAGGAGCACTGGGAACCTCCAAAGGACAAAGCAACCCCGCAGCAGGAGTATGTGAGGACTTAGATCTAGCACATATAGTACATTGACGCACCCACTTAATGACTTCCTTCTGCCATCCAGGCCACCAAAAACTGCGACCCACCAGTCTCTTGGTCTCAGAGATTCCGGGATGACCTGCCAACCGAGATTCGTGACACTCAACAAACAAATCTCTCCTAAAGGTCCCAGGCACAAACAACCTCCCATGAGGAGTGATAGATGGGGCATTCTCCTGTGCTTTAAGAATCTCATCTTCCAAAACGGAGTCCAAAGCAGCTATCACAACACCTTCTTGTAAAATGTTCTCCTCTTTCTCAGCACCGACTATGGGAGAAAAACTGCGAGACAAGGCATCCGCCTTAACATTCTTAGTACCAGGGATGTAAGTAACGGAGAAATTAAACCGCGAGAAAAACAGTGCCCACCTAGCCTGACGGGCATTCAGGCGCTTGGCAGCATCAAGATAAATCAGATTTTTATGATCCGTAAGAACCTGAACGGGAAATTCCGCACCTTCCAAGAAGTGGCGCCAGTGTTCAAATGCGAGTTTAATAGCCAATAATTCCCGATTACCAATATCGTAATTCAGTTCAGTCTCCGAAAATTTTTTTGAAAAAAAGGCACAGGGATGTAATCCATCCCCGTTATCCTGAGACAATACTGCGCCAACCCCCACAGAGGAAGCATCAACCTCAACCAAAAACGGCTTAGTCACATCAGGCTGCATAAGGATGGGAGCAGAGGTGAACCTCTCCTTGAGATACACAAAAGCTTCAATGGCCTCAGAAGACCACTGAACCGCATCAGCACCTTTCCTGGTGAGATCGGTCAGAGGTTTGACAATACTAGAAATTTTTTTTATGAATTTTCTGTAATAATTGGCGAAACCTAAAAACCTCTGTATCGATTTCAAACCAATAGGCCTAGGCCATTCCTGTACAGCTTGAACTTTAACCGGGTCCATCTCAAAACCTTCGCTGGAGATAATGTAACCCAAAAAACTAATTCTCTGTACAGCGAACTCACATTTCTCCAGCTTAGCAAAAAGCGAATTGTCCATTAACAACTGTAATACCTCACGTACGCTCCGCCAATGAGACTCCAGATCCGGCGAATAAATCAAAATGTCATCCAAATACACAACCACATTTTTGCCGATCAAAGGTCTAAGGATGTCATTAATAAGATTCTGAAAAAATGCAGGAGCATTAGTAAGACCAAAAGGCATAACCAGATTCTCAAAATGACCCACAGGAGTGTTAAAAGCAGTCTTCCATTCGTCACCCTCCTTCATGCGCAACAGATTGTATGCCCCCTTAAGGTCAATTTTAGAGAACCACTTGGCCCCCATTAACTGGTTAAACAGATCAGGAATCAATGGCAGTGGGTAAGGATTGCGTACAGTAATTTTGTTAATCTCACGAAAATCCAGACAAGGACGTAAACCGCTGTCCTTTTTTTTTACAAAAAAAAATCCAACCGCCACAGGAGACTTAGAGGGCCTAATGTGACCGGCGGCCAAACTTGTCTGTATGTATTCCTCCAAAGCTTTCCTCTCAGGAATAGTAAGGTTAAATAAACGACTTTTAGGAAGAGTCGCTCCAGGGACAAATTCAATAGAACAATCATAGTCTCTATGGGGAGGCAAAACCTGCGATTCCTTCTCAGAAAAAACTCTCCAAAAATCCTGAATAGGAACAGGCAATTCCCCCCTATCCAAAGCTGCAATACGCCCGTTACAACACTTGTCATAACATTTATGGCTCCAGGATTTAATTTCACTGGTAGACCAATCCAGTACAGGATTGTGAAATTTTAACTAGGGCAATCCCAATATTACTGGAGAAGGCAAGTTATTCAAAACTACCAAATCCAATTTCTCATGGTGAACACCATTAATAGTGAGAGGAAATTCACAGACCTTGAGAGTAATATTCTTCAAAGGGGAACCATCCACAGAAACCACAGCAATGGGGGATGATAAAGGTTCGGGTTTTAAAGTGAGTCTTTCCAAGAATCCCCCATCAATTACATTCAGAGTAGACCCACAATCAACAAACACCCGAAATTCCATTAATTTTTCCTGAGCAATCGTGGAAGCAGCTAAAAATACACCCTTGGATTTTAAACAGGCAATACGGGCATGACTGACCATTTTTTTTTCTTTCTTCATACGAAGCTCACAGCCTTTAATCAAATGACCAGATTTTCCGCAATAGAAACACAAGCCTTCAAAAAATCTGCGATCTTTTTCTTGAGAGCGAGGTGCCACCGATCCAATCTCCATCGGTTCACCACTGTTAGTACACACATTCTCATAACCAGAAACAGACATAGCAGAGGATTTGCTCTCATTAACCCTTGCACGCAGTCTCCTATCCACCCGTATAGCTAATTGCATAGCCTGTTGCAAATCTTCAGGTGTAGGATAAGCAATTAGCAGGTCTTTAACCCTTTCATTGAGCCCAGCAAGAAATAGACTTTTCAGAGCAGAATCGTTCCACCCTGTTTGAGTAGACCAACGACGGAAATGAGTACAATATTTTTCCACATTACCTGATCCCTGTTTCAAACGTCTCAACTCAGTCTCAGCTGATGCGACACGGTCAGGATCATCATATAATAGCCCCAAAGCAGAAAAAAAACTATCCACTGATCTGAAGCATGTATCACTAGGTTGCAAAGAAAAGGCCCACTCCTGAGGCTCTTTGCACAAAAGTGACATTATGAACCCTATGCGCTGGGATTCATCCCCACAGGACTTGGGTCTCAAACGAAAATACAATAAGCAAGCATTTTTAAATGAAAAAAATTCTCGGTGTTCACCAAAAAATAAATCCGGCAAACATACCTTAGGCTCCAAGAAATGTGCTCCAGGACAGTTACTCACGTGCTGACGGAGCTCGGCCACCTCCAGAGAGAGTCCCTGCAGGCGATGAGCCAAATCCTGAACCGACACCATGATGGAACAGAAAAATCTTTCCTTAGAGAATTTGCAGGCTGGACTTACTGTTATGTTCTGCTACCAGAGCTAAGGAAAGAGAGGAGATCTGTCCCTACGATAGAACTCAGCTTTATCCCTACGATGTAACAAGGGACCTGATCCTGCGATCAGACCTGCTAAAGTCCTAAGCTAGTCTGTACGGAGACCTATAGATGTGGGGAAGGAATCCCTACAAGTACTAAGGACTGGGAGGAAAATGGGACACCTCCTAACAGAAATAGTAGCAGACAGACAAACAAACAAAATATATAGAACACTGAGGTCCGTAGACCAAGCAAACTAACAGAGTTAGATACAGAGCACAGGCTAGCTAGAAAGTAGTTATACAATGAAGTCCAGCAAAGCCAGAAGGGCGGAGCAGGATTAAATAGGCCAACAAGGTCATGTGACCAGCAAAGGAAAAAACCTAAGAGCAAGGTTCTAACACCCAGAGTCATGAACAGCTCATTAAAAAAAACACGGACTTCTCTGGAATAAGACTTCGAAACACATATCAAGGTATCATTTTATTCAACTTCCTATGACCTGCATGCCCATATAGACGGCTTAGGACGGTTGATCTTATGGAAAGATTCCCTTTAAGTTCTATCAGTCTTGTCCTGAGCGGCTCTTTATCCCAGCTATTGACTATTCTGAACTGTGGAAGTGGAGAAAATAATGCAGTTTTGCCTGATCATATCTTGGCAAGCAGTGTAAATGGAGGAAAAGCAACTCGTAAAATGCAGTAGTTAGTCTCTTAAAGTTCTGTAACAAATTCAATAGAAACAATTATGCATGATAATCAGTGAATGACAAAGAAACATTATTCTTTAGATTTTCTGCAATTTTTAAATAAATTAAATAAAATGACACACTTTCCCATGCAAATAAAGAACAAATAATGTACAATTTGCCCAACAGAAAAGCAGAGTTGTGTCTAACCAAATGCAGGAAGCCATGAAATTTACAGGTCATTAAAGCATCACTCTGTTGCTTTTTTTTATTTCACTCCCGAAATAGTATCACTAAAGCATGTTACCTGCCTATAGTATTATACTTACCAGCTGCCATCTTCTACTTTTCTCATCCCTGTTTCAGCCGCTTTTCTGCTGGTTGTAAGTCGGAAGTCACAACTCAATATAAGTCTATGAGAGCCAGAACGAGGACGGGACAAGGCTCTCATAGACTTACATTGAGAGCTAGTGACTATTAGCTATGATCACAAGATGGCAGAGTGAGACCAGAGTGGCACCAGGAAGAACAGAAGATGGCAGCTGGTATTTTACTACAGGCAGGCAATAGACATTAGTGATAACACTCTTGGGGTGAAATAAAATAAAAACTACCAGAGTGGTACATTAACCCCTTTACGATGTGGTACGTAATAGTACGCAACACGACATAACCCCCTGTTCAGCGCGGGCTCCGGCGCTGAGTCCGCTCTAAACCGGGCACATGACAGCTGATCCACCCGGGGCTGTTAACTAGTTAAATACTGCTGTCAGTCTCTGACAGAGGCATTTAACTAGCGCAAACCGGATGCGCGTCACTTACCCCGCCCATTGGTGACCCCGTCACATGATCGCGAATCACCAATGGGTTGGCATGATAACCCGGGGTCTGCAGGAGTCCCCTGTGGTTGTCACTGCCAGATTGCTATGAGCGCCGCCCATAGCAAGTGAGCAAATCTGCTACACACAGGCGATCTGCTCATCGCTTGTGTGTAATAAAGGCCATCGGATAAGTGCTGCTTCTAGCCTCCCATGGAGACTATTGAAGCATGCAAAAAGTGTAAAAAAAAAAGTTTTTAAAAATATAAAAAACTATATATAAAAGTTTAAATCACCCCCCTTTCGCCCCATTCAAAATAAAACAATAAAAAAAAACACACATACACATATTTGGTATCGCCACGTTCAGAATCGCCCGTTCTATCAATATAAAAAAAGAATTCATCAGATCAGTAAAAGGCGTAATGAGAAAAAAATTCTAAAAGCCAGAATTACGTTTTTTTTGGTCCCAGCAACATTGCAATAAAATGCAATAACGGGCGATCAAAACATCAGATCTACCCCAAAACGGTATCAATAAAAACTTCAGCTCGGCATGCGAAAAGCCTTCACCCAGCCCCAGATTGCGAAAAATGGAGATGCTACGGGTCTTGGAAAATTGGAAAATGGTGCCTTTTTTTTTTTTTAAGCTAACTTTGATTTTTTTTTTCACAATTTAAATAAAAAAGAACTTATACATGTTTGATGTCTACGAACTCGTAATGACCTGGAGAATAGTAATGACAAGTCAGTTTTAGTACTCAGTGAACGTGGTAAAAAAAACCCCAAAAAACATCTGTGGAATTGCCCTTTTTTTGCAATTTCACCGCACTTGGCATTTTTTGGCCATTTTCCAGTACACAATATGGTAAAACCAGTCGTGTTGTTCAAAAGTACAACTCAACCCGCAAAAATTAAGCCCTCACATGGCCATATTGACAGAAAAAAAAAAACGTTATGGCTCTGGGAGCAAGGGGAACAAAAAATCAAAACGCAATAACGGAAAATGCTCCGGTCATGAAGGGGTTAAGATGAAAAGCAGGTGCAGTGGTCCCCCAAGTTGCAATATCATTGTTCCGGGATAGCCTTTCTAAGTAATTTCAGAACACAACTCTACGAAAAACTATAGACTATAATGCTGAGTCTTCTAGACAAGCTATTCTCAGTAGATAGTGTTTTCTGCATAAAGTAAAAAAATGCATACAAATCTCCTAGACTGATGCTGCTCCTGCATTCTCCTGGCGGTCATGTAACCGCTGCAGCCAATCAGTGGCTGCTCATGGACTGCAGCTTTTTTTATTCTGCCAAAGCGAAAGTCTGCAGGTGATTGGTACCTCTATAAAGTACAGAGCAGTACTACATGTACTTTACTGCTCTTTTCACGAGCTAAGATGAGCTGTGTTTATTTCAATTGGATCCTGAAAAAGTTCCTGCCGTCTACATAGCTGGAAGGTGATTTACAGGTACCAGAAGTTATCTCTGAGTATTATATATAATCACTTTATCTTTATTTGTATTTATCTACTGGACAACATCTTCTTAGTAGCTAGAATCTGCTAATAAAATAAAAAGAACATACGGACTTTTTGGACAGGTGCTAGCTCTGTCATCTCCCTGCTGTCACTCTGGTGACCCCGTGTCATTGCTGTATGGCTGCAGAGGTCACATCAGTTTCTTTCTGCTCCTCTATCCTACAGATATTAGAAATGCATTGCTAAATGACATGAAACTAAACATTTCCCTCCAGCATATAAAACCCAAACTATAAAGATGTAAAGTAATCTTTTATTTACTGAAACACACATTTCTTTAGGGCTCCATGCTATGATCTTTTGTGCTCAAGATGCAGAAAACAGAGCACACATATTAACACCTACATATCCTTTTCTAATTGCTTTCTGTGCTGTTCTGTATTACAGGACATTAATTCTAAGAATAAGCATGAAAGTATAGAATAAGACAATGTGACCAAACAATATTCTAGTCCTGGTGCAGCATCTGGTTAAAAAGCTACATTGTCTGTGCTGTTTAGGACAGTTTTATATTTTTGTGTTTGCACTAAATCAGCATTTTGAAAGGAATGAAAATGTGATATCTGCATTTCTCAGCTGCTGCATATGTTGTGTGATGTATTTTATGCTTAATACACTGCCAAATCCATAGCTGACATATACAAGTTTAGTTCTATCATAGTAAAATCAGCACAATGGATGTTTCTGCTATTTAATCAATAATTGTACAATTGCATAGTGTGGACATAAAACCTATTTGCCTTGTATAAAATATAAATGAGTATACATATTTTATACCACTGCAGGAACATTGTATTTAGGTACTGTAAGCAGATGAGACCAATGGTGCCCCCCCAGCAAACGAATGGTACAGTGAGTGAGGTAGCAGAACCCCTAACATACCACTCCATTTTAACCAGAAAATACCAGCAAAAGTAAAAAATGGTGTACCTTACGGTTATGGCTTAACAGGAGGTGCAACTTCACAGTTAGATATATGAACTACTCACTGTTTGTGGATCGTTAACACGATGCCAGTGACAAATAGCGATATTCATCCCTGACATCTTATATTTTAAATGTCAAACCCAAGGATAGTCATGGAAACTAATGTAGCTTAACTATAATGGGGGCTGTTTGGTTTCATTTTCAATATGTGATGGATACACTAATGGAAACCAAACAGACCCCATTATAGTTAAAGGGATACGTCTAATGATGTTTGTGTCCATCAAGGTACAAATGCAGCTTTCAACAAAACTGATGGTGGTTCTTGTGCACTGTTCATGCACTGACTGTTATACTGGCTCTGATGAAAGGGCAGTTATCCGGCAACTCGTGAAATTGACTTAAAAAATAGCCTTTATTTTGAAAAAATTAAAAACACGAGACCATAGTGCAAATAAAAGCGTGCAGAGGCTGATTTCCTGCTATATTCATTATAATTGTCTGTTTCTAGGTTGATATTATGTGACTTATATTTAGCGAGCTATATTTATGGAGTTTGTAATTATTTTGTCAACCTTCCATTTTTTTTTTTAAAATAGAAACAGTCAGTTCTTTTAGGGTTAAAACTCAGTTTTCAGAGACTCTGGACTCATGTGTAATTGAGCTTCTGAACAGGTGATGTCGGTGGGCGGCTACTTTTTCCATATGCATTAAAAGTTTTTCCATTTCAACATTGTATTATGCTATGAGTAAGGATCTACATATCCGAAACGCATAAGCTTCTGCACGCTTTTATTTGCACTATGGTCTCATGTTTTTAATTTTTTCAAAATCAAGGCTATTTTTTAAGTCAATTTCATGAGTTGCCGGATAACTACCCTTCCATCACTTCCTAATGTATCCCAGACGGGGATCTTTACAATCCGAGCACCGTGCCTCATGAGAAAGTGGACCGAGCAGGCTGACCCAGGTGAGCTGAAATATTTTTTCTACATTACTTACTACTGTTATACTGGTTCTGTATTCATGTACTGATGGTGGTTTTGCTCCCATTCATGTACTGATGGTAAAGATGGTGACATATTCGTGAAGTGGACAAAAAGTGGGTTGATCAACCTCCAATTAATGTTACGAAGCAGAAATTGGATGATTATTCTAATGGAGCAGACCACATTACTCCCTACTTCATCAGAAAATTAATATTATATAAAGGAATAGCACACTAAAAATAGGCACAAAAGGAATGTTGTTTTGAATGCTTTTAATTTTCTACCCTCATATCGAAAAAAGTTATTAAACGGCACAGTGAAGTATAGCAACTTTTTGGGTAATGTACCCTTCTTCAGGCTAGAGTACAACAAGCAATGGACGTAGAGAAATGTCATGTGATTACATCTACTGCTTGTTGTACCATTTTGATCCTTTTCCTACGGGCAGTAGTAATTTCCACACTCTCTCTGGATCCCTAGGCAGTCCAGTGATTCCATCTCTTCATATAATGGTACAAGTGGATTTTTGCATTTTTTTAGTCCAAGAAGGACAATTCACACATTCCCTACTCATAGCCTCCTGAAGGCCACATTACCCCCAAACATTGCTATATATCACTCTGTGGTGTAATATTTTTTTTGACTGTGAGGGTAGAAAATTAAAAGCATTCAAAAGAACATTCCTCTTTGTGACCACTCTTTGTGTGCTTCTCCTTTATACAATATTAGTATTCATGTATTGATGATGATTTTGGTGTTGTATTCATGTACTGATGCTGGTTCTGGTGATGTATTCATGTACGGATGATAGTTCTGGTGATAATTACATTACCAGAATCATCACCCATACATGAATGTCACCAGAACCACCATCAGTACATGTTTACATCACCAAAATCATTCCTAATATATTCTTCACCATGATAATGAGATGCTGGGAGTTGTTATTACCAGCCATCATTACACTGCAGACCATACAGGAAACCACAGTTCTTATTAGATGCAGTCTGCATCACAAATAAACATTTACATTTAAGTAACCATATAGGTGACATCTTCTCTAATTGGAGTCTTTCTCATTCTTTTCATCTCTTGCCTTCTACAGCACATCCCGACTAAGTGCCCTTAAAAATAAAAGTGTTATTATAATGCCCTCTGGATAAAAATATATGTCAATACTATGCCTTACTTAAGCCTTATTCTGTCTGTGCCTCTGAATACATTTCCCCACACTGTGCTCCCAGCACAAAATATAACTGCACACTGACACTCTTATGGAATATAACCTCCACACTCTCTGATTTTAGGAACTATAATCGCGACATGGTCCGACCTTATGAGCGCAAACAGCAATAACTGCTACACTCTCCAACCTTATGAGCTATAACATCTACATTGTGCATCCTTATTAGGTATAACCACCACACCGCCTGCTCTTATGAACCATGACCTATACCAGTGCTGGCGAACCTATAGTACGCGTGCCAGAGGGAGCATGCAGAGCCCTCCCGGTGGGCACGTGCGCCATTGCTGCAGCACTAGCGCTACTGGATCTACTGGAACGGGCCCGGCGGGTGAGAACTTTGAGCACATCTAGCTGAAGAGTATTACAGCCCACAAACTTGCTAGGCCCGTGAGCTGCAATACATGCTGCTGGCCAATCAGAGGCCAGCAGCTAGCAGCTGACGTCAGCCTACAAGTGACTTGGCGCAGGGCAGAGATGTCGCTAGGACGCTGGAGTCAGCTGCTGGCTACAGGAAAGAACGCTGCGCGGGAGAAGAAAGAAGGTGAGTAGGAGTGTTTATTATGTTTATTTTTTTTATTATGCCTCGAACAGGGGCACTGGGGGGGGGATATATGCATGGACTGGGGGAGGAAGCATATATACATGGACTGGGGGAGGGAGCATATATAAATGGACTGGGGGGGAGCATATATACATGGACTGAGGGGGAGCATATATACATGGACTGGGGGAGGGAGATTATATACATGGACTGGGGGAGGGAGCATATATACATGGACTGGGGGGGAGCATATATACATGGACTGGGGGGCATATATGCATGGACTGGGGGAGAATATATACATGGACTGTGGGGGCATATATGCATGGACTGGGGGAGAATATCTACATGGACTTGGGGGGGCATATATGCATGGACTGGGGGAGGGAGAATATATACATGGACTGGGGGGAGAGAGCATATATACATGGACTGGGAGAGGGAGAATATATACATGGACTGGGGGAGGGAGAATATATACATGGACTGGTGGGGGGGCACATATACATGTGTAACGACCAGAACGCCGGTCGAATGTGTATGAGGAATACGGTGCTGCTATGAATGACTCCGACCTTGTATAGTGGCAAATAACTTTCTTGATACTGGTCACAAAAATGACAGGGTTAAACAATTCTACAAAATATGGGCCACAACAGCCATTAACACAAAATACAAGTTATGCAGCCCGAGAGAGCCCAAGTGCCAATCTCTCGGGAATGAGCCAAACTACCCCTGGGCTATGCCGCTCCCACCCTTATTCAGTACAGGGCCTACCCAGGATGTTACGGCAGACGTGGCACATGGTCCTCCCAGGAATATAACCTTACACCCCCCCACACTAATACAATTGGATCTGGGTACCCTTGTTTTCCCCTTAGAGAACACTCATATATATTTAGCCAATGGATTACCTATACAGTGTACAATTTCTCTTCTTACAAGAGCAAAGAGAAATCTCTCAGACTTAATACATATACAAACAGTTAACAAATTAAACCTTTAATTAGACCCTGATCTCCGGCCACAGGGTTTGATCAGCTTCTCTTTCTCACCAATCTCTCCAGCACATCCTGGTGTCAGCAGGAATTAGAATCAATCTCAGTCTCAAAGTGTAGCTCACAACAGGGCTCCTTTGAAGTATCCACATGCACAGAGTCTTAGTGTACCAGATCCTTCACAATCTCTGGATCAAGCCTGATCAGTCCATCAGCAGTGATATACACCAGGCAGTTCTCAGCACTACTGGAATCACTAACTAGCTTTCCCTAACTGACTACACAGTTGGTGACCGGTCACATATCTCAGTTACTCACAAGTCACAGCTTCTTCTTGGACACACCGTCTGGCTGCAGTCTGTACAAGCTCTCCAACGTCACTCAGCATTCAGACGCATGTCGCCTTCTCATAGGACTTCCTGGATCTCTCTTTCCCGGGCTTTTTTACAGATCCCTGGGCTTTTTCTTTACCCTAATGGCTGGACTAAGTCATTGCAGGAGAAATGTACACTGTCATAAATATGAGCTCAATACTAGAAAGACATTTCAACATTAGTGTTGACCAAGCACTAAAATGCTCGGGTGCTCGAAGCTCGGGCCGAGCTCACCGTGATACTCGAGTGCTCGACCCGAGCAACGATCTCAATGTTAGTCTATGGGAGACCCGAGTATTTTTGCTGCGGCACCCCCGGCAGTCTTTTAAAAGCCTAACAAGTGCCAAAAACGATAGTGACAGTGCTCAAATGACATGGGGACAGCATGGGGATCACCCCAGGAAGCATTTCTGACCCCCAGGTCACTGCTGTCAACAACGTGGTCAGAGGTACTAAGCCACTGTTAAGGGCTCACAATAAAACATTCAAAAACGAAACTGAAAGTGCTTTCCTGTGAAATATGTTAAGGAAGTTCCTTTCCAGGGTAAAGGCTTGTGTATATGGTAAAATAAATAACCCCCCAAAAAATACTGCTCCACACCTTGGGCTATGTTCACAAGTAGGATTTTTCATGCGTTTTTGCACTTTTGTATTGCTTTCAACCGTGACAAATGCATTCACCGGGAAATGTCATTTTAACATTTTACAACCTTATCTGGCCATGTGCTGTGACACATGCATACAGTGCTGAAAAGACATGGGTACAGCATGGGGAAGACCCCTTGAAGCATATCTGACACACAGGTCACTGCCTAAAAGTGTGCCCATCAAAAGTTATCCTTGCCACATCAGAAGATGCAGACTTGCAACTATCCCCGTGCAAGTTCTTGTCCCAGGGCAGTGTTCAATTGTACCTCCCCCATTCCTTGCAATGCAAGCGGAAATATGCAGCCAACCAACCACCTACCCCAAGGCTGCAATACCATACTGCTTGCTTGCTTGTACTTGAAATTGGGCCTTTTAGGCATGTGGAGGCGGAATCTGGCCACCATGTCATGGCTGCGTTGGCGGCCTGGTATCCATACTCAGTCCCCAGCCGCCCGGCGGCCAGGTGTCCACACTCGGTCCCCAGCCGCCAGGGGGCGGCCGAGTGATGATACTCGGTCCCCAGCCGCCCCGCGGCCGGGTGTCCACACACGGTCCCCAGCCGCCTGGGGGCAGCCGGGTGTCCATAAACGGTCCCCAGCCGCCCCTATTTCTCCTTGGAACATTCCCCCACACACTTTTCTTAGCCCGGCCTGCTTTAGGGCAGCATTGGACGAGCCCACCAGAGAACCAGACTCCTCCGGTGGGTCCTGGCTTCTCCATCAGGGGAGTTGAGAGTGCCAAGGTGAGGAGCATGATGATGATGATAGAAGTTAGCATCTGCTTTGTTTTCTTGGAATGCAAGCGTAAGTGTGCAGCCTGCCACCCACCCACCCCCAGGCTGCAATACCATACTGCTTGCTTGTTGCACTTGAAATTGGGCCTTTTAGGCATGTGGAGGCGGAATGTGGCCACCACGTCATGGCTGCGTTGGCTGCCTGGTATCCACACTCAGTCCCCAGCCGCCCGGCGGCCGGGTGTCCACACTTGGTCCCCAGCCGCCAGGGGGCGACCGGGTGTCCATACTCGGTCCCAAGCCGCCCCGCGGCCGGGTGTCCACACATGGTCCCCAGCCGCCTGGGGGCAGCCGGGTGTCCATAAACGGACCCCAGCCGCACCTATTTCTCCTTGGAACCTCCCCCCACACACTTTCCTTTGCCCGGCCTGCTTTAGGGCAGCATTGGACGAGCCCACCAGAGAACCAGACTCCTCCGGTGGGCCCTGGCTTCTCCATCAGGGGAGTTGAGAGTGCCAAGGTGAGGAGCATGATGAAGAAGTTAGCATCTGTTTTGTTTTCTTGGAATGCCAGCGCATGTATGTAGTAGCGGCTAGGCCTGAGGTGGTCAGCGTTTTGGCGCATATCCTACCTCCTCCGAGGATTGCTGGATGTTTTCCTGCTACTATCCCAGTTCTATGACTCCCGTTAAAACAAAGCATCAGGTGATAAATGATGGATGAGGTAGTGGCAAAGGAGAAAGAGCAGGAGGAACAGGGACCATTCACATCAATATCAGGCCAGTCAACCACATATGTCTTGTAGGATATTTTTCTGTAACAAAAGGAGCGGTTCGGCTGCACAGTTATAGGGCATACAGTGAGTGCAATGCCTACCAAAAATTTTGAGGCACTCCAATGCCCCTTGGAAATGACATGGAGGTTCAGAGGGCCTTAACTAAACCGTTTTTTCAGTTTATAGCAACTGGGTCTCCTGTACACTGTTGGCCTAAGCAGTGAATGGAAGGCTGTCCAAAAATTATGAGGAACTGCAATGCCCCTTGAAACAGACGTGGATTACAGCGTACTAAAAACCTTCTACCCATTATTGGGGAGTGGGTCTCCCTTAGTTTTCGCTTTTGCATTGAAAAGCAAAAGCTGACTAAAATTAGTAGGAAATGCAATGCCCGTTGGAAGAGTCATGGAGGTTAGAGGTAATTAAAAAGAACATTTCAATGCCCCTTGGAAGAGCTGTGGAGTTCAGAGTGGCTTAAGAAGATGCTTTTAATGCCCTTTTGAAGAGACGTGGAGGTCACAGTAGCTTAACAAGACGGTTTTAATGCCCCTCGGAAAAGACGTGGAGGTCCCAGTAGCTTAACAAGACAGTTTGAATGCCCTTTGGAAGAGACGTGGAGGTCACAGTAGCTTAACAAGATGGTTTTAATGCCCCTCGGAAAAGTGGTGAAGGTCCCAGTAGCTTAACAAGACATTTTTAATGCCCCTTACAAGAGCCATACAGTACAGCATCTTAAAAACATTATTCCCATTATTGGGGAGTGTGTCTCCCATAATATTTGCTTATGCCTTCCAAGCAAAAGCTGCCAAAAATTAGGACGGAGGAACTTGCAATGCCCCTTACAAGAGCCATGCAGTACAGCATATTACAAACATTATTCCCATGATTGGGGATTGGGTCTCCCATAGTATTTGCTTATGCCTTCCAAGCAAAAGCTGCCAAAAATTAGGACGGAGGAACTTGCAATGCCCCTTACAAGAGCCATACAGTACAGCATCTTAAAAACATTATTCTCATGATTGGGGAGTGGGTCTCCCGTAGTATTTGCTTATGCCTTCCAAGCAAAAGCTGCCAAAAATTAGGACGGAGGAACTTGCAATGTCCCTTACAAGAGCCATGCAGTACAGCATATTACAAACATTATTCCCATTATTGGGGAGTGGGTCTCCCATAGTCTTTGCATATGCCTTCCAAGCAAAAGCTGCCAAAAATTGGGAGGAAATGCAATGCCCGTTCGAAGAGTCGTGGAGGTTTTACTGCCCCTCGGAAAAGTGGTGGAGGTCCCAGTAGCTTAACAAGACGCTTTTAATGCCCCTCAGAAGAGACGTGGAGGTCGCAGTAGCTTAATAAGATGGTTTTAATGCCCCTCAGAAGAGACGTGGAGGTCCCAGTAGCTTAACAAGACGCTTTTAATGCCCCTCAGAAGAGACGTGGAGGTCCCAGTAGCTTAACAAGATGGTTTTAATGCCCCTTGGAAAAGTGGTGGAGGTCCCATAGCTTAACAAGATGCTTTTAATGTCCCTCAGAAGAGATGTGGAGGTCGCAGTAGCTTAACAAGACGGTTTTAATGCCCCTCAGAAGAGACGTGGATGTCCCAGTAGCTTAACAAGACGCTTTTAATGCCCCTCGGAACAGTGGTGGAGGTCGTAGTAGCTTAAAAAGACGCTTTTAATGCCCCTCGGAAAAGTGGTGGAGGTCGTAGTAGCTTAACAAGATGCTTTTAATGCCCCTTACAAGAGCCATACAGTACAGCATATTAAAAATATTATTCCCATTATTGGGGAGTGGGTCTCCCACAGTCTTTGCTTATGCCTTCCAAGCAAAAGCTGACAAAAATAAGGACAGAGGAACTTTCAATAATGGCAACACGGACCACGGTCACCCTGGTGGTATAGTGGTGTTGGAGGCTGAGGATAAGGAGAAGAACATAAAACAGCCGAAATGAGGAAGCGTATACCCATGTGTGGGTGTGAAGTGGTACATGTGAATACACCTCCCGAAAAAACACAGTGGATTTGACTTTATGTTACTCTGCTGTCATTTGGTGGTGATGAGAAGTCTGGCCCAATCCAGCCCTTGTTCACTTTGATAAGGGTCAGCTTGTCAGCATTGTCAGTTGACAGGCGAGTGCGCTTATCAGTTATAATTCCCCCAGCGGCACTAAAAACACGCTCCGATAACACGCTAGCGGCAGGGCAGGCCAGGACCTCCAAGGCGTGTCCAGCTTGGATACCCAATAATTAAAAGGCACAGAGGAATCACGGAGGGCGCTGGTAAGGTCGGCAAGGTACTCCCTCACCATCTTTTGAAACTTTCCACTCCTTGTGAGAGTACCCCACGCCACAGGGCCTGTAAGCTGGGCGGGTCTCAGAAAACTGTCCCAGAACGTTGACAGTGTTCCCCTGCCTCTGCTGGATTGGAGTTGCCTCTCTCTCGCTTGTACGCCTTGGTTGGTCAACGAACTGTGACCTCTGCTGCTAGCGTGTTCAGATGGGAACTTTTTTAACAGTTCTGCAGCCAGGGCCTTCTTGTACTGCCCCATTTTTGTAGACCTCTCCACCTCAGGAATAAGAGAGTGAAAGTTCTCCTTGTAGCGGGGGTCTAAAAGTGTCACCAACCAGTAATGACTGTCACCCAACATTTTGACAACGCGAGGGTCACGGTTAAGGCAGCATAACATAAAGTCAGCCATGCGTGCCAGACTGGTAATGGGCAAGACTTCCGTGTCCTCACCAAGATGACGACTGACCATGCTCTCCTCCTCCTCCCCCCTGTCCTCAGGCCACCCATGCTGAACCGACGGTATAACAGTTGTACAGGTACTACCGTCTACAGCGCATGATACAAGCTCCTGTTCTTCCTCCTCCTCCTCCTCCTCACCCTCATTGTCCCCCAATGTTGGGATGAGATGAGGCTGGGCTGTGTGTAATCGACCGCTACGGCTTCTTGATCCATCTCATCAATCTCTGGCTGCAATGCCTCCTCTTTAATTCTCTGCAGAGAGCGTTGCAAAAGACAGACAAATGGAATACTGATGCTAATGATGGCGTCATCACCACTCACCATCTGGGTGGACTCCTCAAAGTTTGTCAAGATGGTACAGATGTCAGACATCCAGGTCCACTCCTGAGGTCTTATGTGTGGAGTCTGACCTGAATATCGACGGCCTTGTTGCAGCTGGTACTCAACAACTGCTCTCTTCTGCTCACAAATCCTTTGCAACATGTGGAGGGTAGAGTTCTAACGTGTGGGGACATCACACACCAGTCGGTGTGCCGGAAGCTGCAAACGCTGCTGCAACACAGCAAGGGCGGCGGAAGCTGTAGCTGACTTGCGAAAATGAGCTGACAGGTGGCATACTTTGACGAGCAGATCTGGCAACTCGGGGTACGATTTAAGAAACCGCTGAACCACGAGGTTAAGCACATGAGCCAGGCATGGTACTTGTGTGATCTCGCCTCGCCTCAGTGCCGCCCCCAGGTTACGGCCATTGTCACACACGACCATGCCTGCATGTAGGTTCAGCAGTCTCAGCCACAGATCTGCCTGCTCTTTCACAGCTGTCCACAACTCACAAGCAGTGTGAGGTTTCTCACCTAAGCTTATGAGTTTCAGCACAGCGTGTTGCTGCTTGGCGGAGGCAGTACTGCAGTGCTTCCAGCTTGTAACTGATGTGGTGATATCTGAGATGGAGGCTGAACATGAGGAGGAGGAGGAGGATGATGCGCAGGAGCTGTACACTGTGGGTGCAACTCTGACTGACATAGGGCCCGCAATCCTCGGAGTGGGGAGGATGTGTTCGGTCCCAAGGTCCGACTGGGTCCCGGCTTCCACTATGTTTACCCAGTGTGCCGTCAGGGAGATGTACCATCCCTGGCAAGAAGCACTTGTCCACGTGTCCGTTGTCAGGTGGACTCTCCCAGTAACTGCGTTGTTGAGGGCATGGCAGATGTTTTGGGACACGTGCTTGTGTAGTGCGGGGATGGCACACAGGGCAAAATAGTGTCGGCTGGGGACCGAGTACCGAGGGACGGCCACCGCCATAAGGTTGCGGAAGGATTCCGTCTCCAGCCTAAAAGGCAGCATTTCCAATGCAAGCAGTCGTGAAATGTGCGAATTTAGGACTGTGGCCTGTGGGGCGTTAGCTGCGAATTTCCGCTTTCGTTCAAAGGTCTGGGATATGGACAATTGAACGCTGCGGTGGCACGTGGATGTGGATGTTGATGCTGTTTCTTGAGAAACTGCCATAACAAGTGAAGACTGAGAGGAGGGGGCATCTTTGCATGCAGTATGGACAGGCGATTGCCTTGCACACACAACAGGGGGTTCTATTGCACGCACAACAGCGGAAGAAGCAGTGGTGACACCCGCTGACACTGGTCGTGGACCCTGGGGTTCGCCCCACAAAGTCAGGTGCTTTGCTGCCATGTGCCTGATCATGCTGGTGGTGGTCAGGCTGGTAGTTTTGTCACCCCTGCTGATGCTGGCACGGCAGGTGGTACAAATGGCCTTTTTGGGGTTATCAGTAGAGTCTTTAAAAAAATTCCAGACTCTGGAAGACCTACCGGTTGTACTGGCAACGTCCCTCGTGTTGGTTTTACGGGGAACTGTTGCCCGCCTTCTGTCTGTGGCCACCACACTGCTTCTTCCTGCCTGTTGGGGTACTCTGCCTCCCTCCCCCTGTGTGCTGCTGGCCTCACTCTGCATGTCCTTCTGCCACGTTGGGTCAGTTACTAGATCATCCACCACCTCCTCCTCTTCCACTTGCGCACCACGATCCTTCTCACTTCCTGGCAATTGTGTCTCGTCATCGTCCACCTCTTGTGACAAATTGCCAGCGTCGACTTCCTGTGGTCGTGGCTGTTCAAATATTTGGGCATCGCTACATGGGATCTCCTCTTCCACGACTTCAAGCGGAGCAGGCGAGGGGCACAAATCTGGAAATGGACCAGTGAACAGCTCTTCAGAGTGTCCAAGTGTGGGATCAGTTGCTGTCTGACGACACTCGGCATGGTGGGAGGAAGGAGCATCAGGGTAAGGAGGAGTATGCGGTTGAGACTCACGGCTACTAAGAGTCGACCGTGTGGAAGACAGGCCGGAGGTGGTGGTGCCCAGGTAACTGGAAGTATTATCTGCTATCTAATTAATAACCTGTTCACACTGATCAGTTCGCAATACTGGTGTTGTTCTGTGCTTCCCTAGTAATTCGGTCAAGAAGTGGGAGCGAGAAGATGTGGCTGTTGGTTGTGGCACATTTTCACCTTGGCCACGGCCCCGTCCTCTGCACACACCATCACCAGAACGTTCACTTCCACGTCCCTTGCCACACGCCTTCCCCATTGTAAAGGAAGTAAAATAGCTTACACTATCAATGGAAAAAGCGTAATAAAAAGTAGATTAGAACCGTGGAAGTGGAAAACCACAGTTCTATTTCTCTGGCCTACACCCGACTCTTTTAAACAATCTGAGCAATCAGGGAGAAACTATTACTGTTTTTCTTTATGGAAAAAATACCAAAAGCTGAATAATAGAGATTTCTTACTGTGGAACAGCAAAACCACAGTTATAATTTACTGGTGTATACCAGACTTTTTTAAATATTTATATTTGCGGCTGAACAGTGAGCGACACACTCAAACTATTTTTTTTTAGATACAAATTGCCCAAAAGTGGATAATACAGAGGTTTGAACTGTGGAACTGCAAAACCACACTTGTATTTCTCGGGCCTACACCAGACTATTTTCAACAGATATATTTGTGTCTGAACAATCAGGAGACACTATTATTTATTTTTTACGGCAAAAAATGCCAAAAGCAGGATAATAGAGATTTTTTACTGTGGAACAGCAAAACCACAGTTATAATTTACTGGTGTATACCAGACTGTTTTAAATATATATATTTGCGGCTGAACAGTGAGCGACACACTCAGACTGTTTTTTTTAGATACAAATGGCCCATGGAACTGCAAAACCACACTTCTATTTCTCTGACCTACACCAGATTATTTTCAACAGATATATTTGTGTCTGAAAAATCAGAGACACACTTTTTTTTTTGGGGGGGGGGGCACCAAAAGGTTAATAAGACTGGTATTTGTACAGTGTGAAGGAGGAAAAAAAAAGAGGATTTAGTTGAAAAAAAAAAGATTTTTCCTGGCCCCCGAGACATGGAGCTAAGTCCAGCAATTTCAGCAACAGGAGCACACAGGACTGTAATGCAGCGTTTGCTGGTATAACCACTGCGTCTCCTATACAGCCTGCCTGCCTGCCTGCTATCTGGGATGGATATTAGTCCTGAGAAGGACTGTTTGTTTGATCTGGCAGCCTTTACAGACCCTACACTAACTATTTCGCAGGATATATCTCTCCCTAAATCAGCAGCGCTGTCCCTACACTGTCTGATCCGGAGCAACTGTGTCCAAGATGACGGCGCCTGGTTTTAAATACTCGAGTTGACGCTGTGCGGCCAGCCAATCACTGCAATGCCCACAAACAACATGGCTGTGACTGGCTGGCAATCCCTGCATGTTCATTGGCTCTGTAAAGAGCGCCAAACATGCAGGGCGGATACCCGAGCTCCCGCCCGAGTAACCCGGAAATGCTCAGTGCTCGCCGAACATCCCGAGTAGCGTGATGCCGGGCGAGTACCGAGCAGTGTCGAGCATGCTCGCTCAACACTAGTCAACATGTTACACTCCACCCCACTTACAATTTGGCGTCCTGACAAATGGTTTCATACCACTCATATGTAACACATACTCCTCAGGATTATATCGTATCGGGGGAACACCAGCTGTGCTCCTCTCCGATCTTCGCAAACCAGTACCTGCCGAGCTCGATGAAAGGTCTACCGCATCTAGTGGAACAGTAACACCAGGGGCGGTGTCGGGAACACCTGGAACTTGCGCTATCGGACTCTGCACGTCCGATGGTCTCACCCCGAAGTCATCCCAACAGTCGCATTCAACATTGCTCGGTGCAACTGCCGTAGGTGGCGCAGGTGACTCAGGGTGACAGGCAGGTGTGTCTGGCATACACCTCTTTAGCCAGTTCCGGTGCATTGTGCGACGGGGTCCAATGCACCCTTCGGGAACCACTGTGTACACACTTCCCCCTGGGAATACTCTTTCTACTACTGTGTAGGGCGTTTCCTCCCACCTGTCGCTCAACTTCCCTCCCGGACGCGTGACTCGCACTAGCACCTTATCACCCACCCAGAACTCATCTAGGTGCACCGGTCCCCGATCTCGGTGGGGATGATCCTGCACACAGTCTTTTACTATGCGGTGGATTTCACGCAACCTTCGGCGATGATCCTGGACCCACTCACTGGCTGTACGATATTCTGGTTCATTGGGTACAGTGAGACTAAGTTCTTCAATCTCTCGCCCAGGCCGACCGAACATCATCGAGTACGGAGTGAATCCTATGGTGCTATGTACCCGATTGTTATAGGCCCACATAAGTTCTGGGAGGAACTCAGTCCATCGCTCCTTCTGTCTCTGTTCAAGCGTTCTCAGCATCTGGAGCAAGGTTCGGTTGAACCGTTCACAGGCCCCATTTCCCTGCGGATGGTAGGGCGTTGTCCGGGATTGCTGAATCCCATAGACTTGAAGCAACTCCGTTATGAGCTGACCTTGGAAGCAAGCACCTTGATCTGAATGTATCCTTTGAGGACACCCATAAACCTGGATGAAATGCTTACAAATTGCCTCCGCTGCAGACTTAGCAGTCTGATCCTTGGTTGAGACAGCGACGGCAAACTTAGTAAAGTGATCAGTCATGACCAGACATGACTGATGACCACTTCTGGCGTACCCAATTGACAAATAATCCACCATTAGCACTTCCAGTGGGGCAGATGTCACGATTGTCTGGACAGGAGCCCTCTGCTCTTGGGACTTATTCAGCTCACATGCCCGGCACCTACCACACACCTCTCTCACAACTTCTTCTAAGCCAGGCGTGTACACATACTGGTGCAGCCAACGATAAGTCTTCTCAGGCCCGAAATGTGCACCCCGCGTATGAGCTTCCTGGGCAATGTCCGGAGCCACTGAAGCTGGAATTACTACCTGCCAACGGTACCCCAGCAACGCTGCTATGTAGATCCAGCGATACAGTATCCCCTCCGCTATGACCAATCGATCCCACTGCCTTAGCAGCTTTTGTTCTTTGGCACCCAGCCGGGCTCTTGCTCTCCCATCTGGCCAGGACTTTTGACTCAGCCATTTCTTTGCTCGTGACAGTTCGGAGTCTGCGTCCTGTAACTCAGCCCACTCTTGACGAGTCTTGCCCAGCAACGTGGCGACCCGTGTCGCCACCCCACTTGAACGTGCCACGTCCACGAACACAGGCAATCGCCTCAAATCAGGGATCTCAGTATCCTCGAAGTCTTCATCCACCCCATGCTCGGGTGCGCCTCAGCTCACTCGTGATAATGCGTCAGTATTGGAGTTCTCTTTACCCAAACAGAACCGAATCCGGTAATTAAACTTGGACATCCGAGCTTCCCATCTCTGCTCCAGGGCTCCAAGCTTAGCGTTTTCCAAGTGTGCAAGCGGATTATTGTCAATCATCACGAGAATCACAGAACCAGCCAGATACTCTGCAAACTTCTCAGTCATGGCCCACACCAGGGCCAACATCTCCAGCTTAAACAAGCTGTAATTGTCCGGATTGCGCTCGGTGTCCCATAGAGACCAGCTAGCATACGCGATGACCCTCTCACACCCATCTTGTTCTTGGGCTAACACAGCTCCCAGACCATGGAGACTTCCATCCGTGTACAGGGTGAATGGTTGGTCAAAGCGAGCATACGCCAATAAAGGTGCCTATACAAGGGCAGCCCTGACCCGATCAAATGCCTGTTGCTGTCGGTCAGTCCACCGAATTGGCTGATTCTTGGGCCCCTGTGCTGTCCCTCTCAACAACTCATTCAGTGGTTTAGCCACCTTAGCAAAGTCCTTCACAAACCAACGGTAGTATCCAGCTAAACCAAGGAACGCTCGTACTTCTCTCACGGTCTTGGGACGGGGCCACTCCTGAATGGCCTCAATTTTACTCAGTGCTGGTCGCACACCCTCAGCAGACACTACATGCCCCAGATACTCGATCTGTGTCTGGAACAAGTGACATTTCCTTGGCTTGATCTTAAGTCCATTGTCTCTCAGTAGGTGCAACACTTGCCGGATCTTCTTCAGGTGATCGTCGAACGAATCTCCAAATATAATCACATTATTCAAATAGATCAACACAGACTCGAAATTGTAATCGCCCAAGCAGTATTCCATTAACCCCTGAAATGTTCCTGGAGCATTGGACAGTCCGAAGGGCATTCGATTAAATTCGTACAGTCCCATTGGCAAGATAAATGCTGTCTTCTGATGATCTAGAGCTGCCACGGGCACCTGCCAGTAGCCACTGGCCAGGTCAAGAGTGGAGAAGTACTTCGCCTTTCCCAGGGCAGACAGGGATTCCTCGATCCGGGGCAATGGGTAGGAGTCACGTACTGTGTGCGCATTTAGCTTACGGTAATCAACACAAAACCGTATGGTCCCATCCTTTTTCCGGACCAGCACGACCAGTGCGGCCCAAGGATTTTGACTCAGCCGGAACACCCCATTATCCAGCATCTAAGCCAGCATTCCTTTGACCTCCTGATAAAGACTCGGTGGGATCTGGCGATATCTCTCCCGAATTGGGGGGGTGTTTCCCGTGGGTATCTCATGCTCCACAGCCTTGGTGCAACCAAAGTCTTCATCTCCCCTGGAGAAGGCAGCCTGATATTCCCACAGCGCAGCTTCCAGTCTGCGAGCCTGTTCGGAAGTCAACTGGGACTCATCTACTCCCATGATTTCCATAATCCTTCTGCCATTCCACTCAGGCGTGGGGGATTCTTCAGCTGTCGTCTGCATAGACAGGGTCCAGGCAGTTCGGCGGTCTGCCCTCAGTGTGAACTGACTTTTGGGGATGACTCCTTCACCACACACATACACATCAGCCAGCTTCGTGCCCACTGCGAGAGTCACCTCATGATTCTGCAGATTCAGACATCTCACTGGTACACTTCCATCTTGCACAATGGCCAATGTTCGGGCTATCATCGGGCTATCCGTATCTTCTGACCGTCCTACCGGTTCCAGAATTACCTCCACACCATTCAGTTTCCTGTGCGTCCCTACCAGCATCAACACAAGATTCTCTTGACCTGGAGCGATTACAATGGCAGACCCGCGTGGGACATACACCGCTCCCACTGCTCTTCCTTCAGCCGAACTCTTTTGAATGCCGCACGAACGGACCACCTGTTGCAGGGCCCTCTGAGTGGCTTTGTGGGGTGTCGCTTGTTTCCAGTATCTCGGACCATCGCGCTCAAACAAAAGGGAGTCCAGTTCACTCAGGATATTCATTCCCAGAACCACCGGGAGATTCGGCCTCGCCTGAGTCTTCACAAGCACCACTCCTTTGGTTCCCAACTCCTGGCCGCACAGCTGTACTCTCATCCAAGCAATGCCTGCCACTGGAATTTCTTCATTATTAGTGGCCTTCAACCTTAGCAGGTGTCCTGACTCCGTTTTGACAGTCTCTTCGAAGTGCGTCTTGAAAAATTCCATCGGCATGGTCGTCACCTCCGATCCGGTATCCGCCAAGCACGCCACCTTCTTTCCTGCAAACTGCACATCCAACGTGGGACTCTCTGCAATCAGATACTCGGAACAGACATTGGGCGCTGATTTTCGTTCCTGCCTCGCCGTATGCCCAACTACAGCGAAGGCCTCTCTTTTACCGATGGCGGGACTTCAGCTGGCAGACTCCTCGGGCAGTACCGCTGCATATACCCCAGTTCTCGGCATCGCCAACATTGAACTGGTCTTCTTGCCCTACCTCCGGATGCCTCAGGTCTAGGAGCAGTTGGCGTCCTTCCTGAGGTATAGGGGGGTTGACCATAAAGGGGAATAGAGGGGTTCGTCAAGGCTGAGCATATCAGAGGCGTCCCCCGAACTTGCATCTGTTGTACCTGTTCTGTCAGGTTTTCTACGGTTTTCTGCAAAGAAGCCAGCTGTGCCTGAACAGGGTCTGGTCTCGGCTCTCTGGTGTTAGCTACTTGCAGGCTACTCCACTGCAAAGCATGCTTCACTTTCAAAGTCCGTGCTACCGCCTCTTCCTGTATTTCGGCATAGGTGACACCAGGGGTATTCCGCGCCTTCAGCAACAATTCGCTCCTTAGTGCCTCACTCCGTATCCCCTCGATGAACTGATCCCGAAGAATGCTGTCAAGATCGGCTTCAGTACCCACCGTTACAGGCGACTTCTTTTTGATCTCCTGATGCAATTCCTCCAGCGCTATAGCATACTAGATCAGGCTTTCTCCGTCTCTCTGGGTCCGGGCGAAAAACTGTACTCATAGTTGCCCTGCTGCCACCACGTGATCAAATGCTTTCTCTAGCATCCGGATGATGTTGTCGACCGTCTTTCGCCTATCCTCGGATTTTAACAAGACAACTTTGCGGGCATCCCCCTCCAGAGCATTCAGCGCGACTTCAGGTTGCAGCTGAGAGCTGACACCGTGCAAGGCAATGGCATTCTTCAACCTGCCTACACAATCACTGAACAGCAAGTTATACCCATCAAACTTGGCCAGGTGGTTAAGTAGTGCACCTGCTGCAGACCAACCAACTAACCGGTCTCTACTGGTCACAACGGGAGTAGGGGGGTGGAGTACTACAGCGGACGCGGCAACACCTTCTGCGCTACTGTCACCATTCACGGCGAGCACCGTATCCGGCCGAATACGCCAAGATGTAAAGACTGGAACGCCGGTCGAATGTGTATGAGGAATACGGCGCTGCTATGAATGACTCCGACCTTGTATAGTGGCAAATAACTTTCTTTATACTGGTCACAAAAATGACAGGGTTAAACAATTCTATAAAATATGGGCCACAACAGCCACTAACACAAAATACAAGTTATGCAGCCCGAGAGAGCCCAAGTGCCAATCTCGCGGGAATGAGCCAAACTACCCCTGGGCTATGCCGCTCCCACCCTTATTCAGTACAGGGCCTACCCAGGATGTTACTGCGGACGTGGCACGGGGTCCTCCCAGGAATATAACCTTACACCCCCCTCCCACACTAATACAATGGGATCTGGGTACCCTTGTTTTCCCCTTAGAGAACACTCATATATATTTAGCCAACGCGTTACCTATACAGTGTACAGTTTCTCTTCTTACAAGAGCAAAGAGAAATCACTCAGACTTAATACATATACAAACAATTAACAAACTAAACCTTTAATTAGACCCTGATCTCCGGAAACAGGGTTTGATCAGCTTCTCCTTCTCACCAAGCTCTCCAGCACATCCAGGTATCAGCAGGAATTAGAATCAATCTCAGTCTCAAAGTGTAGCTCACAACAGGGCTCCTTTGTAGTATCCACGTGCACAGAGTCTTAGTGTACCAGATCCTTCACAATCTCTGGATCAAGCCTGATCAGTCCATCAGCAGTGATATACACCAGGCAGTTCTCAGCACTACTGGAATCACTAACTAGCTTTCCCTAACTGACTACACAGTTTGTGACCGGTCACATATCTCAGTTACTCACAAGTCACAGCTTCTTCTTGGACACACCGTCTGGCTGCAGTCTGTACAAACTCTCCAACATCACTCAGCATTCAGACACATGTCGCCTCCTCATAGGATTTCCTGGATCTCTCTTTCCCGTGCTTTTTTACAGATCCCTGGGCTTTTTCTTTACATGTTTCTTGCTGACCCCTATTGGGCAGACTAAGTCATTGCAGGAGAAATTTACACTGTCATAAATAAGAGCTCATTACTAGAAAGACATGTCAACATGTTACACAAGGACTGGGGGAGAGCATACTGTATATACATGGACTGGGGGGAGAGAGCATATATACATGGACTGGGGGAGGGAGCATAAATACATGGACTGGGGGAGGGAGCATATATACATTAGCTGGGGGAGGGAGAATATATACATGGACTGGGGGAGGGAGAATATATACATGGACTGGGGGGGCACTATGTATGCATGGACTAAGGGGGGAACATATATACATGGACTGGGGGGCATATATGCATGGACTGGGGGAGGGAGAATATATATATATGGACTTGGGGGGCATATATGCATGGACTGGGGGAGAGAGGATATATACATGGACTGGGGGAGGGAGAATATATACATGGACTGGGGAGGGAGAATATATACATGGACTGGGGGAGGGAGAATATATACATGGACTGGGGGAGGGAGAATATATACATGGACTGGGGGAGGGAGAATATATACATGGACTGGGGAGGGAGAATATATACATGGATGGGGGAGCATATATACATGGACTGGGGGGGCATATATACATGGACAGGGGGGAGAGAGCATATATACATGGACTGGGGGATGGAGCATATATAAATGTACTGGGGGAGGGAGAATATATGCATGGACTGGGGCAGGGAGAATATATACATGGACTGGGGGGCATATATGCATGGACTGTGGGGGCTTATATACATGGACTTGGGGAGGGAGAATAAATACATGGACTGGGGGGAGAGAGCATATATACATGGATTGGGGGAGGGAGAATATATACATGGACTGGGGGGGCATATATGCATGGACTGGCGGGGCATATATGCATGGACTGGGGGGGCATATATGCATGGACTGGGGGAGGGAGCATATATACATGGAATGGGGGAGGGAACATATATACATGGACTGGGGGAGGGAACATATATACATGGACTGGGGGAGGGAGAATATATACATGGACTGGGGAGGGAGAATATATACATGGACTGGGGGAGAGAGAATATATACATGGACTGGAGGGGGAGCATATATATATATATGGACTGGGGGGAGCATATATACATGGACTGGGGGAGAGAGCATATATACATGGACTGGGGGGCCATATATGCATGGACTGGGGGGGCATATATGCATGGATTGGGGGGGCATATATGCATGGACTGGAGGAGGGAGCATATATACATGGACTGGGGGAGGGAACATATATACATGGACTTGGGGAGGGAGAATATATACATGGACTGGGGGAGGGAGAATATATACATGGACTGGGGGAGGGAGAATATATACATGGACTGGAGGGGGAGCATATATATATATTGACTGGGGTAGGGAGCATATATACATGGACTGGGGGGAGAGAGCATATATACATGGACTGGGGGAGGGAGAATATATACATGGACTGGGGGGAGAAAGCATATATACATGGACTGGGGGAGGGAGAATGTATACATGGACTGGGGGAGGGAGAATATATACATGGACTGGGGCAGGGAGAATATATACATGTACTGGCGGGGCATATATGCATGGACTGTGGGGGCTTATATACATGGACTTGGGGAGGGAGAATATATACATAGACTGGGGGGAGAGAGCATATATACATGGACTGGGGGAGGGAGAATATATACATGGACTGGGGGGGCACCATATATGCAAGGACTAAGGGGGGAGCATATATACATGGACTGGGGGGCATATATACATGGACAGGGGGGAGAGAGCATATATACATGGCCTGGGGGAGGGAGCATATATACATGTACTGGGGGAGGGAGAATATATACATGGACTGGGGCAGGGAGAATATATACATTGTCTGGGGGGGCATATATGCATGGACTGTGGGGGCTTATATACATGGACTGGGGGAGGGAGAATATATACACGGACTGGGGGAGGGAGAATATATACATGGACTGGGGGAGGGAGCATATATACATGTACGGGGGGAGGGAGAATATATACATGGACTGGGGGAGGGAGAATATATACATGGACTGGGGGGAGAGAGCATATATACATGGACTGGGCGAGGGAGAATATATACATGGTCTGGGGGAGGGAGAATATCTACATGGACTGGGGGGGCACCATATATGCATGCACTAAGAGGGGAGCTTATATACATGCACTGGGGGGGCATATATGCATGGACTGGGGGAGGGAGAATATATACATGGACTGGGGAAAGGAGAATACATACAGTACATGGACCTGGGGGGGGAGCATATATACATGGGGGAGGGAGAATATATACATGGACTTTGGGAGGGAGAATATATACATGGACTGGGGGGGCATATATACATGGACTGGGGGAGGGAGAATATAAACATGGACTGGGGGGGCACCATATATGCATGGACTAAGAGGGGAGCTTATATACATGCACTGGGGGGCATATATGCATGGACTGGGGGGGCATATATGCATGGACAGGGGGAGGGAGCATATATACATAGACTGGGGGAGGGAGAATATATACATGGACTGGGGAGAGAGCATATATAGATGGACTGGGGGAGGGAGCATATATACATGGACTGGGGGAGGGAGCTTATATACATGAGCTGGGGGAGGGAGAATATATACATGGACTGGGGGAGGGAGGATATATACATGGACTAAGGGGGGAACATATATACATGGACTGGGGGGGCATATATGCATGGACTGGGGGGCATATATGCATGGACTGGGAGAGGGAGCATATATTCATGGACTGGGGGAGGGAGAATATATAGATGGACTGGGGGGAGAGAGCATATATACACGGACTGGGGGAGGGAGAATATATACATGGACTGGGGAGGGAGAATATATACATGGGCTGGGGGGCATATATACATGGACTGGGGGAGGGAGAATATATAAATGGACTGGGGGAGAGAGCATATATACATGGACTGGGGGAGGGAGAATATATACATGGACTGGGGGAGGGAGAATATATACATGGACTGGGGGGGCACCATATATGCATGGACTAAGAGGGGAGCTTATATTCATGCACTGGTGGGGCATATATGCATGGACTGGGGGGGCATATATGCATGGACTGGGGGAGGGAGCATATGTACATGGCCTGGGTGAGGGAGCATATATACATGGACTGGGGGAGGGAGAATATATACATGGACTGGGGTAGGGAGAATATATACATGGACTGGGGGGAGCATATATACATGGACTGGGGGGGAGCATATATATATGGACTGGGGGGGAGAGAGCATATATACATGGACTGGGGGGAGGGAGAATATATACATGGACTGGTGGGGAGAGAGCATATATACATGGACAGGGGGAGGGAGAATATATACATGGACTGGGGGAGGGAGAATATATACATGGACTGGGGGGGTACCATATATGCATGGACTAAAAGGGGAGCATATATACATGGACTGTGGGCATATTTGCATGGACTGGGGGAGGGAATATATGCATGGACTGGGGAGGGAGCATATATACATGGACTGGGGGAGGGAGAATATATATATGGACTGGGGAAGGGAGAGTATATACATGGACTGGGGGGGAGAATATATACATGGACTGGGGGGGAGCATATATACATGGACTGGGGGGAGCATATATACATGGACTGGAGGGAGCATATACATGGACTAGGGGGAGAGAGCATATATACATGGACTGGGGGAGGGGGCATATATACATGGACTGGGGGAGGGAGAATATATACATGGACTGGGGGTAGAGAGCATATATAAATGGACTGGGGGAGGGAGAATATATACATGGACTGGGGGGGGAGCATATATTCATGGACTGGGAGGGAGAATATATACATGGACTGGGGGAGGGAGCATATATACATGGACTGGGGAGCGAGTATATATAAATGGACTGCGGGGGAGAATATATACATGGACTGGGGGAGGGAGCATATATACATGGACTAGGGGGGGCATATATACATAGATTGGGGGGGCATATACACAAGAATGAGCGGAGGGCAGCATATATACAAGGATGAGGACCGGGAGGCATATATACAAGAATGAAGGGAGGGAGCATTTATACCAGGATGAGGGCAGGGTAGCATATATACAAGCAGGCTCGAACTGGCCTGGCGGGGTGCCGGGAAATTTCCCAGTGGGCCCCGGGCCCCCTGCAGAGAAGACAGGAGAATTTTTTTCAAAAAAGGAAAAAAAAAAGTGGTCGCGGGCCCTTTAAAGGCGCGTACACGCCCTCTCACCGCCGCGATGCCCAGGACAGTAGCGGGAGGGGCCTGGAAGCAGAAGAGCCGAAGAGCAGAGCAGGGGCTGCACGGCAGCGTCACACTCAGCAGACAGGGCCGCACGTCTGCTGAAAGTGACGTCACAGCGCGCCCTGCACTGCAGTCTCCCGCCTTAGGAGCGCGTCTGTACTGTACAGGTAGTGTAATATTTGTTTGTGTTTGTATGAATTTTTGTGTATATGCTGCCGGCATTTGTGTGTATATGCCTGTGTGTGTGTATATATGCCTGTGTGTGTGTGTATGCATGTGTATATATGCCTGTGCGTGTGTGTATATGCCTGTGTGTGTGTATATGCCTGTGTGTGTGTATATGCCTGTGTGTGTATATGCCTGTGTGTGTATATATATATGCCTGTGTGTGTATATATGCCTGTATGTGTGTGAATATATGCCTGTGTGTGTGTGTATATATGCCTGTATGTGTATATATGCCTGTGTGTGTATGTATATATGCCTGTGTGTGTGTATATATGCCTGTGTGTGTATATGCCTGTGTGTGTATATGCCTGCATGTGTGTGTATGCCTGTGTGTGTATGCCTGTGTGTGTATATGCCTGTGTGTGTATATGCCTGTGTGTGTGTATATGCCTGTGTATATGCCTGCCTGCGTGTGTGTGTATATGCTTGCATGTGTGTACAGTGTGTGTGTGTTTATATATGCCTGTGTGTATATATGCCTGTGTGTGTATATGCCTGTGTGTGTGTATATGCCTGTGTGTGTATATGCGTGTGTGTGTGTATATGCCTACGTATATGCCTGCCTGCATGTGTGTGTGTGTATATGCTTGCATGTGTGTACAGTGTGTGTGTGTATATGCCTGCATGCGTGTGTGTACTGTATATGCCTGCATGCGTGTGTGTGTATGTATTTGAGTGCCTGCATGTCTACGTGTGTATATGTGTCTTTACACGTGTGTGCGTGCTTCCCTGCGTGTCTGCATTTTTGTGTGTGATTGTCTAAGTGTGTCTGTGCATGACTGCGTGTGCATTTCTGTGTGTGCTTCCCTGTGTGTGTACGTGTCCCCATTTCTGTGACTATGTGTATCTGTGTGTATATTAGGGCTCTTTCACATGTCCTGATATTTATGGGACTGGAGATATCCGTGTCCACCTGTGTGTCATCCATGTGACACATACTGGTGCTTGGGAATCAGTGTACAGTTAGCGCTGTTCCCAAGAGCGGGGTGCTAAGCGCTGTCCTCATCATAGATCCCTGCCGGTGCTGTGATCAGCAGCAGCAGGGTCAATGACGAGAGTAGTAGTCTACTCCCGCCGTGTCCAACTGTAAAAATAGGAATAAAATAAAAAAATTCTTATACTCACCTCTCCTAAGTGTCACCCGCTGTAATCCGTGCGAGCGCTCACGCCGAGGGGAATGACTCCTGCAGTTGCCACTACTACTCCCATCGTTCCCCTACTGCCCGGATCCAAGTGCCCCACGGCCCAGTGGGCGAGTCAGAAACACACTGACATGTGCACATTCATTTGAATGGGTCTACGTGTACCAATGTCTCTAGTACGTGTGGAAACTGTCACCGCATGTACTGATGGAGGAGCCCTTAGTATGTGTCTGTGTGCGCTTGTTTTCATGTGTGTAAGCACGCTTCTGCATGTCTGTGTGGTCTTCCGAAGATTACCTAACAAACAGTCAATTCCTGCATGTGTTGCGTCTGTCTACCGCCGCAAAATATGCTACCCCGGGGACTCGAGCATACTAGCAGAGTACTACAAGATGCTCAGATAACACCCGAGCATGCTGGGATAACACCTTATCCGATCACGCTCGCTCAGCACTAGTTGCCAGGTGCTGCTGCTGACGCGCCCCTGGGCCTGTGTCGCGCTGCGTTGCGCACGCGGGAGCCTACCCGGAGCCGGATCAGTGGAGGGTTGTAGTCTCGTGGCGGTGACCCGGTCCGTGCCCAGGGAGTCAAACTAGACGTTTGTGTTTGTATGAATTTTTGTGTATATGCTGCCGGCATTTGTGTGTATATGCCTGTGTGTGTGTATATATGCCTGTGTGTGTGTGTATGCATGTGTATATATGCCTGTGCGTGTGTGTATATGCCTGTGTGTGTGTATATGCCTGTGTGTGTGTATATGCCTGTGTGTGTATATGCCTGTGTGTGTATATATATATATCAAACTAGACGGCAGTCTATTAGTAGTAAATAGTTGATGACTACGCCACCCGTTGAGTGCAGCCAGGAAGCTGCTGCTGCAGGGCAGACCGCTGAGGCCGGTGGTAGGATTGTGCAGCGTGATAGTATAACCCCCAACGGGAGGGGTATGGCCTCAGGGCAGCCGACGTGGATGATGGGGGTAGCAGGAACCACTCAGAGACGGTACGGTGTAATTCAGGGTCTTTACTGGTAACAACGACAGACCCTCCCGGAGTACTTGCTAGCAAACGGGGCCTGGTCAGTCTTTGAGCAGATGGGATCTCCCCTGGCCAGGCGTAGTTGTAGGCCTCCCAAACTGACTGTACTCTTCTGGCTACCTTGCTAGAAGCTGATGTAAGTAGCCCACGTCCCTGAGTGTACCGTGTGGTGCTCACCCGTATGGCCGGTGACTCGGGGCCTTCTAATGGCTTCCGCTCCACGATGGCGGTGCTGGTCCCACGCGTGTGACCGTGCCTTCGGGCTTCTGGGCCAGAGGACCTGAAATCCCCTGCCTGACGGATTCTGCTGCTGGGTAGGAGTTAGTCCCCACAGCCTCGGACTCCGGGTCCGGTAAAGAATCTTCTTAGTCAGGGCGAGCTCTGCAGCTGCCAGCCCCTGACTCCTTGTAACTCTGCTGTTTCCTATGCTGCTTCTTGTCTCCACTCTCCTTGTCTGACTCACCCTGCCTCAGCCCCGGGTTTATACAGGGGAAGTTCTTCCCCTCCCAAGACTGGGCAGGAGGTGTGGCATGCACAGGATCCCTGACCAAAGGACCTCCCACCTGCTCTCAGACATAACATTACATTACTGTGGAAAACCAGACCCCTGGGGTGCCACATTCCCCCCTAGTGAAATTTAGTACTCCGGGACTAAACACATTTAGAAAAACATAACAAAGTATAACAATAACAATACTATAAGAAAAACACATAAGATGGTTACGGCGTGTCCGCAACCGGATGCAGTCTTTGAAGAAAAGCAAAGGTGTCCATTTCACCAACACAGGGAGACGTAACCAGGTAGGGGTCTGTCCTACCCCGAGTCCTTAACAGTCTCTAGTCCATCCTGGGTTACGCTCCAACTATATACAAGGATTCCCGGTAAATCCACCAAGGTTTCCTAAAAACAACTGGAAACACAAAATTATACACAAGCAACAATACACAGATAAACATAAATAAAACTATTTTTACACTTCAAATTCTCCAGCGTGCGGGTAACTGGCCTCTAGTGGCCCTAGTGGACCTACGGAGCTGACTGTCTGGCCCTGAACTACAGGGTGTAGGAGCTGTCAAGGGTAAACTGGGCAGCTGTCTACCGGCTCTTTGTCTCACTAGGGGTACGGCAGGCTCACTATAAGCAGAGGGTTGATTCTCCTGTTCTACTCGTGTGGAGTCTTCTGCCTCCTGGACCGGCTGTTCTTCCAGCTCTACCCGTTGCTCCGTAGGTTCTTGGGATGATGGTTGGAGGAAGGTGAGTACGGGTACCACAACTGCACCATTGACTTGAGTCCAAGACCGAGGGAAGTCCCCGAGCACGGTACTAACCATATCTTCCCTTTCCTCTACGGGTCGATGGTCTTCTTGTTCTTCTTCAGGGTTCCTCAGTTGTTCGGGACACTTCTTCAGGTGGTCCCGGGATACAATGGCTGTGGTTTCCCCTCCGTCTTTACTGATGGTACAGACCTTCGGGTTCTCGTGGCTTGAGGGCAGTACGGTGTACGGGTCCTTCTCCCACTGGTCATCCAACTTGTGGAGCCGTCTTTTCCTCTTCAAGACCTGCTCTCCGGGTACCAGGGGAACAGCGGGAGCATACTGGTTGTAAGTCTTCTCTTGTCTTTCCCTAGCCTGACAGAGACTTCGCTCCACGCTCTCTTGTACTCTCCGGTACTGCTGCTGCCTCTCTGTGTCCCAGTCTGTTTCTGGTGAAGTGTCCTCAGGTGTCAGGACTCCCATTTCCAGGTCAACAGGTAACTTACCAGGTCTCGCCCTCATTAGGTAAGCCGGGGTACAGTTGGTGGAACCTACCGGGATGTGGTTGTATAGGTCCACCAGATCGGGCAACTTCTCAGGCCACAGACTGCGTTCTTCCAGGGGCAATGTTTTTAGAAGATCCATTACCACCTGGTTCATTTTTTCACAAAGTCCATTAGTTTGCGGATGGTAGGGTGTCGTCCTTATCTTCCGGCAGCCATACAGATTGCAGAATTCCTGGAAGACCTCCGCTTCAAAGGCAGGTCCCTGGTCCGTCAGCACTTGGTCCGGGTACCCGTGTGGACGGCAGAAGTGCTGCTGGAAGGCTCTAGCTGCTGTTTGAGCCATTAAGTCCTTGACGGGGACGACAACCAAGAACCGGGAGTAATGATCCACGATGGTTAACGCGTAGACGTAGCCACTTCTGCTTGGGGTCAGTTTTACATGATCCAAGGCTACCAGTTCCAACGGTTGCCGGGTGACGATGGACTGCAGGGGAGTCTTCTGGCTGGCCCGGTCCTTCCTTCTCAGATTGCACGGGCCACAGTCTCTGCACCACTTCTCGATGGTTCCCCTCATGCCTACCCAGTGGAACCGCTCGCGCAGCAGGAACTCCAGCTTTTTCCACCCGAAGTGTCCAGCTCCGTCGTGGTATGCCTCCATCACCATGGCTGCGTCTCTTCGTGGCACCACTACTTGCCAGAGTAGTTCATGCGTCCGGGAGTTGACCATTCTGCGGCACAACTTCCCCTTGTAAAGGAATAGTCGACTCTTCTCCGCCCATAGTTGTTTGGCTTCCTCCGGAGCGTCTGGTTCAAGGCGAGCCTCCGGCCGAGTCAGCATCTCCTTCACCAGTCGGACGGCAGGGTCGCTGTCTTGCGTTTCCGCCCAGTTGTAGTGGGGTAAGGGGTTCAACGTAGCAGCCTGCTTACCCCTTACCCGGTGGGAATACTGGATAGTCCCATGACGGTGGAACGCAGGGAGTTCAACTTCTTCCAGTCCCTCCGGATCTTCTCCTTCGTCCGGCAGGTTGGGCATCCTGGACAGGGCATCCGCGTTAGTATTGGAGCGTCCTGCCCGGTATTTGATTGTGAACTCGTAGTTGGACAGACGGGCCATCCACCTCTGCTCCAGGGCACCGAGTCTTGCCGTGTCCAGGTGTGTCAACGGGTTGTTATCCGTGTATACGGTGAACCGGGAAGAAGCGAGGTAATGCCTAAAGCGCTCGGTGACTGCCCATACCACGGCCAGGAACTCTAGCTTAAATGAGCTGTAATTCTCGGGGTTCCTTTCGGTGGGTCGCAGTTTTCGGCTGGCATAGGAGATTACTCGTTCTCTCCCCTGCTGAATCTGGGACAGTACGGCTCCTAGCCCGATGTTACTGGCGTCGGTGTAGAGGATGAAGGGCTGGCTATAGTCCGGGTACGCCAAGATTTCATCCCCCGTGAGGGCCATCTTCAGCTGGCGGAAGGACTCTTCTTCTAGCTCTTCCCATTTGAAGGGCGGCTTCTGGTTCTTGGCCTTTCGGGACTGGCCTATCAGGAGGTCCTGCATAGGCGCTGCCTTTTTGGTGAAACCGGGAATAAACCTTCGGTAGTAGCCTACCAACCCTAGGAACTGCCGCACTTCTTTTACGCTGGAGGGGCTTGGCCATCCCTTAATTGCGGTGATCTTATCGGGGTCGGGAGCCACTCCGTCAGCGCTCACCACGTGTCCCAGGTATTGCACCTTTGGTTTCAGGAGGTGACACTTGGAGGGTTTCACCTTTAGGCCGTAACTCGCCAGAGCTTCGAACACCTCCGCCAGGTGTTTCAGGTGGTCCTCATAAGTTTTGGAGTATACGATGACATCGTCCAGGTACAACAGGACCGTCTCGAAGTTTCTGTGGCCCAGACAGCACTCCATTAATCGTTGGAAGGTTCCTGGGGCGTTGCAGAGTCCGAACGGCATGCAGGTGAACTCGCTAAGTCCCATCGGGGTGGTGAATGCGGTCTTCTCCCGGTCCGCCTCTGCTACAGGAACCTGCCAGTACCCGCTAGTGAGATCCAAGGTAGAGAAGAAGTTAGCAGATCTTAAAGCAGCCAATGACTCCTCTATCCTTGGTAAGGGGTACGCATCCTTGTGTGTGATACGGTTGATTTTAAGGTAATCTACACACATCCTCATGGTGTTGTCTTTCTTTTTGACTAAGACTAGTGGAGCTGCCCAGGGGCTACAGCTATCCCGGATTACCCCAGCCTCCTTCATGTCTCTAAGCATCCCCTTGGCGTGTTGGTAATGTGCAGGGGGTACGGGTCGATACCTCTCTTTTATGGGAGGATGATCTCCCGTGGGGATGCGGTGTTCTACCCCCTTGACTCGCCCCAAGTCTAACGGGTGTTTACTAAACACTCTCTCATACTCTTGAACCACCCGATAGACTCCTTGTTTCTGATGTGAGGGAGTGGAATCAGTACCCAAATGTAGTTGCTGACACCAGTCCTCCATGTCTTTCTTAGAGCCGTTACCTTCCTCCGGGTGAGATGGAGGCAAGGGTTCCACAGATTGTATAGAATTTTGATTAGTGGTATATAATTTGGCTAGCGTGGCATACCGGGGCAGGTACACTTCCCTCTCCCCGATATTTATTATGCGAATGGGTACCCTCCCATGGCGTACATTGACCACCCCCCGTGCTGTCAAAATGGTGGGCCTACTGTCTGAGTAAACTGGTTCTACCATTGCCTGGTAATCTCTACCTCTCAGACCAATAGCTGCCCGGCACCAAATCATCATTTCACTTTTTGGGGGCATGGCAATAGGAAAAGGGTCACACATTCTTACGCTACCAATCTCACCGCCGGAGAGTTCCACTTGTTGCCGTTGCATCAGTGCCCGGATCTCTTTCTGGAGCACCCGCTGCTCGCCGGAGCTGGCGTTCTTGGCAACCTGCTGTAAAAGGAAAATCACCTCTGCAAGACAATTTTCAATTACGTTAGTTCCTAGAGTTATTTTTGGGTGACTCTCATGTTTATCAATATCTACAATGATCAGTCCCTGTGCTGCCAGTTTGACTCTACCGATTTTGAGGGTCACCTCTTTAAATCCGATCTGTGGCACGGGCTGGCCATTGCTGGCGATGATACTCAAGTCGTCGTCAGGGTAGCGGGTAATATCCGAGTCATTCCAGTACTGCTTGAAGAGCACGTACGGGATGGTGGTGACCTGTGACCCGTTATCCAGTAGGGCACTCATGGGAATGCCATCCAGTACCACAGGCAAGACTGGACGTCCTCCCACATATCTGTCGCGCCAGTTCGATGGGCCTGGTGATCTTTTTCCTGGGGGTTGGCCCTCTACCCCAGGTTGTGCCCGTTTAAAGAACAGTACCTTTCCATATGTCCGGGTTGATTGCAGCGGCGGCAGATGGGTCGTCCGTCCTCGCTGTATCGGTCACTGGGTCTTCCTCTGGCCGGTGGGGTCCTCCTTGGTCGACGCCACGGGATGTCCTCCGGTCCGGATGCCAGCTGGATCTTCCCTGGGGTGGAAACCTGTAAAGACTGCACAGTTCGGGTTAGCACAGCAACGCTCTTAGCTAGCTCTTGGACCTGATGGTGTAGTTCTGGAGCCGGGTCATTGTCCAAAGCCTGCGCATCAGCTCCCACAGGCCCTGCCGACAAGGGCGCCGCCTCCTGGTGGTAAGTGATAGCTGGGCGCCTGTGGGTAACAACGCCACCCGGTGCTGGTTCTCGGAGCACCCGGATAGCTCTATCCTTGAACTGTGCAAAGTCCAGATGGGGATCCTGTAAGGCCATTGCCCGCAACTGGGTTCGGTGGGCATTGCAATATAAACCCTCTATAAATTGTTCAGTCAATAGCCTGTCCTCGTTTCCCACCCCATCAGGGTCGGTCTGCTTTATGGCCCTCAGGGCCTCTTGTAGGTTTAGTGCATAGTCCCTTATACTCTCATGCGCTCGCTGCTTGCACCCGTAGAATCTAAGCTTAATCTCAGCTGAGGTGCGGGTATCAAAGGTGTCCTTCAGCCGGGTTAGTATCCCTGCGACAGTCTTCCTCCCAGGTGGCCAGGATTTTACTTCCCTTTTGGCTGCCCCGGTTAGTTGGGCCACCAGGATGCTCACTTTTTGCTCTTCTGTGAGGGGGTACACCTGGAAGAGGCTATCCAGCTTTTCTCTAAAGTCATGCAGGGTATGTGACTCCCCTGAGTACTGGGGTAGCCAAGCTGCTCCCGGGATATAGGGCATGGTGAAGGGCATAACTGCAGCAGCGGTAGCGCTGGCGGGGGTTGAGGCAGTGAAGTTCTCCTCCGTATCCGACATCTTCCTCCCCCCTAGTGGACCGTGGCCTACCTTGCGATGATCCTCTTCCGTAGGCCGCGGCTCCGCAGTGGATCGTCAGGGTTGAGGACCTTCCGTCGCGCTCCTGTGACGTCGGCGTCTGCTGGGCTCCTTCCAGGACCTTACGCAACGTCCGGACGTGAGGCGGGGCTTCAGTTCTCGCGCGCTTTCGGAGTCCACGCCCCTCTTCTTCCCGCGCGGCGTCCTCAAGATGGCGTCCAATGGCGGGAAAACTCCACGGATGGCGGGAAGAAGGTCGAAGATGGCGCCGGATGGCGGGAAACCTTCACCACTGGTAAGTTTGAACAGTCTTTGCTTTTCAGGCACGCAGTACCCGGTGGTTGCGGGCACGAAATCCTGCCGACTACGCCAAAGTTGACGCGCCCCTGGGCCTGTGTCGCGCTGCGTTGCGCACGCGGGAGCCTACCCGGAGCCGGATCAGTGGAGGGTTGTAGTCTCGTGGCGGTGACCCGGTCCGTGCCCAGGGAGTCAAACTAGACGGCAGTCTATTAGTAGTAAATAGTTGATGACTACGCCACCCGTTGAGTGCAGCCAGGAAGCTGCTGCTGCAGGGCAGACCGCTGAGGCCGGTGGTAGGATTGTGCAGCGTGATAGTATAACCCCCAACGGGAGGGGTATGGCCTCAGGGCAGCCGACGTGGATGATGGGGGTAGCAGGAACCACTCAGAGACGGTACGGTGTAATTCAGGGTCTTTACTGGTAACAACGACAGACCCTCCCGGAGTACTTGCTAGCAAACGGGGCCTGGTCAGTCTTTGAGCAGATGGGATCTCCCCTGGCCAGGCGTAGTTGTAGGCCTCCCAAACTGACTGTACTCTTCTGGCTACCTTGCTAGAAGCTGATGTAAGTAGCCCACGTCCCTGAGTGTACCGTGTGGTGCTCACCCGTATGGCCGGTGACTCGGGGCCTTCTAATGGCTTCCGCTCCACGATGGCGGTGCTGGTCCCACGCGTGTGACCGTGCCTTCGGGCTTCTGGGCCAGAGGACCTGAAATCCCCTGCCTGACGGATTCTGCTGCTGGGTAGGAGTTAGTCCCCACAGCCTCGGACTCCGGGTCCGGTAAAGAATCTTCTTAGTCAGGGCGAGCTCTGCAGCTGCCAGCCCCTGACTCCTTGTAACTCTGCTGTTTCCTATGCTGCTTCTTGTCTCCACTCTCCTTGTCTGACTCACCCTGCCTCAGCCCCGGGTTTATACAGGGGAAGTTCTTCCCCTCCCAAGACTGGGCAGGAGGTGTGGCATGCACAGGATCCCTGACCAAAGGACCTCCCACCTGCTCTCAGACATAACATTACATTACTGTGGAAAACCAGACCCCTGGGGTGCCACACTGCCATGTTAGTCATTCAATGAAGCTCAGCCTGAGGTTGGGCTCCATAGAAGTGTCACAATCAAGGTGCCGGACGTTATTGCAGCACCCTCACTTTGTAGTTCGCGGTGACTGTAATGTCTCCCTCCTTGTACTGACCCAATAACAGGAAGCGAGTGGCGGCAGGGAGAATAAAATGTAATTTTTCTCCGTGTAGCCAACGCTTTTCCAAAAAGCTGTCTAACCAGGCTTTAAACCCTATTTACCTGCAGATTACCCCTATATCTGCAGATAAATAGCGTTTTTCAAGGTGACAAGTTACCATTAAAGGGACTCTGTCAGTACGGAATGACTGTTCGAACAAAGTCCTGCCGCTTGGTGCTCCACAGCGCGGCCAATCATGTAACTATAGTACATTATAGAAAAGCATAACAAGTAATAAAACCGTTTATGGTGGGCTATAGTGTGGGCCCCTAGAGTCAGTTCCCCTGGTGGGCCCTAGGCACCCCAGTCCGACCCTGCATACAAGGATGGGGGCAGCATATATACAAGGATGAGGGTAGGACAGCATATATACAAGAATGGGGGGGCAGCATATATACAAGGATGGGGGGCAGCATATATACAAGGATGGGGGAGGGCAGCATATATACAAGGATGAGGGGCGGGCAGCATATATACCAGGATGGGGGGAGGCCAGCATATATACAAGTATGGGGGCATATACAGAGATGAGGGTGAGCACATTCTTTATTTCTGCAGTCTCAGATCCCTGCTCCTTCCTGTGGCTGCTCTATACTGCGCTCACCTGCTGTTTGTATCAGTTGTTTTTTCTAAACTAAAACCTCAATATTTAGGTTAAATTGCCATGTTGGCACTTGGTGATAAATAAGTGGGTTTTGGATTGCAGTTTGGGCACTCGGTCTCTAAAAGGTTTGCCATCACTGACCTATACTATGGCTGCCCACTCTCCCTATCCATACCTCGCCCCCTCTTCACTATGCCCTCATACTGCCCACCATGCAGCCCTCTCCAAATTGTGCACCCTCCTCACATTGCTCCCCCCACACACGGTATGATAATCACCACAGCTCCCCATACAGTATGATCACCACAGCCCCACATACACCATTATGTTCATCAAAGCACCACATATATGATGTCCACCATAGTCCCATATATACAGTTTGATGGCCTCACCCCCCCGCTATTTACAGTATAACGGCCACACAACCCCCTATACAGCATTGTGTCCCCCACTACCCTCTATATACAGTATAATGTCCCTTGCAGCCCCATACAGTAGGGTCACTGGAGAACCCCATACCGTTTAATGTTCCCTAAAGTGCCATATACACAGTATAATGTCACACAAAGACCCCTATGCAGTATGTTCACCACAGCCCTCCATACAGTATGATGTCCCCTACAGCACTCCATGCAGTATGATGTCACCACAGCCCCCCCATACAATATGATGGCCTTACAGCCCTTCAAACATAGTTTGATAGCCTCCCATACAGTACGGTAGTCATCACAGCCCATCATACACTATGATGTCCCCACAGCCCCCTATGCACATTATAATGTCCCCCTTATCCCCTCACACAGTATGATGATCACCATAGCTCTCCATAAAGTAAAATGGTCCCGCAGAGCTTCCTCTATACAGTATTATGTCCCACACAGTCACTATTACAGTATGACGTCCTCCATAGCCAACCCATACAGTATAATGGCCCCCTGTTGGCAGCGGATCATTCAGGATACTCTCAAAGCGTGTTGACAACAGAACAAAGCTTTAATTAGCTATAAACAGGTACAGATATGATAGGCTTTGTGGAATCAGGAATATACATATCTTAAGTGTCTCTGCAGCATCAGCAGGCTGCTTCTCCTCTTATGCACAGACACAGGAGGAAACTGATCACAGTCACATGGTCTTTTCTGTGTGTGAGCCTCTGGGAGGTTTTTTTTTTTTTTACTTTATAGACAATACACAAACCTAGCAATAGAACATTTACATACACAGGAATGGAGTTGTTGCACTAAACATATTCCAACACCCCCACTCAACAACTACTTATCCTGTTAGTCCCTTTGCGGTTCTAAAGTCCTCAAACTTGGCTCTTGGCAATGGTTTTGTCATACCATCAGCTAACATCTTGTCAGACTCGCAATAAACAAACTCTAGTACACCACGTTCTACTAAGTCACGTAAGTGGTGATGTTTAACGTCGATGTGTTTGTTATGTTCTGCTACCAGAGCTAAGGAAAGAGAGGAGATCTGTCCCTACAATAGAACTCAGCTTTATCCCTACGATGTAACAGGGAACCTGATCCTGCGATCAGACCTGCTAAAGTCCTAAGCTAGTCTGTACGGAGACCTATAGATGTGGGGAAGGAATCCCTACAAGTACTAAGGACTGGGAGGAAAATGGGACACCTCCTAACAGAAATAGTAGCAGACAGACGAACAAACAAAATATATAGAACATAGAGGTCCGTAGACCAAGCAAACTAACAGAGTTAGATACAGAGCACAGGCTAGCTAGAAAGTAGTTAAACAATGAAGTCCAGCAAAGCCAGAAGGGCGGAGCAGGATTAAATAGGCCAACAAGGTCATGTGACCAGCAAAGGAAAAAACCTAAGAACAAGGTTCTAACAGTACCCCCCCTTCTAAGAGGATCCTCCGGATCCCCTAGGACCAGGCTTATCAGGAAATCTCCTGTGAAACGCTCTGATAAGTCTGGACGCGGAAACATCATCCGACCTCACCCAAGAGTTATCCTCGGGTCCGAAACCTTTCCAGGCCACAAGATACTGCAAACTACCTCTATACTGTCTAGAGTTAAGGATGCGAGAAATTTCATATTCCCCGTCCTCCACCACCGGAGGAACAGAGGCAGAGGCGTCACAATCCGATACAACAGCTTTTTTCAACAAAGAGACATGAAATACCGGATTATTTCTCCAGGAGGTAGGAACCTCCAACCTAACAGCAGATTGGTTGACAACCTGAAGCACCTTAAAGGGCCCTACAAACTTGGGACCCAATTTCTTAGAAGGAATCCTCAACCGCAGATTCCTAGAGGACAACCAGACCATGTCACCAACAGCGAACAAAACCTCCTGTCGTTTCCTATCAAAGTAGTCTTTAGATTTTCTGTTGGCCTCCTGAAGATTACCACGCACATCCGACCAAACTCTCTCCAAATCACCGGAAAAATTCTCCTCCTCAGGCACGGCAGATCCCAACTTGGAGAACGACCCAAACGACGGATGTCTCCCAGAACAACAAAAAAAAGGCGAACAACCAGCAGAAGAAGATGTATGATTGTTCAGAGCAAATTCAGCAAGTGGCAGAAACTCAGACCACCCCTCTTGATTGTCTGCCACAAAACAACGCAAGAACTGCTCAACATCCTGGTTTTTCCTTTCTGTCTGGCCATTAGATTCAGGATGATATCCGGACGAGAACGACAAATGAACTCCCAACCTGTCACAAAAGGCACGCCAAAAACGAGCCACGAACTGAGGACCCCTATCAGAAACAATGTCAGTAGGAACGCCATGAAGTCTGACAATTTCCTTGACAAAGGCCTTAGCGAGAGTTTTAGCGCAGGGCAGTTTGACGAAGGGGACCAAGTGACACATCTTGCTAAAACGGTCCACGACCACCCAGATGACAGTAAAACCCTCAGAGGGGGGAAGGTCAGTTATAAAGTCCATAGCCAAATGTGTCCAAGGAGCACTGGGAACCTCCAAAGGACAAAGCAACCCTGCAGCAGGAGTATGTGAGGACTTAGATCTAGCACATATAGTACATTGACGCACCCACTTAATGACTTCCTTCTGCCATCCAGGCCACCAAAAACTGCGACCCACCAGTCTCTTGGTCTCAGAGATTCCGGGATGACCTGCCAACCGAGATTCGTGACACTCAACAAACAAATCTCTCCTAAAGGTCCCAGGCACAAACAACCTCCCATGAGGAGTGTTAGATGGGGCATTCTCCTGTGCTTTAAGAATCTCATCTTCCAAAACGGAGTCCAAAGCAGCTATCACAACACCTTCTTGTAAAATGTTCTCCTCTTTCTCAGCACCGACTATGGGAGAAAAACTGCGAGACAAGGCATCCGCCTTAACATTCTTAGTACCAGGGATGTAAGTAACGGAGAAATTAAACCGCGAGAAAAACAGTGCCCACCTAGCCTGACGGGCATTCAGGCGCTTGGCAGCATCAAGATATATCAGATTTTTATGATCCGTAAGAACCTGAACGGGAAATTCCGCACCTTCCAAGAAGTGGCGCCAGTGTTCAAATGCGAGTTTAATAGCCAATAATTCCCGATTACCAATATCGTAATTCAGTTCAGTCTCTGAAAATTTTTTGGAAAAAAAAGGCACAGGGATGTAATCCATCCCCGTTATCCTGAGACAATACTGCGCCAACCCCCACAGAGGAAGCATCAACCTCAACCAAAAACGGCTTAGTCACATCAGGCTGCATAAGGATGGGAGCAGAGGTGAACCTCTCCTTGAGATACACAAAAGCTTCAATGGCCTCAGAAGACCACTGAACCGCATCAGCACCTTTCCTGGTGAGATCGGTCAGAGGTTTGACAATACTAGAAATTTTTTTTATGAATTTTCTGTAATAATTGGCGAAACCCAAAAACCTCTGTATCGATTTCAAACCAATAGGCCTAGGCCATTCCTGTACAGCTTGAACTTTAACCGGGTCCATCTCAAAACCTTCGCTGGAGATAATGTAGCCCAAAAAACTAATTCTCTGTACAGCGAACTCACATTTCTCCAGCTTAGCAAAAAGCGAATTGTCCATTAGTAACTGTAATAACTCACGTACGCTCTGCCAATGAGACTCAAGATCCGGCGAATAAATCAAAATGTCATCCAAATACACAACCACATTTTTGCCGATCAAAGGTCTAAGGATGTCATTAATAAGATTCTGAAAAAATGCAGGAGCATTAGTAAGACCAAAAGGCATAACCAGATTCTCAAAATGACCCACAGGAGTGTTAAAAGCAGTCTTCCATTCGTCACCCTCCTTCATGCGCAACAGATTGTATGCCCCCTTAAGGTCAATTTTAGAGAACCACTTGGCCCCCATTAACTGGTTAAACAGATCAGGAATCAATGGCAGTGGGTAAGGATTGCGTACAGTAATTTTGTTAATCTCACGAAAATCCAGACAAGGACGTAAACCGCCGTCCTTTTTTTTTACAAAAAAAAATCCAACCGCCACAGGAGACTTAGAGGGCCTAATGTGACCGGCGGCCAAACTTGTCTGTATGTATTCCTCCAAAGCCTTTCTCTCAGGAATAGTAAGGTTAAATAAATGACTTTTAGGAAGAGTCGCTCCAGGGACAAATTCAATAGAACAATCATAGTCTCTATGGGGAGGCAAAACCTGCGATTCCTTCTCAGAAAAAACTCTCCAAAAATCCTGAATAGGAACAGACAATTCTCCCCTATCCAAAGCTGCAATACGCCCGTTACAACACTTGTCATAACATTTATGGCTCCAGGATTTAATTTCACTGGTAGACCAATCCAGTACAGGATTGTGAAATTTTAACCAAGGCAATCCCAATATTACTGGTGAAGGCAAGTTATTCAACACTACCAAATCCAATTTCTCATGGTGAACACCATTAATAGTGAGAGGAAATTCACAGACCTTGAGAGTAATATTCTTCAAAGGGGAACCATCCACAGAAACCACAGCAATGGGGATGATAAAGGTTCGGGTTTCAATTTGAGTCTTTCCAAGAATCCCCCATCAATAACATTCAGAGTAAACCCACAATCAACAAACACCCGAAATTCCATTAATTTTTCCTGAGCAATCGTGGAAGCAGCTAAAAATACACCCTTGGAATTTAAACAGGCAATACGGGCATGACTGACCATTTTTTTTTCTTTCTTGATACGAAGCTCACAGTCTTTAATCAAATGACCAGATTTTCCGCAATAGAAACACAAGCCTTCAGAAAATCTGCGATCTTTTTCTTGAGAGCGAGGTGCCATCGCTCCAATCTCCATCGATTCACCACTGTTAGTACACACATTCTCATAACCAGAAACTGACATAGCAGAGGATTTGCTCTCATTAACCCTTGCACGCAGTCTCCTATCCACCCGTATAGCTAATTGCATAGCCTGTTGCAAATCTTCAGGTGAAGGATAAGCAATTAGCAGGTCTTTAACCCTTTCACTGAGCCCAGCAAGAAATAGACTTTTCAGAGCAGAATCGTTCCACCCTGTTTGAGTAGACCATCGACGGAAATGAGTACAATATTTTTCCACATTACCTGATCCCTGTCTCAAATGTCTTAACTCTGTCTCAGCTGATGAGACACGGTCAGGATCATCATATAATAGTCCCAAAGCAGAAAAAATACTATCCACTGAACTGAAGCATGTATCACTAGGTTGCAAAGAAAAGGCCCACTCCTGAGGCTCTTTGCGCAAAAGTGACATTATAAACCCTATGCGCTGGGAATCATCCCCAGAGGACTTGGGTCTCAAACGAAAATACAATAAGCAAGCATTTTTAAATGAAAAAAATTCTCGGTGTTAACCAAAAAATAAATCCGGCAAACGTACCTTAGGCTCCAAGAAATGTGCTCCAGGACAGTTACTCACGTGCTGACGGAGCTCAGTCACCTCCAAAGAGAGTCCCTGCAGGTGTTTAGCCAAATCCAGAACCGACACCATGATGGAACAGAAAAAATCTTTCCTTAGAGCATTTGCTGGGCTGGACTTACTGTTATGTTCTGCTACCAGAGCTAAGGAAAGAGAGGAGATCTGTCCCTACGATAGAACTCAGCTTTATCCCTACGATGTAACAGGGAACCTGATCCTGCGATCAGACCTGCTAAAGTCCTAAGCTAGTCTGTACGGAGACCTATAGATGTGGGGAAGGAATCCCTACAAGTACTAAGGATTGGGAGGAAAATGGGACACCTCCTAACAGAAATAGTAGCAGACAGACGAACAAACAAAATATATAGAACATAGAGGTCCGTAGACCAAGCAAACTAACAGAGTTAGATACAGAGCACAGGCTAGCTAGAAAGTAGTTAAACAATGAAGTCCAGCAAAGCCAGAAGGGCGGAGCAGGATTAAATAGGCCAACAAGGTCATGTGACCAGCAAAGGAAAAAACCTAAGAACAAGGTTCTAACAGTGTTTACTTACTCCTTGCACTAATCTTCTCACTGCTGGCATCCTTGGTTGTCCTTATAGATAACTGTTGGCTAAGCTAGTGGCTTGCCAAAATCTTCCAAAAGTTGTTTCAACCAAATAACTTCTTGACTTGCATAAGCAGCTGACACATATTCTGCTTCTCATGGACAGGCAGTTTTAGCATCTCTTGCCATGACTGTGGCAAGGCTCAGGAAGTGTTCTGACCATATAAGAAAGGCGTCGAGCTGGGATACCTTTGTTTGGTCTTTATGATCTCCTGACTGAAGGTTGACTTGGTTCTTCTGTTTCTTTCTTGCTGGCTTCAGAGCTTATCCAGACTTCAGTGTTTTCTTTTTCAGTGTCTGGGTTTGGTGATTGAGATTCTTGTTCTTGTTTCTTGGCTTGAATGACTGGTGTAACTTCATGGAATTTGATCGAAACTGAGTTCTCATCAATCACTACGTCTCTGCTGATTGTTACTGTGTTGGCCTCTGGGTGCAAGTGTGTCACCCTACCTGGATGCCACAAGTGTAATAAAGCTGTGTCTGAGAGCAAGGGGGAGGTTCTCTGGTTAGGGGAACATTAGCATGCAATGCCTCCTGTCTCAGGCCAGTAGGGGGAGCAGGCTGCCCCTATAAAAGCTGGTACTGGGGACAGGGTTAGAGGGAACTGGATTGCCTGTCTCAACGCTGAGACGTGTCCCAGAGTGGAGCAGGGACAGACAGTTGATTGCACCTAAGAGGAAGTGTGGCAGTAGAAGAGAGCCACAAGCCAGAGACAAGAGGCGAAGCAGGCCTGTCTTGGCAGAGATAAAGACTTATTTTACCAGATTTTGGTGTCTGAGGCTGGAGGGATTCCACGTCCCCCAGCAGAGAACCAGTCCGCAAGGGACTGTACATTCCTTGGCCTAAGAAGCCTGGAGGCCCTGCCACAACCGAAGGGACCAGTAAAGCCGTACAAGGCTGGGAGCAGAAAGGAACCCACGTCGCAGGCCATACAGGTGAGAAAGCACGGAAAGCTCGGAAACGTGGGCTGTTATCCTATGAGGAGGAGATAGCCAGAAGGAGCGCAGAAAGCACGGTAGGCCTACACCCTCACCCTGACCAGGGCCAATTTCCCCGTTGCTCTCAGACATCCAGGTCCCCTCCTAGCCGGGACTGTTTATGGGTCAGTTTGCCTGTTTCAGTAAAGACCCTGGACTGCAACCTATTGTCTGTGTGCTCCTTGCTCCTCCAGCACTATCATCACTGGGACTCTCACTACCATCACTCCCACCATCCACTATACTGTCCTGGGGCCGCACTCTTCCCGTGGGGAGTCACACTACCCTAGCTGCATACCTCATCAGCCCCAGCGGTCTGCATGCAGCGGCGGTTCCTAATAACCGCAATCCACGGGTGGCGTAGTCGGACATAATCATTAACATATAACGGACTACCACTGGCCTGACCGCCCTGAGCCACGGAACTGGGTTGCCACTACTACTCCCATCATTTCCCCCTATTGCCCGGATCCGAGTGCCCCACGGCCCAGGGGGCGAGTCAGCTTTGGCGTAGTCGGCAGGATTTCGTGCCCGCAACCACCGGGTACTGCGTGCCTGAAAAAGACTGTTGTAAACTTACCTGTGGAGAAGTTTCCCGCCGTCCGGAGTCGTTTCCCGCCATCCGGAGCCGATTCCCGCCATCAGACGCCATCTTGGACCGTTTCCCGCCGTCTTCTGCCTTCTTCCCGCCATCCGCAGCTGCTTCCCGCCATCGGACGCCATCTTCAGGACGCCGCACGGGAAGAAGAGGGGCGTGGACGTCAAAACCGCGCGAGATCCGAAGCTCCGCCCCACGCACCGACGGTGCGCAAGGTCCTGGAAGGGAGAGAGAGCGACGCTGACGTCATCGGAGTGCGACGCCAGGTCCTCGTCCAGAGCAGCAGCGGAGCCGCGGCCTACAGAAGAGGATCGTCGGAAGGTAGGCCACACTTCACTAGGGGGGAAGGAAGATGTCGGACACAGAGGCGCCCACTACCACCAACGCAGCTGCAGCAGCGGTTATGCCCTTTTCCTTACCCTACATCCCGGGAGCGGCCTGGCTGCCCAAATACTCAGGGGAGCCCCATGCCCTAACTGACTTCAAGGAAAGACTGTATAGTTTGTTCCAAGTTTACCCCCTGACAGAGGAACAGAAGGTCAGCATATTGACAGGGCAGTTAACTGGCGCAGCCCAAAGGGAGGTAAAATCATGGCCCATTGAGGAGAAAGGGACTGTGAAGGGTATTCTGGCCCGGCTGCGGGGTACCTTTGATACACGTACCTCCGCTGAGATTAAAATGAGGTTCTATGGATGTAAGCAGCGGGCACAGGACAGCATCAGAGACTATGCCTTAAATTTACAGGAAGCCTTGAGGGCTATTCAACAAACTGACCCTGGCAGTGTGCAGGAAACCGATAAGCTGCTAACAGAACAATTCATAGAGGGTCTGCTGTCCAGCGCCCACAGGGCCCAGCTGCGCCTCATGTTCTTCCAGAACCCCGACCTAACCTTTGCTCAATTTAAGGACAGGGCCATAAGGGTGCTCCGTGAATCTGCAACCAGTGGCGCTACAAACCCCCGGCGCCCTGCTATCACCTACCACCAGGAGGTGGCGCCCTCCTCTATGGACTCCGTGGAGGCTGATGCACAGGCCCTGAACCAACCCCCGTCGAAAGGCCTGCACCACCAAGTCCAGGAGCTGACCAGGAGCGTCGCGGCGTTGACCAGGACCGTCCAGGCGTTGCAAGTGGACCCGTCAAGACCCATCGAGCTGGCTTCAAGTCCGGATGATGTCCCGTGGCGTCGACAGAGGAGGATCCCGTCGTTCCGAGGGAGGCCCACAGACCGCTACGCAGAGGATGGACAGCCCATTTGCCGTCGATGCAACCAGCCCGGACACATTTCCAGGTACTGTAATTTAAACGGGTCCAACCTGGGGCAGAGGGCCGACCCCCAGGCATAAGATCACCAGTCCCTTATAATTGGCGTGATAAGTACGTTGGGGGGCGCCCGGTTTTACCCGTGGTGCTGGACGGTATCCCCATGAGCGCCTTGCTGGATACTGGGTCGCAAGTAACCACAATCCCTTATGTACTTTTTAAGCAGTATTGGACTGATGCTGATATCACACGGTATCCAGACAGTAACTTGAGCATCATCGCCAGTAATGGCTTACCCGTGCCGCAGATGGGGTTCAAGGAGATGACCATTAAAATTGGTAAAGTTGAACTGCCGGCACAGGGAGTGATTATTGTGGACATTGACCGTCATGAAAGTCACCCTAAAATAACTGTGGGTACTAACATAATTGAAAATTGTCTTTCAGAGGTAATTGTAATTCTACAACAGGTGGCGGTGAATGCTAGTTCCAGCCAACAAAGGGTCCTCAACAAGGAGATAAAAGCCCTGATGAGACGGCAGCAGGTAGAACTGTCTGGTGGTGAGATCGGTAGCGTAAGACTCAGTGATCCCTTCCCCATTTCCATGCATCCCAAAAGTGAAATGATGATCTGGTGTCGGACTGCAATCGGGTTGAGAGGTAGAGACTACCAAGCCATGGTAGAACCCGTGTACTCAGATAGCAGGCCCACCATTTTGACAGCCCGGGGGGTGGTTGATGTCCGTCATGGGAGGGTGCCCGTCCGCATCCTCAACATTGGGGAGAGGGAAGTACACTTAGAATCATAGAATCATAGAATGGTAGAGTTGGAAGGGACCTCCTGGGTCATCTGGTCCAACCCCCTGCTCAAAGCAGGATTCACTAGATCATCTCAGACAGATGTCTGTCCAGCCTCTGTTTGAAGACGTCCATTGAAGGGGAACTCACCACCTCTCGTGGCAGCCTGTTCCACTCATTAATCACCCTAACTGTCAAAAAGTTTTTTCTAATACCTAATCTGTGTCTCCTCCCATTTAGTTTCATCCCATTGCTTCTAGTCTTTCCTTGTGCAAATGAGAATAAAGATGATCCTTCTACAATGTGACAGCCCTTGACATATTTGTAGACAGCTATTAAGTCTCCTCTCAGTCTTCTTTTTTGCAAGCTAAACATTCCCAAATCCTGTAACCGTTCCTCATAGGACATGGTTTGCAGACCAGTCACCATTCTGGTCGCTCTTCTCTGAACTTGCTCCAGTTTGTCTATGTCTTTTTTAAAATGTGGTGCCCAAAACTGTACACAGTATTCCAGATGAGGTCTGACCAAAGAGGAGTAAAGACCGATAATGACTTCACGTGATCTAGACTGTATGCTTCTGTTAATACATCCCAGAATTGTATTTGCCTTTTTGCTGCTGCATCACACTGTTGACTCATGTTCAGTCTATGATCTATTAGTATACCTAAGTCTTTTTCACATGTACTGTTGCTTAGCTCTATTCCTCCCATTCTGTATATGCTTTTTTCATTTTTATTGCCCAGATGTAATACTTTGCATTTTTCCCTGTTAAAAACCATTCTGTTGGTTGCTGCCCACTGCTCCAGTTTATTTAGGTCTTTTTGAATCCTCTCTCTCTCTCTTCTCTAGTATTAGCTATCCCTCCTAGCTTTGTGTCATCAGCAAATTTAATCAGTTTACCCTCAATTCCTTCATCTAAATCATTGATAAAGATGTTGAACAATACAGGTCCCAGGACGGAGCCCTGTGGTACCCCACTTGAGACATTCATCCAGCTGAATGTGAAGCCATTTACAACCACCCTTTGAGTCCGATCACTAAGCCAGTTATGAATCCACCTAACAGTTGCCTGGTCCATTGCATACTTGGTCATTTTTTCAATAAGGATGATGTGAGATACTTTGTCAAATGCTTTGCTGAAGTCAAGATATACTATATCTACAGCATTTCCCTGATCCACCCAGTCAGTGATTCTGTCATAGAAGGAAATTAAGTTAGTCTGACATGACTTGTTAGTTACAAACCCATGCTGACTCTGGTTAATCACTTTATTCTTATCCATGTACTTACATACATGTTGTTTAATAATTTGTTCAAAGATCTTTCCTGGTATAGAAGTCAGACTCACCGGCCTATAGTTCCCTGGGTCCACCTTCTTCCCCTTTTTGAAGATAGGAACAACATTTGCTCTTCTCCAGTCTTCTGGGACTTCTCCTGTTCTCCAAGAATTTTCAAAGATTATGGAGAGTGGTTCTAAAATTTCTTCTACAATCTCCTTCAGTACTCTGGGGTGTAATTCATCTGGACCTGGAGACTTGAACTCATTTATGTTAGCTAAATATTCCCTCACAATCTTTCTGTTTACTGATAACTTGGATTCCTCTATTCCTTTAAAAGGACAGTGAAGATCAGTTGATGTTACATTTTCTTTCTGAGAGAAAACAGATGCAAAATAGGAATTAAAAAGTTCGGCCTTCTCAACATCCTCTCTTACCATTTCTCCATTTTCATCCTGTAAAAATCCTATAGCATCTTTGACTTTTCTTTTACTTTTGACATACCCCCAAAATCCTTTTTTATTGCTTTTGACATTTCTTGCAAGCCTTAATTCATTGTCAGCTTTAGCTAACCTGATACGTGCCCTACAGGATCTGCAGACTGCATTATAATCTTCTTTAGATATGCCTCCCTCTTTCCATTTAATAAACATTTCTTTCTTTCTTTTTAGCATGTGTTTAAGTTCTGTGTTCATCCATCCTGGTTTCCTTAAATGCTTCCCATTCTTCCTACTTTTCGGGATTGTTAACGATTGTGCTTTGAGAATCTCATTTTTAAAAATTTCCCATCCTTCCTGGACATTTTTGTACTTAAGGACATCCAGCCATTGGATCCCTCCTATTCTCTTTCTGAGTCTCTTAAAATCTGCCTTTCTAAAATCTAACCTTGAAGTTTGAGTCTTCACATGTCTTCCTCCTCTAGTTATCCAAAATTCTATAATAGCATGATCGCTGCCTCCTAGGGTCCCAGCCACCTTTACCTCCTCAACCATTTCCTCCCTGTTTATAAGGATTAGATCCAAAGTAGCAGATCCCCTTGTTTTCTCCCCTACCTTTTGGAAGATAAAGTTGTCAGCAAGAGAGGATAAGAATTTGCTTGACCTGTTAGTTTTACTTGAGAGAGATTCCCAACAAATGTCTGGATAGTTGAAATCTCCCATGACCACTACGTCATATTTTTTGGAGAACTTGGTCATTTGATACATAAAGAGTTCATCCATATCTTCAGCTTGCCCAGGTGGCCAGTAGTAAATGCCTACAATGGTGTCCTTTCCGTTGTTCTCTCCTTGTATTCTTACCCAAACAGTTTCCACAGAACTCCCAGTCTCTGAAGCTTCAATCTCTGTGCAGATATACGCTTTTCTAACATACAATGCAACACCTCCTCCTCGTTTATCAAGTCTGTTTCTTGCAAATAAGTTGTATCCTTTTAGCCTTTTATTCCAATCATGTGTATCGTCCCACCAAGTTTCAGTGATTCCAATGACATCATATTCCTTTTCCTGCATTAGTAGTTCCAATTCTCCTTGTTTGTTGCCCATGCTTTGTGCATTTGTATAAAAACATTTTAGTTTGTGATTGGTTTCTCTTCCTCCCATATTTTTATTATTTAGATTTTTTTGTCTTTGTTCTTCTTTTCCACTTCCAGTAGCAGAGATCTCAATAGTATTTGTCAGCTGTATGGCTTTTTCTGGCCTTTTGCTTCCCTTCCCACATTGTTCTAGTTTAAAGCTCTTCTGATGAGTGTAGCAAGGCGACTTCCAAATACATGTTTTCCAGTCTTCGAAAGGTGCACCCCATCTCTAGCAAGTAGTCCATCGTATAGGTAATTCATTCCGTGATCCAGAAATCCAAATCCTTGTTGACGGCACCATCGACGTAGCCAGTTGTTCACCTGTAGAATCTTATTCCACCTCATTGTTCCATGGCCATCCACTGGGAGGATGGATGAGAAGACCACCTGCGCTCCCAATTCTTTCACTTTCTTGCCTAAGTCTTCAAAGTCACTGCAGATGGTTTCCAGGTCCTTTCTTGCGGTGTCATTTGTCCCCACATGTATTAGCAGGAATGGGTAGTGATCTGTAGGTCTGAAGAGTCTTGATATCCTGTCAGACACATCTTTAATTTTTGCTCCTGGAAGACAGCACATTTCTCTTGAGGTTATGTCTGGTCTGCAGATAGCGGCCTCTGTTCCTCTTAACAGGGAATCCCCCATGACCACCACTCTCCGTTTTTTCTTCACAACATTCTTCTTTCTCCATCCAGGAGGATTCTGAGGGCTTACAAGGTTATTCATTGCTGGCAACGTCTTATCTTGCTGTATTTCTTACCCAGGTACGCTACACTCGCCAAACTGTTTGTTGTCGAACATCAAGCTATCAGGGCCGTGGAACCCTTGCCTCCATCTCCTCAGGCGGAGGGTAATGGCTCCCAGAAACAAAAGGAGGACTGGTGCCAGAAACTCCACGTGGGTGCTGACTCCACTCCCCTGCACCAAAAACAAGGAGTCTACCGGGTGGTACAGGAGTACGAGAGAGTCTTTAGTAAGCACCCGCTAGACTTCGGCAGAGTAAAAGGGATAGAACACCACATCCCCACAGGGAGCCACCCACCAATAAAAGAGAGGCACAGACCTGTACCCCCTGCACATTATCAGAACGCCAAGGGTATGCTGCGGGAAATGAAAGAAGCTGGGGTCATTAGAGATAGCTGTAGCCCCTGGGCAGCCCCCTTGGTTCTGGTGAAAAAGAAAGACGGCACCATGAGAATGTGCGTGGACTATAGACAAATCAACCGTATTACCCACAAAGACGCATATCCGCTGCCTAGAATAGAAGAGTCTTTAGCCGCACTAAAATCTGCTAACTTCTTTTCTACTTTGGACCTTACTAGCGGGTACTGGCAGGTTCCTGTGGCAGAGGCTGACAAGGAGAAGACCGCCTTCACCACCCCGATGGGACTGAGTGAGTTCAACTGTATGCCTTTCGGGCTCTGCAACGCACCAGGGACCTTCCAGCGGCTGATGGAATGCTGTCTAGGGCACCGAAACTTCGAGACGGTCCTCCTTTACCTGGACGACGTGATCGTCTATTCGAAGACCTACGAGGACCATCTCAAGCACCTGGCTGAGGTGTTCGAAGCCCTGGCAGGCTATGGCCTGAAGGTGAAACCATCGAAGTGCCACCTGCTGAAACCAAAGGTCCAGTACCTAGGGCACGTGGTAAGTGCGGAAGGAGTGGCCCCCGACCCTGACAAGGTCACGGCAATCAAGAGCTGGCCAAGCCCCTCGAACATCAAGGAGGTGAGACAGTTTCTCGGGTTGGTAGGCTACTACCGAAGGTTCATCCCCGGGTTCACTAAGATGGCAGCTCCTATGCAGGACCTCCTGATCGGACAGTCCAAGTCCAGAAGCCAAAAGCCACCCTTCAAGTGGGATAAACCGGAAGAGGAGTCCTTCCGCCAGCTAAAGTTGGCCCTCACTGGGGATGAGATCCTGGCCTACCCTGATTATGGCCAGCCTTTCATTCTCCACACGGATGCCAGTAATGTGGGACTGGGAGCCGTACTGTCCCAAAACCAACAGGGCAGAGAACGGGTGATCGCATACGCCAGCCGGAAGCTGAGGCCCACCGAGAGGAACCTGAAGAATTACAGCTCCTTCAAGCTAGAATTCTTGGCGGTGGTGTGGGCCGTGACGGAACGCTTCAAGCATTACCTGGCCTCCGCAAAGTTCACCGTGTACACGGACAACAACCCGTTGACACACCTGGGCAATGCAAGACTGGGTGCCCTGGAACAGCGGTGGATGGCCCGTCTCTCCAACTATGACTTCGTGATCAAGTACCGGGCAGGCAAAACCAACGCCAACGCGGACGCCCTATCAAGAATGCCTCACTTACCTGAAGGTGACGAAGACCCAGAAGAGCTGGAAGAGGTAGAACTCCCCGCGTTTCACCGGTATGGAGCCGCTCAACACTCTCACCGCGTGAAGGAGGAGGATCTAACAACGGTGATGATGAATCCCCTACCTCACCACAGCTGGGCCGAAACCCAAGATAGTGACCCTGCAGTCCGCCTGGTGAAAGATCTGCTGACCCGGGAAGACGCCCGCCTAGATCCAGATGCCCCAGAGGAAGCCAAGCAGCTATGGAAGGAGAAGAGCAAGCTGTTCCTCTACGAAGGCAAGTTGTGCAGAAGGATTGTCAACCACCGGACGCACGAGCTGACCTGGCAAGTCGTGGTCCCAAGGCGAGATGCAGCTATGGTCCTGGGAGCTTACCATGACAGAGCGGGACACTTCGGTTGGAAGAAACTGGAGTTCCTACTAAGAGGAAGGTTCTTTTGGGTCGGCATGAGAGGAGCTGTAGAAAAGTGGTGCAGAGACTGTGGCCCTTGTCACCTGAGGAGGAAGGACCGCACCAGCCAGAAGACACCCTTGAGGCCCATCGTCACCACGCAGCCTCTTGAGCTGGTAGCTCTGGACCATGTCAAATTGGCTCCCAGCTGGTCAGGATACATCTATGCCCTGACAATCGTGGACCACTATTCCCGTTTTCTAGTGGTGGTCCCGGTAAAGGACTTGACAGCCCAAACAGCGGCCAGTGCCTTCCAGCAATACTTCTGCCGTCCTCACGGGTATCCGGAACAGGTCCTGACAGACCAGGGTCCAGCGTTCGAAGCTGAAATCTTCCAGGAGTTCTGCAACCTCTATTGCTGTAAGAAGATTCGGACAACGCCGTACCACCCCCAGACCAACGGGATGTGTGAGAAGATGAAAAATATAGTCATTGATCTCCTGAAGACGTTGCCCCTGGAGGAACGCAGCCTGTGGCCAGAAAAACTGCCGGACCTGATAGACATGTACAACAATATCCCGGTGAATGCTACAAACTGTACCCCGGCTTACCTGATGCGAGCCAGACCGGGTAAGCTGCCCGTAGACCTGGAGATGGGAGTCCTAGTACCTGAGGACACCTCCCCGGATGCAGACTGGGATACGGAAAGGCAAATGCAGTACAAGAAGGTACAGGAGAGTGTGGAGAAGAGCCTGGCCCAGGTGAGAGAGAAGCAAGAAAGACTCTTCAATCAACACGCCCCTGCTAGTCCCCTAGAACCTGGTGAGCAAGTCCTAAAGCGAAAAAGAAGGCTACATAAGTTGGACGACCAGTGGGAAAGGGAACCCTACACCGTACTGCAGTCTGACCACGACAACCCAAAGGTGTGCGTAATCACCAAGGACGGAGGAGAAACCACTAGTGTCGTCTCCAGAGACCACCTCAAAAGGTGCCCCGAGCAACTCCGTAGTGCAGAAGAGGATCAGAGTGACCTTGAACCCGCAGAGGACAAGGAAGAAATGATCAGCACCGTTCTCGGAGAGTTCCCTCAGTCCTGGACTCGCATAAATGATGCTATAGTGGTACCCGTCCTGCATTTCCTGCAACCGGCACAGCAACAACCAACACCAGAGCCGGAAGGTGAAGAGGAGCAAGCGGTTCCAGAGGCAGAAGAGCCTGTACCAGCAGCCCAGGAGAGTCAACCCTATGCTGACAGTGAGCCTGCCATGCCTGCGGTAAGCCAAAGGACCCGCAGACAGCTGCCTGCCCTACCTGTACACCCAGCTGGTAGCTGTAGCCCTAACGCTAGTGGGGAAAGCCAGGTTGGTCCACCACCAGACAGTGGGTTAAGGAGGTCAACCAGGAGCACAAAGGGACAGATACCCGCTCGCTGGAGAATATAGGGTGCACTAAATTGTAAATAACCCTGTTGCCAAATGTTGAATTGTTTGCCAAAGTTACCTGCATGTTTATTAATAGAGTGTTTCAGTCTCTTGCAGCAACCGTAAGGACTCACAGGTTATGGACTTTTTATAACCGGGACCTTGTATGGACTGCATTCTGAGCCTAACCCAGGAATGAACTAAGACTGTAAAGGACTTGGGGTAGGACAGACCCCCACCTGGTTAAGGCTCCCGTTGTGCTGGTGATATGGACACCCGGTCACAGACCACACTGTGACCTAAAGAACTCAATTTGTGCGTTGTCTGTCTGTTAATGTCTTATTGTTATGCATATTGTCTTTGTTTATTGTTTAGTCCCGGAGTACTAAATTTCACTAGGGGGGAATGTGTCACCCTACCTGGATGCCACAAGTGTAATAAAGCTGTGTCTGAGAGCAAGGGGGAGGTTCTCTGGTTAGGGGAACATTAGCATGCAATGCCTCCTGTCTCAGGCCAGTAGGGGGAGCAGGCTGCCCCTATAAAAGCTGGTACTGGGGACAGGGTTAGAGGGAACTGGATTGCCTGTCTCAACGCTGAGACGTGTCCCAGAGTGGAGCAGGGACAGACAGTTGATTGCACCTGTCGGGGAAAAAGAGAATATATATATTTGTAACTTTTATACTTTTGTAACTTTTATACGCTTTTTTTGCTAATGTACTAACTACCATTTTGTGTCATATAACAATAAGCTTTCCTTGCTACGTAATACTCAAATCGAAACTTAAACTAAGACATTTCCAGCGTTGCCAAGACTTATTTCAGAGAAACGAAACAAGATTATAAGCTGACGGCTGCAATATCTGCCCAGAGACTGAGATAAGGAGATGTGGACCAATCAGGAGTGGCCAGACATTGGACTTTCATGGCTTACCCCGCCCCGGACAACCCCTTTCCCCTCCCATTATGTAGTGTATTTAGATTTGTGCATGTAAAAAATAAATTCAGAACATTGCTGAGGACGTTGACTGTAGTAGTCTTCTGAGCATGCTCTGAGCTTGAACCAGCTTGTTGTCTGACTCATTCTTTGAATGGTTGACCCATGCTCATAGTTTGAATTTGGAGTGACTGGAGGACGAGTGGAATGTCATCACGACCCCCACAAATGGCGCCCAACGTGCGGCGTGGTTAGCGGTACGCTGCCCTCCCGGACCCATATTGCTGATTTCCCTGGTGGTGACCGCGGTGGCTGAATTTGAGGCCTGATCAACCTCCATCGAACACGGTAAGTTGAGATGTATTTTATATGTCTCACTTGCCTGTGTGTCAGCCGCAGCGGTTCCTGTTGGGTTGTCAGGTTGGATCTGGGTGGGTGACCGGTCGAGTGGTGAGACCTTGGGCGTCCCGCACCACGTCCTGAACCAGCAAGTGTTAAAACGAGTGACGTCGCATGCCTGCGCGTGCTCGTGTGCACACCACCTCCTCCTCCCCCGGTCACTGTACTTTTCTTAGATAGCTGCCTCCCGTAACTGATAGTCAAGGTTACAAAGCATTCCTGAATTGTAGTGTAAGGGAGAAAGAATCTGTGACGAATTGAGGTGTGCTCTTCGTCTAACACAGAGACTGCTGTAAAGTCAAGGTTAGGAAACAGTGTATTGAGGTGTCTCTACACTGTCGGGTGGTACCGTGGTAGGAAAGCAGATAGATTGAGGTGTCTCTCTATCTAAACAGTGTATCGAGGTGTCTCTACACTGTCGGGTGGTACCGTGGTAGGAAAGCAGATAGATTGAGGTGTCTCTCTATCTAAACAGTGTATCGAGGTGTCTCTACACTGTCGGGTGGTACCGTGGTAGGAAAGGAGATAGATTGAGGTGTCTCTCTATCTCATCAGTGTATCGAGGTGTCTCTACACTGACGGGTGGTGACCTGTAGTCAGGGTGCCGTGGTGAGTCGCACTGTAAAGTCGCCATTCAAGGCTAGGAAAGGAGTTAGATTGAGGTGTCTCTCTATCTCATCAGTGTATTGAGGTGTCTCTACACTGAGGAATGGCGACCTGTGGACTGCACCAGTGATCTGAGTCGCGACAGATCATTGCATTCTATAAGAAAATGTTGAGTATATTCAAATTTGAAAGATCTCGTAAGTTGTGGAATGCTGCTGTGGGAGTTAAGCCAATTAGTGGAGTTACGGGAAGGCAAGAAGGCAAGAAGAATGTTAGGAATTTGTAGAATATGATAAGCTTATCCAGTACAGGCAGGCTTTAGTCTTCAGTTTAGAAAGAATGTGTTACACACAAGTTGGGAAAGTTGGGTGAGGATTTCTGCAAGCACATCTTAGAGTAGATGGTGCAGGGGGGAACAGAGAATGCCGAGCCTTTGCTCGGATACATGAAAGCTGCAGAATGTGATTTGTTATGTGACCCTAAATTGGCCGTAACCCCGTTGATGCCTGTCACTACACCGAGCCCTCAGCCACCACCCTATAATGGCGCCGACGCTAAATCATCGGAAGGATGGATGTGTCGTATGTGCTGACAGCAGAACCCGAAGTTCTGCTGTGTCTGTGGGGGGGGGGGCCGCCCATGGCACGATGCCCAGCCTGCCCCCAAGAACAATCCCACCCCCACTCCCCCCTCCTCCCTCCAACGGCCATCTTACTACACCTTTTCCTGCTTCCAAGAACTATCCCATTTCCATTCCAACTCCTCCCTCCCACAGCCATCTTGCTACACCTCTTACTTGTTGTGGGAGGCCCGGAAAGCCCCAATCCGGCCTATATCCACTACTAGATCCGTCCGGTGCATATTACCAGCCACCAGCACAGGTGGAAAAGCCCGTAGTCCCAGAGCACCCATCTGAAACTAATGTGACACCCTCTGCTCCAGTCCACGATGCTGAGACGCTTCCCCTGTTTCCTATGGGAGTCACCCACAACCCTGGGGATATCCTCCTCAACTCCCCAGAATTTCAGGCCAGACTGCTCTCCCTCCGCCAACATACTGTTACTCAAGACGATACGGAGCCAGATGAGGGATGGGCTCAAGATACTCCAGCCCCCCCCCTCCTTTACCCCATACGTCTCCTATGGCATCCTCCACCCCATATCCATTACCCGTACTCCGGCCCTTGCTCCAAGCAACTGCTGAAAGAGCACCACCCCTCAGCCCCTCAGAAGTCTGGGACCCCTGCCGCTCCCGTAATCTAGTAGACCCATCAGGACGCCCTGTCACTCTGTCAATAGGCTATGGTGACATCCTTACACATCGGGTGGGGGCCATAGTCAACCCTGCAAACACCTGTATGAGCCATGTTGGAGGATTGGCTCGCAAAATTTCCCTTGCTGTTGGTTCTACTCTGGCTGCAGAATGCCAGGCTCACTTAGCCGAAAACGGAGAGCTTTCAAAAGGCCATGGTTTCCACAAAAGCAGGACCCCTTAGTACGTATGAATCCGGCCTAGAATACATGAAACAGTTAAAAGCCTGGGCTCAGAATCGTTTGTCAGATCAAGCTGGGTCTGTACAAGATGTTCAACAAGACCCTGTTAAATCTGTGGAAAGATATGCTGCAAAACTCAGCATGCATTTTGAGGATCTCGGATACAGTTTTCACGTCAAGACGCAGGCCGCTCTGTTGGTTCAGGCCCTAGTAGATGGCCTACAAGACGCTCTCAGAGATGAAGTCCTGAGAGTACGGCCCGAGATTCGTTCTTCTTCTTTCAACGACGCGGTGGATATCGTTAAAGCTTTCCAAATATCAATGCTAAAAATGGAAAAGGATACTAAGCCAAAGAAGAAAGCCGCACCTGCCATGGTATATCAAGCTCAAGAAAGCTACCCACCCCCTGGCAACCAACATGGAATCAAGTGGGTAATGGTTAAAGGCACAGGTGATGATACTCCTCCCACATATAGAAAACAAGACAGAAGAGATGACAAGGGATCATCTAGAAACAGAAGACAATCTCATGATTCTGAAGGATGAATGTTATGTTGGGAGTGTGGTAGCCTTGACCACATCCTCAGAGACTGTCACTTTACAGGTGGACCATCAACCACTGGAGTTCCTGGTGGACACTGGGGCGGCCACATCTGTCATTTCCTCTGCACAGCTCCCTCCTTCTATATCCCTATCACCGGATACCCTCACCTGTGTTGGGGTGGAAGGCCAACATATTTCCTCTCCACTCACAGTCCCTGTGTCTGCAGGACCGTTCACCGGAGTGCTCACAAGATTCTTGGTCTCTGAAACTTGCCCTGTCAATCTGTTGGGAGCCGATCTCTTAGAGCGGATGAAGGCAACAATTACCTTCGGAAACCATGGTATGGAGCTTCTTTTGCGGGACCCTCATTCCGAACAAGGGACTGAAGACCGCTGTGTTCTTAAAGCCTTCCCTCTCATGATGATGACCATACAACCTCACACTCTTCTTGATATTTCACAGTTCCCTTATTCTCTGTGGTCCAGTGGGCCAGAGGACGTCGGCCTCCTGCAGGTTCCCCCGGTCCGAGTACACCTCAAGCCTGGACACAGGTACCCACGGTTGCCACAATACCCCCTCAAGGCTGCACAAGAACAAAGCTTGAGTACCCAAGTCGCTTCCCTCCTGGAATCAGGAGTCCTTGTCAGATGTGTATCTCCATGCAATACACCCCTTTTTTCTGTAAAAAAGAAAACCGCTCCGGGAGAGCCTCCAAGATACCGGTTGGTTCAGGATCTCAGAGCCGTCAATGCAGCTACCATTTTAGAAACTCCAGTGGTACCCAACCCAAACACCCTTTTGTCTCAGGTGCCTCCAACGGCCACCTTGTTTACGGTGTTAGATCTGGCCAACGCCTTCTTCAGTATACCCTTACATGAAGATTCGTGGTTTCTTTCTGCCTTCACCTTTCAAGGAGCACAGCTTATATGGACCAGGACTCCGCAAAGAGCCCAGAACTCTCCTAACCAATTCACTTATTCTATGAAGTCTATTCTGGAGCCATGGGTTCAAGAGAACCCTCAGGTCACCCTTCTACAGTATGTAGATGATCTTTTACTCTGTGGCACTGAAGAAAATTTGCCGGAGATGTCAGCATCCCTATTCTGGTTTCTTCACTCAGCTAACTGTAAAGTCTCGAAAGGCGAAGTCCAATGGTGTCTGCCCAAGGTCATTTTCCTCGGACATTGTATATCACAAGGTGCTAGACATCTGACTGAAGAAAGAAAACAAGCCATCATGGATATCACCTTCCCAACCACCTACTCCGCTATGCAGACTTTCCTTGGCCTCATCACTTACTGCAGGCAATGGATCCCTGATGCCTCAAAGCTCATGCAACCCCTGTACGATTGTTTCAAGGATGAAGGCTCAGTTTGGCTTCATGCTGAAGATCCACGTGTTTCTCATCAACACAGACTATGTTTTGACCGCCTTAAACAGGCTGTTGTTTTTGCCCCGGCCTTGGGCTTACCAGACTATACTCAGCCATTTCACTTTTTGTCTCGAAATCGGAAGGTCATGCCTCTGGAGTTCTAGCACAACGCTATGATCATAAGTATCGGCCTTTGGGCTACTACTCAGCCCGCCTGGACCCTGTCGCCCGAACTGCCTCCACGTGCCTTAAGGCGGTCCACGCTGCTCACATCCTCTTTGACAAGTCAGCTGACCAGATGTCTGACTATCAATCCTGCCACTTTGCTTCCACCTTCTAGGGGGGAAGGTGAAGAGGGTGAAGATCCATTGGTGGAACCTCATGATTGTATAAAAATTTTGCAGGAAGAGACTTCTGCTCCAGAGAATATGGTGGCACATCCGCTCGCAGACCCTCAAGGGAAGTTCCACACGGGATATGCTGTCACAACGGACCTAACAGTCCTCAAGGCTGAAGCTCTACCACCATACATGTCTGCACAAGAGGCTGAACTTGTGGCTCTCACAGAGGCCTGCCACCTGGCAGCAGGAACAAAGGCGAATATGTATATACCGATTCCAGGTATGGACATGGAATTTGCAATGATTCTGGACTCTTGTGGAAGTCTAGAGGATTCATCACAGCTGCAGGTACACCAGTGAAACATGTCTCATGGATTAAGGCCCTAATGAAGGCCCTGGAACTACCCATTTAGGTTGCTGTTATGAAGGTCAAGGCTCATGGAAGACTAGATTCCAGGGAAGCCAGGGGCAACCACCTAGCTGACCAAGCAGCCAAGACTGCAGCAGTGGAGAATGTGTCATCAAAGTGGCAGGAAAAGGAAGAAGAGATGGGGGAGACCCTGCAAACCGTAGCTGTGGCGCTCACTAGAGCAAGAGCCAAGGAACAGCCGGCGGAAGACCATACAAGTCCAGCGGAGACACGAGTGGAATCCAGGGGGGTCAGGATGCCTAAAGAAAAATTGTGTGAGGAACAAAGGAAGACCCCCCACTGAAGAAGTCAAGCAATGGAAAGCGGCAGGAGCTGTGCTGGCAGGTCGCAAAGATTCAAAGGTCAACTCGACTCTTTACCAAGTGGATGGGAAGCCTTGCTTGCCTAGACGCATGTACTCAGCTGTGGCAGCATGGGCTCACGGGCCTACACACAGAGGAAAGAATCAAGCCTTGGCATGTATCAAGAAACTGTACTTTGCACCCGGAATCTCTTCCACTGTGACTGCATACTCAAAATTCTGCTCTGTCTGCGCTACCTGCAACCCAACGTGTACGGCACGGGTCCCTCTCCAACACCTGGCTAAACCAGACTACCCTTGGCAGAGAATACAAGTCGACCATATCCAAATGCCTAAAGCAGGAAAATAGGAGTACGTTTTGGTAGCCGTGGATATGTTCTCAGCCTGGCCCGAGGCCTACCCGGTTGTCAACATGACTGCTAAAGTCACAGCCAAGAAACTGATCACCGAAATTGCCTGCAGATTTGGAGTTCCCCAAGTCATAGAATCGGATCAAGAACCAGCTTTCACAGCAAATATCTACGAAGAACTCTGGAACATGTTGGGAACAGATTTGGGCCTCCACACTCCATACCATCCTGCCAGTTCAGGCAAAGTGGAAAGGATGAATTCCACACTCAAGACCCAGCTCTTGAAAATGACCCAAGATCATCCCCTCCCCTGGCCCGACCCACTCCCCATAGTATTGCATCACATCACACACACTTCTCAGGCCAAACATGGGCTGACTCCCTATAAAATTTTGTTTGGGACCCCACCCAAGATAGGAGAGATTAGGCCCCAAGAGTTGTCTGAAACACATGATAGAGTGGTAAAATTTGTGATTGCCTTGTCTAGAGAATTGACTAACACCCGCTCTCCAGTATCTGCTTCTCTCCCAGAATCTACAGGTGATGCAGTACATGATTTCATCCCAGGCGATCTAGTGTATGTGAAGAAGTTTGTCCGGAAAGACTGCCTCCAGCCGCGGTTCGAGGGACCGTACACTGTGCTTCTCACCACCCCGACGGCTCTGAAGCTTGAGGGCAAGAGCACCTGGATTCACGCCTCCCACTGCAAGAGAGACAGAACGAGTCTATAAAAGATGACTACCTTCTTCTATATCCTTTCCATATGCTTACTGTCTGTCCCAGAGTGGACAGCTACCACACAGGGGTAGATACCTCCTTCTTCTCAAGTTGGTTGGGAGGGCTCAAGGGATTCTTCCAACAAGTTTGTCTAGTAATGGGAGGCCTACTAGTATTGGGCCTGGTGGTCCTGTGCTGCACAGTCCCCTTATATAGAGAAATATACTCCTTTGAACAAGCCTGACCAGACCCCCCCCCATGATAAAGTCCAATTGAAAGATTCAGTTTAGGATCAGTTGGGAGAACTCCATGTGTCACCCAGGATAGGGCTCGATTGTCTGGGGGCGTCCCATAAGGGGGCAGCTTCTAAGATGATTGGGTGAAGAAATCCACCTCCCCTCTCCCCACACATGGACAGTCTCAAAGGCCCCGAAGCAAAGGAAAGCTTAGTGTTTAGGGGGGAATGTCGGGGAAAAAGAGAATATATATATTTGTAACTTTTATACTTTTGTAACTTTTATACGCTTTTTTTGCTAATGTACTAACCACCATTTTGTGTCATATAACAATAAGCTTTCCTTGCTACGTAATACTCAAATCGAAACTTAAACTAAGACATTTCCAGCGTTGCCAAGACTTATTTCAGAGAAACGAAACAAGATTATAAGCTGACGGCTGCAATATCTGCCCAGAGACTGAGATAAGGAGATGTGGACCAATCAGGAGTGGCCAGACATTGGACTTTCATGGCTTACCCCGCCCCGGACAACCCCTTTCCCCTCCCATTATGTAGTGTATTTAGATTTGTGCATGTAAAAAATAAATTCAGAACATTGCTGAGGACGTTGACTGTAGTAGTCTTCTGAGCATGCTCTGAGCTTGAACCAGCTTGTTGTCTGACTCATTCTTTGAATGGTTGACCCATGCTCATAGTTTGAATTTGGAGTGACTGGAGGACGAGTGGAATGTCATCACGACCCCCACACACCTAAGAGGAAGTGTGGCAGTAGAAGAGAGCCACAAGCCAGAGACAAGAGGCGAAGCAGGCCTGTCTTGGCAGAGATAAAGACTTATTTTACCAGACTTTGGTGTCTGAGGCTGGAGGGATTCCACGTCCCCCAGCAGAGAACCAGTCCGCAAGGGACTGTACATTCCTTGGCCTAAGAAGCCTGGAGGCCCTGCCACAACCGAAGGGACCAGTAAAGCCGTACAAGGCTGGGAGCAGAAAGGAACCCACGTCGCAGGCCATACAGGCGAGAAAGCACGGAAAGCTCGGAAATGTGGGCTGTTATCCTATGAGGAGGAGATAGCCAGAAGGAGCGCAGAAAGCACGGTAGGCCTACACCCTCACCCTGACCAGGGCCAATTTCCCCGTTGCTCTCAGACATCCAGGTCCCCTCCTAGCCGGGACTGTTTATGGGTCAGTTTGCCTGTTTCAGTAAAGACCCTGGACTGCAACCTATTGTCTGTGTGCTCCTTGCTCCTCCAGCACTATCATCACTGGGACTCTCACTACCATCACTCCCACCATCCACTATACTGTCCTGGGGCCGCACTCTTCCCGTGGGGAGTCACACTACCCTAGCTGCACACCTCATCAGCCCCAGCGGTCTGCATGCAGCGGCGGTTCCTAATAACCGCAATCCACGGGTGGCGTAGTCGGACATAATCATTAACATATAATGGACTACCACTGGCCTGACCGCCCTGAGCCACGGAACCGGGTTGCCACTACTACTCCTATCGTTTCCCCCTATTGCCCGGATCCGAGTGCCCCACGGCCCAGGGGGCGAGTCACAAGATTCTGTATCCCTTTTGAGTTTTGCTATAGCCCACCAGGACTCCTTGCTTTGCATGTGATTCCCACTTGGAACGTTTTTCTTTGGGAACATACACAAACGTTTTGCTTCCAAATATCCTTTGGTGCTTCAGGTTAGGCTTCTCACAGTTCCATAGCTCATATGTGTTACGGATCCGGGTAGTGGAACCTCTGTGCTGGGATGCAAGGAGGGACCAGAGGGACTCTTTAGGATGGCGCACGGCCCCTTTAAGAGGGAGGGAGCACGCGCGCCCGAAGCGCGGTGCCCGGGAAGCAGCACGCGGTGCGTCCAACAGCAGCAGGGGAGCTGAGGACGCCGGACCGGGACCGCGGGGGTGAGGGGAATGACATCTCTGCCCGGCAGGAGGCAGAGACGCCGATCCTACAATATGGAGTTTTATTTGTGGCTTTACCTGGCAGTCTGTTTTGAAGATAGCAAGCTGTCGTGATGGCTTCTCTCCAATACATTGTAGGTAGATTCGCATCAAACAACATACTTCTTCCACTTTCACAGAGAGTTTGGTTCTTTCTCTCTGCAATGCCATTCTGTTCTGGGTTGTATGGGATGGTAGTCTGGAACACGATTCCATTCTTTTTCAAAATGGTTTGCACCTTACCACTTGTATATTCAGTCCCATTATCTGCACGCAGGGCTTTTGGCATTCTTCCAAATTTGTTAAATACTACAGCAAGATATTCTTCAAGTTTCTGTGGAACTTCATCCTTTCTGTGAAGTAGGTAGGCGACTGTATATCTGGAGTAGTCATCAATAAATGTGAGAAAATATCTCTTCTTGCTTGGAGTTTGAACACTCGTTGGACCACAAACATCTGTGTGTATCAAATCCAGTGGCTGTGCAGATCTAATGGTGCTTACTTTAGTAAAGGATTTTCTGGACATTTTCCCTTTTAGACAGCTAGTGCACTTCATCATTTGACTACATTGCTTGATTTCTACACCATTTGCAAGTTGACTTAGCTTCCTTATTGCTTCTGGGTATCTGTGTCCAAGACGTCTGTGCCATATATGAATACAGTTCTTATGCAATTCTTGTCTAGCACTGTATACTCTTTCTTTGCATTTTAGCTGATAAAGTTCATTTTGGATTTTTCCTTCTGCAAGAGTGTGACCCTACTTTGATATAATGCAGCTGTTGTCTTTAAAAGTAACTACATTCCCTTTTAGCATAAGCTTCTTTACTGACAGAAGATTGCTTTCAAGACTGGGAACATAGAGAACATCCTTTACTGGGATCTTTCTGCTTTGTGCTGAGGAAACTGGACAGTGGAGGTAGCCGTCTCCTACTCCTTCTGAAGTCATATATTGACCATTAGCTAAGATGACCTTCTCTGGCTTGCTTCTATCAAGGTCAGTGAAGAAATCCTTGTTATTTGTCATATGGCTGCTAGCACCAGAGTCTATACACCACATATGCTTTGCAGATGAGCATGTACTGGTATTAAATGCAGTTTCAACACATGCAGACTAATCCTCTACAGCTGTTTTCACCTTTTGATCACTGTTCTGCTTTTTAAGCTGACTCATTCTTGCTTTCCAAATTCTGCAGTCTGCTTTAAGATGGCCGGACTTTCTACAGACAAAACATTCACGAGTTTCCCTTATATTGCTCTTATTTTTAGGAAAGTCCTGTGTCTGTAATGCTGTTTCTCCTCTAGATTCATTACTGCTGCTTACATTGTGTGTTTTTCGCTTGTACTCATCTACAAGATTGCCTTTCACATATTCTAGTGTGAGCTCATCATCTGGCCGTGCATCTAGTGCAGTGACAAGTGTGTCATAATTTTCTGGAAGACCACTTAATAGTAGTGCAGCAACATGAAAGTCTTTAATTTCTTCTCCAATGCCCATGAGATGCGCCACAATCTCTAGGGTGTTTCTTATATAGTCCTGGATATTCTGTCCATCACTTAGCTTAGACTGATTCAGTTTTCTCATGAGATAAAGTTTATTGCTGAGATTTGATCTTTCATGCACTTTCTGTAATTCTTCCCACATCTCTTTTGCAGTTGCACATTTGCATATATGCACAATCTGATCATCATCTACACTGAGATAGTGCTTCGTGCTTTCTGACCCTTCTCTAGCCAATCATCTGGTAATGGATGAGGCACTTGTTGCTGCGTATATTTCCATGTACCTTCTCTTATGAGCAGCATTTTCATCTTAAATTTCCAAGATTGATAATTCTGATTGGTGAGACTTTGCACTGAGAACTTGCAGTGATCCCTGCTTGTGGACATCTTCTCTTTTGCTCTGTGCTGCTTTTGCGTTGGACTTCTGTTGCTGTATTACTCTTCTGTGTCACTCCTGGGGTTCTGTGTCACGCTGGGCCCATAATCTGTTGGCAGCGGATCATTCAGGATACTCTCAAAGCGTGTTGACAACAGAACAAAGCTTTAATTAGCTATAAACAGGTACAGATATGATAGGCTTTGTGGAATCAGGAATATACATATCTTAAGTGTCTCTGTGCAGCATCAGCAGGCTGCTTCTCCTCTTATGCACAGACACAGGAAACTGAACACAGTCACATGGTCTTTTCTGTGTGTGAGCCTCTGGGAGTTTTTTTTTTTTTTTTTAACTTTATGGACAATACACAAACCTAGCAATAGAACATTTACATACACAGGAATGGAGTTGTTGCACTAAATATATTCCAACACCCCCACTATCTGACTAATAGGCCAAATTTAATATATAAAGCTGAATGTGTGTGTGTGTGTATCTATGTATGTGTGTATGTCCGGGATTGACATTTGCACCGTCACAGCTACAGGCACAAAATTTTGCACAGTCATACGTCTGTACCCTGAGAGTGTCATAGGCTATGTTGTGAGGTGAAATTTTAATCCTGCGCGTTCCAATTCACCAAACAATTTTGCCCCTATCTACATAATGGGGAAAAAGTGAAAGGAAAAGTGTTGGAGACAAATTGACAGCTGCCACATGTGAACAAGTGAGAATTAAAGAATGAGAGCGATGGCGCCAAAGAGTATATACCGTACAGTTGCTGAGGTGGGGCCCTGACATGGGATACTCATACTCACCACACACAGGGATATGAACACACACACAAAATGCGCCACACACTACCACGTGCTTGAACACATATACCACCCTCAGCACACACAAAACTCATCTCACAAAGATTTATCAGGCTGCCAATAGCAACCAATCACAGCTCGGCTTCTATTTTGCTACAGTTAATTAATCTGAGCTGTGATTGGTTAATATAGGCAACAAAGGACATTCTCAGTATAACAAAACTTGTGTAAGGTAATACGATGTCAGTTAGGGTGTGTTGGTGGAAAGGCTGATGTCAGTCACATTACTTCTATGTGACAGGATATAGAAACTGCCAGTTACAGACTATTTTTACCACAATAATGCCTCATAAGAAAAGGAATTTCATGGCACGAATGTCAGCTGATGCGAAAAGAAAAGCTGCATTACGGGCCAATGAAAAATGTGAAGACCGAGAAACAAGGCTGACACACATGAGAACAGCAGCTGCTTCCTCAAGAGCCAATGAACTTTCTGAGCAGAGGGAAGCGAGGCTTGCAGACAAGATGTAAAGGACATATTGATATTCATGCTATAGCTACTCCATTTTTGCAGTTTGCTCCTAAAATCATGTTATTATTACTATATACATTCTTTCATTCTTTTATCCTGCTTCACACGCAATTTTCTCACAAGAACTTTTTCTCTCAAGAACATTCTATGAGATACCCTGCTCCTGTTATCTAACTAGTCTGAGCCGGGATGTGTAACCCTGTAACTTTCCATCATGCACCGAACTAACGATAATATGACCATATGTGTGTTTCCGTAATAATTGTACTAACATTGGTTCAAGCCTGTTGTATGGCTGTAGGTGATTGGCTATTGATATACTCAAAACAAAATTTAATGCTAAGAAGAAATAAACGGGGTTAGAGATTCTCAAAACCTCCCATACAGAGCTTTGTCTCCATCTGGTTTCCTGATTGCAATCAACCTTGTAACATAATAATTTGACACTCACTTGGTCAACCGTGAAGGGTCATTGCTGCCCTCCCTCAACAAAGAGAACAAGAGCAGCTTCCTCAAGGGCCAATGAACTTTCTGAGGAGAGGGAAGCGAGTCTTGCAGACATGAAAACAAGAGTTGCTTCCTCAAGAGCCAATGAACTTTCTGAGGACAGGGAAGCGAGGCTTGCAGACATGAAAACAAGAGCTGCTTCCTCAAGAGCCAATGAACTTTCTGAGGAGAGGGAAGTGAGGCTTGCAGACATGAAAACAAGAGCTGCTTCCACAAGAGCCAATGAACTTTCCGAGGAGAGGGAAGCAAGGCTTGCAGACATGAAAACAAGAGCTGCTTCCTCAAGGGCCAATGAACTTTCTGAGGAGAGGGAAGCGAGACTTGCAGATAAGAGAAGAAGAGCTGCTTCCTCAAGGGCCAATGAGTCATCTCAGCAGAGTGAAGGCCGACTTGCCACTAAGAGAATTGCTATTTCTTCCACCAGCACACATGAAGTGGTTGGAGATTTGAAACATGCTGCCTTTTGTTACCAGTCAGACATAAACTATCAGTATAATCCTAAAGTTTAGATAGGAAAAATGGATGTGGTCTGCATTTACTGCAGTGCCCTGAAATGGAAAGATGAACCGCCAGGTTTATGCTATGCAAATGGCAAGATAAAACTTCCACCTCTCCTCTCACCACTAGATCCCCTAAAGTCTCTGATGACATGTACCAGTACAATATCAAAGCATTTATTGGACAACATTAGGAAGTACAACTCCTGCTTCCAAATGACATCATTTGGTGCAACAAAAGAAATGTTTACAACAGGATTTATGCCGACATTTAAAGTTCAAGGACAGGTTTACCACTCACTTGGCTCACTGCTTCCATTATAAGGAGAAGAACCTCAATTTCTTCAACTCTTCTTTATGGGTAATGCAGAAGCAGAGGCTCAGCGGAGATGCTCTTTAAGTCCTAACACTCACCTTGATATTGTCACTATTTTGCAGCAGTTCCTTCACTTCAACAATCTATATGTTCAACTTTTCAAGACTGCACTTGAATGCATGCCAAATGACGATTACAAGATTGTCATTCGAGCTGACAAAACATCACAAGGTGAACATCAGCGACGTTTCAATGCTCCCACATTTGATGAGGTAGCCATCTTGATTGTAGGTAATGATTTTCAAAGCCGTGACATTGTGCTTCAGAAAAGGAACAATAGTTTGCAATGAGTAGCAGAAACTCACAGGTCCTATGATGCTCTGCAATATCCAATCATCTTTTGGCTGGGACAGGATGACTATCACTTTGGAATACCTCAGACAGATCCTACAACAGGCAACCCTTCAGGAAAAAAAATGTCTGCCATGGACTTCTATGCAATTAGGATCATGACAAGATTTGCAGAGGAAAATCACATCTTGAAATGTAAACACCTCTTCCACCAATTTATTGTTGACATGTATGCAAAGATTGAGAGTGAACGTCTTTTATATATCCGACTAAATCAAAAGAAGCTCAGGGCAGAGGAATATATTCACCTTAGAGATGCTGTTGCAAATGATGCTGAACCAAAATAGTTGGGGAAAATGGTTATTCTTCCAACTTTCACTAGAAGCCCACGACACATGCATGAATACACACAGGATGCAATGACTTATGTGAGAAAGTATGGCCGTCCTGATCTTTTCATCACCTTTACTTGCTATCCTGCCTGGGAGGAAATTGGAGGGCATCTGTTGCCGGGCCAAAAAACAGTGAATCGCCATGACCTTATTGCTCGGGTTTTCAAACAGAAACTTTCAAAAATGACTAATCTCATCACAAAATCACATATTTATGGTGAGACGCAGTGCTGGATGTATTCAGTTGAATGGAAAAAAAGTGGCCTTCCTCACGTCCACATCTTGATTTGGCTGAAGCAAAAAATACAGCCTACCGAAATTGACAATATCATCAGTGCCGAATTGCCAGACTCTCAGATTGACCCACTGTTGTTTGACAAAATCACAAAAAACATGATCCATGGTCCGTGAGGGAGTCTGAACAAAACCCAAACAGGACAAGATGGATATCCAGTCTACTGAAGAAGAAAGCCAGGGGATGGTGGTTTCATAGCAAAGCTCAAAATGCGTGTTGGATCATCACTCCAAGAGATAGAAATTGACAACAGGTGGGTAGCGCCTTACAACCCTTTGCTCTCAAAAATCTTCCAGGCCCACATAAATGTCGAATCTTGCCACTCTGTGAAATCAATCAAGTATATCTGCAAATATCTCCACAAAGGAAGTGATCAAGCAGTTTTTGAACTCCAGAAAAATGGACCTATTATTGATGAAGTGGAGGCATTCCAGATGGGCAGGTACATAAGCAGCAATGAAGCTGTTTGGAGAATACTAGGATTCTCCATTCATGAGCGCTACCCACCAGTTGTGCATCTGAGTGTGCACTTGGAAAATGGACAGAGAATTTACTTTAACCCAGCAAACTTGCAGCAGCAGCTCCTAACACCACCTAAGACCACCCTCTTGGTATTTTTTGAGCTGTGTCAACAAGACCCTTTTGCAAAAACAATTCTCTACTGTGATTTACCAAAGTACTACACTTTGAATGCCTCCAGAAAAACACTGGAACGGAGGAAACGGGGGCTTGATATTGAAGGCTATCCAGGGGTGAAAGCAGCTGATATTCTTAGTCGCGTCTACACTGTTCATCCGTCAAATGCAGAGTGCTTCTACCTGCGCTTGTTACTTCATGTTGTCAAAGGTCCTACATCATTTTCTGACCTGAAGACCATCGGAGGCCATGTGTGTGAAACATTCAGGGAAGCTTGCCAAAGAAAAGGACTTTTGGAAAATGATGGACACTGGAACATGACCCTCAGTGAAGCAGCTGCCACACAAACCCCAAAGCAACTAAAACACCTCTTTGCTATTATTCTAACAACCTGTAGCATTTCAAATCCTCTTGAGATTTGGACAAAGTACAAAACTGATCTCAGTGAGAACATCCTCATGCAGATTAGAAGGGAAAATCCTCAGCAACTTCACTGAGGAAATGTTCAATGAAACTTTAATGCTCCTTGAAGATCAGTGCATAGCAATGTCAGGAAAAGCCTTACAGTTGCTTGGCTTGCCTGCTCCAATAAGAAATCCTGAAGGCATCCAAATGTGTAGGGAGATTTTCCTAGAAACAAACTACAATATTGATGAACTGACAGCATTTGTGTCTCAGAACGAGACAATATTGGTACCAGATCAAAGGGACGCCTATAACTACATTTTAAGTTTCAGTGAAGCCAACAAAGGTGGGATTGTCTTCCTTGATGCTCCAGGTGGAACAGGAAAGACATTTGTAATCAGCTTGCTCCTGGCAAAATTTTGACAACAAGAAAAGATTGCACTTGCAGTGGCATCTTCTGGAATTGCAGCTACGCTTTTAAAAGGTGGTAGAACAACACATTCGACATTCAAACTACCACTTAACCTGTCTCATAGTGACAGCCCCGTGTGTAATATTGCCAAGGGATCAGGACTGGCCAAATTGCTTCAAAAATGCAGTGCAATCATTTGGGATGAATGCACCATGTCACACAAAAGGGGTCTGGAAGCAGTGGACAGACTGCTGCAAGACCTGCGTAGCAACAAATATATCATGGGAGGAGTAGTTGTTGTTTTGGCAGGTGACTTCCGCCAAACAATACCTGTTATTCCAAGATTAACCCCTGCAGACGAACTGAATGCCTGTCTCAAAGCATCTTACCTTTGGAGAAAAGTAAAGAAAATGTCACTGAACACAAACATGAGGGTCTACATGACAAGCGATGTTTCTGCTGGACTGTTTTCGAGCCAGCTGTTGACTATTGGAGATGGCAAGGAACCAGTAAACTCAACCACTGGACAGATCACCTTCCCAAGCAACTTTTGTTGCATTGTGACTTTCATTGAGGAGTTGAAAGCAAAAGTTTTTCCAAACATTCAACTCCACTTCAAAAATTCTGGCTGGCTATGTGAAAGGGCTATTCTAGCTCCCAAAAATGACAGTGTCAACAAGATCAATCTTCAAATTCTAAATCTCCTTCCAGGTGTGTGCACAAGCTACAAGTCAGTGGATACAGTAATAGACCCTGCTCAAGCATTATTTTATCCAACTGAGTTCCTCATTTCCTTGGAGCCACAAGGACTTCCTCCTCACAACCTCTTTCTAAAACCTGGAGCATATATTCTGCTATTGAGGAATTTGGATCCACCAAAGCTGTGTAATGGAACAAGACTCTTGATTAAGAACCTGTTTCCACATGTAATTGAGGCAACCATTTTGACAGGATGTGCCACAGGAGAAGATGTTTTCATTCCCACAATTCCTCTCATTCCATCTGATTTGCCTTTTGATTTTAAATGCCTCCAGTTTCCTGTTTGACTGGCATTTGCTATGTCCATCAACAAGGCTCAGGGACAGTCCTTGAAAGTAGTTGGAATCGATTTACAATCTCCATGCTTTTCTCATGGTCAACTTTATGTGGCCTGTTCAAGAGTTGGAACAGCCAAAAATCTGTTCGTGTTTGCACCTGAAGGAAGAACTAAGAATGTCGTTTATCAAAAGGCTCTCGAATAAGGAGTAGAAGATTACTTCACATTACTTGGCCAATTTAGTTAAATCTGTGTGGAATATCTCCGGTGTTGAAATATATGTTGTGAAATGCTTCTATTAGCTTAGTTTTTGCCTTTTAACAATTACATTTCTATCGATTTGTTTTGTGGTTTTTGTGTGGAGAATAAATTTTTGTTAACACATTCTATTTTACTAACAGCAGTTATTAACCAGGGCGAAGCAGGGTAGTACAGCTAGTAATTTAATAAAAGTTAAAAAAAAAGCTTATCGTCACCTTATCCTGTTCCCCGTCCAGTGGTCCGAACTTGCAGTGAAATCCCCTTGTGTCAAGCCAGCCCCCAACAGTCTGGAAAAGGCATGAATCCTGCTAGAGTACTCACCAAAGCAGGGATTTGATTAGCGCTCCTTTGCTCCTGTCTTGGCGCTTACATCTTCAATTGTATTTGCGTCATAAAGGCACGAAAAAAAATTGAATGCTGGAAGGGAATGCCGGAAGGGGTGCAGGCAGAGTGAGTGGGGATGGTGTTAGTGACTCACTGACACTACTCACCTGTGTGCCTGTGCCCCAGTCGTCACTGTTAGTATTTTTTTTTTTACAAATTGCCCCCTCGATTCCTCAGAGAGGTAAGAGGTAGTGCCTACCATTGCCTTGCATAGAAAAAAAATGAGAAAGTGCAAAAACGCTGCAGCATAACATTTGTGCTGCATTTTTTGTGGGGTTTTTGAAGAGTAAAATTATTATTAACCCCTTTTCCACCTTGGGTTTTTCCGTTTTTGCATTTTCGTTTTCTGCTCCTTTTCGTCCCACAGCCATAACTTTTTTATTTTTCCATTATTATGGTCATGTAAGAGATTTTTTTTTGCAGGGCGAGTTGTACTTTTGAACGACACCATTAGTTTTACCATATCGTGTACTGGAAAATGGGAAAAAATTCCAAGTGCGGTGAAATTGCAAAAAAAGTGCAATTTCGCAATAGTTTTTTTTTTTGCTGAAACTGACCTGCCAGTATGATTCTTCAGTTCATTATGAGTTCGTAGACACCAAACATGTATAGGTTCTTTTTTATTTAAGTGGTTAAATAAAATCCAAAGTTTGTAAAAAAAATAAATAACAAGATGGCGTCATTTTCCGAGACCTACAGCGTCTCCATTTTTCGGGATCTGGGGCTGGTTGAGGGCTTATTTTTTGCATGTCGAGCTGACAGTTTTATTGATGCTATATTGGTGTAGATGCAATGTTTTGAGCGCCTGTTATTGCATTTTTTTTGCAATGTTGCAGCGACCCAAAAAAAGTTATTCTGGCATTTTGATTTTTTTCTCGCTATGCCGTTTACCGATGAAATTCATTCTTTTTATATATTGATAGATCGGGCGATTCTGAATGCAGCAATACCAAATATGTGTATTTTTTTATTATTATTTTATTTTGAATGAGGCAAAAGGGGGGTGATTTGAACTTTTATATTTTTAAAAACATTTTTTTTTCACTTTTCACTTGCTTCAATAGTCTCTTTGGGAGACTAGGAGCTGCGATCTACTGATCGCCTGTGCTACACACAGCAGGTCTTCAGCCCTGCTATGTGTAACAAAAGTGCTCATCTGCTTTGAGCGCCGACTGCTGGGCGGCGTTCATAGCAGATCGGCTATAACAACCACAGGGGTCTCTTCCAGATCTGTGGCTGTCATGCCAACCTATCGGTGACCCACGATCACGTGATGGGCGCACCAATGAGCGGGTCTTTTGACGCGCTTCTAGCGTTGCCAAGTTAAATGCCACTGTTGGAATTTAACATGTTAACAGGATCACAATTCCACTGGTGGCTGTTAGGGGCACATGACAGCTGATCAGAAAAGCTGTCATGTGCAGGAAAAGATGCAGGCTCATTGCCGGAGGCGACATCAAACATGGGGAGGTGACCTTGGTCGTAAAGGGGTTAACATGTACTGTAGCCAGATCACACATGTAATCCACTTGATTGATGTGTTTTATAAGCAGTGTTTTTACTACCAAGAATGAAGGTTTTAGCTGCAGAAAAAAAAAACTGCAAAAACTCCACGTGTGAATAAAGCCTTATACAGTATTTCACATTTTAGTCTGGTGTGTTCATGCTTACCATATATCATTTAATTTAATTGAATCTGCTTTGTGTATCTGACAACCAAACTGCTAATTCCATGACAAATGCCTTCTTTCAATAAGGTTGTCGTAGTAAAAGTAAGCCAAATTCTGGGCATTGCATTTACTATTTATTTGGGCACTGTTTATATACATTGTATCTGAATGTTTACTAATATTTTATTACTGGTTTTCCATCCAATAAAGAAATAGTTCTACACATCCAATATTTACAAAAAAATGCCCAAAAGCTAATTTTAATTCTCAATTGTCAGCCCAGATTGTTCAAGGTCTACTTGTGAAATTGTTCTTCTGTGATAGGGCACAAGGCCGGCGTTCATAAGGCTATGTGCCCATGATGCAGAATTGAAACGGAAAATTTCTGCAGCGTTTCTGCATGTTCTTGGCAGTAAAAACGCTTGCGGATTTTACATGCGTTTTTGCAGCATTTTTACATGCGGATTTGACTTGCGTTTTTCAAATGCATTGGGACCTCAAATCCGCATGCAGAAACGCACAAATAATGGACATGCTGCGGATTTTTCCGCAAGGAAAATCCGCTGCGTAAAATTCCACAGCATGGGCACAGAACATGCAGATCTTCATTGGGGATCATGGGGCACGTATTATCAAGCGTTTTGCAAGCATTTATGCTGCGGAAATTCCGCAGCAAAAATGCTTGAAAAACGCATAGTGGGCACACAGCCTAAGAGATCATGATTTCTACTATGTGTAGCACAAGCGATCGGATGAGTGCAGCTTCAAGTCTCCTAAGGGGACTATTGAAGCAAGTAAACAGCAGAAAAAAATGTTTTTAAAAATATAAAAAAAATATATAAAAGTTCAAATCACCCCTCTTGCCCCATTCAAAATTAAACAATAAAAAAAATACACATATTTGGTATCGCTGCATTCAGAAACGCCCGATCTATCAAAATATAAAAACAATTAATCCAATCGCTAAACGTCGTAATGACAAAATATAATCAAAACACTAGAATTAAGTTTTTTTGGTTGCCTCAACATTGCAATAAAATGCAATAACAGGCAATCAAAACATCATATCTACCCCAAAATGGTATCAATAAAAACATCAGCTCAGAGTGCAAAAAATAAGCCCTCATCCATCATCAGATCCTGGAAAATGGAGACACTGCGGGTCTCAGAAAATGGCGTCATTTATTTATTTACAAACTTTTGATTTTTTTTTACCACGTAAATAAAAAAGAACCTATACATGTTTGGTATCTGCAAACTCGTAATGACCTGGAGAATCATATTGCCAGGTCAGTTTTAACATTTACTGAGCATGGTAAATTAAAAACCTCAAAACAATAGTAGAATTGCACTTTTTTTGCAATTTCACCAAACTTGGAATTTTTTTTTCCAGTTTTCCAGTACACTATATGGTAAAATCAAAAGTACAACTCATCTATGGCCATATTTATGGAAAAATAAAAAAGTTATGGCTCTGGGAAGAAGGGGAACAAAAAACGAAAATGCAAAAACGGAAAATCCCAAGGTCGTGAAGGGGTTAAAATGGAAGATCAACTGAATTGTAGACAGACCATCAAGTCTACTTGTGATGTTTAATCATTTCAACTGAGCGTATATTTCAGCTGTGATTCAGTTCATGGTAAATTTCATTCCATAGTGTTATTTTTTTTTCTTTCTGTTGTATACTGATTGTTATTTTTGTCTTCTTGTCTTAAAAACCAATAAAACTTTAAATTGGAAATAAATTGTAGACAGTCAAATGCTGTTTCTTTTATCAATTCTGCCCAAATCCACAGATTTGATTCCTGAAATCACTTGGTTTATCTCAAATATTTAAAATGTGTCCCAAATACAATGTTTTAGTCTCCATTAAAGCTGCATCCAATAATGCAAAAGTCCAACAAATCATGGGGATCAACTGTATAGTTTCCATTTTTTATAAGTACATTACAATTTTTATTCATATAGGAAACTGTATTTGGCGTGTACATTTTAATAACTACTGATGACAACGAATTCCATACAGATTGCATACACATGATGACAATATAGAAGAGAAATTGACCATTTTTTTCTGGATGAAAAACTGAAGATTTTGTTATATGCTGGTGTGTAGTAATAAAAATATTCTGACAGAACTTTGGGAAGAACTACTTAGAGGAGACATATTCCAGATGTAGTCTCGGTGGACCTTCCAGAGTCCTTAAAAAGGTTGTCTGGTCTTCATTCTATGTGATTGCAGACTTCTGAACCCTTACAACGTGTGCACTGCACGCTGTCAGGATTATCCGGTACTGTCGTTGAGAATGGGTTGTCACGTGACTGCAAATATGCGATTTCCTTACTTCCATCCACATTATGACTAGATGTGCTCAACCTCTCTGAATACAAAAAACCTACAAGAAGCAAAATGAACATAAACCCTAGTTAATAAATAACATTTCCCACATGTCTACTTTACATCAGCACAATTTTGGAACCAAAATTTTTTTTTGTTAGGAAGTTATAAGGATAAAAAGTTGACCAGCGATTTCTCATTTTTCCAACAAAATTTACAAAACCATTTTTTTAGGGACCACATCACATTTGAAGTCACTTTGAGGTGTCTATATGACAGAAAATACCCAAAAGTGACACCATTCTAAAAACTGCACCCCTCAAGGAACTCAAAACCACATTCAACAATTTTATTAACCCTGTAGGTGCTTCACAGGAAATGAAGCAATGAGGAAGAAAAAAAATTAACATTTAACTTTTTTTCACAAAATATTAAATTTAGATCAAATTTTTTTTATTTTCACAAGGGTAACAGATAAAAATGGACCCTAAAATGTATTGTGCAATTTCTCCTGAACATGCCGATACCAAATATTTGGCAAAAAACTACTGTTTGGGCGCATGGCAGGGTTCGGAAAAGAAGGAGCGCCATTTGACTTTTTGAATTCATAATTTGCTGGAATAATCAGCAAACGCCATGTTGGTTTGGAGAGCCCCTGATGTGCCTAAACAGTGGAAACCCCCCACAAGTGACCCCATTTTGGAAACTAGACCCCTCAATGAACTTATCTAGATGTGTGATGAGCACTTTGAACCCCCAGGTGCTTCACAGAAGTTTATAACATAAAGACTTGAAAAAAAAATTCACAAAAATTTTCTTCTAGCCCCCAATTTTTTATTTTAACAAGAGTAATAGGAGAAAATGGACCCCAAAAGTTGTTGTGCAATTTCTCCTGAGCACGACGATACCCAATATGTGGCAGAAAACCACTGTTTGGGCGCATGGCAGGGTTCGGAAGGGAAGGAGCGCCATTTGATTTTTTGAATTCAAAATTTGCTTGAATAATTAGCGGATGCCATGTCGTGTTTGGCGAGCCCCTGATGTGCCTAAACAGCAGAAACCCCCCACAAGTGACCCCAATTTGGAAACTAGGCCTCCCAATGAATTTATCTAGATGTGTGGTGAGCACTTTGAATCCCCAGGTGCTTCGCAGAAGTTTATAACGTAGAGCCGTGAAAATAAAAAAAGTCACAAGAATTTTCTTTTAGCCCCAAATTTTTTATTTTCACAAGGGTAACAGGAGAAAATTGACCTCTCAATTTGTTGTGCAATTTCTCCTGAGCACGCCAATGCCCTACATGTAATTGGCAACTACTTTTGAGGCATAGTGCAAAGGTCAGAAAGGAAGGAGCACCATATTATAGTACAGATTTTACTGTTATGGTTTGAGGGTGCTATCACCCACTGGGAGATCCCCTGAGGTGCCGTAACAGCAGATTCCCCCATAAAGGACCCCATTTTACAAACTATACCTCTCAATGAACTCATATATGGGTGCAGTGATCATACTGACACCAAGGGTGTGTCACAGAATTTTATTCCATTGGGCAGTGAGGAAAAAATAATTACGTTTTTACCGCAAAAATTTTGTTTTAGCCACAGATTTGACATTTTCACACTGGATAATGGATAAATATGGCACCAAAATTTGTCCCATAATTTCTGCTGAATGTGGCAACACCTTATATGTGGCTGTACAGTACTGCTTGGCCACACAGCGACACTCTGGAGGGATGGAGCGCTATTTGCTTCATGGAGTGCAGATTTTCCTAGAATAGTTTGCATACCCATATACAGAGCCCCTAAATGCTAGAAGAGCAGAATCCCCCCGCAAGTGACTCCATTTTGGAAATTATACCCTTGCCAAACATGTGGACACTAAATGTGGTTTAGACACACTGCGGAGCTCAGAAGGGAGGGGGGATTTGGATTTGGGAGCGCAGAATATGCCGGATTTCTTTTGGGGGGCATGGAGCCATTTACGGGGAGTCTTTGTACTACCCGTAACGTGGAAGCCGCCTATATTTCCATTAACACATGACAGACCTGAGTGGGGGCTTTTATGTCAAGCTTTTATTGGGAACATTTTACATAACATTTTAGATCACATTTATCCGGCACTCTACACTGAGCACTTACTTTGGGGTTGCCATCTAAATCTCCAAATGACGTGATCCAGATGAAACCCCGGAGGGATCCATTCACTATAATGAGATGAGGCAGCAGAGTTACTCTGGACTCTGTCTGGCCTCTGTTCAGCGTTATCCTTCTTTACAGAGGTGCACAAAACTGTGGCTGACCGTGCTTTTATTTACGCCTAAAAAGATGAACACCGCCGGATCATAGGTCAGACGCCGTCCACAGTGCCTCCATCTGCCTCATTACAGGGAATCTTCCGTCAGGGGTTTCGTCTGAATCACTTATTTCAGAGATTTACACGGAAACCCCTGTGTAAGCGCTCAGCGAAGAGCGCAGGATAAATGTGCGCCGAGCTTTACTGCGATCTTTGGGAGGCAGAATACACAAATCAGCAGTCGGTGAAGAATTGGTTTTATATATTTTTTACGGCATTCCTTGTGCAGTATAAAAGTGATTAGATGACTTTATTCTTCAGGTCGGTGCGATTACAGCGATAACAGATTCATATCAGGTTTTTATGATTAACAGCTGTCACTCACTAAAAGACGCTTTTTTTTGCAAAAACTAATGTTTGCATCTCCATATTTAGAGAGCTATAATTTTTCCATATTTCAGTTGACAGTTGAGTCATGTGATGGCTTGTTTTTGTGGGACGAGTTGACGTTTTTATTGGTACCACTTTTGGGCAAATAACATTTTTTGATCGCTTTCTATTCAGAATTTTGGGAGACAGAATGAAAAAAAAACAACAATTCAGGATTTTTTTTGTTGTTGTGCTAAAATTGATAAGGCAGCTTTATTCTTCGGGTCAGTACATTTACAGCGGTACCACATTAATTTTTTTAGGTTTTTGCGCTTTTACATAATAAAACTTTTATAAAAAAAATAATTATCTTTGCATCGCTTTATTCTGAGCGCTGTAGCTTTTAAATTTTTCGGCTGATGGAGCTGTATGGCGGCTTGATTTTTGCAGGACAAGATGATGTTTTCAGCGGTACCATTTTTATTTACATTAGTCTTTTTGATCGCGTTTTATTCCACTTTATTCCAGCGGTATGATGAAAAGTCATAGTTTCTCATGTTTTTTTTTTATGCTGTTCACTGAAAGGGTTAACTAGTGTGACACATTTATAAATCGGGTCGTTCCAGACGCGGCGATACCAAATATGTGTTCTCTTTTGTTTATTTTTATTTTTTTTACCTATAAACCTGTATTTATTAGTGTAATTTTTTTTTATTTACATTTTTTTTTTAGATTTTTACAATTTATTTTTTTATTTTTTTTAACCGCTTCCCGACCGCCCACTGTAGATAAACGTCCGCGCTGCCTAGGATCTGTGCAGCGCGGATGTTTAAAAACGGTGGGTGGTCCCGCAGCGCTCAGGACCCCCAGGGTCTTGCAAGCACTGCGGGAGCGGTGCAGAGCGATAGCTCTAACAGGGAAAATCATCGGGACCTGATTGGATCAGGTCCCAGTGATGTTAACCCTTTGCTGTCTTCTATATGCCGCGATCTATAGTGATCGCGGCATATAGAAGACAGCAGGAGGAGAGGGGGTCGTCCACTTACCTCTCCGACGGCCCCCTTATACCTTCCAGGACCTGACGTTGCTATGGCAGCTGGAGGTCACATGACCGCCTCCAGATCTGCCATATATGGTGTCCTGCCTGGCTCAGCCTGCAGCTGAAGCCAGGCAGGAGACTGACTGTGAAACAGTCAGGGAAGATCTCATGTAATGTAATACATGTCTATTACATTACATGAGATCAGTGATCAGAAAAATAAAAATTAATGTCCCATACAGGGACTAAGTAAAATGTAAAAAAAAATGTTTTTAAACTGTTAAAAAAAATTACAAAATAAATAAAAATAAATAAATAAAATATTAAACCGATAAATCCGTATATTTATGCAAAAATAAAAAAAGTACACATATTTGGTATCACCGCTTCCGAAACAACCCGAGCTATAAAACTGTCACACTAATTAACTCCTTCTGTGCACACCGTAATAAAAATAAATAAAAAAGGAGCAAGAAACTATGCTTTTTCCTCATATCGCCAAACAAAAAGAGGAAAAAAATGCGATCAAAAAGCAAAATGGAAATAAAAATGGTACCGCTGAAAACGTCATCTTGTTCCCCAAAAAACAAGCCACCATACAGCTCCATCAGCCGAAAAATAAAAAAGTTATACCTCTCAGAATAAAGCAATGCAAAAAAAATATTTTTTCTATAAAATGGTTTTATTGTGTAAAAGAGGCAAAACATAAAAAAATATACAGTAAGTGTAGTATCGCTGTAAACGTACTGACCCGAAGAATAACGCTGCCTGATCACTTTTACCACACGCAGAACGGCATAAAAAAAACCCTCAAAAAACAATTCCTGAATTGTTTGTTTTTGTTAATTTTACCTCCCAAAAAACGTAATAGAAAGCGATCAAAAAATGTCACGTACCCAAAAATGGTACTAATAAAAATGTCAACTCGTCCCGCAAAAAACAAGATGTCACATGACTCTGTCGGCCAAAATCTGGAAAAATTATAGCTCTCAAAATATGGCGATGCAAAAACTAGATTTTGCAAAAAAAAGCGTCTTTTAGTGTGTGACAGCTGTCAGTCATAAAAACCCGATATAAATCTGGTATCTCTGTAATCGCACCGACACGAAGATTAAAGTAATCTAATCAGTTATATCACACTAGGAACGGCGTAAAAAATAAATAAAACCAATTCTTCACCTGCTACTGATTAGTTTATTATGTCTCCCAAAGATCGCAGTAAGGCGCAAAGCCTTACATTTATCCTGCGCTCTGCGCTGAGCACTTACCCCAGAGTTTCCGTGTAAATCTCTGAAATACGTGATTCAGCCGGAACCCATGACGGAAGATTCCCTGTAATGAGGCAGATATAGGCCACTGTGGATGCCGTCTGGCCTGGGATCACACAGTGTCATTTGTTTTAGGCGTGCATAAAAGTGCGGTTGGCCACAGTTTTGTGCACTTCTGAAAAAAAGGACACCGCTAAACAGAGGTCAGACGGAGTCCAGAGTAACTCTGCTGCCTCATTACAGTGAATGGATCCCGCAGGGGTTTCATCTGAATTACATCACTTGGAAATTTAGATGGAAACCCCAATGTAAGTGCTCAGCCTAGAGCGCCGGATAAATGTTACGTAAAATGTTCCCAATAAAAGCTTCAACTCAGTCCTCAAAAACAGCTAGTCCCAACTCAGGTCCGTCATCTGTTAAAAATATTAGGGACTTTCAAGTTACTGGTAGCAGAAAGGCTCTGGAAATGGCCCTTGCCCCCCAAAAGAAATTCAGAAAATTTTGTGCTCCCAAATCCAAATGCCTATTCTACAATAATTTGCTCTCCAATTGTCAAATAGCACTCCATCCCCCCCAGATCTTGCAGTATGGCTGAGCGGTACGATACAGCCACATATGGGGTATTGCCACTTTTAGAAGAAATTGTGTGACACATTTCGGCACCATTTTTACCCATTGCCCTGTGTGAAAATGTAAAATCTGAGGGTAAAACATTTTTTTGTGGTAAAAATATAATTATGCTTTTTTCACTGCCCAATGGTTTAAATTTAAAAATGAAAAAATACTCACTACTTCTCTAGATTAATTCCTTGAGAGGTGTAGTTTACAAAATGGGGTCACTTGTGGGGGTTTCTGCTGTTTCGGCATGTCAGCGACTCTTCAAATGTGACATGGTGTCTGCAACCTATCCCAGCCAACATAGCGCTCCTTTCTCTTCCGAACCCTGCCGTACACCAAAGCAGTGGTTTTCCCCCACATATGGGGTATCAGCGTACTCAGGAGAAATTTCACAACAAATTTCATGGTGCAATTTATCCTGTTACCCTTATGATAATGCAAAATTAGGGAATGAAAAACATTTTTTGTGGGAAAAATGTGAAAATTTTATTTTTACGGCTCAATATTATAAACTTCTGTGAAGTGGCTGGGGGTGCAAGGTGCTCACCACACATCTAGATAAGTTCCCTAAGGGGTCTAGTTTCCAAAATGGTGTCACTTGTGGGGGGTTTCCACTGTTTAGGCACATCAGGGGCTCCCCAAATGCAACATGGCATCCACTAATTATTCAAACAAATTTTACATTCAAAAAGTCAAATGGCACTCCTTCCCTTCCAAACCCTGCCGTGCGCCCAAACAGTGGTTTGCCTCCACATATGGGGTATCAGCGTGTTCAGGAGAAATTGCACAACAAATTTCATGGTGCAATTTTTCCTATTACCCTTATGATAATGCAAAATTAAGGGATGAAAAACGTTTTTGTGGGAAAAATGTGAAAATTTTATTTTTACAGCTCAATATTATAAACTTCTGTGAAGTACCTTGGGGTTCAAGGTGCTCACCACACATCTAGATAAGTTCCCTAAGGGGTCTAGTTTCCAAAATGGTGTCACTTATGGGGGGTTTCCACTGTTTAGGAACATCAGGAGCTCTCCAAACGCAACATGGCGTCTGTTAATTATTCAGACAAATTTTACATTTAAAAAGTCTAATGGCGCTCCTTCCCTTCCAAACCCTGCAGTGCGCCCAAACAGTGGTTTTCCCTCACATATGGGGTATCAGCGTACTCAGGAGAAATTGCACAACAAATTTCATGGTGCAATTTATCCTGTTACCCTTATGATAATGCAAAATTAGGGAATGAAAAACATTTTTTGTGGGAAAAATGTGAAAATTGTATTTTTACGGCTCAATATTATAAACTTCTGTGAAGCGGCTGGGGGTGCAAGGTGCTCACCACACATCTAGATAAGTTCCCTAAGGGGTCTAGTTTCCAAAATGGTGTCACTTGTGGGGGGTTTCCACTGTTTAGGCACATTCAGGGGCTCCCCAAATGCAACATGGCATCCGCTAATTATTCAAACAAATTTTACATTCAAAAAGTCAAATGGCGCTCCTTCCCTTCCAAACCCTGCCGTGCGCCCAAACAGTGGTTTGCCGCCACATATGGGGTATCAGCGTGTTCAGGAGAAATTGCACAACAAATCTCATGGTGCAATTTTTCCTATTACCCTTATGATAATGCAAAATTAAGGGATGAAAAACCTTTTTTGTGGGAAAAATGTGAAAATTTTATTTTTACAGCTCAATATTATAAACTTCTGTGAAGCACCTTGGGGTTCAAGGTGCTCACCACACATCTAGATAAGTTACCTAGTTTCCAAAATGTGGTCACTTATGGGGGGTTTCCACTGTTTAGGAACATCAGGAGCTCTCCAAACGCAACATGGCGTCTGTTAATTATTCAGACAAATTTTACATTCAAAAAGTCTAAAGGCGCTCCTTCCCTTCCGAACCCTGCAGTGTGCCCAAACAGTGGTTTTCCCTCACATATGTGGTATCAGCGCGCTCAAGAGAAATTGCACAAAAAAATTTGGGGTCCATTTTTTCCTGTTACCCCTGTGAAAATAAAAAAAATTGGGTCTAAAGTAACATTTTTGTGAAAAAAGTTAAATGTTAATTTTTTTCTTCCACATTCCAAAAATTCCTGTGAAGCACCTGAAGGGTTAATGAACTTCTTGAATGTGGTTTTGAGCACCTTGAGGGGTGCAGTTTTTAGAATGGTGTCACTTTTGGGTATTTTCTGTCATAAAGACCCCTCAAAGTGACTTAAAATATGATGTGGTCCCTAAAAAAATGTTTTGTAAATTTTGTTGGAAAAATGAGAAATCGCTGGTCAACTTTTAACCCTTACAGCTCCCTAACAAAAAAAAATTTTGGTTCCAAAATTGTGCTGATGTAAAGTAGACATGTGGGAAATGTTGTTTATTAACTATTTTGTGTGACATGTCTCTTTGATTTAAGGTCATGAAAATTCAAAGTTTGAAAATTGCAAAATTTTCAAAATTTTCGCCAAATTTCCAATTTTTTCACAAATAAATGCAAGTGATATCGAATAAATTTTACCACTATCATGAAGTACAATATGTCACGAAAAAATAGAATCAGGGGGATCCGTTGAAGCTTTCCAGAGTAATTACTTCATAAAGTGACAGTGGTCAGAATTGAAAAAATTGGCCCGGTCACGAAGGCAAAAACAGGCTCTGGTGCGAAGTGGTTAAACCTCTTTACTTAGTCCCACTATGGGACTTTCACTTTTTTCACTTTTTTCATAGATATAATGTATTGCAATGCACTAGCATTGCAATACATTATACCTATATTGAAAGCTTCTGAGACTATGCTGTGCATTGGTCTCAGGGGCTTTCCGTAGCTTGGTGACCCGGGGGTTGTCATGACGACCCCTGGTCAACATGGCAACAGTCGGGCCCCCGCGATGACGTCATGGGGGCGCCGACCTGAAGGCAGAGGGAGCTCCCAGCCCTCTGCCTTGTCTCCTGAATGCTGCGATCGCACTCGATCGCAGTGTTCAGAGGGTTAACAGCCAGGGGCGGCGCTGACACCGCTCCTGGCTGTTTAGTGCCGCAGCTCAGCCACTGGCAGCGCTAAGCTCTGGCACTGATAGAGCAGCAGACGCTGAAATTTCAGCATCTCCTACTCCATCATGCTGTGATCTGTCAGTCAGATAGACTGACCGATCGCAGCGATCTGGGTGCAGGGACCGACGGCATGGGTCCCTGCACCCCTTCTCGTGCCACTCAGCTGTCACACACAGCTGTCGGCACTGAACTGGCACAGCATGTTTACACGCTGTGCCAGTTCAAAGCTGTGATGCACACTGCACGGCAAGGAGCGGTAACTTACACCAGCTCATGCCGTGCAGTGTCCATCATTGAGCGCTATGGAGTTAAATAAAATAGGGTTCTTAGTAACACTGTTTTTGATCAAAAATAGTACATAAGCCATCACACCATGGACAAGGTGAACCCGTTCGGGACGGTCCTACACTGTCTAATATTAAAAACCTTACCATGTGTCAAACTTGACCTCAATGTGTGAATAAGGGCAGACAAAGAACTGAGTCTCAAACTGTGAACACCAGCCTAGGGAAGCTTTAAATGTATTATCCAGCTCTAGGAAGGGAGGCCACACCAGGTTTGCACAGAATGCGAAAAATACAAAGAAAAAACACAAAATTTGAGCTTGGTTTAAGTTGGTATACATGCAGCACATAAATGCATGTTTCACAATGGCCATGAATCAGAAAAACCTACAAGAAGCAAAATGAACATAAACCTGCTGTAAATAAATAAAAAGCAAGTGCATTTAAATAAAAGGGTTCTTAGTAACACTGTTTTTGATCAAAAATACATTTAAAGCTTCCCTAGGCTGGTGTTCACAGTTTGGGACTCTGTCCTTTGTCTGCCCTTATTCACACATTGCGGTGTAAGGTTTTTAATATTAGACAGTGTAGGACCGTCCCGAATGGGTTCACCATGTCGCTGGTGGGATAGCTTTTAGGCTGTGTGCCCACGATGCGTTTTTTAAGCATTTCCGCAGCGGCAAAAACGCTGTAGAGATGCTTTAAAAATGCATGGTAGAAGGCCTGCCATGTTCCCCAATGATAATCCGCATGTGCTGTGCACATGCTGCGGAAATTTCCGCTGCGGGTTATCATTGCAGAAAAAAATGCAGCACTACCAATTATTTTGCGGAAGCGCTGCGTTTTCGCCGCCATTGACTTGCATTGAATCGCTTGGATTCCGCATCACTGCATCTGTACATGCAGAATCCATGCGTTTCAATGTGCGGATGGTACCCGGGTGTGGAGGACAGGAGACTCTCCTCCGGACCTGGGTACCATAGTACCTGTAAAAAAAAGAATAAAATAAAAAATAAATATTATACTTACCTTCTGATGGCCCCCGGTCTCCTTGTCTTCACTTGCTGGCAGATCGCGGTGGACTGAAGGACCTGCGCTGACGACATTTAGTCATGTGATGGCAGGTCCCTCAGTGTAGCCAGGATGGAGCAAATCAAGACTCCGGGGGCCATCAGAAGGTAAGTATAGATTTATTTTTTATTTTTTACCATTCTTTAAAGTCACACTATATAAATCCATGCCGGTTGCATGGATTTATATAGTGTGACCAAGTTGTCAAGCACTTTCCAAGTGATGCTAAAATCGCCAGGAAAGCGCTTGTCAACCCGCATGTGGAAATGCATGTGAAGAACGCTTCACATCCACTTGTCCCTGGCAGGAAAAACACATTGGTCAGATGTAAATTTTGGTAGTAGCTGCCACTGCAAATGTGTTGCGGCTGCTGCCAAACACTGCAGATCAGCTCCTATATAGGAGGATCTACCGTAACAATTGTTCTACAAGTCAAGTATTACTTTTGCAATTCTCATTAATAATTGGGTATACCTTTTCAAGCCGAGAATATAACTTACTATTAATATTGTTTACATGTTACAAAAAATTAAATTTGCAGGAACACAATCAATAAACCAGTTATTGAAACGTCCTTTGCTGCAAGTCTGCATGAAAAGACTTTCTAAGGACAGATCAATAGAAGACTCCGGTACCTTGGAAAGAAAGAGAGCAGTTATTAAAAACCATATTCATTTCTCAGTTGTGCATAATTTATTATTACCTCTTAACCCCTTAAGGGCGAGCCTATTTTGGTGATATACACCACTTGAAGTTTTTTTCTTTTTTACTTTGACACATGCAGAAATTATTACATTTTTATTTTTCCATTGATGCAGCCATATTGATTTTTTTGCTTTTTGACAGGACAAGTTCCATTTTTCAATAGCAATATATTGGAGTACAGTTCCTTCTCATTAACGTTTTCTAGGCGGAAATGGAAAAATGGCAATTCTGTTATTGTTGTAAATTTTGCGTTGTATGGCATAAATAATACGATTACGGAGATACAAGACACCAAATTTATACAGTTTTTAATGTTTTACAGCATGATCAATTTTAACATTGTTTAATTTTTTACGTTAACTTTGTGGTATAAATGACATGATGTTTGTAGGATTACTGCGATTAAATTTATATCGTTTTTTATGTTTTACTACTTTTTGCACAATAAAATAACTTACTTTTTTTTTTTTTCATCAAAGTGCTGTATTCCATTTTCATCCATTTTTGGTTTGTATTGTTATTATCAGTGTGGCATCCGTTATTCTTGTATGTAAAAAGGAAGGAAAATTTCCAATCATCTCCTATCCATTAGCCAGTAAAAAATGTACTGTACCCAGATGACACACAGGTGGCAGTTGAGTGCTGTTCATTTTTATTTAACCCATGCACTCAAATTAAAAACTGATGCGTCCATTTTTTTGGGGGGTGGACCAACGGACTGCAAAAAAAAGAACATATTTGAGTGTCTATAGACTATAATGTGTACAGGTTCTATCCACGAAAGACACATACATGTTACATTTAGAAGACCTTTCTGAGACTTCAGCTTGAATAGTAACGCCAAGGCCCAACTATCAGTATTCGGTCAGTATTATTTCTCAGGATTGTGAGCCAAAACCAGGTAAGGAACAATCAGAGAGAAGGTATAATAGAAACAAGTCACCAATTCTGCATTTATCACCCACTCCTGGTTTTGGATCCCACTCCTGAGAAAAAAATACTGACCAAATGCTGATAGTGGGGCCGTGGCCTAAGACTACAACTCCCAGCATGTTTTACATTCTACAGCTGTCTATGTTGGGAGTTATAGTTTCATAATAGCTGGGTAGCCTCAGGTTGAATACTACTCTATAAATAAATGAATAAGCCTTGTTTACATAAAATGTATCAATATAATATTTTCATTAGCTGTTCATTAAATATTGAATTCTCCAGTTACTTTCTACTTACTATAAAACAAAAACATTTTATTGTAGCCATCTTCTAAAGATAATTACATGAGCCAAGTCCTCACTCGATGATTTATATTTCCTCTCCTTTACTTTTCTAACTGGCAACTATATGTCATTCATGTATTACGATCGGATGGCATTGTTGTTTTAGCCACTCACTGCCTTGCAGTCTCTTCTACCTGCTCATTGTTCTGTGCTGAATGCTATACGCTAATGTCTACACTACACCAGGTGCTAAACCGAAGTCAACCGAAGCATGGCACTGAAACAACAGATGGGAAGATGGAAACATAAGCCAGCGCCATACAACACTTTAATCCTATCAACGACAGAGTGAAAGAAGCAGCAAGAATACATGTAAACGCCACGGCGCAGTACACTGATGTTACTAATTTATGTGTCTTGTATTTTTAATATCCCCCATATGTGATGTGTGACATTGAGTCAGGGTAAACAGCTTTCACTGGTTCTATGTGATGATAATTAGGTTGATAGAGTATATTTTCTTCCTGATCTGTATTTAGGTGAGAAAATATTAACTTCAAAGCAGAATTAATGAAAATGTGTGAATATAAATGCATAGTAACCTATTTAAAGAATAAAAAAGGCCAAACTTTGTATAAAGACGTTTTTAATTGTCCTATGTAAAGGGAAAAGGTTTCTGACTTCAGCATAAATTATTTCTTCAAAGACAGGCTTCCAAGTGCAACCATATTTTTTTTAATAAATTCAAGAGGTTTTGTGAGACCATAAGGGTATGTGCACGCAACAGATTCCACCATGAACCCGTCCGAAAAAACAATAAAAAAAAACTAAAAATAATTAACATATACACAGCAATGTCAAAATGACTTGCTGTGCATATGTTCTGTCTTTTGTAACAACTTTTAACCACTCCAGGCTTGGAAAGCAGTAACGTGGCTAAAAGTGACCTGTCCATCTTTCTGGCTGCTATTTTCTATATCTAATGTAAAAAAAAAAATACGCTGCTGCTAAAGATCTCCAAAAACACGTGAGAGAAGGTGCCACAGCAAAAAAAAAAACAGCCAGCACTTTCCTTCTGCTTCCAAAATGAAGAGGATACATTGGTGTCTAAAACACCCAGTGTGCACATTCCCTAATATTGATTATCTGTGAATTATCTGTCCTTTTGACAGGACAAGATTGTCAGATTTCTGGGGTCTGACTTCCAGCACCCTCACAAACAGATGATTGCAGGGGTCCCTTTAATTATTTACCAGTGTACATTTTGTAGTTTCTGGTACTATAGCTTAGTGCATCTCAGTCCTATTCAAGTCAATGGGACTGAGCTGCAGTACCAGGATCAACCACTACAAAATGTACAGAGCTGAGTCAGCATCCGATTTCTGTACTTTCTATTAATGTGGAATTAGATCAAACTTAATAACTTCAAGTTTGATAATCCTTCTCAGTACTGCACCCCTTGGATTATTTACTATGTCTGCCTATGTACCCGCTTCTATGTCTTTCTTTTAAACGGGTGGCCAAAATATTCACTGGGTGGTCTGTCTAGCGATTTGTATGGAGGTAAAACTATGTTCTTGTTATATGTATTGATGCTATTGACTGATTCTCCTGCAAAAGTAACGCATCTAATGGGACATGCCATGGATTACAAATCTAAGAAAAACTCTATATGCTTCACTTTAAAATTAGAGGCTTATGACTGAGATAAGAGTCTTGTGGCTCAAGATGAGAGTCTTGTGGCTCAGGGATATGGATTCACAATGCAGCTTTGTATATGATGGCTTCCGCACTTAGGAAATAGCAAGCAGCTATGGAGGCGGCTTATTGACTAGTTTGACAATATCACTATATATAGATGTCTCCACAGTCACCACATGTCAGTGGTGCTCTATAGTATCCGTAGACTTAAAATGCTTCGTGCAAGGGATCCACTGAAGTAATGAACGCTTACAAATATAAATAATGCAGTTGTAATGGCCTGTACCAGTGTGCACCCTCTAGTGTAAAAAAATGAAATTGCGGGAAAACAGTTTCTACATTTTTTTGCAACACGGTCATATGAAATCCTGTGGTGGTCATGCATAAGATGAGACAATCGTCACAAACAGAGAGGAGACAATGGCATGAAACAACTCTCTTTAAAAATGTAGTTTATACTTGCACAATATGCATTAAATCAGCCTGCAACATTTTTATCTAAAAATGTTTTAAAGTGTCAACAACTGTATAAGATATGCAGAAAGCATTTTCTGACATTTAAAAAAAATGTAAAAAGTGTATAAGGAAAATCATGTAAATAAAGTAAGTCTGTGTATATTACATACTCTAATGATCCTAAGCCAGTGGGTCCTTTCGCACCACGATTCTGAGCTTTTAGCCAGTAGTAATCATGTAACCATGTTGGACTCTAAAAATGAAAAAAGTGCTGCAATTTTGGTGATATGGTCCCCTCTTAGCTAATATACAGCTAGTACATGCTCTCTGATAACTCTCTGATCAGGGATTCTTGAGGGCTTTTGGGACTTTGATAGGACTGGCTGATGACAGGTTCTCGTGAATAGTTGTGTGTCAGGAAATTATAACCATTAAATTGGGAGAAAGAAAGATGTTCTTCATTTGACACCGGCTGCCTTGTTACATTGCAGAAACCATACTGTAGCACAAGATACAGGGAGCATACGGCCATCACACTAAAGCAGATGACTGTTTTGGGAGATTACATATTACCAAGGACAAGATACAATAATTGAAAGAAGCAACTGAATGCAATAGAACTTATGTGCAGCACTATTCTGGTTCAAACCGCACAAAGAGAACTGGCGTATATGTAGTTAGAATCATTAAGTGTTTTGGACAAATTTCCCACCTTACTAGACAGCTTTAAAAGGTGTTTAGAAAAGAGGAACAAAAATGGTGCTAACTAATGGTCAAAAGTAAGACACTGAAGAGATGGCTTAAGGAAAAGAAGTATTAGTGGAGTGGTCCAAAACTAACATTTAATTTAATCCTAAATGTCTGTCACTTAAACAGATCATCCAGTTTAATTTTGAAACTGGATGATCTGGGGAACGTCTTCACGTCCACTCATTTCAAAACTGTGGACGTGAATAGTTACCTCAGATTTGACAGTGGCCATCTTCCAAGGTGGATAAAGAACATTCCGTATGGCCAGTATTGGCGTATATGGAAAAATTGTACACAGGATGAAGATTTTGGAAAGGAGGCTGATGTCCTTCAAAAAAGATTTTTGAGGAAGGGGTATCCAAAGAAATTGATTAGGGATGCGCATAAAAGAACTAAGCCGCTCAGTCAGGAATCATGTTTGGCTGGGATCTCTGATCCTAAATGTGGGAATCCGAATACAGGATATAGAGATTGGAGTCTAGTGACTACTTTTAATAAATCTAGAATGAATGTACAGAAATTGTCAAACCGCTATTGGTGTGTCCTGTTAGGTGATCCGGTTCTACATAAGCACCTACCATGTAAACCCAGAATTGTTTATAAGAAAAATCGGAACTTACGGTCCTTCATATCACCCAGTAATACGAGGTTGAAATCTGTAGCTTTAGTGCGGAGATCTGAGAAACAAAAACAAGAAGAAGTAGGTTGTTTTGCTTGCAGATCCCCTGGATGTTTATGTTGTAGGACCATTAATCATGGAGCAATATCCTTCTCCTCACAAACCACTGGTGAGCACTTCCACATCACCTGTAAGGTGGACTGCCATTCTGACTATGTGGTCTACTTGTACCAGTGTGGGTGTGGCTTGCAATATGCAGGCCGGACTATACAAAGAATGCAGGCCCGCCTCTATAAACATCGTTCTAATATTAAAAATGGATATTTGTAGCATAGTGTATCCAAGCACTTCCTGACTACTCATCAGAAGGACCCCAGTAGTTTGAGACTGACAATTTTAGAACAAATCCCTGAAAATGTAGCAAATCGGTTTAATTACCTCATGAAGAAAGAGAATTTTGGGATTTTTAAATTAGGTACATTATATCCGGAAGGGTTGAATTTAGCGATTGATAATGTTTGTAGATGATTCATTAGTATCCCTGGCATTAAGAATCAGTAAATCTGTTAGGATTTTATGGGTATGATTCACTAATTTATATATTTTTTTATTATTTATTATTTTTTTGTAGTTATTTTTATTCTGTGATTGAAGTGTAAATGACTATTGTATATCATTATTATTATATTATCGTTAATGTTTACACCTGATGTTCTTATAGTAGGTTTATAATGTGTAGATGTTGGTTTTTAATGTGTTTTTAGGTCTCTTGATTATAAATTTGGACTGTTCATGGTGAATAGTAATCAAGGGGTTAAGGACAAAGAATTTTTCTAGCACCTCCCACCGAGTTCCTTTACTCTGTATATAAAGTGCCCGTTCTGTCATTTCCCCCTAATTCCACCTGGTGAAGGCAGCAGATCGCTGCAGAAATGAGTTGTGGGTATAAGAATATCCAAATAAAGAGGTTCGTTTCTTTTAAGTCATCTGTCCCAGGTGCTCTATTCAGTATCCGGCGCCCAAATTGACCACAACACTTTGCACACTTGCGGGGGCAGGGCTGGTCTCTGTTAACTTGGTTTTCTCCTTACAGTGCACACTGACAGTGCGCTCTCTTGCCAGCTCATCACTTCTCATTTGAGCCGCCGAGGGAGCGTACTGTCACTGTGCAATTGTGCAATGAGAAGAATAGTGCATAGTAAGAAGGAGCTCATACCGAGCATATGCTGGAATTAAGAATTGACGCATGCATGGTACAGCAGGTATAGGCCCAGCCCTTGAAATGGATGTCACTGATGACGCTTCATTTCATGGTGGGGGCATAGTCCTCTGCCCCCTGATGATGACTCATTTCAGCATCAAATATAGCATATTGCTATGTTTGATTTAACTATTGGGTAACCGCAAACACTATTTCTACCTCATTTCAGCATCCCAGCATGCACTGGGGGCTCTCAAACAAAGCATCATCAAACAACAAGTAAGTAAAAAAAAATGATGCAGTTAGATTGCATAATGATAGGAACTTTTTAATTAAAGTATATTAGAAAAGAAATTTGATTATGACATTAAATAGAGATTTAGGATTAAAATAAATGTTAGTTTTGGACCACCCCTTTAACATGTCTCTAGCAACATGCAACACGGTGATAAATTTGGCGCATCTTCTGCCTGGTCTAAATATAAATGCTTTATATTTAAGACTATAATTTTAAATCTTACCAATAGTACTAAATGTGAAAAGTGGCCTACACAATTAATCCCTAAATATGCTTTGTTAACGGCTTATGAGAGCTTGATCATCATGTTGAGATGCATGAATAGTTTATCCAAAAATGTAATTAGAGGTCGCTATTGATTTGCGCTTTTCCTCACTGAGCCATCAAAACAGCTATATGGATTATCAAATGAAAGGTCAACTGATTGCATGGCCTTCTTGGTAGAAATTTCTCACAGACAACAGCTGTTTCTGTAAACCACAGTCACTATGAAGCAGCCAATTAGTGCTACAGGCATCCATGTCATTTCTGCGGTCTCCTCCCTGACCATTGTCTGCCATCCATTGCTAGGACAATGACCTTTTGTCTGACTGCTTCAGTCTGACACACTGAGAAAAAAAAATGTGTTTTGAATGAATGTGACTATAAAGTCCCCAAAATGTAATCCCACTTGTATAATAGCTGTAATCTGAAGCAGGTTACAAACATTACTATCCAGGTCACTGACTATCTGGGCCACAGAGATATTTTCATGCAAGATTATTGTCAATTTTGGCCAAAGTGAGAGGCCTTGGGCAGATGTACTAACCTTAGAGGAGGTGGTCAGACAATGCTCCAAATCTAGCAGAGTATCTTACTGTTTAATACATTTGTTTAGACTCAGTTTCCTATTCTATGCCATCTCCTGGGTGGTACTTTACATAGTTATGCAGAAGAGTTGAGAAAGGAACACGTCCATCAAGTTCAACCGAAGAACAGACCAATACCTTGCACCTTAAAACTGGTGCATGTGAGTAATAAATCTGGCACATTTCGTAGATAGACAAGGTTGGGGGCTTTTTTACAGCCCCTTTAGAAACTATTTAGTGAGCCAACATATGTTCTTTTTGGTGCAAATTGTTAATAGAGTTGTCAGAAATGATTTGCACCAGAATTTGGGCTCAACTAAGTTCAGAATTCTGGCGCAATACAGAAAGTACATCTGCCATATTGTGGTTGAATTAATATATTATTTACACACTCAGTGCTAGAAAAATTGGCCATCTATAGCAACCATATATAAAAGAGATGCCCTCTCCACTAAAGTCTATTGGAATAATAAAGGCAACCAAGCAAGCAAAACTCAAGACTTAAAGGTCCTCTGTCAGTAGGATCAACCCTCCTAAGCCATACAGCCATGTAGGTCATAGTAAGCTAAATAAAATATTACTTTGATAGCTGTGATCTGATGTTTTGTTCCCGAGAAATCCACTTTTTCCTTTATATGTAAATAACCACTTAAGATCTATGGGCCAGCCATACTTCGATTTCCTTGAGACTCTGCCTTCTGAGCTTATTTTAAATGAGGGCATTACCAGTGTGAGGCATGTAATGACTGACAGTCTGCTCTCCTGATCTACATGTCTCACACTGGTAATGCCCTCTTTAATTTAAGATAAAACAGAATCTTGAGGAGATCTGTGTCCTGCCCATAGATCTTATCTCATTTATATATTAAGAAAATCGTGAATTTCTCAAAAATATGACATTATAGATCGCTGATATCACGCTATCATCTTACTCAGCTTGCTATTTCCTACATGCCCATGTAGACGGTTTAGTAGGGTTGATCCTACTGACAGATTCCCTTTAGCATTTTCATAAATCAGTATTGTAAAATCGTGGTGGTCATTACAAGCAGTTTTGAAATTTACTCCTAATATGAATTTTCAACTGTTCTTTTGGTGGCTTTGGAGACTGACCACCACTGCTAGGCAAAAGAACATGAGCAGTGCTTACAAACTCTTTTCTCTTGAGCATGTCAGAACTGTTTTTATTGGTTTTAATAACCAATTTAATAATCAATTCTTTGTGATAGTTTACTAGTGATACTGATATAAACCTCTACCATTACAGCACTAGACCACCATTGATGGTGTCATTAATCATTTCTCTGTCCTAGACCACCAGTCATCCAGACAATAACCTTGTCCTAGACCAGTAGTACCCAACCTTATGTTTTTGGAGAGCCACATTCAGCTCTGAGAGAATGTTGCAAGCCACCTCCTGGTCCCTCCCCCCAGGAGTAGTGACATTCTGCTCTCACCCTCCATAGAGAAGCTTCAAGCACCTTCTCTGACTGGCAGTGTCTTTCTATCTACAGATTACTATATTTAATTTATCTCTAAACCCCAAAGGCCAGTATACAGTGGGGAAAATAAGTATTTGATACACTGCTGATTTTGCAAGTTTTCCCACCTACAAAGAATGGAGAGGTCTGTAATTTTTATTGTAGGTACACTTCAACTGTGAGACACAGAATCTAAAAATAAAAACCAGTAAATCACACTGTATGATTTTTATATAATTAGTTTGCATTTTATTGCATGAAATAAGGATTTGGTACAATAGAAAAACATAACTTAATATTTGGTACAGAAACCTTTGTTTGCAATTACAGAGGTCAGATGTTTCCTATTATTCTTGACCAGGTTTGCACACACTGCAACAGGGATTTTGGCCCACTCCTCCATACAGATCTTCTCCAGATCTTTCAGGTTTCGCGGCTGTCGCTGGGCATTATTGAGTTTCAGTTCCATATCCAAATCAAAAGATTTTCTATTCGGTTCAGGTCTGGAGACTGGCTAGGCTACTCCAGGACCTTAAAATGCTTTTTACAGAGCCACTGCTTAGTTGCCCTGGCTGTGTGTTTCGGGTCATTGTCATGCTAGAAGAGCCAGCCACGACCCATCTTCAATGCTCTTACCGAGGGAAGAAGATTGTTGGTCAAAATCTTGCGATACATGATCCCATCAATCCTCCCTTCAATACGGTGCAGTCGTACTATCCCCTTTGCAGAAAAGCACCCCCAAATTATGATGCTTCCCCCACCATGCTTCACGGTTGGGATGATGTTCTTGGGGTTGTACTCATCCTTCTTCTGCCTTCAAACACAGCAAGTGGAGTTGATACCAAAAAGTTCTATTTTGGTCTCATCTGACCACATGACCTTCTCCCATGTCTCCTCTAGATCATCCAGATGGTCATTGGTGAACTTCAAACGGGCTTGGACATGTGCTGGTATGAGCAGGGGGACCTTGTGTGCCCTGCAGGATTTTAATTCATGACGGTGTAGTGAGTTACTAATGGTAATGTTTGAGACTGTGGTCCCAGCTATCTTCAAGTCATTGACCAGGTCCTCTCATGTAGTTCTGGGCTGATTCCTGACCTTTCTCAGAATCATCCTTACCCCTTGAGGCGAGATCTTGCATGGAGCCCCAGACTAAGGAAGATTGACAGTCATCTTGTGTTTCTTCCATTTTCTAATAATTGCGCCAACAGTTGTTGCCTTCTCAATTAGCTGCTTGCCTATTGTCCTGTAGCCCATCCAATTTTGTCCCTGGTGTCTTTAAACAGCTCTTAAGTCTTGACCATGATGAAGAGGAAGGAGTGTGATTGATTGAGTGTGTGGACAGGTGCAATTAATACAGGTAATGAGTGCAGAGTAGGAGGGCTTCTTAAAGAAAAACTAACACGTCTGTGAAAGCCAGAATTCTTGCTGGCTTGTAGGTGATTGAATACTTATTTCATGCAATACAAATGCAATTTTATTATTTAAGAATCATACATATGTGATTTTCTGGATTTTATTTTTAGATTCTGTCTCTCACAGTTGAAGTGTACCTACAATAATAATTACAGACCTCTCCATTCTTTGTAGGTAGAAAAACTTGCAAAATCAACAGTGTATCAAATACTTATTTTCCCCACTGTATGTGCATCCACATATGCGTGGGGCCACTCACAAAAATCACCATCTGTAGACCTGCTCTTCATAGACCTGTTGCGAAAGTACGAAGCTGGTAGACAGACGCGAGTCACACCTCATGGGTCTGTGAGCCACAGCTTTGGGACCCCTGCCCTAGACCAATAGGGAACCAATATTGAGCAGCGCCACAAAAAATATAAACACTAATAAAGTGAATGGGCATAAACAACATTGTTTTATTAGTATATATCAGTACAAAAATAGAATTGGGCATGATTAAAACTGATAAAAACAATATGTAGTCAAGGCAAAAATACATGATTAGAAAATATCAAAATGAAGTGTAACAGTTTGAACAGTAATATATAGTTTTAACCAGCAGGTGGCAGTACAATGATAAGCAGTACTGTTCAAATAAATAAAGAGCAAGTGCAATCATAAACAATGAATTCATTGATACATAAAATCAGAACAGAGTTGAGACATCGACCAATAGGGATCCTGATAGAAACCCCTTCATTGCTTCGGACCCAGAAATGTTATCATAATCCTATTAACTACCTATACTTAGGCTATCTGGCACTAAACAGCAATATAAATTTCCTGTTTTTTTAGACTATCTACAGGAACAAAACTGAAAATGCTAATTGACCAAATCTCTAGCTACAAAACCTGCCAGGGAACTTTAATTGGGAGTCATTCAATTTATTAAATAGTTAATTGTATCGGCTAATAGGCTAATATATGTGTCAACCATTACAGTTGTCAGGATCTGTCATTTAGCTTTTCAACACTCCTGAAAGACAAAACTGCCTAATAGATAACCTGTCAGCAGGTTTTTGCTACCACATCTGAGGAGACGGAGGATGCGGTGTCTGGATTAGGTGAGCATAGGGATTTTTAAATTTTTGGGCTGAGGGGTACTATCACACTATATAGGGCGCTGTGAGTAGAGATGAGCGTTGTTCTACTCGAACTGTTCGCCAATCTCAAATTCGAGCTGTTTTGGGCGGTGTTCGAGCCGTTCGGCGAACACGAACAATTTGAGAAAAATTCGGCTGTTCGAGGTTATGTTCGATAACTGTTCGTGCACCAAAATCATAACTGGATTTTTTCTCAGTAATGATGAAAATTAATGTTAATACGCAGTTTGAGTGTACAGCGGGGTGGGGGGAGGGGCAGGGGATGGATCTCTGTAGGAACAATGAAGATCTCCATTTTTTTTTCTCTTTCCCGCATTTACAGTGGGGAGGTGCAATCTGTCAGCCTATCAGCAGCGCACACACGGAGCGAAGTGCTTTTTTTCACACAAGCAAGGGCATGTGTCATTGGCAGTGTATGTCACATGTCCTTGCCCTATAAGACCAAGCCATTTTCCCCGTCGCCACCATTTTCTCACTGCTGCAGCTGCGTGTTAGACGGCACCGCTGTTGCTGTGTGCGCTATACCTTGTTAATTTCAAGCCAATTTTCGCACAAATATACAGATAGCTTGGGAGTAGGGAATAGTTGTGATTGCAGTCCTTTTAAGGACTAGGTTACAGCATTTCCTACGACTTTTATCAGGGAGGTCTGTGCTCTTAAATAGATAGGTTGTGGGAGTAAAGACTAATTGTAATTGGAGTCCTTTTCAGGACTAGGTTACATGAGTTCCTATCAGTTTTTGCCAGGCAGGTCTGTGCCAGTGATGTGCAAGTTTTTTTCACAGCATTTGGCTGAATCTAGCAAAGCTAATCCTTTTTGGCCTATTGCAGAGTGTGTTAGTCAGTGGAGTAGCCTATCTGTGTTGCAAGATATAACACCTGTGTATAGAATACCAATTTTTTTACTGCACCTAGTGAAGTAAAATCTTTTGGGCATAGCATCATTCTATTAGTCCATCTATACTGACCTCCATCAGGTTGCAAACTGAATATAATTTTTTTCTGCATCTAGCTCTGAAAAAATATTTGGGCTTCTAGCAGTGTGTGGGACTTGGTCTATTAGTCCATCTATACTGACCTCCATCAGGTTGCAAATTAAAAATAATTTTTTTCTTCATTTAGCTCTGAAAAAATATTTGGGCTTCTAGCAGTGTGTGGGACTTGTTCTATTAGTCCTTCTATACTGACCTCCAGCAGGTTGCAAATTGAATATAATTTTTTTCTGCATCTAGCTCTGAAAAAATAGTTGGGCTTCTAGCGGTGTGTGGGACTTGGTCTATTAGTCCATCTATACTGACCTCCATCAGGTTGCAAATTAAAAATAATTTTTTTCTGCATCTAGCTCTGAAAAAATATTTGGGCTTCTAGCAGTGTGTGGGACTTGGTTTATTAGTCCATCTATACTGACCTCCATCAGGTTGCAAATCAAAAATAATTTTTTTCTGCATCTAGCTCTGAAAAAATATTTGGGCTTCTAGCAGTGTGTGGGACTTGGTCTATTAGTCCATCTATACTGACCTCCATCAGGTTGCAAATTAAAAATAATTTTTTTCTGCATCTAGCTCTGAAAAAATATTTGGGCTTCTAGCAGTGTGTGGGACTTGGTCTATTAGTCCATCTATACTGACCTCCATCAGGTTGCAAATTAAAAATAATTTTTTTCTTCATTTAGCTCTGAAAAAATATTTGGGCTTCTAGCAGTGTGTGGGACTTGTTCTATTAGTCCTTCTATACTGACCTCCAGCAGGTTGCAAATTGAATATAATTTTTTTCTGCATCTAGCTCTGAAAAAATAGTTGGGCTTCTAGCGGTGTGTGGGACTTGGTCTATTAGTCCATCTATACTGACCTCCATCAGGTTGCAAATTAAAAATAATTTTTTTCTGCATCTAGCTCTGAAAAAATATTTGGGCTTCTAGCAGTGTGTGGGACTTGGTCTATTAGTCCATCTATACTGACCTCCATCAGGTTGCAAATTAAAAATAATTTTTTTCTGCATCTAGCTCTGAAAAAATATTTGGGCTTCTAGCGGTGTGTGGGACTTGGTCTATTAGTCCATCTATACTGACCTCCATCAGGTTGCAAATTAAAAATAATTTTTTTCTGCATCTAGCTCTGAAAAAATATTTGGGCTTCTAGCAGTGTGTGGGACTTGGTCTATTAGTCCATCTATACTGACCTCCATCAGGTTGCAAATTAAAAATAATTTTTTTCTGCATCTAGCTCTGAAAAAGTATTTGGGCTTCTAGCGGTGTGTGGGACTTGGTCTATTAGTCCATCTATACTGACCTCCATCAGGTTGCAAATTAAAAATATTTTTTTTCTGCATCTAGCTCTGAAAAAATATTTGGGCTTCTAGCAGTGTGTGGGACTTGGTCTATTAGTCCATCTATACTGACCTCCATCAGGTTGCAAATTTAAAATAATTTTTTTCTTCATTTAGCTCTGAAAAAATATTTGGGCTTCTAGCAGTGTGTGGGACTTGTTCTATTAGTCCTTCTATACTGACCTCCAGCAGGTTGCAAATTGAATATAATTTTTTTCTGCATCTAGCTCTGAAAAAATAGTTGGGCTTCTAGCGGTGTGTGGGACTTGGTCTATTAGTCCATCTATACTGACCTCCATCAGGTTGCAAATTAAAAATAATTTTTTTCTGCAACTAGCTCTGAAAAAATATTTGGGCTTCTAGCAGTGTGTGGGACTTCGTCTATTAGTCCATCTATACTGACCTCCATCAGGTTGCAAATTAAAAATAATTTTTTTCTGCATCTAGCTCTGAAAAAATATTTGGGCTTCTAGTGGTGTGTGGGACTTGGTCTATTAGTCCATCTATACTGACCTCCATCAGGTTGCAAATTAAAAATAATTTTTTTCTGCATCTAGCTCTGAAAAAATATTTGGGCTTCTAGCAGTGTGTGGGACTTGGTCTATTAGTCCATCTATACTGACCTCCATCAGGTTGCAAATTAAAAATAATTTTTTTCTTCATTTAGCTCTGAAAAAATATTTGGGCTTCTAGCAGTGTGTGGGACTTGTTCTATTAGTCCTTCTATACTGACCTCCAGCAGGTTGCAAATTGAATATAATTTTTTTCTGCATCTAGCTCTGAAAAAATAGTTGGGCTTCTAGCGGTGTGTGGGACTTGGTCTATTAGTCCATCTATACTGACCTCCATCAGGTTGCAAATTAAAAATAATTTTTTTCTGCATCTAGCTCTGAAAAAATATTTGGGCTTCTAGCAGTGTGTGGGACTTGGTCTATTAGTCCATCTATACTGACCTCCATCAGGTTGCAAATTAAAAATAATTTTTTTCTGCATCTAGCTCTGAAAAAATATTTGGGCTTCTAGCAGTGTGTGGGACTTGGTCTATTAGTCCATCTATACTGACCTCCATCAGGTTGCAAATTAAAAATAATTTTTTTCTGCATCTAGCTCTGAAAAAATATTTGGGCTTCTAGCAGTGTGTGGGACTTGGTCTATTAGTCCATCTATACTGACCTCCATCAGGTTGCAAATTAAAAATAATTTTTTTCTTCATTTAGCTCTGAAAAAATATTTGGGCTTCTAGCAGTGTGTGGGACTTGTTCTATTAGTCCTTCTATACTGACCTCCAGCAGGTTGCAAATTGAATATAATTTTTTTCTGCATCTAGCTCTGAAAAAATAGTTGGGCTTCTAGCGGTGTGTGGGACTTGGTCTATTAGTCCATCTATACTGACCTCCATCAGGTTGCAAATTAAAAATAATTTTTTTCTGCATCTAGCTCTGAAAAAATATTTGGGCTTCTAGCAGTGTGTGGGACTTGGTCTATTAGTCCATCTATACTGACCTCCATCAGGTTGCAAATTAAAAATAATTTTTTTCTGCATCTAGCTCTGAAAAAATATTTGGGCTTCTAGCGGTGTGTGGGACTTGGTCTATTAGTCCATCTATACTGACCTCCATCAGGTTGCAAATTAAAAATAATTTTTTTCTGCATCTAGCTCTGAAAAAATATTTGGGCTTCTAGCAGTGTAGCAGTGTGTGGGACTTGGTCTATTAGTCCATCTATACTGACCTCCATCAGGTTGCAAATTAAAAATAATTTTTTTCTGCATCTAGCTCTGAAAAAGTATTTGGGCTTCTAGCGGTGTGTGGGACTTGGTCTATTAGTCCTTCTATACTGACCTCCATCAGGTTGCAAATTAAAAATATTTTTTTTCTGCATCTAGCTCTGAAAAAATATTTGGGCTTCTAGCAGTGTGTGGGACTTGGTCTATTAGTCCATCTATACTGACCTCCATCAGGTTGCAAATTAAAAATAATTTTTTTCTTCATTTAGCTCTGAAAAAATATTTGGGCTTCTAGCAGTGTGTGGGACTTGTTCTATTAGTCCTTCTATACTGACCTCCAGCAGGTTGCAAATTGAATATAATTTTTTTCTGCATCTAGCTCTGAAAAAATAGTTGGGCTTCTAGCGGTGTGTGGGACTTGGTCTATTAGTCCATCTATACTGACCTCCATCAGGTTGCAAATTAAAAATAATTTTTTTCTGCATCTAGCTCTGAAAAAATATTTGGGCTTCTAGCAGTGTGTGGGACTTGGTCTATTAGTCCATCTATACTGACCTCCATCAGGTTGCAAATTAAAAATAATTTTTTTCTGCATCTAGCTCTGAAAAAATATTTGGGCTTCTAGCGGTGTGTGGGACTTGGTCTATTAGTCCATCTATACTGACCTCCATCAGGTTGCAAATTAAAAATAATTTTTTTCTGCATCTAGCTCTGAAAAAATATTTGGGCTTCTAGCAGTGTGTGGGACTTGGTCTATTAGTCCATCTATACTGACCTCCATCAGGTTGCAAATTAAAAATAATTTTTTTCTGCATCTAGCTCTGAAAAAATATTTGGGCTTCTAGCGGTGTGTGGGACTTGGTCTATTAGTCCATCTATACTGACCTCCATCAGGTTGCAAATTAAAAATAATTTTTTTCTGCATCTAGCTCTGAAAAAATATTTGGGCTTCTAGCAGTGTGTGGGACTTGGTCTATTAGTCCATCTATACTGACCTCCATCAGGTTGCAAATTAAAAATAATTTTTTTCTTCATTTAGCTCTGAAAAAATATTTGGGCTTCTAGCAGTGTGTGGGACTTGTTCTATTAGTCCTTCTATACTGACCTCCAGCAGGTTGCAAATTGAATATAATTTTTTTCTGCATCTAGCTCTGAAAAAATAGTTGGGCTTCTAGCGGTGTGTGGGACTTGGTCTAATAGTCCATCTATACTGACCTCCATCAGGTTGCAAATTAAAAATATTTTTTTTCTGCATCTAGCTCTGAAAAAATATTTGGGCTTCTAGTGGTGTGTGGGACTTGGTCTATTAGTCCATCTATACTGACCTCCATCAGGTTGCAAATTAAAAATAATTTTTTTCTGCATCTAGCTCTGAAAAAATATTTGGGCTTCTAGCAGTGTGTGGGACTTGGTCTATTAGTCCATCTATACTGACCTCCATCAGGTTGCAAATTAAAAATAATTTTTTTCTTCATTTAGCTCTGAAAAAATATTTGGGCTTCTAGCAGTGTGTGGGACTTGTTCTATTAGTCCTTCTATACTGACCTCCAGCAGGTTGCAAATTGAATATAATTTTTTTCTGCATCTAGCTCTGAAAAAATAGTTGGGCTTCTAGCGGTGTGTGGGACTTGGTCTATTAGTCCATCTATACTGACCTCCATCAGGTTGCAAATTAAAAATAATTTTTTTCTGCATCTAGCTCTGAAAAAATATTTGGGCTTCTAGCAGTGTGTGGGACTTGGTCTATTAGTCCATCTATACTGACCTCCATCAGGTTGCAAATTAAAAATAATTTTTTTCTGCATCTAGCTCTGAAAAAATATTTGGGCTTCTAGCGGTGTGTGGGACTTGGTCTATTAGTCCATCTATACTGACCTCCATCAGGTTGCAAATTAAAAATAATTTTTTTCTGCATCTAGCTCTGAAAAAATATTTGGGCTTCTAGCAGTGTGTGGGACTTGGTCTATTAGTCCATCTATACTGACCTCCATCAGGTTGCAAATTAAAAATAATTTTTTTCTGCATCTAGCTCTGAAAAAATATTTGGGCTTCTAGCGGTGTGTGGGACTTGGTCTATTAGTCCATCTATACTGACCTCCATCAGGTTGCAAATTAAAAATAATTTTTTTCTGCATCTAGCTCTGAAAAAATATTTGGGCTTCTAGCAGTGTGTGGGACTTGGTCTATTAGTCCATCTATACTGACCTCCATCAGGTTGCAAATTAAAAATAATTTTTTTCTTCATTTAGCTCTGAAAAAATATTTGGGCTTCTAGCAGTGTGTGGGACTTGTTCTATTAGTCCTTCTATACTGACCTCCAGCAGGTTGCAAATTGAATATAATTTTTTTCTGCATCTAGCTCTGAAAAAATAGTTGGGCTTCTAGCGGTGTGTGGGACTTGGTCTATTAGTCCATCTATACTGACCTCCATCAGGTTGCAAATTAAAAATAATTTTTTTCTGCATCTAGCTCTGAAAAAATATTTGGGCTTCTAGTGGTGTGTGGGACTTGGTCTATTAGTCCATCTATACTGACCTCCATCAGGTTGCAAATTAAAAATAATTTTTTTCTGCATCTAGCTCTGAAAAAATATTTGGGCTTCTAGCAGTGTGTGGGACTTGGTCTATTAGTCCATCTATACTGACCTCCATCAGGTTGCAAATTAAAAATAATTTTTTTCTGCATCTAGCTCTGAAAAAATATTTGGGCTTCTAGCGGTGTGTGGGACTTGGTCTATTAGTCCATCTATACTGACCTCCATCAGGTTGCAAATTAAAAATAATTTTTTTCTGCATCTAGCTCTGAAAAAATATTTGGGCTTCTAGCAGTGTGTGGGACTTGGTCTATTAGTCCATCTATACTGACCTCCATCAGGTTGCAAATTAAAAATAATTTTTTTCTTCATTTAGCTCTGAAAAAATATTTGGGCTTCTAGCAGTGTGTGAGACTTGTTCTATTAGTCCTTCTATACTGACCTCCAGCAGGTTGCAAATTGAATATAATTTTTTTCTGCATCTAGCTCTGAAAAAATAGTTGGGCTTCTAGCGGTGTGTGGGACTTGGTCTATTAGTCCATCTATACTGACCTCCATCAGGTTGCAAATTAAAAATAATTTTTTTCTGCATCTAGCTCTGAAAAAATATTTGGGCTTCTAGCAGTGTGTGGGACTTGGTCTATTAGTCCATCTATACTGACCTCCATCAGGTTGCAAATTAAAAATAATTTTTATCTGCATCTACAGTACCTCTGAAAAAATATTTGGGCTTCTAGCAGTGTGTGGGACTATTTGTATTAGCCAATCTATACTGACCTCCATCAGGTTGCAAATTCAAAATAATTTTTTTCTGCATCTAACCCAGCCAATAGTTTTGGCCTAATACCACAGTTTGGCCACTCAGCTCTGCTCGGTTACCATCCATTGTTTTTTTGTGCAAACAACTCCAGAGTTGTGAATTAGTTAACCACCAAAATGAGTGGAAAAAGGCCTGCTGCTGGTGGAAAGGGGAATAGGCGTGTTGGGAAGGGGAAAAAAGGTTGTGTCCGTGGGGTAGGTGTTAAAGCAACAGTAACATCTGCAGAAGAAAGACCATCTTCCAGCCAAACTAAAATGTCTACTTCTTTTAGCGGACAATGTGATAAGATCCCTTTCTTACGGCCACGCCAATCGCTACAAATTCCAGATGAGGCACAAAAACAGCAGGTGCTTCAACGGATATCAAGTGCTCCTTTAAGTGGGCTCTCCTCCACATCAACTTCAACATCACAAATACTCCAGTCCTCAAAGGTGTCACCCAAATCGCACTTGCTTCCTCACAGCTCCCAAATCTCCAGCTGCCCGTCTGAGTATGAGGTAGAACAGATGGTTGAGTCTGCAGAGCTGTTTACTCATACTATAGCCTGGGAATCAGAGGTCGACTCCAGCGCTTCTGTGAATCCAGACGAGGAAATGATCTGCACTGATGCCCAGAATCTTTATGAGTCGGATCCAGGACCAGACGCAGAAGGTTCTGACCATAATGTAGACCCTCATTCCCAAACTGTAACTCCTGTTGGTGGAGACAATGAGGAAGACGATGATAAGACTCAAATACCTGATTGGAGCGACAACTTTAGTTTTTTGTCAGGGCAGGAACAGGTTGGCTCTGAGGACGACGGGTGTGATAACGCACAGGGTGATGATGATGAGGTCGGAGATCCCACTTACTGTCAACCCACAGTCAGCCAAGAGATGAGGTCAGCAGAGGAGGTGGAGGAAGATGCTAGTGACGACGAGGTCAGGTTGCGCCTTCCTGGACAGAGATATAGTACTGGAAGCACGTCAACAACTGCATCCTCAAACACAACTCTGCCTCTCACCACAAGTCGTGGTGGCTCTTCAGGTCGCATGGGTGCTAAGCCTTGCATAGCCTGGGCATTTTTTCAGATCGATAAAGATGACCCAACTCGTGTTATCTGTAACATTTGTCAGCAAAAGCTAAGTAGAGGCCAAAAAATACATAGTTTGAGTACTTCATGCATGAACCGGCACATGGACATGAAGCATAAGTTGCAGTGGGAAGCTCAGTGTGCTACAATGCGGCCTAGCCGGCCGGGCCAATCACCGTCTGCCATATCTTGTGCATCCGCGGCCTCTTCATCCTCTGTGACTGGGGGGACAGCAGTCACACCTGTTTTGGGGCGCAGACCTGCCACCTCTTTACCCGCAACAGCCAGCGTGATTGGCAGGTCATCATTTTCTTTGGAGGTGGTAACACCAGCTGGTGTTGAGCGCTGTCCGACATCGATAGCACCACCTTTGGATCAAGGCAACCTAACATGTCCGCCTGCATCTTCCTCACAGACCGGCAGTTTGCCGGGGACACCCTTATCAACCCCGTCTAAGCACAATAGCCAGCCCTCGGTCCCTCAGATGTGGACAAGTAAAAGACCATTTCCTCCTAGCCATGAGAAAGCTAAGAGGTTGAATTTCACCATCTGCAAGCTCTTGGCTACAGAAATGCTGCCTTTCCGCCTGGTGGACACAGAGGATTTTCGAGACCTTATGTCCGTCGCAGTGCCCCAGTACCAGATGCCCAGTCGGCACTACTTCTCAAAGAAAGGTGTGCCTGCGCTCCACCAGCATGTCGCACACAACATCACCGCTTCTTTGAGAAACTCTGTGTGTGACAGGGTGCATTTCACCAAAGACACTTGGACGAGTAGGCATGGACAGGGGCGTTACATGTCGCTGACTGGGCACTGGGTAACTATGGTGACAGCAGGACAAGGGGCTGCTGTCCAAGTCTTGCCGTCCCCACGAGTTGTGCGTCAATCCTCTTTATGTCAAAGTTCCTCCACTGCTTCTGCCTCCTCAACCTCCTCTCGGTCTTCCACCTGCACCCAAAGCCTGTCTGGTCATGCCACAAGCTTTCTAACTGCGCAGAAGGGATCCTGCACACCTCCTTACTATGCTGGCAGTAGGGCTCAACGTCATCAGGCGGTTTTTACATTGAAATGTCTGGGAAATGTGAGTCACACAGCTGAGGAGTTGTGGTCAGCTCTGGAGAACCAATTTCATGAATGGTTGTCTCCACTGGACCTGAAACCAGGGAAGGCCGTGTGCGACAATGCTGCAAACCTGGGTGCGGCCCTTCGCCGGGGCAATGTCACACACGTGCCTTGTATGGCTCACGTGTTGAACCTGGTTGTCCAGCAATTTTTAGCCCACTATCCCAGACTAGATGGCCTTCTGCAGAGGGCACGGTCGCTGTGTGCTCACTTCCGCCGTTCGCATCCCGCAGCTCAGCGACTTACATCTCTACAGAAGTCGTTGGGCCTGCCACTTCACCGGCTAAAATGCGATGTGCCTACCCGGTGGAATTCAACTCTGCACATGTTGCAGCGACTGTGGCAGCACCGACAAGCCCTGGTGCAATACGTTCTGACGTATAGCCTGGGCCAAAGAGATTCAGAGGTGGGGCAAATCACGCTGGAGGAGTGGTCTCAGATCAGGGACCTATGCACCCTTCTGCACAGTTTTGAAATGGCGACGAAGATGTTTAGTGCTGACGATGCCATTATCAGCATGACTATTCCGGTGATTTACATGCTGGAGCACATGTTAAACAGAATTCGGAGTCAGGTGGTGGCACAAGAGGAGGTGGAGGAAGTAGAGGAGGAGGAGTTGTATGCGGAAGGGCTAACATCTGCAAGGTCCAGACGGTCGGCAGCACCAAGGCGGCAGGCATGTGAGGGTGGGGGAGATGGTTTTACCAGGGCGCATGGTAGCAGCCAAACTAGTGAGGAAGGTGCAGGAGCCCAGGAAGAAGTGGAGGACGAACTGATGGAAGACTCATCAGATGAGGGAGACCTTGATCACATTTCTGTTGTGCGAGGTTGGGGGGAGAGGACAGAGGAAGGAAGCATGATTGTTACCTCGCCACCAACACAACAGGGACTTGGTGCTCCTGGATGCGCAACACACATGAGTGCCTTCTTGCTGCACTACCTGCAACATGACCCTCGAATTGTGAGAATTAGAAATAATCCTGACTACTGGGTTGCCACACTGTTAGATCCCCGGTACAAAAGTAAATTTGCAGAAATTATTCCTGCCATAGAAAGGGATGCACGCATGCAGGAGTATCAGCAGAGACTGTTGCAGAATCTTACATGTGCTTTTCCACAAAATACCAGTGGTGCACGTAGTGAATCTCACAGTTCCAACTTGCCAACCGTGGGACCGTCAAGTGTTCAGCACTCAAACCGTAACAGAACCACAGTATCTGCTGGTAACATCAATTTTGCGGAATCATTTCACCACTTTTTTAGCCCATCCTTTGCAAGGCCACAGGAGACAAGAAGTCTGACACATAGTCAACGCCTAGAGACGATGGTACAGGAGTATCTCCAAGTAAACATTGAAGCCACGACTGTGTCACTGGACCCTTGCTCTTTTTGGGCTTCCAATCTGGATAAATGGCCGGAGCTAGCCACTTACGCCTTGGAGATCTTGTCATGCCCCGCAGCCAGCGTTCTGTCTGAACGTGTGTTCAGCGCTGCTGGTGGTGTGCTGACAGATAAGCGCACGCGGCTCTCCACTGATAATGTAGACAGACTCACGTTCATAAAGATGAACAAATCATGGATCCGAAACGACTTTTCTACCCCTGTGTCATCCTGGGGAGAGTAAAAGCTTGATGATTGGTTAAAATCACCCTACCAACCGTTTTAAGCTTTCAAATTACTAATCATGTTTATCTGTATCTTGACTGGAAAATAATTTGGGCTTTGTAGCAGTGTGCAGCACTGATCCTATTAGGCCATCTATACTAAAGCTTCACCAGATTTAAAATTAAAAATAATTTTTAGCTGCATCTAGCCCGGAAAATAATTTTGGGGCTCCGAGATGCGCAAGGCACATAAGTGCCTTCTTGCTGCACTACCTGCAGCATGACCCTCATATTGTCAGAATTCGAAGTAATCATGACTACTGGGTTGCCACACTCTTAGATCCCCCAAACTTTTCGATCAACCTTTTCATTTTAATAAAGACCAAAAAAATGGTCATTTTTGAAATTATAAGCATTAGCAGGTTGTTAGAAACTGAAATCAAACAGTTTTCAACTCAAAACTTTATTCTAGGTGATGTTACATTTTCACATAGGACCCCTTGTTCGAAAGGAGCTTCTGAACTCTCTCGTCCATTGAATTTGTCAGGTTTTGGATGGTTTCTGCTTCAATTGTTTTGCATGAGGACAGAATACCCTCCCAGAGCTGTTGCTTAGATGTGAACTGCCTCCCGCCATCATAGACACTCCTTTTAATGATGCTCCAAAGGTTCTGAATGGGGTAGAGGTCAGGGGAGCATGGGGGTCACACCATAAGTTTGTCCCCTTTTATGCCCATATCAGCCAGAGATGCAGATGTTTTATGTGCAGCATGAGATGGTGCATTATCATGCAGAAAAATGATCTTGCTGTGAAATACACGGTTCTTCTTCTTGAACCATGGCAGGAAGTGCTGTTTGAGAAAATCCACATACATTATGGAGTTCATCTTTAGCGCCTTCAGGGATCCTAAAGGGGCCGACAATCTCTCTCCCCATGATTCCAGCCCAAAACATTACTCCACCTCCTCCTTGTTGGCGCTGTAGCCGTGTTTGCGTGGGGTGTCCATCAACCAGCCATCCTCCACTCCATCCATCTGGACCATCGAGCGCTGCACGGCACTCATCCGTGAACAAAACAGTTTTGAAATCAGTCTTCATGTAATGTTTGGCCCACTGGAGCCGTTTCTGCTTGTGTGAAGTGGATAGAGGAGGTCGACAGGATGGCGCATGCACAGCTGCAAACCTCTGAAGGACCCTGCATCTTGTTGTTCGGGGGACGTTGGAGGCACAAGCAGCTTCAAAAACTTGTCTGCTGCTATGACAAGGCTTTTTTGCCGCTGCTCTTTCAAACTGACGTAATTGCCTGTAGGAAAGAGTCCTCAATTTGCCCTTATCAGCACGCACACGTGTGTACTGTGAATCAGCTACATACTTCTTGATTGCCAAGACACTTCATCCTGATCATCGCACAATGTTGATTGTAGTCATGCCTTGACCTAAACACTCCACAATTTGTTGCTTCTCAGCAGCCGACACATCCTTTTTCTTTCCCATTTTGGCAGAAAATGTAGGCTGCTTAATAATGTGAGAGAGCCTTCTTAAGTAGTCTTGCCTTTCATTGGACACACCTGCCAAACTAATTAGCACAGGTGTCTGCAATTGCTTACAGTGATATAAAGAGCCCTGACACACATCACCATCAATGAGTTTAACTGACAAACAAACAAATTCTTCCCTTATCACTCCTAAACACTTTTTGTATAATAATTTGGAACGCAGTGTACATGTGCTTTTCCACAAAACACCAGTGGTTCACGTAGTGAATCTTACAGTTCTAACTTGCCAACCGTGGTCTGTATGGAGTTGTTCAATAAAGGGCCCAAAATTAAGATAACATAGATGGGAGAGGTCTCTATGAATAGGAATTCCTAAGTATTTGATACCCTGTGAGGGCCAGGCAAAGGGAAAGTTGGACTGGATGGAATCCTATATGGATTTGGGGAGGGAGACATCGAGGGCCTCAGACTTCGCTGCATTGATTTTAAAATTTTACCATGTAACAAAGTGATCTATTTCAGCCATAACAGCATGGATGGATATATGTGATTGAGTGATATATACTAGGACATCATCAGCAAATAGAGAGCACTTGTACTCGGTGCCTCCCACCTCAATCCACCTAATATTGGGGTTATGGCCAATTGATGAGAGCAGGTGCTCCGTCACTAGGATGTATAAGAGAGGGGACAGAGGACATCACTGCCTTGTCCCATTGGTGATTGTGAAAGGTGATGAAAATGTTCTGACGCACCCCCTGGGCCTTGGGACACCCGGAGCCGGACCCTTTTTGGTGGATGCTGGTGGTTGTAGTCTTCGTGGCGGCGACCCAGTTCCGTGGCTCAGGGCGGTCAAACCAGTGGCGGAACTATTTATGTGGTTTTCATGTTTAAATGTCCGACTACGCCACCCGTGGATTGCGGTCAGAGTGAACCGCCGCTACAGGGCAGACCACTGAGGCTGGTGTTGTGGGTGCAGCAGAGCGTAGCATAACTCCCCACGGGAGGAGTATAGCCTCAGGGCAGTGTATGCGGAGGATGGGGGTGATGGTGCAGGGCAGCAGCAGTAACGACACGGAGTCAGTGATGCAGTTCAGGGCCTTTACTCACAGTTCTTATTATCCAGACCACGTCTGCAGGTAACGGCTGCCCACGTCGTACTGTGCTCACCAGGTGAGGGGCTCAGACAACTCCCAGATAACTTTGGAGCACTTCACAGGACCCCCTTTGTGTGTCCTTTGTCTGGCCTTTCTTACCAACACTTCTGTCCGGCTGCCTCGGGCCTCCTCTTGGTAAACTTGGCGCCAGTTTCCCTGACCCTATGTGGTGCCTTCCTAGCGGGTGTAGCGAGGGGCTGCGCCACATAAAATGTCAGAGCCTCCGGTTTCTAGCTGAGGGTCGTTTCCTGCCTCCACTAGTTCGGGGACCGGTCTCCCCCTTTGGCCTGACCCCTCCACGCAGGTGGATTCGGGCGTGCGGTGGCGACTCGCCCGTCCGCACCCCTGGGATCCCTTCATTCCTCGTTCCTGGAGCCTTCTCCGCTCCTCTTCCTTCCTTCTCCCTCTTCCAGGCCTGGGCCTCTGTTACTAGGCCCGCCTCCGGAGCAGAGCTCATGCAGAGCCCCTGCTCCCTGCCACTTCTGCTCAGACTTCTCTGCACTGAACTAAGATGGTGCCCACCTTTTATACTCCCTTCTCAATGCACCCAGGAACTGCTTCCTCCCTGCTCCTGCACTACAGGGTTCCCCTTCCTCAGTGTTCCCTCCCCCCACTCCAGCCAGGGACAGGGACTGTCGTGCCCATCTCAGGGGTATATTGGTCGCCCTGCCCCACGGCAATGTGGTGTAATGCATGCAGGTGTCGGGTCCTGATCCACACTCCATCCTTACCTGAGAGTGAGATATCACACCTCTGGGTGAGGTGCAATACGTCTGTAGCAACCGAGCCCTCAGGGTGCTACAGTTCCATTTATCTTCAGCCTAGGTGACGTATTGCGATACAGGGCCGTGATTTTGGCTATAAAAGGGTCCCCTAGACCCCTACCCCAAGCTTTTTAAGAGAATCATATATGGCGTGCCAGGAGACTTTATGGAATGCTTTCTCAGCATCCAACGAGAGTATCTAATTACAAATTTTTAACTGCATCTAGCCCAGGAAATACTTTGTGCCTAGTAGCAGTGTCTGCTAGTGAGCGGATTATCCCGGCTGTTAAGCAAGCTGCACCACCTGTAGTTTAGACACTTAATTTTTTCAAAGGAAATGCTTCGGGACCATGGGATACTTAGTGAAGAGCATCAGGAGGCACCCCAAGGCATAGGGGCTGGGACTGGCAGTAGGATGCCTTGCGGTGGACAGCCGAGCTCGATCCTTATAAAAGCTTTTTAACTGCAGCAGCTTTAGTGGACGCTACTGGAGCTGGAATTACCGCGGCTGCTGGCATGAGACTTGCCCTCCAATAGATCCTTGTAAATGGATTTAAAGTGTATTCATTCAAATTAGAGAGACAATTTAAATTAAAAAGCTTAGAGCTGCCTCCACCACAGGGGGGCTCGCTCGACCCACCAGCGGACAGGCACCAGTATTGGGAGAGGGGGGCTGGCCGTCAGTGTTCACCACGGCTCTGGCACAAACCCGGCGACACGGAGGTGGCACGGGCAGGAGCGGACTGGCCGTGTCGGCTTCTCACTTTTTGGATTTTAGAAGGGCATGACATGCCTATATCTGTGTCTCCCCCTCCTTTTACTCCTCCACCTCTTTTATTTTCGCATGACTATATGTACTTGTCACTTTTCCATGTGTTAGTTATGTCTTCTGAGCAGTTTGTCAGCTTTTGGACACCTTTGAAGGTGTTTTCTATGTGTTTCTATGTGTTTTTGTTTGCCTGCCATTGGTTTTAACGGTGTTCGAAGGTGTTCGACGAACAGTTCGACGAACAGTTCGGCGAACACACGGGTGTTCGACGAACCGAACCGAACTCGAACACTACGGGGGTGGCTCAACACTAGCTGTGAGTTGGACCATCATATTATTATTTATTATTATAGCACCATTTATTCCATGGCGCTTTACATATGTAAAGGGGTATACATAATAAAAAACAGTACAATAATCTTAAACAATACAAGTCACCAACTTGAGCAGGAGGAGAGAGGACCCTATTCGCAAGGGCTCACAGTCAACAAGGGATTGGTGAAGATACAGTTGGTGAGGCTACAGCTGGTCATGCAGTGGTATAGTGAAGCGATAGTTACTGCAGGTTGTAGGCTTGTCGGAAGTGGTGGGTTTTCAGGTTCTTTTTGAAAGTTTCCATGGTTGGCGAGAGTCTGATGTGTTGGGGTAGAGAGTTCTGGAGTAGGGGAGATGCATGGGAGAAATCCTGTATGCGATTGTGGGAAGAAGAGATAAGAGAGTGTAGAGAAGGAAATCTTGTACGGATTGGAGGTTATGTGCAGGTAAGTACTGGGAGACTAGGTCACAGATGTATGGAGGATTAAGGTTGTGGATGGCTTTGTATGCCAAGGTCAGGGTTTTAAACTGGAGGGAGGCCACAGAGCAGGAGGTTGCAGTACTCAAGGTGGGAGATGATTAGGGCATGCATTAGTGTTTTGCAGATTCTTAATTAAGGAATCCGGGAAAGATTTTTGAGTTGGAGTTGGCAGGAAGTGGAAAGGGCTTGGATATGTGGTTTGAAGGAGAGATTAGAGTCTAGGGTTACCCCGAGACAGTGAGCTTGCAGGACTGGGGAGAGTGGGCAGCCACTGACTTTGATGGACAGGTCTGTTGGGGAGGGGTTGAGTGAGATGGGGAAAAGATTATGAATTCTGTTTTATCCATGTTACGTTTTAGAAATCTAGCAGAGAAGAATGAAATAGAGGATAGTCATTGTGGCATTCTGGTTAGCAAGGAGGTGATATTGGGTACAGAGAGGTAGATCTGTGTGTCATTAGTATAGAGGTGATACTGAAAGCCGTAAGACTCTATCAGCTGTCCCAGCCCAATGATGGTCCTTCCGACAGTCCCCCACATAGTATGATGATTCACCTCAAATCTCCCTATATAATATGATGGCACCATAGTATATAAGGTGCTGTGGGGTGAACCACCATAATATATAGTGTACTGCTGGGGGGACCATCATACAACATAGGGGGCTGTTGGGAGGGAGTGGACAATATACTGTGTGGAGATCTATGGGGAACATTATACTATGTTGGGGACTGTGGTAACCATAATACTGTATAGGATAGTTATGGGGGACATTATACTCTATGGGGGTTGTGGGGTCCTCATACTGTACAGGGGGCTGTGGTGGACATCACACTTTATATACGGGGCAGTGGGGGGACCATCATATGGTATTGGGGCTAAAAGAGATCTTCATAGTGTATGGGGGATCTATCTTACTGTGTAGGGTGGTTGTGATGGACATCATACTGTGTGGGGAGGCTGTGGTGGACACCATACTGTGTTGGGGTCTGTGGTGACTCTCATACTATATACTGAGGGCTGTGGTGTATACCATACTTTATGGGAGGCTGTGGTGACAATCTTACTGTGTGAGGTGCTGTGGGACATCATACTTTCTGTAAGGTTTGTGGGGTAATCATATCATGTAGGGTCATCATACTTTGTGGGGGCATAATACTCCACGTAGGTCATAAAAGGGGTATCATAGCGAATGAGACCACTTAGGGGCTTCAGTAGGGGCAAAATAATTGTCTAAGTGAGTGCTGCAATACATTTCCTTTGCAGTTTCTTAAAATGTTGGGAGATATGCTCTTCTTTGACTGGACGTGATAGGATTTTTTCTATGGGGTGTCTTAATTCTATGTACGCCCCTGCTCAGGAGCATTATTACAATGAAGAGGCACTGAGGTTCATTATTAAAAGGAAGAACAATGGGAGGGGGGATTGTTATCATTTTAGGGGAAGTAAGGAGTTATTAAAAAAAGCACAGGCGATATTTTTATTGTTATAAGGAGGTACAGGATTATTATTATAAGAGGTCAAGGGGGAGCATTAATAAAGGAGGCACAGGAAAATTATAATAACATATCACAAGTTGTGGTTTGTGTAGAGGTGGTAGAATGTGAGGAAGGTCCTGGAAAATCGGTAAAGTGAAGATGTCTGTATGTTACGTTTTGCAGGGACGAGTTATGGATGGAAGAAGAGGTCATGGTGGTCTAGACCGAATGCAAAAGAAAAGGGAAAATGAATGACAACAATCAGTGAGAACGTCATTGGTGAGAACCTGCACAGTACACACATATATGGTCTGCATCTATGGTGGTGATATCAATCTTAGGACAGTGTTTTTGGTTAAAGTAGTTGTCCAACCTTGAAGTTAAAGTCTGCAGTGGGTCTATATGACTGCAGACTTCTGAATCTTCACAGAGCTCGCGCGATCTGAGGATTCTCAGGTGCTGGCTCTGGGAGTTGGGGATCATGTGCGGTGCCGTAACAGCATAGGCCCTAAAGCAAAAGCTCTAACGGGGCCTTCAATTATTGCAAGCCATTAATAACATTGGTCTTTTCATATAGGCCAAAGGGACTTTTGGGACCCCTTAGGCTCCAGGGCCCAGGTGCAATTGCAAGCCTCGCACCTACTGGAGTTATGCCCCTGATCATGTGACCACAAGTATTCAATTTGCATACATGTGGTCACGTGTTAACTAGATGTGCACAGCCTCTCTCAATACAAGTGAAATTAGCAAAGTTGTATACAATTAGTCGGAATGGGGATGGAGGTGTGAAAATTGCATACATTCGGTCACATGACGGCCACACCCAATGCCACCACCAGAGAATCCTCAAAGTGTACACTATGGGGATTCAGAAGTCTGAAGTTACTAGACTTTCACCTCAACCCCTTTAATGATCATTATGGTGGTATTATCAATACTGTATATGCTGGTAATATTTGGTTATGATTTGTTGGTATTTGTCTGTAATATTGCAATATTATTATTTTGATATTAGAATTATTTAATCTTATATAGCAATATTGTTGGTATTATTAGAAAGGGTAATATTAGTAATTTATCTCCATCTGGTCCTCAGGGGCGGGGACAGCAAGGGCCTGTGTGATTTCAAATGCTTTGGCTGAATTTCAGTCACAGTCCGTCCCTGATCAGAGTTCTTAGATTTAGCAATGCAGCAGAGCTGAGAAAGCTAACCCCACCCACACCAGACTCTGTATGTAAAAATTCTATAGACAGTGAGCTGCTTATCACAGGAGGCGGCAGAGTCGGACTAGCATGCACTCACTGCTGTAGCTGATGTAGTCCAGTCAATGATAATCTCAAGGTAATAAAACCTTCAGAATAAGTAAACAACAGCACACAGCTAGACATGTGACACATTGTTGAAATTTGTGTTTTAACCCCTACCTTATGCTATTCTCAGATTACATAGCAAAAACCTGTTGACAGATTCCCTTTAAATATTGGTATAGTGATTGCCACCCAGCTTTCCAAGAATTATTAAAAATTTTAAGGACAACTCGAACACCTCTTTGTACTTGTGAGCCTTTTACATTTTTTTGGGCCATGCTTTTTAAGAAAATGCAAGTATAATATGTTGTCTTTATATTCATAAATTTCATCTTTTACTTTGGAGACATAGACTTTCATTTCAGGTTATTGCTTTTGGAAATAAAGGCACCTTCCTCCCCATTTAGACTCATTTCAATATCTTATGATGATGACTTTTTTTATTTCAGCTCTTTACTTTTATAGGTATTTTATGTCTTGAGCCATATAATGAAATTTGTCATCAAGATGTTGAATATATTATGCTGAGCAGCCGCAGTACTATCATGTCTGAACAGGAAAGGATTTGTTTCTATGTAAACTATTCCTCGTGCACTTAATTGCATACTTTTATCCTTTTCTCAACCCTTGCTTTCGCAGATTTACTGCATTACTGCACCATTTCACTGCATCACCTCCTAAGTGAAATATGAGTGTTCTTTTCCTAAGGCACTGACCAAGCAGAACCAACTTGTGCAAAGTGTATAATACTTTACTGCATCTCCTAGTCTAAGTTACATAGGAGAATGAAGGTCATTTTCCTTCAATATCAATTTTTAGCTATAGTTGATTGTCTTAGTGTTCCCATTTCACAACATAAGCAATATTCATACCCTTCTGTTAAAATAAAATATTACAGTACTAAGTTTGCCTTTCCATGTGTATGCTGTATTCTGTATGAGTGAACTGATTCTTATGAAAATAAATCTATTGTCGGAAAATGAACCGAGTTTTGCTTTTTTTTTTTACAAAAAGTTCAGGACGGATTAAAGAAAAGAAAACAATATGTACCTCATCATTCCCATGCTGCTCCAAACTAAACTCTGCACTGTCCCCACCAGTCTCTACTGCAGTGATGACGACTCAACAAAAGTAAATGTGACTGCTGCTGTTAATTAATTTGCCGAGACATCATTAATACATCAGAAAGAAGGTAGTGACCGATGGGAGACCAGGCAACATTGGAATACAAACATGAGATTGGTGAAGTGATTATTGCTTCTTTTATTTTTTTTAGCCAATTATGTGCCTGAATTTTTATTATCACTTATTTTTTTAATAAAATACCCACCGAACAATACATTTCATTTTTTTAAATGAAATGTTGCATTTCCCACACGGGATTCAGCTTTCAAAAATGGTAACACTTCCTGTTACTTCTTGGATTATACTGTATACACTTGAGTGAAATGTTAAAATCATAGGTATTCTGACTCCATAACTATGCAGCGAGAATAGGGTGCTCTTGAGACACTGTTTCTAGGCTATCTCTATGTACCATTACTCATACAAAGAGATTTCATCACATAGCTTGACTCGACTGCAGGAGACATGTGTGATGCTGAGTCATTAGTCATGAACAAGCCATAAGGCACAGAAGTCAAAAGGTCCGGTGTCAGATACCTAGAAAGCTCATTATAAACAGTGGGGTGAGACAAAGGCTTAATCGGGTCACAGTCTGGGGTCAGAATTCCAAGAAGGTAGCAGATCAAGACAAAAGGGCTAAGCAAACGGGTGGTCAAAGGCAAAGTCCGAGGTCGGGAAGCAAAGATCAGAATGCAAGAACTCAGAGCACAGAGAAAATGCACACCACTGAACAAAGCTCAACAACTCGCAGTAATCAGAAGCAGCCAGCCAGCTAAATAGCCAGGGAATCACTCAGAACAGAAGACACCTGTAAGAAACCCAGCACACCCCAGACCTGACTGTCACTCACAACACTGACAGCTCAGTACGCCCCAGCCTTAGATTGGATGGCTGAGTTGTCTATCATAATGCTGACAGCTCAGCACGCCTCTTCCACAGATTGGATGACTGAGCTGCCACTCACTGAATGGAGGAATCGTGACAGCATGTATGAAGAATCCAAAGAAAGCTTGGAGGCGATAGCCAAGTGTTGACGCAAAGGCTTGATGCAGCCAAGAGTAAAGTTCCATGATCAGCTGGACCCAGGCAAGTGGAGATTTGATGCCACTGCTAGAGTTGGAAAAACTTCTGATGCACTCTACTCTATTGCTTATTGCTAACATAAACGTAGAGTTGTTTTGTTTGGTTATATACAGTACAGACCAAAAGTTTGGACACACCTTCTCATTTAAAGATTTTTCTGTATTTTCATGACTATGAAAATTGTACATTCACACTGAAGGCATCAAAACTATGAATTAACACATGTGGAATTATATACTTAACAAAAAAGTGTGAAACAACTGAAAATATGTCTTATATTCTAGGTTCTTCAAAGTTGCCACCTTTTGCTTTGATGACTGCTTTGCACACTCTTGTCATTCTCTTGATGAGCTTCAAGAGGTAGTCACCGGAAATGGTTTTCACTTCACAGGTGTGCCCTGTCAGGTTTAGTAAGTGGGATTTCTTGCCTTATAAATGGGGTTGGGACCATCAGTTGTGTTGTGCAGAAGTCTGGTGGATACACAGCTGATAGTCCTACTGAATAGACTGTTAGAATTTGTATTATGGCAAGAAAAAAGCAGCTAAGTAAAGAAAAACGAGTGGCCATCATTACTTTAAGAAATAAAGGTCAGTCAGTCCGAAAAATTGGGAAAACTTTGAAAGTGTCCCCAAGTGCAGTTGCAAAAAACCATCAAGCGCTACAAAGAAACTGGTTCACATGAGGACCGCCCCAGGAAAGGATGACCAAGAGTCACCTCTGCTTCTGAGGATAAGTTTATCTGAGTCACCAGCCTCAGAAATCACAGGTTAACAGCAGCTCAGATTAGAGACCAGGTCAATGCCACACAGAGTTCTAGCAGCAGACACATCTCTTCAACAACTGTTAAGAGGAGACTTTGTGAAGCAGGCCTTTGACTCGGCCAGGGGGATATGGGGGACTCGGTACCCGGGCCTTTACCTTCTTGGGAGGTCACGGCAGTCGGCTCCCGGGCCTGTGCTCTGGGGTCACTCTTTAAAAGGAGGCTTGTTACTTGAAGGGATGAATAACAGTTTTGTCTTGTGAAGCCACCTGTGGTTCCTGGTAATGGGTACCAGCGCTGCTGCAGACCTCCGGGGGTGATTGGATGGCAGCTGAGATGCCTCTGCTCCCCACAGGTGGAGCGGGCCCCCCCGGGGAAGGGTTGATGGAAGGGATACAGGTGAGAGGTGGCCCAGCCGGGCCAGGGGAGAATAACAGACACGCACACAGGGGATTCGCTTCAGTACCTTTACTGGTGAAACGGCAGGTATAGTCCAGGGTACTCAGTAAGAAGGGTGCACTTCTGGACTCTCCCCAGTGAGCGGGTAGTAGGCCTCCTGATCCATTTCTTCCTCTCACTCTGAAGCTTCTGACCAGCCTGAAACTAGGCCTAGCTTCTGTACTGTTTCACTCTCCTAACCTGTATGCTTGGTGGTAACAACTTTCCTCTGGATACCACTATCCCTGGATGCTGGGGCCTTCGTGGTTCCTAGTTCTTTAGATGATTGTAGCTTCAGGTTGACCAGGGGTTTAGAATCCTCCTGGTATACCAGTTATTCCTACTGGGCATAGAGGACCCTGTAGGCGCGGACCCGGTGTCCAGCTTGTGTTCTGGGGTGAGCCTAAGATGCTCCTCTGCCCCCATAGCTCCTCTCACTCTTCTCCTTGCCTCCGGCCACGCTCTAGGCCCTGAGGCTTCAGCACGTGCTTTAGGCCCTGGCTGGCCCTCAGCACAGCAGCACACATGCTGCTTCTTCACTGATCTCCAGTGCCAGCACACTCTAACTACCTAACTCCACCCTCCAGTATATATATCTCTAACAGGGCACCCTTTGGTGGTATGAGGTGGAAGGGTGGAGGTGTCTGTTATGTAATGAGGGCCTCTTGTGGAGAAGTCCGTCCGTGCACCCTTTTGGGTCCTGTGGTACCTGTGGTAGCAGGGTGCCACACCTTCATGGTAAAATAGCTACTAGGAAACCACTGCTAAGGACAGGCAACAAGCAGAAGAGACTTGTTTGGGCTAAAGAACACAAGGAATGGACACTAGACCAGTGGAAATCTGTGCTTTGGTCTGATGAGTCTAAATTTGAGATCTTTAGTTCCAACCACCGTGTCTTTGTGCGATGCAGAAAAGGTGAACGGATGGACTCTACATGCCTGGTTCCCACTGTGAAGCATGGAGGAGGAGGTGTGATGGTGTGGGGGTGCTTTGCTGGTGACACTGTTGGGGATTTATTCAAAATTGAAGGCATACTGAACCAGCATGGCTACCACAGCATCTTGCAGCGGCATGCTATTCCATCCGGTTTGCGTTTAGTTGGACCATCATTTATTTTTCAACAGGACAATGACCCCAAACACACCTCCAGGCTGTGTAAGGGCTATTTGACCAAGTAGGAGAGTGATGGAATGCTACGCCAGATGACCTGGCCTCCACAGTCACTAGACTTGAACCAAATCGAGATGGTTTGGGGTGAGCTGGAACGCAGAGTGAAGGCAAAAGGGCCAAGAAGTGCTAAGCATCTCTGGGAACTCCTTCAAGATTGTTGGAAGACCATTTCCGGTGACTACCTCTTGAAGCTCATCAAGAGAATGCCAAGAGTGTGCAAAGCAGTCATCAAAGCAAAATGGGGCTACTTTGAAGAACCTAGAATATAAGACATATTTTCAGTTGTTTCACACTTTTTTTGTTAAGTATATAATTCCATATGTGTTAATTCATAGTTTTGATGCCTTCAGTGTGAATGTACAATTTTAATAGTCATGAAAATACAGAAAAATCTTTAAATGAGAAGGTGTGTCCAAACTTTTGGTCTGTACTGTTTATATATATATCGATATATCTCTCTATATATATCTATATATATATATCTATATATATATATCTATATATATATATATATAGATATATATATAGCGCTGGCAAAAATTAAGAGACCACTGCACAGTTTTCTAAAAATCACCATCTGTACATGTCTGACAGCCATTCCATTCCAGTGTCAGTTGAAGTCCAACCAAAGTACACCGCATTCTACTTAATGTATGTCCGATTAGGTGATCACCTGAACCAAATCTTATGTAACGAGGGAAAGTATAAAAAACACTGCTGTGGTCTTCACAATCCTCTTGCAATAGGACAAGCTGGATGGAAAAAACAAGTGCTAGGAATAGCCCAAAACTAATTTGAATGAAAAAATAACCTTTAACCATGCCAAAGGAGTTGAAAAGAAAAGTCTTGAGTGCGAAAAAGAAGGGCTCAATTCTGGCTTTACTAGCACAGGGATACAGTGAGCGTCATGTTGCCTTCATCCTTAAAATTTCAAAGACAGCAGTCCATTACAACAAGGTCAAGCAGCAGACATTGGGGACAACAAAGCAACAGACCGGCAGAGGGCGAAAGCAACTCTCCACTGACTGGGATGACCGTCATTTTATTCGAATGTCACTCAGCAACCACAGGATGACATCAAGTGACCTACAAAGGGAATGGCAAATGGCAGCTGGGGTGAAGTGCACAGCAAGAACAGTTTGTAACATGCTCCTAGAGGCCTCAAGTCATGTAAAGCTAGCAAAAAGCCTTTCATCAATGAGAAGCAAAGGAGAGCCAGGCTGAAGTTTGCCAAAGACCATAAGGATTGGACCATAGAGGACTGGAGTAAGGTAATCTTCTCTGATGAGTCTAATTTTCAGCTTTGCCCAACACCTGGTCATCTAATGCTTAGACGGAGACCTGGAGAGGCATACAAGCCACAGTGTCTTTCACCCACTGTGAAATTAGGTGGAGGATCGGTGATGATCTGGGGATGCTTCCGCAAGGCTGGAATTGGGCAGGTTAATTTTGCAAAGGACGTATGAATCAAGCCGCATACAACGTTATCCTTGAAAAACTCTTGCTTCCTTCTGCTCAGGCAATATTCCCCAACTCTGAGGACTGTTGTTTCCACCAGGACAATGCCCCATCCCACACAGCTAGGTCAATCAATGTGTGACTGAAGGAGCACCACATCAAGACCCTGTCATGGCCAGCCCAATCTCCAGACCTGAACCCCATTGAAAACCTCTGGAATGTAATCAAGAGGAAGATGGATAGTCACAAGCCATCAAACAAAGAAGAACTGCTTAAATTTTTGTGCCAGGAGTGGCATAAGGTCACCCAAAAGCAGTGTGAAAGACTGGTGGAAAGCATGCCAAGACGCATGAAAGCTGTGATTAAAAATCATGGTTATTCCACCAAATATTGATTTCTGAATTCTTCCTGAGTTAAAATATGAGTATTGTTGTTTCTAAATGAATAAGAACTTGTTTTCTTTGCATTATTTGAGGTCTGAAAGCACTGTTTATTTTTTATTATTTTGACGATTTCTTATTTGCTGCAAATAAATACAAAATTTTTAGCTTTGAATTTCGGAGACATGTTGTCAGTAGTTTATAGAATAAAACAACAATGTACATTTTACTCAAAAATATACCTATAAAGAAAAAAATCAGAGAAAATGTAAATTTTGCCGTGGTCTCTTAATTTTTGCCGGAGCTTATTGTTTTGCTGCAGGAGGGACTGGTGCACTTCACAAAATAGTTGACATCATTAGAAAAGAATATTATGTGGCAATACTGAAGCAACATCTCAATACATCAGCCAGGAAGTTAAAGTTTGGACGGAAATGGGTCTTCCAAATGGACAATGACCCGAAGCATACTGTTAAAATGGTAACAAAGGATAACAAAGTCAATGTTTTGGAGTGGCCATGACAAAGTCCTAATCTCAATCCTATTGAAAATGTATGGGCAAAGCTGAAAAGGCAGGTGCGGACAAGGTGACCTGCAAACCTGGATCAGTTACACCAGTTTTGTCAGGAGGAATGGACCCAAATTCCGACCAACTATTGTGAAAAGCTTGTGGAAGGGTATCCCAAACGTTTTACCCAAGTTATTCAGTTTAAAGGCAATGGCACCAAATACTGATGAAATGTATGTAAACTTTTGACTTTGCAGTAAGTAATAAAAATAACTTAAAACATTCTCTGTCTCATTATTCTGGCATTTGGCAAATATTAAAAATCATGGTAATCCTAATTGACCTAAAACGGAAAAGGTTTATTCTGATTTCATGTCAAGTATTGAGAAAAACATACATATGTGTCTTTTTATATAGTGTATGTAAACTTCTGGTTTCAACTGTATATACATATACAGTATATACAGTATAGACCAAAAGTTTGGACACACCTTCTCATTTAAAGATTTTTCTGTATTTTCACGACTATGAAAATTGTACATTCACACTGAAGGCATCAAAACTATGAATTAACACATGTGGAATTATATACTTAACAAAAAAGTGTGAAACAACTGAAAATATGTCTTGTATTCTAGGTTCTTCAAAGTAGCCACCTTTTCCTGTGATGACTGCTTTGCACACTCTTGGCATTCTCTTGATGAGCTTCAAGAGGTAGTCACCGGAAATGGTCTTCCAACAATTTTGAAAGAGTTCCCTGAGATGCTTAGCACTTGTTGGCCATTTTGCCTTCACTCTGCGGTCCAGCTCACCCCAAACCATCTCGATTGGGTTCAGGTCTGGTGACTGTGGAGGCCAGGTCATCTGGCATAGCACCCCATCACTCTCCTTCTTGGTAAAATAGCCCTTACACAGCCTGGAGGTGTGTTTGGGGTCATTGTCCTGTTGAAAAATAAATGATGGTCCAACTAAACGCAAACCGGATGGAATAGCATGCCGCTGCAAGATGCTGTGGTAGTCATGCTGGTTCAGTATGCCTTCAATTTTGAATAAATCCCCAACAGTGTCACCAGCAAAGCACCCCCACACCATCACACCTCCTCCTCCATGCTTCACGGTGGGAACCAGGCATGTAGAGGCCATCCGTTCACCTTTTCTGCATCGCACAAAGACACGGTGGTTGGAACCAAAGATCTCAAATTTGGACTCATCAGACCAAAGCACAGATTTCCCCTGATCTAATGTTCATTCCTTGTGTTCTTTAGCCCAAACAAGTCTCTTCTGCTTGTTGCCTGTCCTTAGCAGTGGTTTCCTAGCAGCTATTTTACCATGAAGGCCTGCTGCACAAAGTCTCCTCTTAACAGTTGTTGTAGAGATGTGTCTGCTGCTAGAACTCTGTGTGGCATTGACCTGGTCTCTAATCTGAGCTGCTGTTAACCTGCGATTTCTGAGGCTGGTGACTCAGATAAACTTATCCTCAGAAGCAGAGGTGACTCTTGGTCTTTCTTTCCTGTGGCAGTCCTCATGTGAGCCAGTTTCTTTGTAGCACTTGATGGTTTTTGCAACTGCACTTGGGGACACTTTCAAAGTTTGCCCAATTTTTCGCACTGACTGACCTTCATTTCTTAAAGTAATGATGGCCACTCGTTTTTCTTTACTTAGCTGCTTTTTTCTTGCCATAATACAAATTTTAACAGTCTATTCAGTAGGACTATCAGCTGTGTATCCACCAGACTTCTGCACAACACAACTGATGGCCCCAAACCCATTTATAAGGCAAGAAATCCCACTTATTAAACTTTACAGGGCACACCTGTGAAGTGAAAACCATTTCCGGTGACTACCTCTTGAAGCTCATCAAGAGAATGCCAAGAGTGTGCAAAGCAGTCATCAAAGCAAAAGTTGACTACTTTGAAGAACCTAGAATATAAGACATATTTTCAGTTGTTTCACACTTTTTTGTTAAGTATATAATTCCACATGTGTTAATTCATAGTTTTGATGCCTTCAGTGTGAATGTACAATTTTCAAAGTCATGAAAATACAGAAAAATCTTTAAATGAGAAGGTGTGTCCAAACTTTTGGTCTGTACTGTATATATATATATATATATATATATATATATATATACATACAGTGGGTATGGAAAGTATTCAGACCCCTTTAAATTTTTCACTCTTTCATTGCAGCCATTTGGTAAATTCTAAAAAGTTAATTTTTTTCTCATTAAAGTACACTCTGCACCCCATCTTGACTGAACAAAAACAGAAATGTAGAAATTTTTGCAAATTTATTAAAAAAGAAAAACTGAAATATCACATGGTCATAAGTATTCAGGCCCTTTGCTCAGTATTGAGTAGAAGCACCCTTTTGAGCTAGTACAGCCATGAGTCTTCTTGGGAATGATGCAACAAGTTTTTCACACTTGGATTTGGGGATCCTCTGCCATTCTTCCATGCAGATCCTCTCCAGTTCCGTCAGGTTGGATGGTGAACATTGGTGGACAGCCATTTTCAGGTCTCTCCAGAGATGCTCAATTAGGTTTAGGTCAGGGCTCTGGCTCTGGCTGGGCCAGTCAAGAATGGTCACAGAGCTGTTCTGAAGCCACTCCTTTGTTATTTTAGCTGTGTGTTTAGGGTCATTGTCTTGTTGGAAGGTGAACCTTCGGCCAAGTCTGAGGTCCACAGCACTCTGGAAGAGGTTTTCATCTAGGATATCTCTGTACTTGGCAGCATTCATGTTTCCTTCAATTGCAACCAGTCATCCTGTGCCTGCAGATAAAAAACACCCCCAGAGTATGATGCTGCCACCACCATGTTTCACTGTTGGAATTGTATTGGGCAGGTGATGAGCAGTGCCTAGTTTTCTCCACACATACCACTTAGAATTATCACCAAAAAGTTCTATCTTTCTCTCATCAGACCAGAGAATCTTATTTCTCATAGTTTGGGAGTCCTTCATGTGTTTTTGAGCAAACTCTATGCAGGCTTTCATATGTCTTGCACTGAGGAGAGGCTTCAGTTGGGCCACTCTGCCATAAAGGCCCGACTGGTGGAGGGCTGCAGTGATAGTTGACTTTGTGGAACTTTCTCCCATCTCCCTACTGCATCTCTGGAGCTCAGCCACAATGATCTTGGGGATCTTCCTTACCTCTCTCACCAAGGCTAGATGGCCAGGTCTAGGAAGACTTCTGGTGGTCTCAAAATTCTTCCATTTAAGGATTATGGAGGCCTCTGTGCTCTTAGGAACCTTGAGTAATGCAGTAATTCTTTTGTAACCTTGCCCAGATCTGTGCCTTGCAACAATTCTGTCTCTGAGCTTCTTAGGCAGTTCTTTTGAGCTCATGATTCTCTTTTGGTCTTACATGCACAGTGGGCTGTGAGGTCTTATATAGACAGGTGTGTGCCTTTCCAAATCAAGTCCTATCAGTTTAATTAAACACAACTGGACTCCAATGAAGGAGTAGAACCATCTCAAGGAGGATCACAAGGAAATAGACAGCATGCGACTTAAATATGAGTGTCTGAGCAAAGGGTCTGAATACTTATAACCATGTGATATTTCAGCTTTTCTTTTTTAATAAATTTGCAAAAATTTCTACATTTCTGTTTTTTTTTCAGTCAAGATAGGGTGCAGAGTGTACTTTAATGAGAAAAAAAAGTACTTTTTAGAATTTACCAAATCGCTGCAATGAAACAAAGAGTCAACATTTTAAAAGGGTCTGAATACTTTCCGTACCCACTGTATATACATACAGTCATGGCCGAAAGTGTTGGCACTCTTATATTGTTCCAGAAAATGAAGTATTTCTCCCAGAGAATAATGGCAATTACACATATTTTGTTATACACATGTTTATTTCCTTTGTGTGTATTGGAACAACACAAAAAAACAGATAAAAAAAGGCAAATTGACATAATTTCACACAAAACTCCAAAAGTTAGCCAGACAAAATTGTTGCAATTTTTCAGTCCATTTGCCTTTGTTCATGGTTTTTACATTCCAAATTCTGAATCTGATCATATTTCTACAGCTTTTGATCTTTTCTTTCGACCAAGCGACATCAGCACCAAGACATCCTTGCAGCTTTAATTTTGGCACATCATGAGCATTGTTTATACTCAGGTTGACCATCAGCTCTTCTCCAGTAGCTTGTTGAGTGCCTTTTGACCTAGTGGTGCATCTTCCAGCACTATATCAAACTCCTTTTCATCAACTTTCTTGGCATAATATGGAATTAGATTTCCAGGTCTTTCATTCGTGCAATAATGTGGGACCTGTAAAGGAGCAAAACTGAATCAGCATTGTATGTTGTCAATACAATCAGCCTCATCACACACCGTCCTGCTGCCGACGCTGGGCAGTACACGTAGTTTGGCACCTCAGCTGAAACCTGTCAGCCTGGTGGCAAAATACACTGTTGATGGCATAGCTTGAAACATCACTGTGCCCCATGCCCCACCGGTTTGACAAACCGATACTGCCATAAATGGGGCATATCCAATATAGTGGCTTTCAACAAGCCTACAAAGCTGTATAATATATTAAGGTTAAGTAATGATGGTATTAATATATCAAACCCATAATATGGAATCCAAGATAACAGAGAGGGATGTCAGTGGAGAGACCCCACGCGTATTGCTGTTCAGGGCAGCTTCATCAGGGAAAGAAAACCTTAATATACAGCTTTGTTTGCTTTAAAGCCACTATATTATGTACTTTCTACTTTGATTATACATTATGGTATTCCCATACATATATGTACTTGGCATGTGCTCTCTTTACACCGCTTTCCAGATTATTATGCAAATTGGATTTAAGTGTCAAAAATCTGTAATTTTTTGTTTTTCAAATAAACTCATGGATTGTATTGTGTCTCAGGGCTCTTTGGATCACTGAAATCAATGTCAAATACGTGATAATTAGTTTGCCAGGTGAGCCATATTAAAGGAAAACTACTTAAGAAGGACATTCTACATTATTAACCAGGCCTCAAGTTTCAAGCAATATGGAAAAGAAAAGGATATCTCTGCTGCTGAAAAGTGTCAAATAGTGAAATGCTTTGGACAAGATATGAAAACATTAGATATTTCACGAAAATTTAAGTGTGATCATTGTATGGTGAAGAGATTTGTGGCTGATGCAGACCACAGACAGGTTCGTAAAGATAAAGGTATGATGAGGAAGATTTCTGCCAGACAAATTAATCAGATTAAGAGAGGAGCTGCTAAAATACCATAATACAGTAGCAAATAGGTATTTGAAGCTACTGGTGCCTCTGGAGCAGGGCCGGCTCCAGGTTTTTGTGGGCCCCGGGCGAAGGAGTCTCAGTGGGCCCCTTTAACATATACCACGATTCATGATGCACAGATACCACAGAGAAATATATATATAGTACAATGCAAAGATTTCACTTCTTACAATACATGAGTGATATCTATTGTAAATTCCACAATAGCTCAGAAACCGGTAAATCGCTCCATACAGAATATTGGCCCCCATATAACGCTCCATACAGGATACTGGCCCCCGTATAACGCTCCATACAGGATACTGGCCCCCATATAACACTCCATACAGAATACTGATCCCTATATAATGCTCCATACAGGATACTGGCAACCATATAACGCTCAACACAGGATACTGGCCCCCTTATAACAGGATACTGGTCCCCATATAACGCTCCATACAGGATACTGGCCCCCTTATAACGCTCCATACAGGATACTGGCCCCAATATAACGCTCTATGCGGTCACCCCTAAACAGTTCTCACAAATAGAAACTGTTGCAGTGGGGTCAGACATACATAATACTAATTTTAAAACAGTCCTGTTTGCTGATGAGCACCATGCAACTTTGCATGGTCCAGATCGATGGAGTAGTGGATGGTTGGTGGATGGCTACCATGTCCCAACAAGGCTGCGACATCAGCAAGGAGGTGAGGGAGTCATTTTTTGGGCTGGAATCATGGGGAGAGAGCTGGGAGGTCTTTTCAGGGTCCCTAAAGGTATGAAAATGACCTCGGCAAAGTGTATAGAGTTTCTGACTGACCAAATTCTTCCAAAAAGCAGAATCATGCCATTAGTAGGAAAATCATCTTCATGCATGACAATGAATCATCTCATGCTGCAGAAAATACCATTGGGTCGTTGGCTGCTGTGGACATAGTAGGAGAGAAACTCATGGTGTAGCCATCAGCCTCCCCTAACCTCAACCCTATTGAGAACCTTTGGAGTATTTTCAAGCAAAAGATCTATGGAGGTGGGAGGCCGATCACATCAAAACAGCAGCTCTGGGAGGCTATACTGACATCCCGCAAAGAAATTCAAGCGGAAACTATCCAAAACCTCACAAGTTCAATGGATGTAAGAGTTGAGAAGCTGATATCAAAGAAGGGGTCCAATGTTAACAAGTAACTTGGCCTGTTAAGATGCTTTTTTTATTCAAAAAACTTTGGATTTCAGTAAATGTGACCTCTTAATGCTGCAAATTCAAGAAATGAACATTGTCAGTTCTTTACAACCTATAAAATGTTTGGAAACTCTGTTGTGCATAATAATTTGGAACACCGTATTTTGAGATTTTTAGTTTTGAAAATGTGATTTATACTCTAACAGTTGATGATTTGAACATTATGCAGACTAATTTGCATCAACATTTAGGAAAATCAAAGAAAAATATAATTTGAATAATAATTTGGAACGTGTTGTATATTTGTATATATGCATTGGAACTTTATTAGTTTCAGTGATTGCACTTTATAACTAATAGCACATAGATGAACTTTGTTTAACTTACTCTTGCTCATATTTTTGCATTTATCTCATTACCTTATACACATCCAGCTTTGTGCAGGTCTATCATCTTGTCTCTGACATCCTTAGAAAGCTCTTTGGTCTTGCCCATGTTGTAGAGGTTAGACTCTGACTGATTAATTGAGTCTGTGGACAGGAGTCTTTTATACAGGTGACTATTTAAGACAGCTGTCTTTAATGCAGGTAACAAGTTGATTAGGAGCGTCTAACTGGTCTGTAGGAGCCAAAACTCAGAATGGTTTGTAGGGGATCAAATACTTATTTCTCACTGCAAAATGCAAAAAAAATTATCTAATTTATACAATGTGATTTTCTTGATTTTTTTGGATATTCTATCTCTCAATGTTAAAGTTAACCTACTCTTAAAATTATAGACTGTTCATGTCTTTGTCAGTGGGCAAACTTACAAAAACAGCAAGGGATCAAATACTTATTTCCCCCACTGTAAGTATGGGTCCTGGACCTCAGGGTTTATATCTTGTGACAAAGTCACTGACAAAGTACTGGAGGGGAGATATGTAGCACTGAGATTGTTAGCTCCAGTAATATAAACATAGAAAAAATGCACCAGATGTGATGAGAGGGGTTAATCAGTTATGCTTAGTGCTAGGGTGATTAAACACCTGTAGAGAGGGAGGAGTTGAGAGGATAAATTTCCAGCTTTCTAGAGCAGTGTGGGGTGAGTCTGGAGGCACAATCTCTGGAGCTGTATTTCCATGTGAAGAGAAGCTATACCTTGTGTTGTTTGTTCCTGATGCGGGCTGTTTCCCGTAGCAAAAAGGACGTTTTGTTTTGCTTTCCTGTTAGGCCAGGAAGGCCATGTTTGTTTTCCTAACATTGCCGTGGTTTATGCAGTACTCTTAATAAACTCACGGAAGATTTAAAGAGACAGTGTTCCTGTGTCTACCTCTATGTGCAGCCGACTGAACCGATCTACCACGATTTGAACAGACTGTATTTCATATATACTCATATAGGATTTATATTTGAATATATTGAATATATGTTAGTTTCAGGATGTCAGTGTTGTGGATATTGTGGTTTTAATTGCTTTTAATCATAGAATATTTATTTGTGGTTTTCAATAGTATTTATCATTTTAATTTCATATATAGGTGTGTACAGCGATATGATATTTCTTTTCCTCTTCCCCTTTTTTGTGTCTAATATGTAGACTCTATGTGTGTTCTGTATGTGTCTAATGTGTAAGTGATGTGTGTGGTGTATGTGTCTAATATGTAAGCGCTGTGTCTGTGCTGTTTGTATCTAATGTGTAACGGGTCTGGGAGGTGGAACCTCTGAGCAACTATACAAAGGGGCAGTCCTTGTAAGGAAGTGGGTGGCTCCCAGGGAAGGCGGGCAGGTAGTTACGGCAAGTGACAGGAACAGTCCCTGGGTAGAAGGGCAGGAGGTCACGGCAAGTGACGGGGACAGTCTCTTGACAGGCAGATGGTCACGGCAAGTGACAGCAGGATAAGAGTCTCTAGACAGGCAGGTGGTCACGGCAAGTGACAGCAGGGAAAGAGTCTCTAGATAGGCTAGCAGGCAGGTAGCAGGTGAGCGCTCCCAGGTGAGCGGGCAAGAGTCTCTGGACAGGCAGATGGTCACGGCAAGTGACGGCAGAGCCTCCAGATAGGCTAGCAGGCAGGTAGCAGGTGAGCGCTCCCAGGTGAGCGGGCAAGAGTCTCTGGACAGGCAGGTGGTCACGGCAAGTGACGGCAGAGCCTCCAGGTAGGCTAGCAGGCAGGTAGCAGGTGAGCGCTCCCAGGTGAGCGGGCAAGAGTCTCTGGACAGGCAGGTGGTCACGGCAAGTGACGGCAGAGCCTCCAGGTAGGCTAGCAGGCAGGTAGCAGGTGAGCGCTCCCAGGTGAGTGGGCAGGAGTCTCTGGACAAGTAGGTGGTCACGGCAAGTGACGGCAGAGCCTCCAGGTAGGCTAGCAGGCAGGTAGCAGGTGAGCGCTCCCAGGTGAGCGGGCAGGAGTCTCTGGACAGGCAGGTGGTCACGGCAAGTGACAGCAGAGCCTCCAGGTAGGCTAGCAGGCAGGTACCAGGTGAGCGCTCCCAGGTGAGCGGGCAGGAGTCTCTGGACAGGCAGGTGGTCACGGCAAGTGACGGCAGAGCCTCCAGGTAGGCTAGCAGGCAGGTAACAGGTGAGCGCTCCCAGGTGAGCGGGCAGGCAGATCCATAGACAGACTGACAGGTGTTGGAAGGCAGACTGTCGGACCGCAGGAATGCAAGCAGATAGACAGGAATCAGGTAGGGATCAAGCAGAGATCTGGCAGGTAACTGGCAGGTATCTGGTAACGGGACCTCAGGGCTGAAGCAGAGTTGAAAGGCTTTGCAACAACATTGCTCGGGCACCTCCATTTTGGTGGAGGTGCCTTATATATGGTGAGGTCCTCCGGCCATTGGCCGGGGACTCCTTAGGACGGCGCGCGCGGCCCCTTTAAGAGAGGGGGAGCGCGTGCGCGCTCTAAGCACAGAGGCCGGGAAGCAGTGCGCGCTGCCAGCCGAGCGGGAGGAAGCCGCCGGGCACGGAGCGGAGAGGTGTGGGGAATGGCGTCTCTGCCTAGCATGAGGCAGGGACGCCGACGCTACAGTACCCCCCCCATTTAGGCCCCCCCTTTTTTAGGCCAGAGAGAAATTTATCAAGGATGAGAGGGGCATGGATGTTCTCCTGGGGCTCCCATGTTCTCTCCTCAGGACCAAACCCCTTCTAATCCACTAGAAAAAAGGACTTTCCTCTTACCCTTTTGGTGGCCAGAATGTTCTCTACCTCAAACTCGTTTTCAGCGGAAACCGGAGCAGGAGGCGTACCTGTAGACTTGGAAAAAGAGTTAAGTACCACGGGTTTGAGTAGAGATACATGGAAGGAGTTAGGAATCCGCAAATTGGCCGGGAGTTTCAATTTATAGGCCACCGGGTTGATTTGTTTGATGACTTCCAGTGGACCGATGAACCGAGGCCCTAACTTATAGGAAGGAATCTTGAGCCGGACATATTTGGACGAGAGCCAGACCTTATCTCCAGGACGGAATTGTGGTGGATCCAGACGTCTTTTGTCAGCCTGTTTTTTCATCCGCTCGGATGACTGAAGAAGTGCGGATCTGGTACTTTCCCAAATGGAGGAAAATTCGTTAACGAGAGATTCCGCAGCCGGATTGTCCACCGAGGTGGAGACGGGAAACGGAATCCGAGGATGCTGACCGAAGACTACAAAAAACGGGGATTTGGAGGAAGATTCGCTCTCGTGATTATTGTAGGAAAATTTGGCCCACGGTAAAAGATCCACCCAGTCGGAATGGTGAGCATTAACAAAGTGCCAGAGGAAACTGGTTAAAATTTGGTCGATCCATTCTACTTGGCCATTGGACTGTGGGTGATAAGCAGAAGAAAAGTCCAAGGTGACCCCCAGCAGTTTACACATGGCTCGCCAAAAGCGAGAGGTGAACTGAACCCCTCGGTCGGATACGATGTGGAGAGGAAGACCATGAAGGCGGAAGACATGACGGATAAAGTCTTTAGCTAACTCTGATGCAGACGGGAGACCCGGCAGGGGAATAAAGTGAGCCATTTTGGAAAAGCGGTCAGCGACCACCCAAATGACCGTACAACCGGCAGAGACAGGGAGGTCCGTTATAAAGTCCATAGCTATATGCTGCCACGGGGCAGCAGGTACAGGAAGAGGAAGGAGACGGCCGGCGGGCAGATGTCTCGGAACCTTGTTGCGGGCGCAGGACACACAGGATGAAACAAAGTCTATTACGTCCTTGTGCAGGGTAGGCCACCAGTAATGCCGGGTAATAAGCTGGAGGGTCTTTTTCTGACCAGCGTGGCCAGCTAGCTTAGACGAGTGTCCCCAGTGAAGAACCTTCTCACGATCAGGTACAGTTACGAACGTCTTACCGGGTGGAAGACGATTTAGATTCACGGGGGCCACCTGCATTACTTTGGCGGGGTCGATGATGTGTTTAGGCTCCTCCTCAAGATCAGAGACCAAAAAGGATCGGGACAAGGCATCAGCTTTGATGTTCTTGTCAGCCGGGCGAAAATGAAGAATGAAATTAAAGCGGGCGAAGAACAAGGACCACCGGGCTTGGCGCGGGTTAAGTCTCTGGACACTCTGGAGGTAAGCCAAGTTCTTGTGGTCCGTGTAAATTATTACCGGGTGAAGAGCCCCCTTGAGCAGGTAACGCCACTCCTCCAGTGCCAGCTTAATGGCCAACAATTCTCTAGGAAGAATTGTTTGTTGCCGTCCGGACGATGCAGCACAGGGGCGGAGGAAAAAGCTTGTTTTAAGGAAAGGAAGGCGTCCTCTGCTTCGGGTGGCCATTCTCTGGGATTAGCGCCCTTACGGGTGAGCGCCGAGATAGGGGCAGTCCGGGAAGAGAAGTGCGGAATGAAGAGGCGGTAGTAGTTGGCGAAGCCCAGGAACCGCTGAATAGCTTTTAACCCCTCTGGTCGGGGCCATTTCTGGATGGCAGACAGTTTCTCAGGATCCATTCGTAGGCCGGTCTGAGAGATTATGTAGCCCAGAAACGGAAGCGAGGTCTGCTCAAAGAGGCACTTCTCATATTTAGCGTAGAGGTGGTTCTGCCTGAGCCTGAGTAGGACCTGACGAACGTCCTTCCGGTGAGTGAGGAGATCCGGAGAGAAGACCAAGATGTCGTCCAGGTACACCACCACGCAGGAGTAGAGAAGGTCACGGAAGATGTCATTGACCAACTCTTGAAAGACGGCGGGAGCGTTACAGAGACAGAAGGGCATTACAAGGTATTCATAGTGGCCGCCCCGGGTGTTGAATGCCGTCTTCCATTCATTCCCCTGACGGATACGGACCAGGTTATACGCCCCACGGAGGTCCAGTTTGGTGAAGATTCTAGCCCCCCTTAGACGGTCAAATAATTCAGGAATGAGCGGAAGGGGGTATTTATTTTTCACCGTGATCTGGTTAAGGCCTCTATAGTCTATAAAGGGACGGAGTGAGCCGTCCTTCTTTTTGACGAAGAAGAAGCCTGCTCCCGCCTTGGAGGTAGATTTCCGGATAAATCCCCGGGCCAGATTCTCCTCAATATATTCAGACATGGACCGGGTCTCAGCAGCGGACAAAGGGTAAATATGCCCACGGGGAGGAGTAGCGCCGGGTATCAGGTCGATTGGGCAGTCGTATGGTCTATGAGGGGGTAATGTTTCTGCTTCTTTTTTATTAAAGACGTCCGCATAAGACCAATAGGGAACCGGTAGGCCGGGTAGATTGGCTGGGGTAGGAGAAGGACAGGCAGGATGAACGGGAACTAAACAAGTCTTATGGCAGTCCTGTCCCCAGCGAAGGACTTCTCCGGTCTGCCAATCAAGCACGGGTGCATGTTTCTGAAGCCAAGGTAGGCCTAGCAAGAGGGCGTGAGAGAGTCCATGCAGAACATGAAAGAAGATGTTCTCAGAGTGCAGCATTCCCACCTGCAGAGTTATGGATTCAGTGATGAGTTGGATGGGATGTGGTAAGAGGCCCCCATCCACGGCAGCGACAGATAAGGGTACAGCCAGAGGTTTGGTGGGAATGCGGTATTTTTCTACCAGGGACTGAGAAATGAGATTTCCGGCAGCTCAAGAGTCAAGTTGAGCCAGTTCAAAATAACGGTTCTCCCCGCAGATGATAGAGACCGACAGCGTCAGAGATGGAGAGGGTTTACTCTTGTCTAGGATGACCTCTCTGAGCGATCCTAGACACAGGCGTTTCCCGACCTCTCCGGGCAGGAACGGATCCGGTGCTCCTTACTGCCACAGTAGAAGCAGCTCCCCTCGGCACGGCGTAATTCTTGACGGGTTTTGACCATCTTGGTCTGGTCAACCTGCATAGGTTCGGGTGAGTGCGCCTGGGGAGTAACGGAGGAAGTGACGGGTTTCTGGAAGGTAGGGGCAAGGCGTGGAAACCTCCTCTCACGGGTGACGTCTTTGGTGCGCTCCTGGAACCGGATGTCAATCCGGGTAGCAAGTGTCATTAAGTCGTCGAGAGTGGTAGGAATGTCCCGACCGGCGAGTTCATCTTTAATACGGCCGGACAGACCTTCCCAGAAGACGGACACCAGGGCGTCGTTATCCCAGGCAAGCTCCGAGGCAAGGGTATGGAACCGTATGGCATATTGGCCCACGGTGAGACTTCCTTGACGGAGGCGTAGCAGGGATGAGGCGGATGAGGTCTTATGTCCTGGTTCGTCGAAGACTTTCCGGAAAGCCGTGAGAAAGGCTGGCAGGTTGGACACCAGGGGGTCTCCTCTCTCCCATAGAGGATTTAGCCAAGCCAGCGCCTCCCCCGTGAGATGGGACATGATGAAGGCTACTTTGGCTCGGTCGGTGGAAAACTGGGGTGCCAACAGTTCGAAATGCAGAGTGCACTGGTTAATGAAGCCCCGTGCCTGGCCGGGATCTCCGCCAAAACGAGGCGGGGCGGAGAGGCGGGGACCGGGAAGAGATGCCATGGTATTGATGGGCCAAATTATGCGCAAAAAACCTTCATTTTTCAAAGTGACATTAGTCTAGATACAATATTTCTTATATTTTCATGTATGGAGTGCCAAAGTTCTTTTTGCAATTGAGATTACTCTTTTCTTCAGAGCACCCGAATAGACCAGTGAGCGACCCCTCTCTTTTTTCTATTAATCATTTTTGGGATCCCGCTCCTGGAGTATTGCAGCAGGTACGTGTTCACACTATTAGAAGTTTGACAGCCTTTTTTCTGACCATGTGTCCCTCCCATTCAGTCACAGGTGGTTTTAACTAGCTCTACCAGCCCATACATTGTAGGTTAAAAGCCCAAGCTAAGACATATTGTCCATACAGGCTTACAGCCCAAGAGTGGCATATCCAGTGGTAGCGTAGTGTAGTTTCCCATCATACGAAGGTGACCTTGTCGTGGTTGACGGGCACACATAAATTGGCCAAATTATGCGCAAAAAACCTTCATTTTTCAAAGTGACATTAGTCTAGATACAATATTTCTTATATTTTCATGTATGGAGTGCCGAAGTTCTTTTTGCAATTGAGATTACTCTTTTCTTCAGAGCACCCGAATAGACCAGTGAGCGACCCCTCTCTTTTTTCTATTAATCATTTTTGGGATCCCGCTCCTGGAGTATTGCAGCAGGTACGTGTTCACACTATTAGAAGTTTGACAGCCTTTTTTCTGACCATGTGTCCCTCCCATTCAGTCACAGGTGGTTTTAACTAGCTCTACCAGCCCATACATTGTAGGTTAAAAGCCCAAGCAAAGACATATTGTCCATACAGGCTTACAGCCCAAGAGTGGCATATCCAGTGGTAGCGTAGCGTAGTTTCCCATCATACGAAGGTGACCTTGTCGTGGTTGATGGGCACACATAAATTGGCCAAATTATGCGCAAAAAACCTTCATTTTTCAAAGTGACATTAGTCTAGATACAATATTTCTTATATTTTCATGTATGGAGTGCCGAAGTTCTTTTTGCAATTGAGATTACTCTTTTCTTCAGAGCACCCGAATAGACCAGTGAGCGACCCCTCTCTTTTTTCTATTAATCATTTTTGGGATCCCGCTCCTGGAGTATTGCAGCAGATACGTGTTCACACTATTAGAAGTTTGACAGCCTTTTTTCTGACCATGTGTCCCTCCCATTCAGTCACAGGTGGTTTTAACTAGCTCTACCAGCCCATACATTGTAGGTTAAAAGCCCAAGCAAAGACATATTGTCCATACAGGCTTACAGCCCAAGAGTGGCATATCCAGTGGTAGCGTAGCGTAGTTTCCCATCATATGAAGGTGACCTTGTCGTGGTTGATGGGCACACATAAATTGGCCAAATTATGCGCAAAAAAACTTTATTTTTCAAAGTGACATTAGTCTAGATACAATATTTCTTATATTTTCATGTATGGAGTGCCGAAGTTCTTTTTGCAATTGAGATTACTCTTTTCTTCAGAGCACCCGAATAGACCAGTGAGCGACCCCTCTCTTTTTTCTATTAATCATTTTTGGGATCCCGCTCCTGGAGTATTGCAGCAGGTACGTGTTCACACTATTAGAAGTTTGACAGCCTTTTTTCTGACCATGTGTCCCTCCCATTCAGTCACAGGTGGTTTTAACTAGCTCTACCAGCCCATACATTGTAGGTTAAAAGCCCAAGCAAAGACATATTGTCCATACAGGCTTACAGCCCAAGAGTGGCATATCCAGTGGTAGCGTAGCGTAGTTTCCCATCATACGAAGGTGACCTTGTCGTGGTTGATGGGCACACATAAATCGGCCAAATTATGCGCAAAAAACCTTCATTTTTCAAAGTGACATTAGTCTAGATACAATATTTCTTATATTTTCATGTATGGAGTGCCGAAGTTCTTTTTGCAATTGAGATTACTCTTTTCTTCAGAGCACCCGAATAGACCAGTGAGCGACCCCTCTCTTTTTTCTATTAATCATTTTTGGGATCCCGCTCCTGGAGTATTGCAGCAGGTACGTGTTCACACTATTAGAAGTTTGACAGCCTTTTTTCTGACCATGTGTCCCTCCCATTCAGTCACAGGTGGTTTTAACTAGCTCTACCAGCCCATACATTGTAGGTTAAAAGCCCAAGCAAAGACATATTGTCCATACAGGCTTACAGCCCAAGAGTGGCATATCCAGTGGTAGCGTAGCGTAGTTTCCCATCATACGAAGGTGACGTTGTCATGGTTGATGGGCACACATAAATTGGCCAAATTATGCGCAAAAAACCTTCATTTTTCAAAGTGACATTAGTCTAGATACAATATTTCTTATATTTTCATGTATGGAGTGCCGAAGTTCTTTTTGCAATTGAGATTACTCTTTTCTTCAGAGCACCCGAATAGACCAGTGAGCGACCCCTCTCTTTTTTCTATTAATCATTTTTGGGATCCTGCTCCTGGAGTATTGCAGCAGGTACGTGTTCACACTATTAGAAGTTTGACAGCCTTTTTTCTGATCATGTGTCCCTCCCATTCAGTCACAGGTGGTTTTAACTAGCTCTACCAGCCCATACATTGTAGGTTAAAAGCCCAAGCTAAGACATATTGTCCATACAGGCTTACAGCCCAAGAGTGGCATATCCAGTGGTAGCGTAGCGTAGTTTCCCATCATACGAAGGTGACCTTGTCGTGGTTGATGGGCACACATAAATTGGCCAAATTATGCGCAAAAAACCTTCATTTTTCAAAGTGACATTAGTCTAGATACAATATTTCTTATATTTTCATGTATGGAGTGCCGAAGTTCTTTTTGCAATTGAGATTACTCTTTTCTTCAGAGCACCTCAATAGACCAGTGAGCGACCCCTCTCTTTTTTCTATTAATCATTTTTGGGATCCCGCTCCTGGAGTATTGCAGCAGGTACGTGTTCACACTATTAGAAGTTTGACAGCCTTTTTTCTGACCATGTGTCCCTCCCATTCAGTCACAGGTGGTTTTAACTAGCTCTACCAGCCCATACATTGTAGGTTAAAAGCCCAAGCAAAGACATATTGTCCATACAGGCTTACAGCCCAAGAGTGGCATATCCAGTGGTAGCGTAGCGTAGTTTCCCATCATACGAAGGTGACCTTGTCGTGGTTGATGGGCACACATAAATTGGCCAAATTATGCGCAAAAAAACTTTATTTTTCAAAGTGACATTAGTCTAGATACAATATTTCTTATATTTTCATGTATGGAGTGCCGAAGTTCTTTTTGCAAATGGTATTGATGGGCAGCGGCGGGGTAGTAAGTGTGCGAGTGGAGGCCGCTCCCGATGAGGCAGTCAATGTGTCCAGGCGGGAGTTAACACTACGCAGGTGACTCAGGATGGAGTCCTGTTGGGACCTCTGACGGGAAAGTTCATGACATAGGTCCGAGAGCGAGGGAGCTTGGGTGCCACCGGGTTCCATGGCCCGAGCAAACTGTAACGGGTCTGGGAGGTGGAACCTCTGAGCAACTATACAAAGGGGCAGTCCTTGTAAGGAAGCGGGTGCCTCCCAGGGAAGGCGGGCAGGTAGTCACGGCAAGTGACACTGACAGTCTCTGGGTAGAAGGGCAGGAGGTCACGGCAAGTGACGGGGACAGTCTCTTGACAGGCGGATGGTCACGGCAAGTGACAGCAGGATAAGAGTCTCTAGACAGGCAGGTGTTATGATCTGCTACAGGGACTAAGGAAAGACAGGAGATCTGTCCCTACAATAGAACTAAACTAGATCCCTACGATGTAACGGGGAACCTGATCCTGCGATCAGACCCGCTAAAGTCCTCGGCTAGTCTGTACGAAGACCTATAGATGTGAGGGAGGGATCCCTACAAGAACTAGGGACTGGGATAAGTTGGACACCTCCTAGCAGAAATAGTAGCAGTCAAAGACAAACACACAACAAAAAGCATAGAGGTCAGAAGACCTAGCAAAACTAACAGAGAACGGCAACAGAGCACCAAGCTAGCTCAAGAGTAGTAAATACAATGAAGTCCAGCAAGGCCAGGAGGGCGGAGCCGGATTAAATAGGCAAAAATGGTCATGTGACCAGCAAACTAAAAAAAACCTAACAGGAGAGTTCTAACAGTACCCCCTCTTCTAAGAGGATCCTCCGGATCCCCTAGGCCCAGGCTTACCAGGAAACCTCCTGTGAAAAGCTCTGACAAGTCTGGAAGCAGAAACATCATCCGCCCTCACCCATGAGTTATCCTCAGGTCCGAAACCCTTCCAAGCGACGAGATACTGCAAACTCCCTCTATACCGTCTAGAATTTAGGATGCGGGAAATTTCATATTCCCCGTCCTCCACCACCGGAGGAACAGTGGCAGAGGAGTCACCATCCGACACATCAGCTTTTTTCAACAGAGAAACATGAGACACCGGGTTAATCTTCCAGGACATAGGAACCTCCAACCTAACAGCAGATTGGTTAACTATCTGAAGCACCTTAAAGGGCCCTACGAACTTGGGACCCAATTTTTTAGAAGGAATCCTCAATCGCAGATTCTTAGAGGACAACCAAACCATGTCACCAACAGCAAACAAAACCTCTTGCCGTTTCCTATCAAAGTACCTCTTAGATTTTTTGTTAGCCTCCTGAAGATTACCACGCACATCCGTCCAAACTCTCTCCAAATCACCGGAAAAACTCTCCTCCTCAGGCACAGCCGAAACCAATTTGGAGAATGACCCAAAAGACGGATGTCTCCCAGAACAACAAAAAAAAGGCGAACGCCCAGCAGAAGAGGATGTATGGTTGTTAAGAGCAAATTCAGCAAGTGGCAGAAACTCAGACCACCCCTCTTGATTGTCTGCCACAAAACAACGCAAGAACTGCTCAACATCCTGGTTCTTCCTTTCTGTCTGGCCATTAGACTCAGGATGATATCCGGATGAAAACGACAAATGAACTCCCAACCTGTCACAAAAGGCACGCCAAAAACGAGCCACGAACTGAGGTCCCCTATCAGAAACAATGTCAGTAGGAACACCATGTAGTCTGACAATTTCCTTGACAAAGGCCTTAGCGAGTGTCTTAGCGCAAGGCAGTTTGATGAAGGGAACCAAGTGACACATCTTGCTAAAACGGTCCACGACCACCCAGATGACCGTGAAACCTTCAGAGGGGGGAAGGTCAGTAATAAAGTCCATAGCCAGATTTGTCCAAGGTGCACTAGGAACCTCCAGAGGGCAAAGCAACCCCGCAGCAGGAGCATGCGAAGACTTGGATCTAGCACACACAGTACATTGGCGCACCCACTTAATGACTTCCTTCTGCCATCCAGGCCACCAAAAACTGCGACCCACAAGTCTCTTGGTCTCAGAAATTCCTGGATGACCTGCCAACCGAGACTCATGACACTCAACAAACAAATCTCTCCTAAAGGTCCTAGGCACAAACAACCTCCCATGGGAAGTGTTAGATGGGGCATTCTCCTGAGCTTTAAGAATCTCATCCTCCAAAATGGAGTCCAAAGCAGCAATCACAACACCTTCTTGTAAAATGCTCTCCTCTTCCTCCTCAACACCGACCATGGGAGAAAAGCTGCGAGACAAAGCATCCGCTTTAACATTCTTGGTACCCGGGATGTAAGTAACGGAAAAATTAAACCGCGAGAAAAAAAGTGCCCACCTAGCCTGACGGGCATTCAAGCGCTTGGCAGCATCAAGATAGATCAGATTTTTATGATCAGTGAAAACCTGAATGGGAAATTCAGCACCTTCCAAGAGGTGACGCCAGTGTTCAAATGCGAGTTTAATCGCCAGCAATTCCCGATTACCAATATCGTAATTAAGTTCAGTCTCAGAAAATTTTTTTGAAAAAAAGGCACAGGGATGTACTCCATCCTTGTTTTCCTGAGACAACACCGCACCGACCCCCACCGAAGAAGCATCAACCTCAACCAAAAACGGCTTAGTCACATCAGGCTGCATAAGGATGGGAGCAGAGGTGAACCTCTCCTTTAGAAACACAAAAGCTTCAATGGCCTCAGAAGTCCACTGAACCGCATTAGCACCTTTCCTGGTGAGATCGGTCAGCGGTTTGACAATAATAGAAAAATTTTTTATGAATTTTCTGTAATAATTGGCGAAACCCAAAAACCTCTGTTTCGATTTCAAACCAATAGGCCTAGGCCATTCCTGCACAGCTTGAACTTTAACCGGGTCCATCTCAAAACCTTCACTGGAGATAATGTAGCCCAAAAAACTAATTCTCTGTACAGCGAACTCACATTTCTCCAGCTTAGCAAAAAGCGAATTGTCCATTAATAACTGTAATACCTCACGTACGCTCCGCCAATGAGACTCCAGATCAGAATGTCATCCAAATACACAACCACATTTTTGCCGATTAAAGGTCTAAGGATGTCATTAATAAGATTCTGAAAAAATGCTGGAGCATTGGTAAGACCAAAAGGCATCACCAGATTCTCAAAATGACCCACAGGAGTGTTAAAAGCAGTCTTCCATTCATCACCCTCCTTCATGCGCAACAAATTGTATGCCCCCCGGAGATCAATTTTAGAGAACCATTTGGCCCCCACTAACTGGTTAAATAAATCAGGAATCAATGGCAGTGGGTAAGGATTGCGTACAGTAATTTTATTAATCTCACGAAAGTCCAGACAAGGACGTAAACCGCCATCTTTTTTTTTTACAAAAAAAAATCCAACAGCCACAGGAGACTTGGAAGGCCTAATGTGACCGGCGGCCAAGCTTGTCTGTATGTATTCCTCCAAAGCCTTTCTCTCAGGAATAGTAAGATTAAATAAACGACTTTTAGGAAGAGTCGCTCCAGGGACAAATTCAATGGTACAATCATAGTCTCTATGGGGAGGCAAAATTTGTGACTCCTCCTCAGAAAAAACTCTCCAAAAATCCTGAATAGGTACAGGTAATTCCCCTTTTTCCACTGCAGCAATACGTCCGTTACAACACTTGTCATAACACTTAGGGCTCCAGGACTTAATTTCATTGGTAGACCAATCCAGTACAGGATTGTGCAATTTTAACCAGGGTAACCCCAATATTACTGGAGAAGGCAAATTATCCAATACCACCAAATTCAAATTCTCTTGATGAATACCATTAATAGTGAGGGGAAATTCACAGACCTTATGAGTAACACTCTTCAAGGGAGAGCCATCAACAGAAACCACAGCAATAGGGGATGACAAAGTTTTAGGTTCTAATCTAAGTTTTTCCAAGAATCCCCCATCAATCACATTCAGAGTAGAACCACAATCCACAAATACCTGAAATTCAATTAATTCATCCTGAGCAGCGGTAGTAGCAGATAGGAATACTCCCTTAGAATTTAAACAGGCAATACGTGCATGACTGACCATTTTTTTTCTTTCTTCATACGAAGCACACAGTTCTTAATAAAATGACCAGAATTTCCGCAATAGAAGCACAAGCCTTCAGAAAGCCTGCGGTCTTTTTCCTGAGAGCGGGGTGCCATCGCCCCAATCTCCATCGGCTCTCCATTGCCAGCACAGACCCTCTCAGGACTCGGAGCTGACATAGCAGAGGATTTGCTCTCATTAACCCTTGCACGCAGTCTCCTGTCCACCCGTATAGCTAATTGCATTGCCTCCTGCAAGTTTCCAGGTGTGGGATAAGCAATCAGTAAATCCTTAACCCTTTCACCTAGCCCTGCAAGAAACAAGCTTTTCAAAGCTTAATCGTTCCACCCCACCTGGGCAGACCACCGACGGAAGTGAGAACAATATTTTTCCACATTACCTGATCCCTGCCTCAAACGTCTCAATTCAGACTCAGCAGATGAGACACGATCAGGATCGTCGTACAACAAACCCAAAGCAGAAAAAAAACTATCCACTGATCTAAAGCACGGATCACTAGGTTGGAGAGAGAAGGCCCATCCCTGAGGATCTTTGCGCAAAAGTGACATTATGAACCCTATGCGCTGTGATTCATCACCAGAGGATCCGGGTCTCAAACAAAAATACAATAAACAAGCATTTTTAAAAGAAAAAAAATCTTGTTGTTCGCCAAAAAATAAATCAGGCAGACGTACCTTTGGTTCCACAAAATGTGCTCCAGAACAGCTACTCACGTGTTGTTGGAGCTTGGCCACCTCCAGAGAGAGTCCCTGCAAGCGTTGAGCCAAATCTTGAACCGAGACCATGATGGAAAACTGGAGGTCTTTCCTTAGAGAAAATTTTTTTTTTTTTTTTTTCTTTTAGGGCTGGACTTACTGTTATGATCTGCTACAGGGACTAAGGAAAGACAGGAGATCTGTCCCTACAATAGAACTAAACTAGATCCCTACGATGTAACGGGGAACCTGATCCTGCGATCAGACCCGCTAAAGTCCTCGGCTAGTCTGTACGAAGACCTATAGATGTGAGGGAGGAATCCCTACAAGAACTAGGGACTGGGATAAGTTGGACACCTCCTAGCAGAAATAGTAGCAGTCAAAGACAAACACACAACACAAGCATAGAGGTCAGAAGACCTAGCAAAACTAACAGAAAACAGCAACAGAGCACCAAGCTAGCTCAAGAGTAGAAAATACAATGAAGTCCAGCAAGGCCAGGAGGACGGAGCCGGATTAAATAGGCAAAAATGATCATGTGACCAGCAAACTAAAAAAAACCTAACAGGAGAGTTCTAACAGCAGGTGGTCACGGCAAGTGACAGCAGGGAAAGAATCTCTAGATAGGCTAGCAGGCAGGTAGCAGGTGAGTGCTCCCAGGTGAGCGGGCAAGAGTCTCTGGACAGGCAGATGGTCACGGCAAGTGACGGCAGAGCCTCCAGATAGGCTAGCAGGCAGGTAGCAGGTGAGCGCTCCCAGGTGAGCGGGCAAGAGTCTCTGGACAGGCAGGTGGTCATGGCAAGTGACGGCAGAGCCTCCAGGTAGGCTAGCAGGCAGATAGCAGGTGAGCGCTCCCAGGTGAGCGGGCAGGAGTCTCTGGACAGGCAGGTGGTCACGGCAAGTGACGGCAGAGCCTCCAGGTAGGCTAGCAGGCAGGTAGTAGGTGAGCGGGCGGGCAGATGCATAGACAGACTGACAGGTGTTGGAAGGCAGACTGTCGGACCGCAGGAATGCAAGCAGATAGACAGGAATCAGGTAGGGATCAAGCAGAGATCTGGCAGGTAACTGGCAGGTATCTGGTAACGGGACCTGAGGGCTGAAGCAGAGTTGAAAGGCTTTGCAACAACATTGCTTGGGCACCTCCATCTTGGAGGAGGTGCCTTATATATGGTGAGGTCCTCCGGCCATTGGCCGGGGACTCCTTAGGATGGCGCGCGCGGCCCCTTTAAGAGAGGGGGAGCGCGCGCCCTAAGCACAGAGGCCGGGAAGCAGCGCACGCTGCCAGTCGAGCGGGAGGAAGCCGCTGGGCACGGAGCGGAGAGGTGAGGGGAACGGCGTCCCTGCCTAGCAGGAGGCAGGGATGCCGACGCTACAATATGTAAGCGCTGTGTGTGTGCTGCATATGTCTAATATGTTAGTGCTGTATGTGTCTGATGTGTAACCACTGTGTATGTGTTGCATGTATCTAAAACCAGTAAGTACAGTACACATAATGACTTAGTGTATAAAATGATCTTTTTATTAATGTACAGTGGATGTCATTAATCAAATGCCAGAATTTCATTTTATGTAATGTACATTTGGCAGTGAGTGGCTGTCTCCCTTCTGTCCAATGCTGTTTTTAAACAGAACCGGAGTCTACATGAACTTTAAATTTGTAGGTATAAGCCCAACAGAAGTAAGTTTGTTACTTTAGCTTATTTAAGAGGGTACGTATGTGCACGAATTTATAAGTGTGATCTACATAGGGAATTTACATGAAATTTGAACTACTATCAGTATGTCTTGTTGTCCTTTGAACTTAGGACGCCAACGCAGCATTCATAGTTCTTCAATATATAGGGAAATTGCATAATTTTTATGAAACAAAGAACATCGGTCTGATTTTATTGAAAATTTCCCAAGTTGTTGATAAAAGCACTAATGCTATAGTCCTGTGAATTTAACCACTAAAGGGATTTAAGTAATAAATATGCCGGAAAGATTAATAGGCCTCATACTGAAGCACTGGACATCCAATTACTCAGGAGCAGACATCAGTGTTTTTTTCTTTTATAGTCAGAACAATTATTGTAATTTCCCTTGCGAGTGAGACCAATGAAGCTAAATGCTGTGCAGACATTTGATAATTGATGTTTTTTTGCTTCCAAGTGTACTTCGTCCTTTGCAAGGTATTTTCTAATTACCAGTGGCAGGTGGACTTTGCATCTTTGCATAAATTCTATGCCAATTTCTTAGTACATTGCATGTACTGTAGTATCATTGCAGAGCCACATGAAAAGATCAAACCTGTATGGAGTTGAGAACGAAAAGTAAAACTTAAGGATCCATACATATTAGATTTAAGTCACCCGAATCTACTGGGACCATGCCGACCAGCTAATGTGTTTATCGGGATACTTCCTGAGAGTTCCCTGACAGGTTATTTAAATGTATGGTTAATTCTTATGGTTAGTTGAATGCACCTAAGTTATTATTTGTGCACAATTGAAATATAATCGTTGCGCTTCACATAGAATTCAGATACAAATCAGGGAGAAACCACTTCTGATTAATGAGCGTAGCGGACAATTCACACCAACCAATTCCAGTACTAAGCTCCTGTAAGAGGGTTGAAAACGGGTACACTACCACTTTACAAAAATACAGAACTTATTCCATATTAACTCCATTGTTTTGTTCTGAATTGTCCTTTACTGTTTTGTTCAGGACTGCTGTTGGTTACTGTTGACACTGTTATCTAAGTTGCCATATTACTATGTAAATGCCAATATTGCAACATTGTATGTCATGCCTTGTGATCTGGGGCATACATAGAAATCATGGGGGGCCCATAGCAGAAGTTCTAATTGGGCCCCCCTCATAAAAAATTAATAATATTCGGCAGATTCACAGAAGACCATACCCCACAACTTTAATGCCCTTACAAAGTAATTTTGCCCTTATTGAAGCTACTTAATGTTCCCACACACCAAGATACCCCTTCCATGGCCCCCATAAAGTATGATGCCAATAAATGTGCCCTGCCAAACAAATTAAAACACCCCGACAGTGAATTCCTCCACATGCACAGTATCATAACCCTACACTACCCCTTGCAAAGTATGAGAACCCCACAGTGGCCCCACCATAGTATGTTGGCACCCATAGTCCCCCCACCAACAGTATCATGGCCCCGACACAGTCCCCTACACAATATGATGCCCTCACACAGCCCTCCATACAGTAAGATGGTCCACCATACAGTATAGTAGCCCCCACACAACCCTCCACTCTGTATAATGGCCTGCACACATTATAATGGCCTCCACTAGCCCTCCAAACACTATAATAGCCTCCACATAGCCCTCCAGATGGTATAATGGCCCCACACAACCCTCCACATAGTATAATAGCCCCCGCCCAACCCTCCACACAGTATAATGGACCCCCACAGAACCCTGCACACAGTATAATGGACCCCAAAAAAATAGCAAAAATGGCTGTCGCATCCGTAAATAAAAGTCCTCAAGCTTTATTAGATCAAATTAAAAACAGAAACCACCATGGCGGTAAATAAAAACATACAGCAGCTCCACCATGGTGGTTTCTGTTTTGAATTTGATCTAATAAAGCTTGAAAACTTTTATTTACGGATGCGACAGTCCATTTTTGCTATTTTCTTGGATGTTTACCATTTGTCAGCGGTCATGGATTGACGCATGCTCATAATGGGAATGGCAGCCTACTTGTGATGCGTGTACGTGCTCGAATAAGGGGTTATTCAAGCATGCTTGGATGCTTACCGAACTGTTTGTTAGGCAATCCCTTCATGTGTTGCAGCTGTCCACAGCCGTGAGACATGCAGGTGCAGCAACTCAAACCTATTTTTCAAGCACGCCGAAGATACTCAATTAGCACCCAAGCGCGCTCGGATAACCCGTTATCCGAGCATGTTATAGTGAATCACACACAACCCTGTACACAGTTTAATGCACCCCGCAAGTCCTCCAAACAGTATAATTGGTCCCCACTCCCCACACATTCCTCCAGACAATATAATTGGCTCCCTGAAGGACTTTGGAAATGTGAACTCGGACAAAGAGACATCTCCATCGTCCTTATGATTGTGCTATTAATCTTGTCCCTAATGACAAATTACCTAAAGCTAACCTTTACAATTTGATTGGACCCGAATGGACCGCCACAAAAAACTATGTTAAGGGTCATATCCATCCTTCCTCCTCGCTATACCTGCCAAATTTTTCATTGTAAAAAAGAAAGATGGTGGTCTCTGTCCTTGCATCAATTTCCAAGAACTGAACAAAATCACGGTTAAGAATACATATCCCCTTCCACTCATCCTGGCCCTATCAACTTATGGGGGCGGTAATGGTTTTCCAAGCTTGATATAGGGGGGTTTACAATTTGATATGCATCTGGAAGGGTGATGAGTGGGAAACGGCGTTTTTAACGTCTGAGGGTTTATTTGAAAGTCATTTGTGTTATCCAATGCACCTGCTGTATTTCAAAATTTTATGAATTATATTTTCTCTGATGATATTCTAATTTTCTTGCCCAATTTGGACTCTCACAAGGAATATGTCCATGTAGTATTGTAATAGTGGGGAAGGGTGTAGCCTTCCCTTGGTACTGAGATAGTTAAAGGAAGTGTTCCTGAAGTCAGACCTCTCTGAACTGTTGGTAGACCAAGCTAAGGGGTTAGCTTTAGTGGTCCAGTCAGTAGAGTAAAGGGGGAACTCAGTGCCCTGATCAAGCCTTGAGTGACATAGAGCTTGTTCTTGGCATAATTCCTTGTGGGCTGCAGTACCCATAAACAGCCACAAGATGCCACTGTTCTGGGTGCAGATGTCAGGTTGGGTCTGCTAGCAGGGTTGCAGACAGTGATGAGTTAATGCTGTGTGATGACAGCTCACCGAGGGTGGGCACTTTAGGAAAATTCCTGCTTAAGTTTCCAAAAAGCAGGAGGAGTCACTCAGTAAGAGGTAGGATAGAGAATCCTACAGGCAGCCTGAGTATATTGGCTGCTAGGGTAGACGGGAGCTCCATACCCTCAGACAGTGGGATCACCAGTGTGCAAGTCTCCCTATGCAAGAGCACGAGTCCTGTTAGCCAGCCGGAGAAACTCATCAAAGGTAGTGAGGACCCGGGGCACTTCTAGTCTGCAGGAAGCAGAGGAAGATAAATAGGACTCCAGGCTAAGACATGGGGGAGAGATCGGATCCAGGTCACTATCAGTGTTACAGAAGAGTCTCTTGGGCTAGGGATAGAGTCATAGAGATGCTTCACTCAAAGAGGGAACCAGGGCTGAAGATGTTGCCAACGCCTGTGAGAGAGATGATAGCCTGTCGGGCCTTATCCATTATATCTGCCTGTAAATATTGTATATATTCCTCTTCCCCAAGTAAAGTTCAAGTTCTGGTTAAGAACCTCGTGTCCTCTGAATTTATTGCTGCCCTGGTCCCAGATGAGAAATGCCTGGAGACAGCCGCGATCGGATGGCTTGAAGTAAGTGAAGAGCACCACATACACAGCCACACTTCAGAGGGAGTACACGTATTGTCCATAGGGTGCCAGAGTGAGAGGGGGCTACAGCTCGCCCACGACTACCTCGCTGGGGCACGTTACAGTATTACAAAGGCTGAGGAAGAACTCTTTGTTTGCTAAATTAGAGAAATTAGTTTTCCTGTTCAGGAAATTTTGTTCCTAGGGTTTTTTTTGTCAGCAGAAGAGTTTAAGTTAAACACTGAGAAGGTGCAGGCCATAATTAATTGGGTTCAACCTTGTGACCTTAAAGCATTGCAATGTTTTCCTGGATACGCCAACTGTTATAGAAAATTCAAGGGTTTTTCTCAATTGCTAAACCTCTAACTGACCTTACACATAAGGGGGCGAATCTCAAGGTTTGGTCGCCGGATGCTATAAAGGTATTTAAAAAATTAAGAGTATTTCACGTCTGCTTCTATTCTAATCCAACCCGATCTCCAAGAACCTTTCATTGAGGAGGTGGATGCTTTGAAGGGGCCATTTTATTGCAGGGGTCCAAAACTCTGACCAATCTGCGTTCATCTGCATCTTTTCTAAGAAATTCTCGTCGGCTGAAAGAAATTATGATGTTGAGAATTGTGAGTTACTTGCAGTTACACTGGCCTTGCCTTTGAGGAATGGAGACATTTTTTGGAAGGGGCGCTTTATCAAGCTACTGTGGTTTCTGTTCATAAGAATCTAGTTAAAAATTGAATTAGCTAACGATAACCCTCCAGACAGGCCTGATAGTCCTTGCTTTTCACTAGGTTTAATTTACCTATCACATTCAGGCCGAGGTCCAAGAATGTGGAAGCTGACCCCTTATCTCGCAGTCTTGTTTCAGTTTACCCTTCAGAACCTCCAGCTTCCATTCTTCATCAGGGCATAGTCATTCGGTTTCTCTGGTATCCTCGGGGTTGAAAGCAAAGATCCGTAAAGTCCAGTCGTTGACTTCTTCCACCACTCTGGGGTCCAAATTATTTTTGCCTGTTCATATAAGATTGCGTTATAAGAGTTTCATGATTCAGGCTTGAGTGGTCATCCAGGGATCACAGCCACATGGAAAGTGATTGCTAGACCTTTTTGGTGACCATCAATGAATAATGATATTAAAGATTTTGTATCCGCTTGTGAAGTTTGCGCACGCGTTAAAGTCTGTCATAACCGTCTGGTCAGGAAATTGGCTCCATTACCAGTTCCAGAAAGACCATGGGTGGTTGTTGACCAATTCAGCAAACAGGCTCATTTTGTTTCTTTGTCATGTTTATCTAATGCATAGACACTCTTCAGGTTGTTTATTTCTCATATTGTAAGCTTACATGGGATCCCTCTTAACATTGTGTCTGATAGGGGACTACAAATTTGTCTCCAAATTCTGGTGAGCTTTTTGTAGTAAACTTGGGATTGACTTGTCATTGTCCAATGCCTACCACCCTGAAACCAATGGTTAGACTGAGAGGACAAATCAGTCTTTGGAACAAATTTCAAGGTGCTTTGTGCAGCTCAGCAGGAGGACTGGTCCTCATTCTTACCTCTCACTGAGTTCGCCTTTAACAGTTTGGTCAATCAGTCTACTGGAACCTCTCTGTTTTTCTGTAATTATATTTTTCATCCCCATTTTGGAGAATTTTCTAGGATTAGTTCTGAATGTCCTGTGGTGGAGATCACCATGCAGAAACTTGGGGATGTCTGAAGGGACTTTTAAAAGAATATTGGGGCCACTCAGACTCGCCAAAAAAACGTAGAAACTATTCGGTGGGTCCTGTCTTCAACCCATGAGGGTGGTTTGCACGTTAATGACCAGGCCAATTTTTACAATTCTGACCACTGTCAGTTTATGAGATAATTACTCTGGAATGCTTAAACAGATCCCACTGATTCTGAGGTTATTTTTTCATGACATATTGTACTTCATGATACTGGTAAAATTTCTTCAACATCACTTGCGTTTATTTGTGAAAAAAATGGAAATTTGGTGAAAATTTTGCAATTTTCAAACTTTGAATTTCCATGCCCTTAAATCAGAGAGATATGTCACACAAAATAGTTAATAAATAACATTTCCTTACTTTACATAAACACAATTTTGAAACCAAAATTTTTTTTGTTAGGGAGCTATAAGGGTTAAAAATTGACCAGTGATTTCTCATTTTTACAGCAAAATTTACAAAACCATTTTTTTAGGGACCACATCACATTTGAAGTGACTTTGAGGGACCTTTATGACAGAAAATACCCCAAAGTGACACCATTCTAAAAACTGCACCCCTCAATGTGCTCAAATCCATATTCAAGAATTGTATTAACCCTTAAGATGCTTCACAGGAATTTTTGGATTGTGGAAAAAAAAATGAACATTTATTTTTTTTCACAAAAATGTTACTTTAGACCCCATTTTTTTTATTTTTGCAAGGGTATCATTAAAAAATAAACCACAAAATGTGTTGTGCAATTCCTCCTGAGCACGTTGATACCTCATATGTGGGGGAAAACCACTGTTTGGGCGCACGGCAGGGTTCGGAAGGGATTGAGCGCCATTTGACTTTTTAAATGTATAATTTGTTTTGAATAATTAGCTGACACCATGTTGCTTTTGGAGAGCCCCTGATGTGCCTAAACAGTGGAAACCCCACACAAGTTGTCATTAGTCTTGAGTGCAAGTGCTTGCTACTTTTCATCGGGTACTCAGGTATGCACCAAGTATTGCGGGTGCTCAAGTGACATTCTCGAGTCCCCACTAGTTTTTGCATCGCCATATTTTGAGAGCTACAATTTTTCCATTTTTCGTCTGACAGAGTCATGTGATGGCTTGTTTTTTGCAGGACGAGTTGATGTTTTTATTGGTACCATTTTCGTGCATGTGACATTTTTTGCTCGCTTTCTATTCATATTTTTGTGAAGCAGAATAAACAAAAATCAACAATTCAGGAATTGTTTTTTTTTTTTTTTTTTAGGCCTTTCTGCCTCTGGTAACATTGATAAGGCAGTTTTATTCTTCGGGTCAGTACATTTACAGCGGTACGACATTTATATTTCTTTTTTATGTTTTGGTGCTTTTACACAATAAAAACTATTTTATAGAAAAAAAGAATTGTTTTTGCATCGCATTATTCTGAGAGCTATAACTTTTTTATTTTCGGCCGTTGGAGCTGTATGGCGGCTTGTTTTTTGTGGGACAAGATGACGTTTTCAGCGGTACCATTTTTATTTACATTCGTCTTTTTGATCGCGTTTTATTCCATTTTTTGTTTGGTGGTATGATGATAAAGCATCGTTTTATGTTTCGTTTTTTTTTTTTTTTTTTTACCGTGTTCATTAAAGGGGTTAACTAGTGGGACAGTTTTATAAGTCAGGTCGTTCCGAACGCGGCGATACCAAATATGTGTACTTTTATTGGCTTATTTTTTTTTTCAGAAGATTATTTATTTAGGGTACAATATATATATTTTTTTATTATTACTATTTTTTTTCATTTTTTTTAAATATTTTTTCAATTTTTTTTTCACTTTTTGACACTTTTTGATCTTTTACACTATGTCCCACTATGGAACTTTCACTTTTTGCAGCCTGATCGGCTGTATAGCACAGGAATGCAGCACCATCCCTGTGCTATACAGGCTGTTAGTGCTGCACAGGGAGAAGTTACTTTGGTCGCACACTGCTGATGACCAAAGTAACTTCCTGCCTCCTAGTGACCCGGATGTTGTCATGATGACATCGGGTCACCATGACAACATCCGGGACCAGACTCAGACGCCGCGGGACGCCAGAAGAAGGTAAGTATCGCGTTTACCTCCTCTTGCCACCAGACTGCTGCGATTGATTTCGATCACAGCATTTCAGGGGTTAATGTGCAGGGAGAGGTGCAGGACCACTCCAAGCACATAGCACCAGGTGTCAGCTGTGACAATCAGCTGACACCTGGCGGTGATCTCGCCCGCCTGTGTGCGGGCAAAATCGCCAAGGCGTACTAATACGTATCAGGCCCATAAGGCCCAGAGCACAGATACGTATTAGTACACCTTGGGCCAGAAAGGGGTTAAGGTAGGTGATGAGGTTTAGTTGTCATCTAAAAATATTAAACTTAAAGTGTCGTCAGCAAGTTAGGTCCAAATTTTATTGGCCCGTACGAGATTCTGGAAGTAGTCAATTCGGTTGCCTTAAGATTAAAACTTTCTCAGTTTCGTCGTGTTCCTAATGTGTTCCATAGATCGCTATTAAAAGAGTTTGTCCCTTTTGGTGTTGTCTGTCTCGTTCCCGCCTCCTCCAATTTCTGTTGATGGAGGTTTAGAATATGAGTTGCAGAGGATCATGAATTCTCAGAGGGTCCAAAATTCCCTTCAATATCTTGTTCATTGGAGGGAATATGGACCCCAGGAGAGCTCCTGGGCTCCAGCTCATTCTGTGAAGGTCGATCGTTTGGTCAGAGCCTTCCATCTCAGGTTTCCTAGAAGAAGGGGTACTTTCACTATCCCTCCACTTAGTGTGTCAGGGAGGCAGTGAGTGACAGTTTTACTGCCCTATAGAATCAGGGTCATACTAAGCTGTTAGTTTGGTGACAGCTCAGCCGTCCAATCTGAGACTGAGAGGTGCTGAGCTTCCTTCAGGTGTTCCCTGTTCTGAGTGATTACCCAGCTATTTAGCTAGCTGTCAATAACAGATCAATGACAGTCATAGCTTTCAGCTCAGTGGTGTGTTTGCTCTGAACTCTAATATTTTGATCTTTGTAGCCAGACCTTGAATTTGCCTTTTGACTATCCATTTGTATTACCCCTTTTGCCTTGATGCACTCTGACCTTGGAATTCTGACCCTGGACTGTGACCTGACTACGCCTTTGTCTCCTCCCTCTGTTTATGACGTACCCTCCTGGCTCTTTACCTCAGATTCCTTGACTTCTCCGCCTCACTGCTTGTCAGTGAGCAGTGACTCAGAGTTACAACTTCTGACTGACTGTAAGTCAGAGGTAATGGTCACAAGCTCTCAATGTAAGTCTATAAGATCCTCATTCTGGCTCTCATAGACTTACATTGAGTTGTGTCTTCCAGCTCGCCCAGCAAACACTTGTCACAAACTGCTTGAGACCACTCTAGCAGTAAAATAAATAAAACACTGGAGTGGTGCTTCAAAGAGAACCTTTCACTTGATTCCACGGGATGCATGAATCAGAGCCTGCCTGTCACGTTCTGGCAAAAAAAGGTACTAGAACAGCTAAATTATATATTGACTTAAACAAATTCACTTTAAATTATGACAGCCGTGTAATATCTACTATTTAACAGGAGTTTAAATATGATTGGCTAATTCTGAACACAATCACATCCTCAATTATAAAAGGGTGTTCACAATTGTTCAAAATGATAAGAAATGGAATGAGACTGTAAATAGTTTTGAAATGTTTTCAAGCTAACTGCTTCCTAATGGACATTGTAAATAAAACATTGATAACTATTTGCTTGTGTTGGCTTTTTGTTGGGGTACCACTGCAATACTCAGTTTTGGCTTCTGAGGGTGTTGTAATTACAGATTGTGCCTTTACTACTTCATTTAAAGGGAGTGTATCACCAAGTTTTTGCCATATAATCTGAGACCAACATGATGTAGGGGCTGAGACCCTGATTCCAGTGATGTGTCAATTACTGGTCTACATGCTGTCATTTTGATAAAATCACAGTTTTCTCTACTGCAGATCTAGCAATGCTCTGAATGCCCAGCCATTATAACCCCGCCCACACCACAGATTGTCAAATTTCTGTATACACTGTGCATAGGCAGAAAGCTGCTAATCAGTGGTGAAGGTGTAGTTACACAGAGCAGTTGACTAGGAGGCATGAAACATCTAGTCCAGTAGTGATCATCTCCTGCTGATAAAACAGTGATTTTATTGAAATAGCTGTTATGCACACGCCCGGACTGACTGGCGTGTGCGTGTTTAGTGATCCCACTGGACCATGAACCGGAGAGTGCCTGGAGGGGCGTAACTAAGTATCTACCCGATCCGACCAAGGTCGCATGATGGCATACGACGCCTGTGCACCAGGGAGGAACCGAGCAGAGGGACCAGGTGCGACTCCAGGTCAGACCCTGGACACGGCTGTTGACCCACACCGGGGAACACAGGAACAGGCAGGTTAGAGCACAGGCTGGGTAGGGTCCAGTACAGACTAGGAGACGGGTTCAGAGCCGCAGATGCGGTAATCAAGCAGAGTAAAGCGAAACCGCAGATGCGGTGGACAGGGCTGAGCAGAGCGAAACCACAAGTGCGGTGGACAAGGCAGAGCAGAGCGAAACCGCAGATGCGGTGGACAAGGCAGAGCAGAGCGAAACCGCAGATGCGGTGGACAAGGCAGAGCAGAGCGAAACCGCAAGTGCGGTGGACAAGGCTGAGCAGAGCGGGCAGAAACCGCAAGAGCGGTAAGTAAGGCAGAACAGAGATAAACCGCCAAAGCGGTGAGCAAAGACAGAGCAGAGGGGACAGGGCTCTGTTCACACGGAACAGACTGGAAGGGAAAAGCAGAACCAGATACACACAAGGTACTTGCAAAGAAGTAGCGAGTGGACTCCAAACTCACAAACAGAAGTACAGCGACAACGAGTAGGAGTTAGGTGCAGGTTCAGACTCTGCAGAAAAAGAGAGGAAACGGACACAGAGACAAAACAGGTAAGAGGCCAGGAGACAGTTCAGACAGGAACTGTTACTGCAACAGAATACAGGAACAAGCCTAGGTATAGCCAAGCGCTGGTTCAGACACTGCAGAAAAAGGGAGGAAACGGACATAGAGACAAAACAAGTAACAGGTTAGGAGACAGTTCAGACAGGAACTGTTACTGCAGCGAAATACAGGAACAAGCCTGGGTATACGGCCCCCAGAGGCAGCAACGAACAGGCTAGGAGCGTGTTCAGACAGGCCTGGAAATACAGCCTCCAGGAAGGCAGACAAGCAGGGAAAAACAGAACGAGACCTGGCACATTCAGAGTCTAGAAGCACACTGAATGTTAAAGTTGCTCAGGCATCAGCTTCCAAGAGAAGCTGGTTTAAATAGCCAGTGACTGACAGCAATAGGCTGAGGACGCATTAGGGGTGTGCCCAAGCAGCTACAAGAATCAGGAAGTAACCGGGCCGCTGCCCTAAGCAGTCAGAACAGAGACAAACAGATAGCATGGAAAGAAGCCAGGCTAGCAGACTGGACCAATGATCAAGTTTGCGATCTTGCATAGTGAGAGATGGTGCACTATGCAAGCCCACCACCAGGTATGTTACAATAGCAATACAGTCTAGTAAGTAATACATCACTGAAATCAGACTCTTCAGCCCCCATATCATGCTGATATCAGATTACAAAGCAAAAACCTGCTGACAAATTCCCTATAATATGTCATGTTGAAATGTACAGGTTATATAGAGAAATCTTTAAAAAAATTACTATCAGATAAAACTGCATGGTGATGATTTAGTGACATATTATTCTTGTTATGATTACAGGGTATCCATTCTGCCTGAATTAATTCAGCAGTTGCAAACATTAAAATAGCTCAAAGTTAGAAAACAGCTCAATGTTTTATATTGGAGAGTGTTGTTGGCAGGCTCTTTGTCATGCACAGAGGTTACAATACAGAAGAAGGCAGGAGAGACTTAGTTGTGTTCATTTCCCTTTTGATAATGGTGTGATTTTATTTTATCTGCCTTTAAATTTGCTATGAAGTTGTTACCCTCCATTCTAATCCTATTAATCTTTAATATTAATTTTGCACTATTGTAATTTCCCATGACTTGGAATCATACAGTATTGTATTGTTGCATTGCTAATACAATAAGGTTTGCCTTTTAAACGTTTGTCCTACCTCTCTCACTGTCTGCCTCCTTAGTTCTGATGTAAGCAACCCCCCCCCCCCATATTTTTCCCCATTCTGTGTCAGTTCTGGATCAGAATAGTCTTTTTTTTTACCTACTGCAGCTTTATACATGCCTTTGCAGTCCAGATAAATTATCTGATACAATCTCTTTGTGTGAGTAATGTTACACAGAGACATCCTAGAAACAGTGTCTCAAGAGCTCACTACACTCGCAGCCTAGTTAAGTAGTCAAAATAGTAAAGAATACTTCTTCCAGATACATCTGTAATGATGATTACAGCTTCTATATACTGTAGATACAGCACAGACATCAGAACGTCTTCTCCCAGCATATAAGAAATAATCAGTGTGTGTGTAAAGCATGACAGCACAGTCTCACTCAGCATACATCCTACCACAATCGAGCAGTTCACATCACTATACAGATCCATTTTGCCTGTGAAGTACAATGGCTGGAGGACTCCACGGTCTTTGCCAGATGCATGGTCAGATGAAGAATGTGCAGAGTTTAATCTAGAGTCCAGTGAGAAAGCTAAACTCTCTACCAAGCTTATGTGGCGCCCTGCTGTGCATTGGTGCCACAGAAAGCAGAAGGGTGCATGGATGGACTTCTCCACAAGAGGCTCTCACTACATTCAGACACCTCCACCTTCCACCTCAGACCAGCAGAGGGAGCCCGTTAGGGATATATAAAGGGAAGGTGGAGCCAGGCAGCTCGGTGATTCAGCAGTGAGTGTTCAGAGAGGAACACAGCTCAGAGTGAGCGGAGAGCATGCCGACGCTCAGAGAGCGGTGAAGGCGCAGCACGCCAGCTGCCAAGTAGTGAGGGCCCCGAGTGTGGTCAACGGTGAGGAGAAAAAGGAGAGTGGAACTTAGGGAGCAGAGGAGCATAGTAAGCTCACCTCAAAATATATATATACCGGACACCGTCCAGGGAGAGTGATCTCCAAAGAAAAGGCCCTACCACCAGGTTAGCAGGTGCAGAGAGAGACAGTAACCAAGCTAGGCCCAGCTCCAGGCAGGCCAGAAGCTTAGAGAGTAAAGCAACGGATCAGGAGGCCCTATACCCGCTCACTGGGGAGAGTCCAGAAGTGCGCCCTTCACCTGGAGTACCCTGGACCATGCCTGCAGCATCACCAGTAAAGGTACTGAAGCTTACACCTGTGTGAGTGTCCATCTTTCCTCCGGGATCGTTCTGCCGTCTCTCCCCTGCACCACCATCCAGTACATCCCCCACGCTGCCCTGAGGCCCGCTCCACCTGTGGGGAGCTGTCCCATCATTTGCTGCCCTAACATCTGCCTCAGAGGACTGTTGCAGCGCTGGTGATCCTCACCAGACACCACAGGTGGCGTCACGAATAATTCCAAAAATCCCAAATAATAGAAGGCCCCCCATTTCACTGACCACCTGGGTCACGGACCGGCCAGCCACCGTGATATCCCCACGGCCCGGCTGCCGAGTACCCCACGGCCCTGGGGGCGCGTTATGTTTTGGCGTCACGAACAGGATTGCGTGCCCGTTACCACCGGGTACGGTGCGCCTTAAAAGACTGTAACCCTTACTGTGGTGAAGTTTTCCCGTCATTCCTGAAGTCTTCCCGCCATATCCGCCATTTTTCCTGTTGCCGCGCGGGAAGAAGAGGGGCGTAACAGCTGGAAGCGCGCAAAGCCTAAGACCCGCCCTGCCCCGCCCCTGACGACATACCAGGAAGCGTCAGGTCCTGGAAAGAGCGAGAGGATGCTCTGACGTCAGACACGTGCGATGCAAGGTCCTGAAAGAAGACCGTCGCCCGCTGAGCTGCGGCCTACCTGTTGAAGAAGGTAGGCTCCGGTTCACTAGGGGGGGCGCAACAATGGCCGACGACCAGCAAGCTGCCAGAGCACCGGTTAACGCTCCTGATGCCAAATCTGCGCCCGGCGCCGCACAGGCCGGAGTGGCCGCTCCACCAGCAGGGGTCGTAACTCCGTTGATCCCTATGGCCCTGCCGTATATCCCTGGAGGGAAGTGGTTCCCCCAGTATAATGGTAAACCGGACACACTGTCCGGATTCAAGAGGAAAATATGCGGCATACTGGATATGTATTATATGACGGGCAAGCAGAGAGCCGCTGTAGTGTTAGGACAATTGACTGGTGCCGCTGAGCAAGAAGTTGAAACCTGGCCAGCCGCAGACCAAGAATCAGTGTCCATCATCTTTAAAAGATTACAAACAGCGTTTGAAAACCCCACGGAGACAGATCTCCGGATGAGGTTCTACCAGTGTGTCCCGAAACCTGAAGACAGTATCCGGGACTTTGCCTGGCGTTTGCAGGAGGCCCTGCGGGCCCTGAAACAGGTTAGTCCAGCCAGCATCAATGAGGAAAATAAAATGCTGACGGAACTGTTCATCCGGGGGTTGAAGTCTCAGGAGGAGAGCAGAACTGTACGATGGTGGGCCTTAGACCATCCAGATGCCACCTTTGACACCCTTAAGGACATTGCTATAAAGGGCCTGCAGCCCCTGGAAACCACAGACACTGCTATCCAGCGTTACCAGGGTGGGGCCACCCCAATGCCTGCAGCACCCACCGCTTCTTCACTAACGGCCGAAAAAAGGATGCAAACAGTGCCCCCTAACGAGCTGGACAGCCTACGCTCTGAAGTGCGCCAGCTAAGTAAAACCCTGGCCACTGTCATGAGCACCCTGCAGCTACTGACGGAGCCTGAGCCGGAAGGAAGGATCCTGCTAGCCGACAGCCCTGAGGATGTCCCCTGGATGAGAAGAAGAAGGAGGACAACGCCACCCCGTAGGAGGACAACGCCACCTCATGGGAGGACCCACGACCAACGTCGCCCTCCAGGAGAGTTCATCTTCTATCACTGTCAGAAGGCAGGCCACACCACGCGGACCTGCCCTTTAAACGAGGAAACCCTGGGGCCGAGGGCCGACACCCAGGAGTAGACCAACCAGGCCCATCAAACTGGTACCGCCGGTTCGTGGGAGGAAGACCTTTCCTGTCCATTGTGCTGGACGGCATCGTGACACCTGCCCTGCTGGACACAGGATCTCAGGTAACCATCATGCCTGATGTCCTCTACAAAAGGTCCTGGTCCATAGACTAACTTCACCCGCCAGATCCAAACCTTTCCATTTATGCCTCTAATGGCCTCCCCCTTAACCTAGTCGGGGTTAAGGATGTGGCAGTAAAGGTGGGAAGAGTGGAACTGAAAGACCAGGGACTAATTGTAGTAGAGACTAATCCTGATGATACAGACTTGTATATGGTACTTGGCACAAATATTGTTAGTAACTGTTTGGGAGAAGTTTTGTTCATGCTCCAACAGATAGCTGACACCGCCAGACCAGGGCAGAGGAGGGTGCTCCAGAAAGAGATTCGAGCCCTTATGTACCAGCAACAGGTAAAGCTATCAGGTGGTGAAATTGGTAATGTACAGGTGACAGACCCGATGCCCATTGTGATCCCCCCGATGAGTGAGATGCTGATTTCGTGTAGAGCAGCAATAGGTCTCAAAGGATGGAGCTACCAGGCGGTAGTAGAGCCTCTTAGCTCGGAGCATAGACCTACACTCTTGACTGCCAGAGGGGTAGTGGATGTACGCAATGGGAGGGTGCCCGTACGCCTCCTAAACTATGGGGAGGACGAGATTAGATTACCACGCTACGCCACTGTTGCCAAACTGTACACAGTAGATAACAACTGCATACACACGTTGGAGTCCTTAACCTCACCAGACGAAGTGGAGGATAATGACCCGGGAACCCAGGTGGAGGATTGGTGTCAACAGCTCCATGTTGGGACAGACACCACTCCTGCCCATCAGAAACAGGGTGTACACCGGGTGGTTCAGGAATACGAGCAGGTATTCAGTAAACACCCACTTGCCATTGGGAGGATTTAAGGGGTACAACACCATATACCCACAGGTGACCATCCACCCATCAAAGAACGTTACAGGCCCATACCACCAGCACACTACCAGAAGGCGAAGGAGATGTTGCACGACATGAAGAAGGCAGGGGTAGTAAGGGATAGCTGTAGTCCCTGGGCAGCTCCCCTGGTCCTAGTCAGGAAAAAGGATGGAAGCATGAGAATGTGTGTAGATTACAGACAGGTAAATTGCATAACACACAAAGATGCATACCCTTTGCCCCGTATAGAGGAATCCCTGGCTGCATTAAAGTCTGCAAATTACTTCTCCATCCTTGACCTCACTAGTGGGTACTGGCAAGTAGCTGTTGCTGAGGAGGATCGGGAGAAGACGGCCTTTAATACCCCGATGGGACTCTGCGAGTTCAACAGTATGCCGCTTGGACTCTGCAACGCCCCCGGAACGTTCCAGAGATTGATGGAGTGCTGCCTGGGACACTGCAACTTCGAGACTGTACTGCTATACCTGGATGACGTGATAGTGTACTCCAAAACATACGAGGACCATTTGAAGCACCTGGCAGAGGTATTTGAGTCGCTGTCCCGGTATGGGATGAAGCTGAAGCCCTCCAAGTGCCACCTGCTCAAGCGGAAGGTACAGTACTTGGGGCACATCGTCAGTCCAGAAGGAGTAGCACCAGACCCGGAGAAGGTCACTGCCATCCAGAAATGGTCGGAGCCGAAGAGCCTCAAGGAGGTACGTCAGTTCCTGGGACTAGTCGGGTATTACCGGAGGTTTGTGAAGGACTATACCAAAAAAGCGGTGCCTTTGCAAGATCTCCTGGTAGGACAGTCCGAGAGAGGCAGAAACCCCCCCTTTCCAGTGGGGCAAGGAGCAAGCTGAATCCTTTGAGGTGATGAAGGGGATCCTGACCGGCAAAGATATCCTAGCCTACCCTGACTACAGCCAACCGTTCCTGCTGTACACTGATGCCAGCAACGAAGGATTAGGAGTTGTGTTAACTCAGAAGCAGAATGGCAGAGAGAAGGTGATCGCCTATGCAAGCAGGAAGCTCCGCCTCACCGAGAGGAACCCAGAGAACTATAGCAGCTTCAAGTTGGAGTTCCTGGCCCTGGTCTGGGCCATCACCGAGCGGTTCAAGCACTACCTAGCCTCCAGTAAGTTAACTGCCTACACTGATAATAACCCCTTGACTCATCTAGAAACAGCCAAGTTAGGAGCCATGGAACAACGATGGATGGCTCGGCTGTCAAACTACCAGTTTACCATTAAGTACCGGGCAGGCCACAAGAATGCCAACGCCGATGCCCTGTCCAGGATGCCTCACAAGTCGGACACTGAAGAAGAAGTGGATGACCTGGAAGAGATTGAGCTACCTGCCTTCCACAGAAATGGGATGGTCCACGAGCAGCGCACCTCCAGGAGGCATCGCGGTAAGACGTTAAACCCTTTGCCTCACCACAGCTGGAAGGAGACCCAGGACAGCGACCCGGTTGTCAGCCGTATCAAATAACTGATAACCCAGGAAGGTTCCTCCCAGGAGAAGGACGCATCTCCACAAGCCAAGCAACAGTGGAATGAGAGAAGCCGGCTGTTTATCTATAGAGAGAAGCCGTGCCAAAGGTACGTCAACCCGAGGACCCATGAGATGGTATGGCAGATCGTAGTGGCTAGGACGGACATCCAGATGGTGTTGGAGGCCTACCACGATCAAGCGGGGCACTTTGGCTGGAAGAAGCTAGAAACTCTGCTGAAAGGTCGGTTTTATTGGGTTGGAATGCGCAGTTCCATAGAGAGATGGTGCCGGGATTGTGGACCCTGTAGCCTCAGAAGAAAAGACTACAGCAGCCAGAAGGCACCCCTGCAACCCATCAAGACAACTCGACCCTTGGAGATCGTGGCCCTGGATCATGTCAAGCTGTCACCCAGCAGGTCAGGATATTCCTATGCCCTGACCATGGTGGATCACTACTTCCAGTTCCTGGTAGTCGCCCCCATCAAGGATCTGACAGCAGAAACTGCGGCGAAGACATTTCAGGCGTACTTCTGCAGGCCCCATGGATACCCGGAGCAGGTGCTGAAAGATCAAGGCCCTGCCTTTGAAGCCGAATTGTTCAAGGAGTTCTGCCATCTGTACGGGTGTAAGATGATCCGGACTACACCGTACCACCCCCAAACCAATGGGTTATGTGAAAAGATGAATAACATCGTCATCGACCTGTTGAAGACCTTACCGCTAGAGGAAAGAAACCAGTGGCCAGACAAGCTACCTGACCTGGTAGATCTGTACAACCACATACCTGTGAGTTCCACCAATTGTACTCCAGAATATCTCATGCGAGCAAGACCCGGAAAGTTGCCCATGGACCTGGAGCTTGGTGTAGTAGAACCCGAAGCAGATATGTCCACTGAGGACTGGGACACGACTCGACAGGAGCAGTACAGGAGAGTACAGGCCTGTATCGAAGACAGTCTGAATAGGGTAAGAGACAAGCAAGAAGCACAGTACAACAAGAGTGCGCCAGCAGAACCCTTAGCACCTGGAAAGGTCGTGCTAAAGAGAAAAAGAAGAAACCACAAACTTGACGACCAGTGGGAAAGGGAACCCTACACTGTGTTAAATTCAAGATTTGATAACAGGACGACCTGCCTAATTAGTAGAGACAGAGGAAGAACAACTGCGACGGTATCAAGAGACCACCTGAAGTTGTGTCCAGGTCTTTTGAAGCCCCAGGAAGAAGTCACCGTTCTGGAGGAGCCTAAAGAAGAAGTACTCCACACTGAATTAGGAGATTTCCCGGCAGATTGGCCTCAATTGGATGGAGCAGTGATAATACCTGTGATCCTCTTCTACCAACAGCCAGAAGACCCTCCACAGCAAGTAGAACCTGTAAGTGCCCCAGAAGAGCCTGCTCAAGAAGAATCCCCAGTTGGAGCAGAGCAAGAAGGCACAGCCAATGGTACACTTGCCAGTCCCATAGAGGTTAAGGCAGTTTTACAACCTACCCACACGTAGAACTGACAGGGTAGCAGATGGTGCAGACACAGATACCATCCACACTCCCGTACTACGCAGATCAACACGTAGCACCAAAGGCCAGGCCCCTGTCAGGTTCAGTGAATAAGTAGAAATACCTATAGTATAAATAGTTGCCCTTGGGGTATGTTATTCTTGTGTGATTTTCATGTATTTATTTATTGGTTTCAGCTTATGGTGGACAATTTATGTGACATGGACACTTAGCTTTGCATTTAGTTACCCGTAAGGGTATATATATAAAGACTTGTAGGCTGAGGACTGTGAGCAGCCCAAAAACTGTCCTGTAAATAGTTGCACTCCCTGGAGTGTCTTGTAAATGACCACTGAACAAAAACCCGTTTGGCGTGGCCGAAGATGTGGTCCGTCACCTGGATCACTTATGCCCTGCAGCCACGCCCAGGGCCTACGTTGAGGGTTTACGGACGGGTCCCTCATGCTACTTATCTACTTTCGGTGAAAAGGACACCAGGTTATGGAACTTGCTGTAATCTTTATATTGTTGTTATTATTGTAATTTTTATTATTATTGTTGTAACCTTTGTATTACAAAATGCTTCAGTCCAGGAGTACTGAGTTTTACTAGGGGGGAATGTGGCGCCCCTGCTGCGCATTGGTGCCACAGGACCCAGAAGGGTGCATGGATGGATTTCTCCACAAGAGGCCCTCACTACATCCACACACCTCCACCTTCCACCTCATACCAGCAGAGGGAGCCCTGTTAGGGATATATAAAGGGAAGGTGGAGCCAGGCAGCTCAGTTTAGTTTAGTTGGTGATTAGACTAGTTACAGTGCAGTGTGCTCTGAAGAGGGAGCAGCACACAGGCTGCTGTGTGAGGCAAACTAGGCCTCCAGCAGCCCTGAAGCCTAGTGAGGGCCCCGAGTGTGGTCGACGATGGCGAGGAGAAAAGGAGAGTGGAACCAAGGGGGCAGAGGAGCATAGGAAGCTCACCCCGTTATATTTACCGGACACCGGGTCCGCGCCTACAAGGACTCATTATACCCAGTAGGATCAACCGGAATCCCAGGAGGACTACAAGTCCCTGGCAAATCTGAAGCTAGACACACACAGGATCAGGAACCACAAAGGCCCTGACGCCCAGGGAAAGTGGTTACCAACTAGAGGTCCGACTTCAGAGCAACAGGTGAAGTAAAAGCAGGACACATAATCTAGGCTCAGTTGCAGGCTGGCCAGGAGCATACACAGAGACAGACACGGATCAGGAGGCCCTATACCCGCTCCCTGGGGAGAAGTCCAAAAGTGCGCCCTTCACCTGGAGTACCCTGGACCGTACTTAACAGCTGTACTAGTAAAGGTAATGAAGCAAATCCCATGTCTCTGTCCGTTACTCCTGCTGCGCCATTGTTCTCTCCCTGCACCACAACACCCAGCGCAACCTGCCTCGTTTCATACAGCCCTGAGGCCTGCTCCACCTGTGGGGAGCCGAACCATCTATAGCTACCCTGACACCTGCCTCAGAGGACTGTTGCAGCGCTGGTGACCTTCACCAGACACCACAGGTGGCGTCACAAACTTTTCTATTCATTTTATTTCCCCTCTTTGCACTGACCGCCCTGGGTCACGGACCGGGCCAGCCACCGTGATCTCTCACCCGGCAACCAGAGGCCCGGCTGCCGAGTATCCCACGGCTCTGGGGGCGCGTCAAATTCTTTGTGCAATTTATTGGAAAAACGCATGGCAAGTATGCAGGCAAAAAACACACAAAAACACATGAAAAAGCAAAAAAACGCATCAAAACGTGAGGAATTTCTGCAGCATTTTTGCTGTCAAGAGGTACAGAAATGCTGCAGAAATTTCTGCAAGCAAATACTGATAGTGCGCACATACCCTGATACTGAGCTTTTCCCACATATAACTCAAGGTGCAGTCCCCACACTGTGATACATGCACAAGTACGCACTCACACCTTCTCTGATGGCAAATCTTTCCTCTATTTACTATATGTTGCCACTAATATCGTATTAGGATCTCACCTACTTCAAAAAGTAAATTACATAAAATAAACAAACCCCCTCATCTCTCTTCACTGAGCCGTAAAAAGTTAAGAGTTCAGTGTTACACTCTCAACCAAGCTGAACATATTGTGAAATCTGAGCAACATTCCTCCCCTTCCTGTTATCTTTGCATATAAAGCAAAACAAATGGTAAAGAGATTTAGTTCTGTGTGAATGTGAGGGAAGAAACCATGGCTTTTTTCTCATTTTTGAGCCCGTTTTTTCTTGCTGTTATATGTGTGTTAATAATTATAATTTTACAAAGTATGAAGAAACCAGATGGGCAAAAAGAAAAAGCAAAGATGACTAAAGCAGAATCTCGTCCATGGGTAGATGAGGATCTGGAAGATGGCACAGCGCTCCCAGCAGAGGAAGATGGTAAGGAACGGCAATGTGGGCCAGTTGTTATGTAGTCCTGTGGCTTTGTAGGTTTTTAGTGAAGTGACCCAGCGAAGCTCAGACAAACTAGATAAAAATGTCTACATCAAGAATGAAAAATTATGCTTTAGGACTTATTCAGACTTCAGTGATTTTTCACATACGCAAAAAAAAAATGGTACAAGTGTCATCAGTGTTTTGGACCTGAGTTTCATCAGTGTTTGGTCAGTGTCGGTTTTCACCATCAGTCTTTAATCAGTTATTTTCACATAAGGATAAATAAACTACAAAGCTTCTCCTATTCACTGTAGTGTTAATCACAGACAGCAGACGGACAGCACACTTGTAGACTTGTAATGCTACTTTTCATCAGTGATAAAAAACAGACATGTTCCCGTGATTTTTGCATAGACACATGGTCTGCAAAAAACATAGACATCTGAATAGCCCCAGAGAGTACATTGGGTACATGTTGTATCTGTGAAAATCACAGAAAGAACACGCACGTGAAACATAGGCATCTGATGAGGCTTTAGACTATATTCACAGGTTGCGTTTTTGCTACATTTGTTTTTTGAAGGCAAAACCTTCTCTCTTGGCAGTAAAGAAACTGCTAATAAAAATCTGGTTTTGCTGCTTTTTGTTACATTTTTTTGTTATGGAATATATTTGTAATTTGCCTAGAGTACATGTTTAATAAAGATACTTTCATTCACCAAAAATGCAGCAAAAACGCATGGCTACATTTTGTGCTGCTTTTTTTAGCACTTTCTCATGGCTTTCTATGGTGAAAAAACTCTGCAAAAACGCTGAAAGAATTGACATGCTACAGATTTTAAAAACGTAGCAATTTTCCAATTCAGTCAGAAAAGAAAAACAAGCGTGTGCATGAGATTTCTGAAATTTCATAACTTTTGTTGGTAGTGTAAAAAGTAGCTTTTAATGTGCATAAAAAAAGATGTTGCAAAAACGCAACGTGTGACCATCGCCTTATAGGGGTTTACTACACTAATGGCATATCACCTAGCATTCCACAAGATGAAGTTGCTTTAGCACCCAGGCTGAGATTCGATGAAGAGGTGGCCATATAAATCAAACTGCATACTCGCGGTCACATGACCGCCCGGTCACACTGTAGACACCAGAGAATCCTGACAGAGTGCGGTGCGCACACTGTTAGGATTCAGAAGTCGGCAGCCACAAAGAATGACTGCACGCTTTTAGCAAAAGACCGGACAACCCCTTTAACCCCTTTACAGCTCATGACGTATTAATACGCGTCAGTGCCCTGGGCTTTAAGAGCCTGACCCGTATTAGTAAGTCATCGCGATCGCTCGCGCACACAGGCTGTCACAGCTGACACCCGGTACTATGTGCAGGGAGCGGTCCCGCACCGCTCCCGGCACATTAACCCCCGCAATGCTGCGATCGAAGTTGATCGCAGCATTGCGGTGGCAAGGGGAGGTGATCGGTATACTCACCTCCTCTTCCGGCCTCCAGCGCTGTCTGCCGTGGCTTCCCGGGTGTTGCCATGACGACCCGATGTCGTCATGACAACATCCGGGTCACCAGGCAGCAGGAACATTGTTTGCTCATGCGCAGTGCACGACCACACAATGTTCTCACTGTGCAGCGCTGACTGCCTGCATAGCACAGGGATGGTGCTCCATCCCTATGCTGTGCAGGCAATCAGAATAAAAAAAGTTAAAGTCCCAGAGTGGGACAAAGTAAAAAAGTGTAAAAACTCCCAGAAAGTGAAAAAAAAAAAAAAAAATTGTAAAAATATTTTTAAAAAAAATAAATAAATAATCCACCAAAAATAAAAATATAATGTACCCATCAATAAATATTATTATGAAAAAAAAGCAAACAAACAATAAAAGTACACATATTTGGTATCGCCGCGTTCAGATCGACCTGACCTATAAAACTGTCCCACTAGTTAACCCCTTAAGTGAACATGGTAATAAAATAAAATAAAAAACAAAGCAAAAAACAATGCTTTATCATCATACCGCCAAACAAAAAATGGAATAACACGCGATCAAAAAGACGAATATAAAAAAAAATGGTACAGCTGAAAACGTCATCTTGTTCCGCAAAAAACAAGCCGCCATACAGCTCCATCATCCGAAATATCAAAAAGTTATAGCTCTCAGAATAAAGCAATGCAAAAAAATAATTTTTTCTATAAAATAGCTTTTATTGTGTAAAAGCGCCAAAACATAGAAAAACAATATAAATGTGGTACCGTTGTAAATGTACTGACCCAAAGAATAAAGCTACCTTATCAATTTTACCACACGCGGAACAGAATAAAAAAAAAAAAAAAAAACAATTCCTGAATTGTTGGTTTTTGTTTATTCTGCCTCCCAAAAATCGGAATAGAAAGCGATCAAAAACTGTCACGTGCCTGAAAATGGCACCAATAAAAACGTCAACTCATCCCGCAAAAAAAAAAACATCACATGACTCTGTCTGCCAAAATATGGAAAAATTATAGCTCTCATAATATGGCGATGCAAAAACTAGATTTTACAAAAAATGCGTCTTTTAGCGTGTGACAGCTGTCAATCATAAAAACCCCATATGATTCTGGTATCACTGTAATCGTACCGACCCGAAGAATAAAGTCGTCTAATCACTTATACCACACGAGGAACGGCGTAAAAAATAAACTCTCGGGTTAGGGTTGTGCTAGGGTTAGGGTTGTGCTAGGGTTAGAGCTGGGGTTGGGGTTAGGGTTGGGGTTGGGATTTTTTTCAAAAGTAAGAAAAAAAGATAACGATATGGCGACTAGTGTTGAGCGCAAGTGCTCGCTACTTGAGTTTGCATCGGGTGCTCTGGTATGCATTGAGTATCGTGGGTATTTGAGTGACATGCTCGAGTCTCCGCCCCATATGCTTCACAGCCAAAACAACTTTGCGGGGATTGCCTGCCATGCACGTGCGATCCCTGCATGTTTTTTTTTTGGTGTCTAATAACCGTGAAACATGCGGGGCAGGGACTTGAGCATGTCACTCGAGCACACGCAGTACATGGTGCATACCTGAGTACCCGATGCAAACTCAAGTAGCAAGCACTTGCGCTCAAGACTAATGACAACTTATTCAATATGATGATCTAATGTTATCAAATTCTCTGTCGTACCTCTGGGTTCAAAATGTTCACTATACCCCTTGATAAAATCCTTGAGGGGTCTAGTTTCCAAATTTGGGTCAATTGTGGGGGTTTCCACTGTTTAGGCACACAGGGGCTCTCCAAACGCGACATGGTGTCCGCTAACAAATTGAATGGAAAATCGGCTCAAATTGTTAGCGGACACCATGTTGCGTTTGGAGAGCCCCTGTGTGCCTAAACATTGGAGCTCCCCCACAAGTGACCCCATTTTGGAAACTAGACCCCCCAAGGCACCTATCTAGATGCATAGTGAGCACTTGGAACCCCCAGGTGCTTCATAAATTGATTCATAAAAATGAAAAAGTGGGAAAAAAACCCACTTTTTAATTTTTACGGATTAATTTGTGAAGCACCTGGGAGTTCCAAGTGCTCACTATGCATCTAGATAGGTGCCTTGGGGGGTCTAGTTTCCAAAATGGGGTCACTTATGGGGGAGCTCCAATGTTTAGACACACAGGGGCTCTCCAAACGCGACATGGTTCCAATTTGTTAGCTGACAGGGGCTCTCCAAACGCGACATGGTTCCAATTTGTTAGCTGACACCATGTCGCGTTTGGAGAGCCCCTGTGTGCCTAAACATTGGAGCTCCCCCACAAGTGACCCCATTTTGGAAACTAGACACCCCAAGGCACCTATCTAGATGCATAGTGAGCACTTGGAACCCCCAGGTGCTTCACAAATTGATTCGCAAAAATGAAAAACTGGAAAAAAAAATACTTTTTCATTTTTACGGATTAATTTGTGAAGCACCTGGGGGTTCAAAATGCTCACCACCCATCTAGATAAGTTTCCAGGGGGTCTAGTTTCCAAAATGGGGTCACTTGTGGGGGTTTTCCACTGTTTAGGCACATCAGGGGCTCTCCAAACGCAACATGGCGTCCGCTAATTATTCAAGCAAATTTTACAATCGAAAATTCAAATGGCGCTCCTTCCCTTCCGAGCCCTGCCGTGCGCCCAAACAGTGGTTTTTCCCCACATATGGGGTATCTGCGTGCCCAGGGGAAATTGCACAACAAATTTTGGGGTCCATTTTTTCCTGTTACCCCTGCGAAAATAAAAAAAATTGGGTCTAAAGTAACATTTTTGTGAAAAAAGTTAAATGTTCATTTTTTTCTTCCACATTCCAAAAATTCCTGTGAAGCACCTGAAGGGTTAATAAAGTTCTTGAATGTGGTTTTGAGCACCTTGAGGGGTGCAGTTTTTAGAATGGTGTCACTTTTGGGTATTTTCTGTCATAAAGACCTCTTAAAGTGACTTCAAATGTGATGTGGTCCCTAGAAAAATGGTTTTGTAAATTTTGTTGGAAAAATGAGAAATCGCTGGTCAACTTTTAACCCTTATAGCTCCATAACAAAAATAAATTTTGGTTCCAAAATTGTGCTGATGTAAAGTAAACATGTGGGAAATGTTATTTATTAACTATTTGTGTGACATATCTCTCTGATTTAAGGGCATAAAAATTCAAATTTTGAAAATTGCAAAATTTTCAAAATTTTCGCCAAATTTCCGTTTTTTCACAAATAAACGCAAGTGATATCGAAGAAATTTTACCACAATCATGAAGTACAATATGTCACGAAAAAACAATCTCAGAATCAGGGGGATCCGTTGAAGCGTTCCTGAGTAATTACCTCATAAAGTGACAGTGGTCAGAATTGTAAAAATTGGCCTGGTCATTAACGTGCAAACCACCTTAGTTTGTAAAGGGGTTAAACTAAATAAAATTCAGAAATTTGGCCTCACTGTAATTATACTAACCTGGAGAATCATGATGACAGGTATATCATACAATGAATGCTCTTGATAACATCCCCCTTCTAGCCCCCAAAAATGGAGAACTTGCATTTATACACTTCTTGTTTATATTGCCCTGTGAGGATGAGGAGGGCAGGAGTGACATCACACACGTCAGCAGATCCTGCCCACATTTAAAGCAGTTGTAATGCGAGTTAGCAGTGCACTAGGTGTTCATGGCAAATTTCAGCAACTGCTACCCCTAGTAACTTTTCATATTTCATACCATTAAAAATAATATTTAAAAAAAATTAAAACATGAATGTTACATTTTTCAATTGTTGATTTTTTTTATGACACATTCTTTTTAATAATAGCAAACTGCTAATGTGCAAATCTGCAGCATTATGAGATGTGAATAATTTACATTGCCGTGTTGGGACCAAGTAAAATGCACATTTATGTCGACTAAAGGTGCCCATTGGTGTTGAGCGAGCGTGCTCGATTAACCCTTTAATCGAGCACGCTCGGGTGTTCGCCAAGTATTTTCGGCGTGCTCAGCATCTATGTTTGAGCTGCCGTGGCTGCATATGTCACGGCTGTTAGACGGCTGAGACACATGCAGGGATTGCCTGTTTGTTAGGGGTTAAAGGGGTTGTCTGCTCAAAAGTGATAAGTCTGCAGTCACTCTGTGTGATTGCAGACTCATGAATCCCTCCAGTGCAGGCACTGTGTGCTGCAGGGATTTACTGGTATGAGACCCGGTAACGGAGGGTATGTATGTGTTATAAATACCCCCGGCCAGTGGGCGTGGCTTTACTCTTCATACACTTGTATTGAGCGAGGCCGCACCTTCTAGTTGGACTCGCCCATTGGCCGTCCACATCACTAGACGGGGCGTGGCCTCGCTCAATACAAGCATACAAGTACTGAGCGAGGCAGCGCTGAATGGCCGGGGGTATGTATAATGTATACATAGCCTCCGGTCCCGGGACTCATAGTGCCTGTACTGGGGGGATTCATAAGTCTGCAGTCCCACAGAGTGACTGCAGACTTAGCACTTTTGACCAGACAACCCCTTTAATAATAAAGACCTTCATTTAAAAACTGCATTTTCTGTTTACTTGTGTTTTCTTTGTCTAATATTTAAATTTGTTTTGTGATCTGAAACATTTAAGTGTGACAAACATGCAAAAAAATAAGAAATCAGGAAGGGCAAACACTATTTCACACCACTGTATTTACTGCTCAGCGAATGCTGTAAATATGTAACCCAAAAAACATGGCAGAATTGCTGTTTTAATTTAATAATACTCAACAAAGAATTTCTTTCCATTTACCAAGACGTTATATGGTAAATTAAATTGAATTGTTGAAAAATAACTCATCCTGCAAAAAACATGATAACACCCATAGTAGACCCCCAAACACTTTCATTCCACCACAGCCTTCCCCCTAACAGTATGATGACCCCATACACAGTATGATAACACTACAGTGAATTTTCCTCAATACAGTATGATGTCCCCACAGTTACCCCACATAGTAATATATTCCAACAGCCCATCACACATGGTATGATGCTACCACAGCCCCTCAACTCAGTATCATGCCCCCACAATACCCCCAACACCGCATAATTCTCCCACAGCCCCTCTGCACACAGTATAATACTCACACAATCCCTCCAGACATTATGATGCACCCACAGTGACCTCCATATAGTATGATAACCCTCCATGACATATTGATGCTGCCAGTTCTCCCTCACAGTATGAGTCTCGCCACAAAGTATTATACCCCCACAATTCTCCCACAGTATAATGCACCCCAAAGTTTCTCCCACACAGTATTATGTCCTCTACACAGTATGATGCCCCTAAGCCCTGACACACAATACTGCTTCACACAGAACACCCCAAACAGTGTGATGACCCCCCACCACAGTCTCTTAACACACAGTTTGTCGTCCCCACAGTGGCACCCACATAAGCATATCACTTGTCTGCTTGTCTTGTCACATCCCTGATCCTCTGCTACTCACCTGGTTTCTGACGCACAGTCACCTCACCTGAGAATGTCACATGACCTGAAGGTCCCTGCAGGTCTTCCAGTCTGTACCTAGACAGAATGGTGGTGAGGGATCTGATGGTCCCTTGTTCCTCAACTGTATTGGGTCCTGAGGACACTGATGTAATTGAAGTCAGGACATAACCCCGACCTCCAGGGACAGCAGGACTGCTCCATAAATCTGGGACTGTCCCATGGGATCTAGGACGATTGTATTGACACTTTACATCCATGAGACTGGAGAAAAATGGACATGTCTCTGTGAGCTTGCACGGAAATAACAGTCCGTGAAAAAACATGGAGATATGAATAGCACTGTAGGTTATCATGGGTACGTGTTCTATCTGTGAAAAGCAAAAACAGATAAAACAAGTATGTGCAACACGGACATCTAAATGGGGCCTAAGGCCACGGCCCCATTATCAGTATTTGGTCAGTATTTTTTCTCAGGAGTGGGAGCCAAAACCAGGAGTGGGTGATAAATGCAGAATTGGTGACTTGTTTCTATTATACCTTTTCTCTGATTGTTCCTCACCTGGTTTTGGCTCCCACTGCTGAAAAAAAATACTGACTGAATACCGATAGTGGGTCCATTGCCTAACTCTAACATGCTGCAGCACTGCTAACTGTCATTCACCTAGTGGGGGGTAGAGTTAGGCCAACGCTCCACTATCAGTATTTGGTCAGTATTTGGTCAGTATTCAGTCAGTATATTTTCTCAGGAGTGGGAGCCAAAACCAGGTGAGGAACAATCAGAGAAAAGGTATAATAAAAACAAGTCACCAATTCTGCATTTATCACCCACTCCTGGTTTTGGCTCCCACTCCTGAGAAAAAATACTGACCAAATACGGACCAAATACTGATAGTGGGGCCGTGGCCTTTGGCTGGTTTACTGAAAGAGTGGCTACAGGAAGAAAATGATCCTCCCTGCAGCAGTTCGCTTCCAATCATCGGGACGGTGCAGGGAGCTGTAACAGTCACCACTATACAGTGAGCATGCTGTTATCACACCCCCTGCATCGTAACTCACAGCGTGTTCTGCACACACACGCTGTGGAGCAAGCTGTCAATCAAGGTGCAGAGGAAATAATAGCAGCATGCTGACTGTTGCAGCCCCCAGCTTCATCCCAATGAAGTGAGTGGCTGAAGGGAAAATATAACTTCATTTTCTCCCTGTAGCCACTCTTCCAGTAAATCAGCCTAACCTGATTTAAAGCGGACCTGACACCAGATTTTGCTCTTATTTTATTCCCGCTCCTCCTTTGAGTATTCCATTTTTTTTGGTTGTTTTTTCTCTAAATCCACCGTATGGTTCCAGAGATATGGGACTCTTTATTTAGTGCTAATTTTCATGGTCTTTATCAAGAGGCTATGTCTTTAGGCTGCTCCCCATTATTACCCTGTGAGCCATGCACCTCTTGGTAAATACCATAAAAATTTGCACTAAATATAAAGACATATATTTCTGGAACCATATGGTGGATTAAAAAAAAGGTTGAATACTGAAGGAAGCAGGGGGAATAAAATAAAAGCAAAACTGGCCAATTTTAACCTGATGACAGGTCCTCATTAAATGATAATTACATGTAGATTTTACCATGTCTACTGGTAAAACGTGTTTTTGAAGGCGACCGGTTCTCTTTAAGAAGAATCTGTCATGACTCACAAGTTTTATGCTGCCTTATCTTACAGCAACAGAAAGTATAGAAAGACAATCTTGAATATCAAAAAGTGCATACTAGTGCCCCGCGGGCACCTGACATACAGTAAGTGTCAGCCACAGAATACCTTTAACTGTTCATTATAACACACCACATGGAGACTGTAATGAAAAGCCCAGTAACAGTCTTGACTCTATTAATATACCTTTTTTTCTTACCTGATTTTGCCTTTTTTGTCCACCTTTACTCTCTTTGAACTGTAATTCAATAAAAAAAATAGTGATTGCTTCTTTATTATAGAGGGAATATTTTGTATTTACCTGTTTATTTACCTGTTTTTTTTACAAGTATTTTTTGTACCTGGTGATTGAATTTCTCTATTTTTGACTTGTGTTTTTCTTATCTGTGCTATGATAGCGCCCTCTACTGTTTTTTTGTCTCAAAACATCTATAACAATAATTTATAGCAGTGCACAAGAAGCTTCTGATGCAAGATTGTGATAATTATACTGCATAAAACGTAGCTGCAGCTTTAGTTGAGACTTTCTTCTGCATACAGAAAAATACAGGTGTAAACTTAGAATGAACTTTGGTGCTGTACTTTTGTACTTAGTTATAAGATTGGTTTACAGATAGTGACTAATATAAAGTAATAAATGACTCTAACAGGCAGAAGCTGAATGGATTTTCTTTTTATATATTTCCATAGTGTTCACCTATAATTACCTGCAGATATTGCAGTGTGGTCCCAGCACCAGCCATTATTCCCTATTCAATGCATAGAGGATAACTTGCAAACTTCAGAACACCTATTAAGTTTGGTGTTTGGATTGGAGGGCATCAAAAATAAAAAAGAAGTCAAGTTTGTGATAACTTTTGTCATATAGCACAGAAATCTAAAGTCCCTTATTTATATGCTTGAGTGCTTCTGTGTCACCCTACCTGGATGCCACAAGTGTAATAAAGCTGTGTCTGAGAGCAAGGGGGAGGTTCTCTGGTCAGGGGAACATTAGCATGCAATGCCTCCTGTCTCAGGCCAGTAGGGGGAGCAGGCTGCCCCTATAAAAGCTGGTACTGGGGACAGGGTTAGAGAGAACTGGATTGCCTGTCTCAGCTTTGAGACGTGTCCCAGAGTGGAGCAGGGACAGACAGTTGTATTGCACCCTAAGAGGAAGTGTGGCAGGAGGAGAGAGTCACCAGCCAGAGACAAGAGGCGAAGAGAGCCTGTCTTGGCAGAGAAAAGACTTAATTTTACCAGACTTTGGTGTCTGAGGCTGGAAGGATTCCACATCCCCCAGCAGAGAACCAGTCCGCAAGGGACTGTACATTCCTTGGCCTAAGAAGCCTGGAGGCCCTGCCACAACCGAAGGGACCAGTAAAGCCGTACAAGGCTGGGAGCAGAAAGGAACCCACGTCGCAGGCCATACAGGCGAGAAAGCACGGAAGCTCGGAAACGTGGGCTGTTATCCTATCAGGAGGAGATAGTCAGAAGGAGCGCAGAAAGCACGGTAGGCCTACACCCTCACCCTGACCAGGGCCAATTTCCCCGTTGCTCTCAGACATCCAGGTCCCCTCCTAGCTGGGACTGTGACTGTTTGTGGGTCAGTTTACCTGTTTAGTAAAGACCCTGGACTGCAACCTGTTGTCTGTGTGCTCCTTGCTCCTTCAGCACTACCATCACTCCCACCATCCACTATACTGCCCTGGGGCCGCACTCTTCCCGTGGGGAGTCACACTACCATAGCTGCACACCTCATCAGCCCCAGCGGTCTGCATGCAGCGGCGGTTCCTAATAACCGCAATCCACGGGTGGCGTAGTCGGACATAATCAATATAACGGACTACCACTGGCCTGACCACCCTGAGCCACGGAACCGGGTTGCCACTACTACTCCCATCGTTCCCCCGATTCCCCGGATCCGAGTGCCCCACGGCCCAGGGGGCGAGTCAGCTTTGGCGTAGTCGGCAGGATTTCGTGCCCGCAACCACCGGGTACTGCGTGCCTGAAAAAGACTTTTGTAACTTACCTGTGGCGAAGTTTCCCGCCGTCCGGAGTCGTCTCCCGCCATCCGGAGCCGATTCCCGCCATCAGACGCCATCTTGGACCGTTTCCCGCCGTCTTCTGCCGTCTTCCCGCCATCCGCAGCTGCTTCCCGCCATCGGACGCCATCTTCAGGACGCCGCGCGGGAAGAAGAGGGGTGTGGACGTCAAAACCGCGCGAGATCCGAAGCTCCGCCCCACGCAACGACGCTGCGCAAGGTCCTGGAAGGAAGAGAGAGCGACGCTGACGTCATCAGGACGCGACGCCAGGTCCTCGTCCAGAGCAACAGCAGCGGAGCCGCGGCCTACAGAAGAGGATCGTCGGAAGGTAGGCCACGATTAACTAGGGGGGAGGAAGATGTCGGACACAGAGGCGCCCACTACCACCAACGCAGCTGCAGCAGCGGTTATGCCCTTTTCCTTACCCTACATCCCGGGAGCGGCCTGGCTGCCCAAGTACTCAGGGGAGCCCCATGCCCTAACTGACTTCAAGGAAAGGCTATACAGTTTGTTCCAAGTTTACCCCCTGACAGAGGAACAGAAGGTCAGCATATTGACAGGGCAGTTAACTGGCGCAGCCCAAAGGGAGGTAAAATCATGGCCCATTGAGGAGAAAGGGACTGTGAAGGGTATTCTGGCCCGGCTGCGGGGTACCTTTGATACACGTACCTCCGCTGAAATTAAAATGAGGTTCTATGGATGTAAGCAGCGGGCACAGGACAGCATCAGAGACTATGCCCTAAATTTACAGGAAGCCTTGAGGGCTATTCAACAAACTGACCCTGGCAGTGTGCAGGAAACCAATAAGCTGCTAACAGAACAATTCATAGAGGGTTTGCTGTCCAGCGCCCACAGGGCCCAGCTGCGCCTCATGTTTTTCCAGAACCCCGACCTGACCTTTGCCCAATTTAAGGACAGGGCCATAAGGGTGCTCCGTGAATCTGCAACCAGTGGCGCTATAAACCCCCGGCGCCCTGCTATCACCTACCACCAGGAGGCGGCGCCCTCCTCTATGGACTCCGTGGAGGCTGATGCACAGGCCCTGAACCAAGCCCCGTCGAAAGGCCTGCACCACCAAGTCCAGGAGCTGACCAGGAGCGTCGCGGCGTTGACCAGGACCGTCCGGGCGTTGCAAGTGGACTCGTCAAGACCCATCGAGCTGGCTTCAAGTCCGGAGGATGTCCCGTGGCGTCGACAGAGGAGGATCCCGTCCTTCCGAGGGAGGCCTACAGACCGCTACGCAGAGGATGGACAGCCCATTTGCCGTCGATGCAACTAGCCCGGACACATTTCCAGGTACTGTAATTTAAACGGGTCCAACCTGGGGCAGAGGGCCGACCCCCAGGCATAAGATCACCAGGCCCTTATAATTGGCGTGATAAGTACGTTGGGGGGCGCCCGGTTTTACCCGTGGTGCTGGACGGTATCCCCATGAGCGCCTTGCTGGATACTGGGTCGCAAGTAACCACTATCCCTTATGTACTTTTTAAGCAGTATTGGACTGATGCTGATATCACACGGTATCCAGACAGTAACTTGAGCATCATCGCCAGTAATGGCTTACCCGTGCCGCAGATGGGGTTCAAGGAGATGACCATTAAAATTGGTAAAGTTGAACTGCCGGCACAGGGAGTGATTATTGTGGACATTGACCGTCATGAAAGTCACCCTAAAATAACTGTGGGTACTAACATAATTGAAAATTGTCTTTCAGAGGTAATTGTAATTCTACAACAGGTGGCGGTGAATGCTAGTTCCAGCCAACAGAGAGTCCTCAACAAGGAGATAAAAGCCCTGATGAGACGGCAGCAGGTAGAACTGTCTGGTGGTGAGATCGGTAGCGTAAGACTCAGTGATCCATTCCCCATTTCCATGCCTCCCAAAAGTGAAATGATGATCTGGTGTCGGACTGCAATCGGGTTGAGAGGTAGAGACTACCAAGCCATGGTAGAACCCGTGTACTCAGACAGCAGGCCCACCATTTTGACAGCCCGGGGGGTGGTTGATGTCCGTCATGGGAGGGTGCCCGTCCGCATCCTCAACATTGGGGAGAGGGAAGTACACTTACCCAGGTACGCTACACTCGCCAAACTGTTTGTCGTCGAACACCAAGCTATCAGGGCCGTGGAACACTTGCCTCCATCTCCACAGGCGGAGGGTAATGGCTCCTAGAAACAAAAGGAGGACTGGTGCCAGAAACTCCACGTGGGTGCTGACTCCACTCCCCTGCACCAAAAACAAGGAGTCTACCGGGTGGTACAGGAGTACGAGAGAGTCTTTAGTAAGCACCCGCTAGACTTCGGCAGAGTAAAAGGGATAGAACACCACATCCCCACAGGGAGCCACCCACCAATAAAAGAGAGGCACAGACCTGTACCCCCTGCACATTATCAGAACGCCAAGGGTATGCTAAGGGAGATGAAAGAAGCTGGGGTCATTAGAGACAGCTGTAGCCCCTGGGCAGCCCCCTTGGTTCTGGTCAAAAAGAAAGACGGCACCATGAGAATGTGCGTGGACTATAGACAAATCAACCGTATCACCCACAAAGACGCATATCCGCTGCCTAGAATAGAAGAGTCTTTAGCCGCACTAAAATCTGCTAGCTTCTTTTCTACTTTGGACCTTACTAGCGGGTACTGGCAGGTTCCTGTGGCAGAGGCTGACAAGGAGAAGACCGCCTTCACCACCCCGATGGGACTGAGCGAATTCAACTGTATGCCTTTCGGGCTCTGCAACGCACCAGGGACCTTCCAGCGGCTGATGGAATGCTGTCTAGGGCACCGAAACTTCGAGACGGTCCTCCTTTACCTGGACGACGTGATCGTCTATTCGAAGACCTACGAGGACCATCTCAAGCACCTGGCTGAGGTGTTCGAAGCCCTGGCAGGCTATGGCCTGAAGGTGAAACCATCGAAGTGCCACCTGCTGAAACCAAAGGTCCAGTACCTAGGGCACGTGGTAAGCGCGGAAGGAGTGGCCCCCGACCCTGACAAGGTCACGGCAATCAAGAGCTGGCCAAGCCCCTCGAACATCAAAGAGGTGAGACAGTTTCTCGGGTTGGTAGGCTACTACCGAAGGTTCATCCCCGGGTTCACCAAAATGGCAGCTCCTATGCAGGACCTCCTGATCGGACAGTCTAAGTCCAGGAGTCAAAAGCCACCCTTCAAGTGGGATAAACCGGAAGAGGAGTCCTTCCGCCAGCTAAAGTTGGCCCTTACTGGGGATGAGATCCTGGCCTACCCTGATTACGGCCAGCCTTTCATTCTCCACACAGATGCCAGTAATGTGGGACTGGGAGCCGTACTGTCCCAAAACCAACAGGGCAGAGAACGGGTGATCGCATACGCCAGCCGGAAGCTGAGGCCCACCGAAAGGAACCCGGAGAATTACAGCTCCTTCAAGCTAGAATTCTTGGCGGTGGTGTGGGCCGTGACGGAACGCTTCAAGCATTACCTGGCCTCCGCAAAGTTCACCGTGTACACGGACAACAACCCGTTGACACACCTGGACAATGCAAGACTGGGTGACCTGGAACAGCGGTGGATGGCCCGTCTCTACAACTATGACTTCGTGATCAAGTACCGGGCAGGCAAAACCAACACCAACGCGGACGCCCTATCAAGAATGCCTCACTTACCTGAAGGTGACGAAGACCCAGAAGAGCTGGAAGAGGTAGAACTCCCCGCGTTTCACCGGTATGGAGCCGCTCAACACTCTCACCGCGTGAAGGAGGAGGATCTAACGACGGTGATGATGAATCCCCTACCTCACCACAGCTGGGCCGAGACCCAAGATAGTGACCCTGCAGTCTGCCTGGTGAAAGATCTACTGACCAGGGAAGACGCCCGCCTAGATCCAGATGCCCCAGAGGAAGCCAAGCAGCTATGGAAGGAGAAGAGCAAGCTGTTCCTCTACGAAGGCAAGTTGTGCAGAAGGATTGTCAACCACTGGACTCACGAGCTGACCTGGCAAGTCGTGGTCCCAAGGCGAGATGCAGCTATGGTCCTGGGAGCTTACCATGACAGAGCGGGACACTTCGGTTGGAAGAAACTGGAGTTCCTACAAAGAGGAAGATTCTTTTGGGTCGGCATGAGAGGAGCTGTAGAAAAGTGGTGCAGAGACTGTGGCCCTTGTCACCTGAGGAGGAAGGACCGCACCAGCCAGAAGACACCCTTGAGGCCCATCGTCACCACGCAGCCTCTTGAGCTGGTAGCTCTGGACCATGTCAAATTGGCTCCCAGCCGGTCAGGATACATCTATGCCCTGACAATCGTGGACCACTATTCCCGTTTTCTAGTGGTGGTCCCGGTAAAGGACTTGACAGCCCAAACAGCGGCCAGAGCCTTCCAGCAGTACTTCTGCCGTCCACACGGGTATCCGGAACAGGTCCTGATGGACCAGGGTCCAGCGTTCGAGGCTGAAATCTTCCAGGAGTTCTGCAACCTCTATGGCTGTAAGAAGATTCGGACAACGCCTTACCACCCCCAAACCAACGGGATGTGTGAGAAGATGAACAATATAGTCATTGATCTCCTGAAGACGTTGCCCCTGGAGGAACGCAGCCTGTGGCCAGAAAAATTGCCGGACCTGGTAGACATGTACAACAACATCCCGGTGAACGCTACAAACTGCACCCCGGCTTACCTGATGCGAGCTAGACCAGGTAAGCTGCCCGTAGACCTGGAGATGGGAGTCCTAGTACCTGAGGACACCTCCCCGGATGCGGACTGGGATACGGAAAGGCAACTGCAGTACAAGAAGGTACAGGAGAGTGTGGAGAAGAGCCTGGCCCAGGTGAGAGAGAAGCAAGAAAGACTCTTCAATCAACACGCCCCTGCTGGTCCCCTAGAACCTGGTGAGCAAGTCCTAAAGCGAAAAAGAAGGCTACATAAGTTGGACGACCAGTGGGAAAGGGAACCCTACACCGTACTGCAGTCTGACCACGACAACCCAAAGGTGTGCGTAATCACCAAGGACGGAGGAGAAACCACTAGTGTCGTCTCCAGAGACCACCTCAAAAGGTGCCCCGAGCAACTCCGTAGTGCAGAAGAGGATCAGAGTGACCTTGAACCCGCAGAGGACAAGGAGGAAATGATCAGCACCGTTCTCGGAGAGTTCCCTCAGTCCTGGACTCGCATAAATGATGCCATAGTGGTACCCGTCCTGCATTTCCTGCAACCGGCACAGCAACAACCAACACCAGAGCCGGAAGGTGAAGAGGAGCAAGCAGTTCTAGAGGCAGAAGAGCCTGTTCCAGCAGCCCAGGAGAGTCAACCCTCTGCTGACAGTGAGCCTGCCATGCCTGCGGTAAGCCAAAGAACCCGCAGACAGCTGCCTGCCTTACCTGTACACCCAGCTGGTAGCTGTACCCCTAACGCTAGTGGGGAAAGCCAAGTCAATCCACCACCAGACAGTGGGTTAAGGAGGTCAACCAGGAGCACAAAGGGGCAGATACCCGCTCGCTGGAGAATATAGAGTGTACTAAATTGTAAATAACCTTGTTGCCAAATGTTGAATTGTTTGCCAAGTTACATGCATGTTCGGTAATTCTGTGTTTCAGTCTCTTGCAGCTACCGTAAGGATTCACAGGTTATGGACTTTTTTATAACCGGGACCTTGTATGGACTGCGTTCGGAGCCTAACCCAGGAATGAACTAAGACTGTAAAGGACTTGGGGTAGGACAGATCCCCACCTGGTTAAGGCTCCCCGTTGTTTTGGTGATATGGACACCCGGTCACAGGCCACACTGTGACCTAAAGAACTCAATTTGTGCGCCGTCTGTCTATTAATATTTTATTGTTATGCATATTGTCTTTGTTTATTGTTTAGTCCCGGAGTACTAAATTTCACTAGGGGGGAATGTGTCACCCTACCTGGATGCCACAAGTGTAATAAAGCTGTGTCTGAGAGCAAGGGGGAGGTTCTCTGGTCAGGGGAACATTAGCATGCAATGCCTCCTGTCTCAGGCCAGTAGGGGGAGCAGGCTGCCCCTATAAAAGCTGGTACTGGGGACAGGGTTAGAGAGAACTGGATTGCCTGTCTCAGCTTTGAGACGTGTCCCAGAGTGGAGCAGGGACAGACAGTTGTATTGCACCCTAAGAGGAAGTGTGGCAGGAGGAGAGAGTCACCAGCCAGAGACAAGAGGCGAAGAGAGCCTGTCTTGGCAGAGAAAAGACTTAATTTTACCAGACTTTGGTGTCTGAGGCTGGAAGGATTCCACATCCCCCAGCAGAGAACCAGTCCGCAAGGGACTGTACATTCCTTGGCCTAAGAAGCCTGGAGGCCCTGCCACAACCGAAGGGACCAGTAAAGCCGTACAAGGCTGGGAGCAGAAAGGAACCCACGTCGCAGGCCATACAGGCGAGAAAGCACGGAAGCTCGGAAACGTGGGCTGTTATCCTATCAGGAGGAGATAGTCAGAAGGAGCGCAGAAAGCACGGTAGGCCTACACCCTCACCCTGACCAGGGCCAATTTCCCCGTTGCTCTCAGACATCCAGGTCCCCTCCTAGCTGGGACTGTGACTGTTTGTGGGTCAGTTTACCTGTTTAGTAAAGACCCTGGACTGCAACCTGTTGTCTGTGTGCTCCTTGCTCCTTCAGCACTACCATCACTCCCACCATCCACTATACTGCCCTGGGGCCGCACTCTTCCCGTGGGGAGTCACACTACCATAGCTGCACACTTCATCAGCCCCAGCGGTCTGCATGCAGCGGCGGTTCCTAATAACCGCAATCCACGGGTGGCGTAGTCGGACATAATCAATATAACGGACTACCACTGGCCTGACCACCCTGAGCCACGGAACCGGGTTGCCACTACTACTCCCATCGTTCCCCCTATTGCCCGGATCCGAGTGCCCCACGGCCCAGGGGGCGAGTCACTTCCAATTTCATTCATAGCTTTTTTCTTATGTATTGATATGGAATCCAAGAGAAAGCAAATTTTGTCATGTTCTATCACTTGGTGATTTATGGAGGCAATGCTTATTGGACTTATAGAGACGTAGTGGGTCACTATTTGTCCATACAGTATAGTATTTTGCTCTCTAATTTAACCTATTCCAAAAGCTATATATTTTTTATTTTTGGCCATAAATTAAGTTATATGTAATAATGAGAAATGACACAGGGGAAAAGTATTGAACAGATGAAGCAAGAGAGGTGCAAAAAGCCAGTTTGCAAAAGAAGAGTGGTCCAAAATTCCCATTGAGAGGTGTAAGAAGCCTGTTGATGGTTATAGGAAGCGATTGATTGCTGGTATTTATTCCAAAGGGTGTGCAACCAAATATTAAGTTGAGGGTGCCTGCAATTTTGTCCTGCCCATTTTTGTGGTTTTGTGTGAAATGATGTTCAATTTGCCTTTTTATCTGTTTTTTCGTGTTGTTCCAAGACACACAAAGGAAATAATCATGTGCATAACAAAACGTGTGTGATTGCAATAATTTTCTGGGGGAAATACTTCATTTTCTGGAAAAATTTCAAGGGTGCCAAGACTTTCAGCAATTACTGTATATACAGTATATGCACACATATACACACATAAAAAATTGACACCCATGCACAAATAAGAATATACAGTATGCATACATGCAGATACAAATACATGTATAGCAAAAATACACACCTGCATATTATCTGTACAGAAGTTCATCAGATATTATGTATAATATATGTCGCCCACTGAAGAAGCTAGGGTGCAATGCGCGCAGGGGCGTCAGGGCCACACAGCAATTAAGTCTTGTCATCATCACATGATGAAAGTGATTTTGTTTACTTTGTTTTTGTATTTTCCACTGTGATACATACTACAGGCCCTGGGAAACATACTAAACAACTTGTAATTCTTTTATATACATTTGCATATGTGGTCCTTCATTGTGTTACTCTGCTTTTTATCTCAATTTATTTTTTTTAATTTACTTCAATATAGGATCTAGTTCTTATGAGACTTTAGTGCACCATCCTGTTACTTTTTGTTAGTATAATCAGAAGCTTTGGTTTGTGTTCTCTTCAGTATCATTCTGGCAATCGTGGTCCCAGTTATTTCTATAACTCTCCCAACTAGTGATGAGCGAGCATACTCGCAAGTACTCGGTACTTGCCCGAGCATCTCTGTACTCGAGATGCTCGGAGCTCGCCGAGTACTTGCGAGATGCTCGGGCGGATGCTCAGGTCCCCTCCTTGCATGTTTGGCGCTCTTTAGAGCGCCAATCAACAAGCAGGTATTGCCTGTCACTCACTGTAATGCCACAGCCATGGTGGTTGTGGCATTACAGTGACTGGCTGGCCGCACAGCGTCATCAGGTCTATATAAGACCTGGCGCCGCTGTGCTCGCCAGTCTACTCCACAATCAGGCAGTGTAGGGAGAGGTGCTGCTGAACTAGGGAGAGATTTGGTTGTGTATTAGGCAGTGTAGGGAGAAAACAAGTACATTACACATATCCATCTCAATAAACAGTCCTTGTGAGGACTAATCCATCTGCAGAGATATCAGGCAGTCAGTGTATATAGGCAGGCAGCCAGTGTATATAGCAGACTGCAGTGCATATAGCACAAGAGGCCTCATTCCAGTTCGGCCTTCTGCTGCTGTTAGATATTTCTAGACAAAGGCCCAGGTCTCAGTGGCCAGGAATAATTTTTTTTGGATCTTAATCCTCATTATTTGCTTAAAAAGCAATCCAGAGAACACCGGGCAGGTAGAAACAGTGTGGTGGCAGCAGACAGAAGGCAGGCAACCGTTCCCCGTAACACCAACACGAAGGAAGTTGCCAGCACAACTGTTATGTCTTCCCGAGTCTGGTTGTTTTTTAAAGACTCTGCCGATAACCCCAAAAAGGCCATTTGCACCACCTGCCAGGTCAGCATCAGCAGGGGTGGCAAAACTGGCAGACTGACCACCACCAGCATGATCAGGCACATGGCAGCAAAGCACCCGACTTTGTGGGCCGAACCCCAGGGTCCAGGAACAGTGTCTGCGGGTGGCACCATTGCTTCTTCCGCTGTTGTGCATGCAAGCCAATCCCCTGTCCATAGTGCATGCGAAGATGCCTCCTGCCCTGCACCTGTCATTGCACACTCTCAAGTAGCAGCATCAGGAAGCACGTCCACGTCCTTGTCCCAGCGCAGCATTCAGTTGTCCCTACCCCAGTCCTTGGAACGCAAGCGCAAATACGCAGCCAACGCCCCACAGGCCACACTACTAAATTCCCACATTTCACGACTGCTTGCGCTGAAAATGTTGCCTTTTAGGCTCGTGGAAACAGAAGCATTCCGCAACCTGATGGCGGCGGCCATCCCTTGGTACTCGGTCCCAAGCTACCATTATTTCTCCCGGTGTGCCGTCCCCGCATTACAGAAGCACGTGTCCCAAAACATTAGCCGTGCCCTCAGCAACGCAGTTACCGGAAAAGTCCACCTAACCACGGACATGTGGACAAGTGCTTGTAGGCAGGGATGGTACATCTCGCTGACAGCATACTGGGTTAACATAGTGGAAGCTGGGACCCAGTCAGACCTTGGGATGGAACACGTCCTCCTAAAGCCTAGGATTGCGGGCCCTAGGTCAATCAGGGTTGCCCCCACAGTCTACAGCTCCTGCACTTCATCCTCCTCAGCCTCCACCTCCTCTTCAGCCTCCATCTCCGAAATGACCACATCAGTCACAAGCTGGAAGCACTGCTGCCTTGGCCAAGCGGCAACAGGCTGTGCTGAAGCTAATGTGCTTATGTGACAAACCGCACAATGCTGAAGAGTTGTGGACAGCTCTGAAAAAGCAGGCAGATCTGTGGCTCACACCATTGAACCTACAGCCAGGCATGGTCATGTGTGACAATGGCCGGATCCTGGTGGCGGCTCTGAGGCAAGGCAAGCTCACACACGTACCATGCCTGGCCCATGTGCTTAACCTCGTGGTTCAGAAGTTTCTCAATCCTACCCGGAGCTGCCGGATCTGCTTGTTAAAGTACGCCGCCCGTGTGCCCATTTTAGAAAGTCACCTACAGCTTCTGCTGCTCTTGCCGTATTTTAGCAGCGCTTGCATCTTCCGACTCACAGACTGGTGTGTGATGTCCCAACGCGTTATAACTCTACATTGCAGATGTTGGGAAGGATTTGTGAGCAGAAGATGGCAGTTGTTGTGTACCAGCATCAACAAGGCCGTCGGTATTCAGTTCAGACTCCACACATAAGACCTCAGGAGTGGACATGGATGTCAGACATATGTACCATCCTCCAAAACTCCACCAAGATGGTGAGCTGCGATGACGTCATAATTAGCACCACCATCCTGCTTCTCTGTCTTCTGAAATGCTCTCTGCTCACTATCAAAGAGGATGCATTGCAGGCGGAGCACGATGAGATGGAGCAAGGAATCATACAGGGTGATTCCACACAGCCCAGACTCATCACATCCCAATGTGGATTGGGTGACAATGAGGAAGAGGAGGAGGAGGAAGAACAGGAGCTAGTTTCATGCGCTATAGTGGGTACTATCTGCACAACTGTCATACGGTCTGTTCAGCGTGGATGGCCAGAGGACAGAGAGCAGGAGGAGGAGAGCATGGTCCGTCATCCTCTTGGTGAGGACACGGAAGTCTTGCTTGTTAGCAGTCTGGCATGAATGGTTGAATTTATGTTACGCTGCCTTTGCCATGACCCTCGTGTTCTCAAAATTTTGGGTGACAGTCATTACTGGTTCGTGACATTTCTACACCCACGCTACAAGGAGAACTTTATATCTCTTATTCCTGAGGCAGACAGGTCTACAAAAATGGGGCAGTACCAGAAGGCCCTTGTTGCATAATTATTAAAAAAATTCCCATCTGAAAACACTGGCGGCAGAGGTCACAGTTCGTTGGACAACCAAGGAGTACAGGCGAGAGAGACACAACTTCAATCCAGCAGAGGCAGGGGAACACTGTCAAAGTTCTGGGACAGTTTTCTCAGCCCCTCCCATCGCACAAGCCCTGAGGCGCTGGGTACTCTCACAAGGAGTGCAAAGTTTGGGAAGATGCTGAGGGAGTACCTTGCCGACCGTACTAATGTCCTCCGTGATACCTCTGTGCCTTATAATTATTGGGTATCCAAGCTGGACACGTGGAATGAACTGGCTCTCTACGCCTTGGAGATCCTGGCCTGCCCTGCTGCTAGCATTTTATTGAGTGGGTTTTTAGTGCCGCTGGTGGAATTATAACTGATAAGCGCATCCGCCTGTCAACTGAAAATGCTGACAGGCTAACTCTTATAAATGAACAAGGGCTGGATTGGGCCAGACTTCTCAACATCATCGAATGATAGCAGTGTAACAAACTCAAATCCAGTGTCTTTTTTTGGGAGGTGTATTCCCATGCACCTCTTCACACCCACACATGGGTATACGCTTCCTGATTTTGACTATTGCTCTTGTCCTCCTCCTTCTCCTCATCCTCCACCACTATATCACCACATCAGGGTTACCGTGGTCCGTGATGCAACATCCACATAATTTTATTAAAGGGTGTTTATGATGCCTGTAAAAATTTTTTTTATACAGTATGTTCATGTATACCCCCAGGGGTAAATGTTTGCCAGCCCATATGCTTAGTGCATGGGCATTACAAGTATAGGAGACCCGCTCCTTTCTAATTGGAACATTTTTTTATGAGGCCCTCCTCCACGTCTCTTCCAAAGGGCATTGGAGTGCCTCCAAGTTTTTGGCAACCCTTACATTCACTGCTTAGGCAAACACAATGGGAGACCTACTTCCTAATAATGTGAACATTGTTTTCAGGAGGCCCTCCTCTAAGTCTTTTCAAAGGGGTATTGGGGTGCGTCCAAATTTTGGGCAGCCCTGCCACTCACTGCATACGCAATAACAGTATATGAGACCCACACTTTAGTAATGGGAACAATAAAACATAGCTGGCTGATGGCTCTCTAAGAATAGTAAAGGCTGCCTGATGACCCTATAAAAATAGGCTTTGTGACTTTCAGAGTCCCTTCTTCATAAATGAAACACAATGTGTCGGATGATATCTCACACACCACATGGCCAGATAAGGTTGTAAAATGTTAAAATGACATTTCCCGGTGAATGCATTTGTCACGGTTCAAAGCAATGCAAAAGTGCAAAAATGCATCAAAAATACTACGTGTTAACATAGCCCAAGGTGTCGGGGAGCATTTTTGTTTTTGGTTATTTATTTTGCTTTATATACAAGTCATGACCCTATAAAAATAGGCTTTGTGACTTTCAGAGTCCCTTCTTCATAAATGAAACACAATGTGTCGGATGATATCTCACACACCACATGGCCAGATAAGGTTGTAAAATGTTAAAATGACATTTCCCGGTGAATGCATTTGTCACGGTTCAAAGCAATGCAAAAGTGCAAAAATGCATCAAAAATACTACGTGTTAACATAGCCCAAGGTGTCGGGGAGCATTTTTGTTTTTGGTTATTTATTTTGCTTTATATACAAGTCATTACCCTGGAAAGGATGTTCCTTAACATATTTCCCAGGAAAATCCATTTTGGTTTAGTTTTTGTATGTTTTATTGTGAGTCCGTAAAAGTGGCGTAATACCTCTGACAACGTTGCTGACAGAAGTGACCTGGGAGTCAGAAATGCTTCCATGGGTCTTCCCCATGCTGTTCCCATGTCATTTGAGCACTGTTCCCATCGATTTGGGCAATTTTTAGGCCCTCTTCAGACCGCCGGGGGGAGCCTCCTGAAAAATGCTCGAGTTTCCCATAGACTTACATTGGGCTCGTTGCTCGGGTCGAGCTCCCGAGTATTCCAATGTGCTCGACCCGAGCATCAAGCACCCGAGCATTTTAGTGCTCGCCCATCACTACTCCCTACTGGTGATGAACGAGTACGCTTTGTTAACCCTTTCGCCGAGTATGCTCGGCCGAGCACCGAGTATTTATAGCGTGCTCGGTGATATCATAGAATCATAGAATCATAGAATGGTAGAGTTGGAAGGGACCTCCTGGGTCATCTGGTCCAACCCCCTGCTCAAAGCAGGATTCACTAAATCATCTCAGACAGATGTCTGTCCAGCCTCTGTTTGAAGACGTCCATTGAAGGGGAACTCACCACCTCTCGTGGCAGCCTGTTCCACTCATTAATCACCCTAACTGTCAAAAAGTTTTTTCTAATATCTAATCTGTGTCTCCTCCCATTTAGTTTCATCCCATTGCTTCTAGTCTTTCCTTGTGCAAATGAGAATAAAGATGATCCTTCTACAATGTGACAGCCCTTGACATATTTGTAGACAGCTATTAAGTCTCCTCTCAGTCTTCTTTTTTGCAAGCTAAACATTCCCAAATCCTGCAACCGTTCCTCATAGGACATGGTTTGCAGACCAGTCACCATTCTGGTCGCTCTTCTCTGAACTTGCTCCAGTTTGTCTATGTCTTTTTTAAAATGTGGTGCCCAAAACTGTACACAGTATTCCAGATGAGGTCTGACCAAAGAGGAGTAAAGACCGATAATGACTTCACGTGATCTAGACTGTATGCTTCTGTTAATACATCCCAGAATTGTATTTGCCTTTTTTGCTGCTGCATCACACTGTTGACTCATGTTCAGTCTATGATCTATTAGTATACCTAAGTCTTTTTCACATGTACTGTTGCTTAGCTCTATTCCTCCCATTCTGTATATGCTTTTTTCATTTTTATTGCCCAGATGTAGTACTTTGCATTTTTCCCTGTTAAAAACCATTCTGTTGGTTGCTGCCCACTGCTCCAGTTTATTTAGGTCTTTTTGAATCCTCTCTCTCTCTTCTCTAGTATTAGCTATCCCTCCTAGCTTTGTGTCATCAGCAAATTTAATCAGTTTACCCTCAATTCCTTCATCTAAATCATTGATAAAGATGTTGAACAATACAGGTCCCAGGACGGAGCCCTGCGGTACCCCACTTGAGACATTCATCCAGCTGGATGTGAAACCATTTACAACCACCCTTTGAGTCCGATCACTAAGCCAGTTATGAATCCACCTAACAGTTGCCTGGTCCATTGCATACTTGGTCATTTTTTCAATAAGGATGGTGTGAGATACTTTGTCAAATGCTTTGCTGAAGTCAAGATATACTATATCTACAGCATTTCCCTGATCCACCCAGTCAGTGATTCTGTCATAGAAGGAAATTAAGTTAGTCTGACATGACTTGTTAGTTACAAACCCATGCTGACTCTGGTTAATCACTTCATTCTTATCCATGTACTTACATACATGTTGTTTAATAATTTGTTCAAAGATCTTTCCTGGTATAGAAGTCAGACTCACCGGCCTATAGTTCCCTGGGTCCACCTTCTTCCCCTTTTTGAAGATAGGAACAACATTTGCTCTTCTCCAGTCTTCTGGGACTTCTCCTGTTCTCCAAGAATTTTCAAAGATTATGGAGAGTGGTTCTAAAATTTCTTCTACGATCTCCTTCAGTACTCTGGGGTGTAATTCATCTGGACCTGGAGACTTGAACTCATTTATGTTAGCTAAATATTCCCTCACAATCTTTCTGTTTACAGATAACTTGGATTCCTCTATTCCTTTAAAAGGACAGTGAAGATCAGTTGATGTTACATTTTTTTTCTGAGAGAAAACAGATGCAAAATAGGAATTAAAAAGTTCAGCCTTCTCAACATCCTCTCTTACCATTTCTCCATTTTCATCCTGTAAAAATCCTATAGCATCTTTGACTTTTCTTTTACTTTTGACATACCCCCAAAATCCTTTTTTATTGCTTTTGACATCTCTTGCAAGCCTTAATTCATTGTCAGCTTTAGCTATCCTGATACGTGCCCTGCAGGATCTGCAGACTGCATTATAATCTTCTTTAGATATGCCTCCCTCTTTCCATTTAATAAACATTTCTTTCTTTCTTTTTAGCATGTGTTTAAGTTCTGTGTTCATCCATCCTGGTTTCCTTAAATGCTTCCCATTCTTCCTACTTTTCGGGATTGTTAACGATTGTGCTTTGAGAATCTCATTTTTAAAAATTTCCCATCCTTCCTGGACATTTTTGTCCTTAAGGACATTCAGCCATTGGATCCCTCCTATTCTCTTTCTGAGTCTCTTAAAATCTGCCTTTTTAAAATCTAACCTTGAAGTTTGAGTCTTCACATGTCTTCCTCCTCTAGTTATCCAAAATTCTATAATAGCATGATCGCTGCCTCCTAGGGTCCCAGCCACCTTTACCTCCTCAACCATTTCCTCCCTGTTTATAAGGATTAGATCCAAAGTAGCAGATCCCCTTGTTTTCTCCCCTACCTTTTGGAAGATAAAGTTGTCAGCAAGAGAAGATAAGAATTTGCTTGACCTGTTAGTTTTACTTGAGAGAAATTCCCAACAAATGTCTGGATAGTTGAAATCTCCCATGACCACTACGTCATATTTTTTGGAGAACTTGGTCATTTGATACATAAAGAGTTCATCCATATCTTCAGCTTGCCCAGGTGGCCTGTAGTAAATGCCTACAATGGTGTCCTTTCCGTTGTTCTCTCCTTGTATTCTTACCCAAACAGTTTCCACAGAACTCCCAGTCTCTGAAGCTTCAATCTCTGTGCAGATATACGCTTTTCTAACATACAATGCGACACCTCCTCCTCGTTTATCAAGTCTGTTTCTTGCAAATAAGTTGTATCCTTTTAGCCTTTTATTCCAATCATGTGTATCGTCCCACCAAGTTTCAGTGATTCCAATGACATCATATTCCTTTTCCTGCATTAGTAGTTCCAATTCTCTTTGTTTGTTGCCCATGCTTTGTGCATTTGTATAAAAACATTTTAGTTTGTGATTGGTTTCTCTTCCTCCCATATTTTTATTATTTAAATTGTTTTGTCTTTGTTCTTCCTTTCCACTTCCAGTAGCAGAGATCTCAATAGTATTTGTCAGCTGTATGGCTTTTTCTGGCCTTTTGCTTCCCTTCCCACATTGTTCTAGTTTAAAGCTCTTCTGATGAGTGTAGCAAGGCGACTTCCAAATACATGTTTTCCAGTCTTCGTAAGGTGCACCCCATCTCTAGCAAGTAGTCCATCGTATAGGTAATTCATTCCGTGATCCAGAAATCCAAATCCTTGTTGACGGCACCATCGACGTAGCCAGTTGTTCACCTGTAGAATCTTATTCCACCTCATTGTTCCATGGCCATCCACTGGGAGGATGGATGAGAAGACCACCTGCGCTCCCAATTCTTTCACTTTCTTGCCTAAGTCTTCAAAGTCACTGCAGATGGTTTCCAGGTCCTTTCTTGCGGTGTCATTTGTCCCCACATGTATTAGCAGGAATGGGTAGTGATCTGTAGGTCTGAAGAGTCTTGATATCCTGTCAGACACATCTTTAATTTTTGCTCCTGGAAGACAGCACATTTCTCTTGAGGTTATGTCTGGTCTGCAGATAGCGGCCTCTGTTCCTCTTAACAGGGAATCCCCCATGACCACCACTCTCCGTTTTTTCTTCACAACATTCTTCTTTCTCCATCCAGGAGGATTCTGAGGGCTTACAAGGTTATTCATTGCTGGCAAAGTCTTATTTTGCTGTATTTCTTCATGGTTCTCCTGCGTGAGAGCCTGGTACTGGTTCCTGAGCAGTATGGGTGCTGACTGCCTCTCGATCCTCCTGCTTCTGTGGGTCACATGCTTCCATTCCTCTGTTTCGTCAGGTGCAGTTCGAATTTCTTCTCTTTCTGAATCATGAAGAGATAATTCTGCTCTGTCTAAGAACTCTTCACCTTCCTTAATGATTTTCAAGGTAGTTAACCTCTCTTCTAGATTTCGCAACTTTTCCTCCAACAGGGACACAAGCTTGCATTTCTGGCATGTGAAGTTTGGCTTTTCCACTGGCAAGTCTGTGAACATGTAGCAGGATATGCAGCTCACCAAATGGCTCCTGGACTCTTCCATGTTCTTACTGTTAATGTTCTGAAAACAGTGAAAAAAGTTTAAAAAAAAGCCTCAAAGCCTCCCCTGGTTTACCGATGTCCTCTTTTCAGCTCCAACAGCCAAAATCCAGTGTTCTTTGAGCTCGCGGAGACTGTTCACTTACCCCAAAATGCAGTGGGAATATGCAAATTATCTCCTCAGGACTCCTCCCCTGGTTTTGTTTGAATGATATGTTTGAATCACTTCCGTGTGCATGATTTGCGATGGTTTGACAGCTTTAATACATATGAGGAATGTGTAAGAAGCAGACATTCCTCACATGTATCAAAGCTGTCAAAAAGTCGCAAATCATGCACACGGAAGTGATTCAAACTTATCACTGAGCACGCTATAAATGCTCGATGCTCAGGCAAGCATACTCGGCGAAAGGGTTAACAAAACATACTCGCTCATCACTACTCCCTACATGTACAGGTGCATCTCACAAAATTAGAATATCATCAAAACGTTAATTTATTTCAGTTCTTCAATACAAAAAGTGAAAGTCATATATTATATAGAGTCATTACAAACAGAGTGATCTATTTCAAGAGTTTATTTCTGTGAATGTTGATGATTATGTCTTACAGCAAAAGAAAAACACAAAATACATTATCTCAGTGAATTAGAATACTTTATAACAACAGCTTGAAAATGTTTTTAAAATCCGAAAAATATTGGCCTACTGAAATGTATGTTCAGTAAATGCACTCAATACTTGGTCGGGGCTACTTTTGCATCAATTACTGCATCAATGTGACGTGACATGGAGGCGATCAGCCTGTGGCACTGCTGAGGTGTTATGGAAGCCCAGGTTGCTTTGATAGCAGCTTTCAGCTCGTCTGCATTGTTGGGTCTGGTGTCTCTCATCTTCCTCTTGACAATACCCCATAGATTCTCTATGGGGTTAAGGTCAGGGAAGTTTACTGGCCAATCAAGCACAGTGATACTGTTGTTTTTAAACCAGGTATTGGTACTTTTGGCAGTGTGGACAGGTGCCAAGTCCTGCTGGAGAATGAAATTTCCATCTCCAAAAAGCTTGTCGGCAGAGGGAAGCATGAAGTGCTCTAAAATTTCCTGGTAGACGGCTGCCCTGACTTTGGTCTTGATAAAACACAGTGGACCTACACCAGCAGATGACATGGCTCCCCAAACCATCACTGGTTGTGGAAACTTCACACTAGACCTCAAGCAGCTTGGATTATGTGCTTCTCCGCTCTTCCTCCAGACTCTGGGACCTTGATTTCCAAATGAAAATTGGAACTCTGGGACCTTGTGGAGTGTGTCAGTGACTGCACTTTGGACATCTGTCAAGTCAGCAGTTTTCCCCATGATTGTGGAGCCTACTGAAACAGACTAAGGGACCTTTTGAAATGCTTAGGAAGCCTTTGCAGGTGTTTTTTTAATTACTTTAATTTGCTGAAATAATGACTTTTGTGTTTTCATTGGCTGTAAGCCATAATCATCAACATTAACAGAAATAAACACTTGAAATAGATCACTCTGTTTGTTGATGTATATAATATATGAGTTTCACTTTTTGTATTAAAGAACTGAAATAAATTAACTTTTTGATGATATTCTAATTTAGTGAGATGCACCTGTATGTCAATGTTAATCGCAGAAACACACAATGACAATGTCAAAATGACTGTACCAATGGCACACAGTGCAGACATCAGCAGAACCGATCTGTACTGCCAACATCAATGCTTGACACAGGGGTCTAGGTATCAGAGGTATAGGGGTATTGTAACCGTGTCTTGATGTTTTAAAGGGCCCAAAAACCCCTATGTTACATAGGAACACATAGTATTAAAATTGATGTTAGGTGTTGGCCCTGTTATACATTTTGTAGATCTTCGTGTCATCCTTAAGTATCCTTCATGAAAATATGTTATATATTTTTGTAAGAAAATTAAAAAGGAGGTTAATAGTGATAGCATAAAGTACATTTGTTGTGTTTCTATTCCACGCCATGCACCTTTATTCCGTTTATTTTTCAGAGGGGAAAGATGACTTGCAAGATATGGATGAACAAAACCTCTTACATGTTCCCTTTAGCCCAAGACGCTACATTGAACAGGAAATGTTAGAAAGATCAAAGGAATTTTATGAATTGCTGAACCAAAGGAGATCTGTGAGGTTTATCAGTGATGAAGCCATTCCAAGAGAAGTCATCGACAACATCATCCGGGCAGCAGGTCATTAATTTTACATTTTTACTGTAATATTTAGTGGACCTCCAAGCACACAAACACAAATGGCCTCATTTCAGGCCACAATGTACAGTAATTGGTTTAGTCTTGTAGATACAGTGCATTGTAAAAGTATTTGGCCCCCTTGAACTTTTCTACCTTTTGCCACATTTCTGGCTTCAAACATAAAGATATAAAATTCAAATTTTTTTGGGGAAGAATCAACAACAAGTGGGACACAATCGTGAAGTGGAACGAAATTTATTGGATATTTTAAACTTTTTTAACAAATTAAAAACTGAAAAGTGGGGCGTGCAATATTATTCAGCCCCTTTACTTTCAGTGCAGCAAACTCACTCCAGAAGTTCAGTGAGGATTAGTGTTGAGCCACCCCCGTAGTGTTTCGGGTTCGGTTCGGTTCGTCGAACACCGGGATGTTCGAGGAACTGTTCGTCGAACTGTTTGTCGAACACCTTAGAACACCGTCGAACACCGTTAAAACCAATGGCAGGCAAACAAAAACACATAGGAACACATAGAAAACACCTTCAAAGGTGTCCAAAAGCTGACAAACTGCTCAGAAGACGCTTTCTTTAAAAAAGCCGGCCGGCAATTCAGCAGCGGCATACACCGGTACCCGACAATTTAGACATGAAGGAATAGAGCATCACACATAGATTAGATAGATAGAAACATGTCAGTCACATATATATGAAGCACAGTGACAGTGTTGCTTACTGTACTTGTCATTTAGTGTAAAGGATTTATTAAAAAATATAATAGTGTTTTCGTGCACCGTCTCTTTAAAAAAGCCGGCCGGCAATTCAGCAGCGGTACCCGACAATTTATAACAGACAGAATAGAGCTTCACACATAGATTAGATAGATAGAAATATGTCAGTCACATATATATGAAGTACTGTGACAGTGTTGCTTACTGTACTTGTCATTTACTGCAAAGGATTTATTAAAAAAAATAATAGTGTTTTCATGCACCGTCTCTTTAAAAAAGCCGGCCGGCAATTCAGCATCTGTACCCGACAATTTATAACAGACAGAATAGAGCTTCACACATAGATTAGATAGATAGAAACATGTCAGTCACATATATAATAAGTACAGTGACAGTGTTGGTTACTGTACTTGTCATTTACTGCAAAGAATTTATTTAAAAAAATAATAGTGTTTTCATGCACCGTCTCTTTAAAAAAGCCGGCCGGCAATTCAGCATCTGTACCCGACAATTTAGAATAGAATGAATAGAGAATCACACATAGATTAGATAGATAGAAACATGTCAGTCACATATATATGAAGTACAGTGACAGTGTTGGTTACTGTACTTGTCATTTAGTGTAAAGGATTTATTAAAAAATATAATAGTGTTTTCGTGCACCGTCTCTTTAAAAAAGCCGGCCGGCAATTCAGCAGCGGTACCCGACAATTTAGAATAGAAGGAATAGAGAATCACACATAGATTAGATAGATAGAAACATGTCAGCCACATATATACGAAGTACAGTGACAGTGTTGCTTACTATACTTGTCATTTAGTGTAAAGGATTTATTAAAAAATATAATAGTGTTTTCGTGCACCGTCTCTTTAAAAAAGCCGGCCGGCAATTCAGCAGCGGTACCCGACAATTTATAACAGACAGAATAGAGCTTCACACATAGATTAGATAGATAGAAATATGTCAGTCACATATATATGAAGTACTGTGACAGTGTTGCTTACTGTACTTGTCATTTACTGCAAAGGATTTATTAAAAAAAATAATAGTGTTTTCATGCACCGTCTCTTTAAAAAAGCCGGCCGGCAATTCAGCATCTGTACCCGACAATTTATAACAGACAGAATAAAGCTTCACACATAGATTAGATAGATAGAAACATGTCAGTCACATATATAATAAGTACAGTGACAGTGTTGGTTACTGTACTTGTCATTTAGTATTAAAATAAAGGATTTATTATTAAAAAAAATTGGCGTGGGGTTCCCCGTAATTTTAGTCTCTAGCGGAGGTTAAGCAGACAGCTGGGGCAGATGTTTGAAGCCTGGGAAGGGGGTAATACCCACGGAGCTTCCCAGGCTACTAATATCAGCCCCCAGCTGAATACCTAGCCTTTACTAGCTATTAAAATGGAGGACCCCCCCAAAAAAATGACGTGGGGTCCCCCCTAATTTAATAGCTAGCAAAGGCTAGGCAGACAGCTGGGGGCTGATATTAATAGCCCAGGAAGGGAGCCATGAATATTGGCCCCCTCCCAGGCTAGAAACACCAGCCCTCAGCCGCCCCAGAAATGGCGCATCCATAGGATGCGCCAATTCTGGCACTTAGCCTCGCTCTTCCACGCTGCCCTGGTGCGGTGGCAGGGGGTAATAGGGTTGGGGTTGATGTCAGCTTATAATGCCAGCTGACATCAAGCCCAGGTTAGTAATGGAGAGGCGTCTATAAGACACCCCCATTACTAACCCCATAGTCAAAGTTAAAAAAAAAACACAAACACCCAGAATAAAGTCCTTTAATTGAAATAAAGACACAATTCTTTATTGTTCTAAATTAAACCATACTTACCATCACGCCCATTCCAGCTGAAGCCAACGATCTCCTGCAATAAAAGAAAAATAATAAAGCAACCTCATCCTTACCTTTCCATGGTTCCCAGGACAGCTTCAGCTCTGCTACATCGAGATGACAGGCTGGACCGCAGCAGAACGCTGCCATCCAGCCTGTCATCCCGCACACACTGAGAAGCGCAGGCATGCTTGCGCTCCTCAGTGTCTGACTGTGACGGCATCCAGATGAGCCGACAATGAACTCGGCTCACCTCATGTACGTCACTGACAGCGTGGGAAAATTCTCCTGCACTCAGCGCTTCAGCGTGAGAATTTTCCCACGCTGTCAGTGACGTGCATGAGGTGAGCCGAGTTCATTGGACATGACCTCGGCTCATCTGGATGCCGTCACAGCCAGACACTGAGTAGCGCAAGCATGCCTGCGCTTCTCAGTGTCTGCGGGATGACAGGCTGAATGGCAGCGTTCTGCTGCGGTCCAGCCTGTCATCTCGATGTAGCAGAGCTGAAGCTGTCGTGGGAGCCATGGAAAGGTAAGGATGATGTTGCTTTATTATTTTACTTTTATTGCAGGAGATCATTGGCTTCAGCTGGAATGGGCGTGGCGGTAAGTATGGTTTAATTTAGAACAATAAAGAATTGTGTGTTTATTTCAATTAAAGGACTTTTTTCTGGGTGTTTGTGTTTTTTTAAAATACTTTACTAGAAATTCATGGTGGTCATGTCTAATATTGGCGTGACCCCATGAATTTCGGGCTTAGGGCCAGCTGATAATGCCAAGCTGGCCTTAACCCCTTTATTACCCAGTGAGCCACCGCACCAGGGCCCTGGATGAGTTGGGTACAGCGCCAGAAGATGGCGCTTCTATGAACGCGCCATTTTCCGGGGCGGCTGCGGACTGCAATTTGCAGCGGGTGGGGCCCAGAAAGCTTGGGCCTCCCTGCGCTGCAGATTCCAGCCCCCAGCTGCCTAGTTGTACCTGGCTGGACACAAAAATAGGGCGAAGCTCCACGTATTTTTTTTTTAAATTCATGAAATTCATGGAATAATTAAGAAAAAAAGGACTTCCCTATATTGTTGTGTCCGGCTAGGTACAAATAGGCAGCTGGTGGTTGGGAGCAGCCCGTTCCTGCCTGCTGTACCTGACTGGACACAAATATAGGGCGAAGCCCCACATCAATTTTTTTTTCATTATTTCATGAATTTCCTGAAATAATTTAAAAAAAATTGACGTGGGGCTTCGCCCTATATTTGTGTCCAGTCAGGTACAGCAGGCAGGAACGGGCTGCCCCCAACCACCAGCTGCCTATTTGTACCTGGCCAGACACAACAATATAGGGAAGCCCTTTTTTTAAAAAATTATTTCATGAAATAATTAAAAAAAAATTGACGTGGGGCTTCGCACTATATTTGTGTCCAGCCAGGTACAGCAGGCAGGGACGGGCTGCCCCCAACCACCAGCTGCCTATTTGTACCTGGTTGGACACAACAATATAGGGAAGCCCTTTTTTTCTAAATTATTCCATGAATTTCATGAAATAATTTAAAAAAAAAATGCGTGGGGCTTCGCCCTATTTTTGTGCCCAGCCAGGTACAACTAGGCAGCTGGGGGCTGGAATCTGCAGCGCAGGGAGGCCCAAGCTTTCTGGACCCCACCCGCTGCATATTGCAGTCCGCAGCCGCCCCGGAAAATGGCGCGTTCATGGAAGCGCCATCTTCTGGCGCTGTACCCAACTCATCCAGGGCCCTGGTGCGGTGGCTCACTGGTTAATAAAGGGGTTAAGGCCAGCTTGGCATTATCAGCTGGCCCTAAGCCCGAAATTCATGGGGTCACGCCAATATTAGACATGACCACCATGAATTTCTAGTAAAGTATTTAAAAAAACACAACACCCAGAATAAAGTCCTTTAATTGAAATAAACACACAATTCTTTATTGTTCTAAATTAAACCATACTTACCGTCACGCCCATTCCAGCTGAAGCCAATGTCTTCTGCAATAAAAGTAAAATAATAAAGCAACCTCATCCTTACCTTTCCATGATTCCCACGACAGCTTCAGCTCTGCTACATCGAGATAACAGGCTGGACCGCAGCAGAACGCTGCCATCCAGCCTGTCATCCCGCGGACACTCAGAAGCGCAGGCATGCTTGCGCTCCTCAGTGTCTCGCTGTGACGGCATAAAGATGAGACAAGCTCATGTCCAATGAACTCGGCGCACCTCATGCACGTCACTGACAGCGTGGGAGAATTCTCCTGCACTCAGCACTTCAGCGTGAAAATTCTCCCACGCTGTCAGTGACGTACATGAGGTCAGCTGAGTTCATTGGACATGAATGAGCTCACCTCATGCACGTCACTGACAGCGTGGGAAAATTCTCACGCTGAAGCGCTGAGTGCAGGAGAATTTTTCCACGCTGTCAGTGACGTGCATGAGGTGAGCTCATTCATGTCCAATGATCTCAGCTCACCTCATGCACGTCACTGACAGCGTGGGAAAATTCTCCTGCACTCAGCGCTACAGCGTGAGAATTCTCCCACGCTGTCAGTGACGTGCATGAGGTGAGCTCATTCATGTCCAATGAACTCAGCTGACCTCATGCACGTCACTGACAGCGTGGGAGAATTGTCACGCTGAAGTGCTGAGTGCAGGAGAATTCTCCCACGCTGTCAGTGACGTGCATGAGGTGCGCCGAGTTCATTGGACATGAACTCGTCTCATATTTATGCCGTCACAGCCAGACACTGCAGAGCGCAAGCATGCCTGCGCTTCTCAGTGTCTGCGGGATGACAGGCTGGATGGCAGCGTTCTGCTGCGGTCCAGCCTGTTATCTCGATGTAGCAGAGCTGAAGCTGTCGTGGGAACCATGGAAAGGTAAGGATGAGGTTGCTTTATTATTTTTCTTTTATTGCAGGAGATCGTTGGCTTCAGCTGGAATGGGCGTGACGGTAAGTATGGTTTAATTTAGAACAATAAAGGAATGTGTCTTTATTTCAATTAAAGGACTTTATTCTGGGTGTTTGTGTTTTCTTTTAACTTTGACTATGGGGTTAGTAATGGGGGTGTCTTATAGACGCCTCTCCATTACTAACCTGGGCTTGATGTCAGCTGGCATTATAAGCTGACATCAACCCCAACCCTATTACCCCCTGCCACCGCACCAGGGCAGCGTGGAAGAGCGAGGCTAAGTGCCAGAATTGGCGCATCCTATGGATGCGCCATTTCTGGGGCGGCTGACGGCTGGTGTTTCTAGCCTGGGAGGGGGCCAATATTCATGGTTCCCTTCCTGGGCTATTAATATCAGCCCCCAGCTGTCTGCCTAGCCTTTGCTAGCTATTAAATTAGGGGGAACCCCACGTCATTTTTTTGGGGGGTCCCCCATTTTAATAGCTAGTAAAGGCTAGGTATTCAGCTGGGGGCTGATATTAGTAGTCTGGGAAGCTCCGTGGGTATTACCCCCTTCCCAGGCTTCAAACATCTGCCCCAGCTGTCTGCTTAACCTCCGCTAGAGACTAAAATTACGGGGAACCCCACGCCAATTTTTTTTAATAATAAATCCTTTATTTTAATACTAAATGACAAGTACAGTAACCAACACTGTCACTGTACTTATTATATATGTGACTGACATGTTTCTATCTATCTAATCTATGTGTGAAGCTCTATTCTGTCTGTTATAAATTGTCGGGTACAGATGCTGAATTGCCGGCCGGCTTTTTTAAAGAGACGGTGCATGAAAACACTATTATTTTTTTTAATAAATCCTTTGCAGTAAATGACAAGTACAGTAAGCAACACTGTCACAGTACTTCATATATATGTGACTGACATGTTTCTATCTATCTAATCTATGTGTGAAGCTCTATTCTGTCTGTTATAAATTGTCGGGTACCGCTGCTGAATTGCCGGCCGGCTTTTTTAAAGAGACGGTGCACGAAAACACTATTATATTTTTTAATAAATCCTTTACACTAAATGACAAGTACAGTAAGCAACACTGTCACTGTACTTCGTATATATGTGGCTGACATGTTTCTATCTATCTAATCTATGTGTGATTCTCTATTCCTTCTATTCTAAATTGTCGGGTACAGATGCTGAATTGCCAGCCGGCTTTTTTAAAGAGACGGTGCATGAAAACACTATTATTTTTTTTGATAAATCCTTTACACTAAATGACAAGTACAGTAAGCAACACTGTCACTGTGCTTCTTATATGTGTGACTGACATGTTTCTATCTATCTAATCTATGTGTGATTCTCTATTCTTTCTGTTCTAAATTGTCGGGTACCGGTGTATGCCGCTGCTGAATTGCCGGCTTTTCATGTTTCACTGTGAGCACTGTTCCCATCGATTTGGGCAATCACTGTAATGCCACAACCACCATGGCTGTGGCATTACAGTGAGTGGCAGACAATCCCTGCATGATTGGTGCTCTAAATAGCACCAGACATGCAGGACACGCTTTTGGTGCACGAACAGTTATCGAACATAACCTCGAACAGCCGAATTTTTTGCAAATCGTTCGGGTTCGTCGAACAACTCGAACACCGCCCAAAACAGCTCGAATTTGAGATTGGCGAACAGTTCTAGTCGAACACCGCTCATCTCTAGTGAGGATCTCTGAATGATCCAATGTTGTCCTAAATGACTGGTAATGAAAGATAGAATCCACCTGTGTGTAATCAAGTCTCCGTATAAATGCACCTGCTCTGTGATAGTCTCAGGGTTCTGTTTCAAGTGCAGAGAGCATCATGAAGACCAAGGAACACACCAGGCAGGTCCGGGATACCGTTGTGGCAAAGTTTAAAGCTGGATTTGGATACAAAAAGGCAGAGCAGGAGGAACCGCCGGAGCTGTGAGCAAGGCAGAGCAGGAGGAACCGCCGGAGCAGTGAGCAAGGCAGAGCAGAGAGGAACCGCCAGAGCGGTGAGCAAGGCAGAGCAGGAGGAACCGCCGGAGCGGTGAGCAAGGCAGAGCAGAGAGGAACCGCCGGAGCGGTGAGCAAGGCAGAACAGAGAGGACCCACCGGAGCGGTGAGCAAGGCAGAGCAGAGGGGAACCGCCGGAGCGGTGAGCAAGGCAGAGCAGAGAGGAACCGCCGGAGCGGTGAGCAAGGCAGAGCAGAGAGGAACCGCTGGAGCGGTGAGCAAGGCAGAGCAAAGAGGAACCGCCGGAGCGGTGAGCAAGGCAGAGCAGAGAGGAACCGCCGGAGCGGTGAGCAAGGCAGAGCAGAGAGGAACCGCCGGAGCGTGGAGCAAAGCAGAGCAGAGCGAAACCGCCGGAGCGGTGAACAACGCAGAGCAGGGAGGACAGGGATCTGTTCACACTGAACAGACTGGAAGGGACAAGTAGAACAGATACACACAAGGTACTTGCAATGAAGTAGCGAGTGAACTCTAAACTCACAACAGAAGTACAGAGAGAACGAGTAGGAGTAAGGTGCAGGTTCAGACACTACAGGAAAAGGGAAGGTATGGACACAGAGACAAACAGGCTAGGAGAGAGTTCAGACAGGAACTGACACTGCAACAAGATACAGGAGCGAGTCTGGGTATACGGCCCCCAGAGAGGCGGACAAACAGGCTAGGGGAGTGTTCAGACAGGAACTGACACTGCAACAAGATACAGGAGCGAGTCTGGGTATACGGCCCCCAGAGAGGCGGACAAACAGGCTAGGAGAGTGCTCAGACAGGCCTGGGAATACAGCCCCCAGGTTGGCGGACAGGCAAGAAACAGAATGGGACCTGGCACATCAGAGGCAAGGAGCCCTCTGAAAGTAAGAGTTGCTCAGGCACCTTCTTCTGGGAGAAGGGGGTTTAAATATCCAGTGACCCACAGCAATAGGCTGGGGACGCATTAGGGGTGTGCCCACAGCTGCTACAAGAATCAGGAAGTAACCGGGCCGCCGCCCTAAGCAGTCAGAACAGAGGCATCCACACAATATGAACAGGAGCAAGATTTGCAAGCTGGACTGAAAGGTAAGATTGTGATCTTGCATAGTGGGAGATGGTGCACTATGCAAGCATGCCGCCAGGGATGTTACAATACCCATAAGTAAAAATGGAGTGTGTTACCACATCGGCCTCCACCTCAGACCCTGATGTGCGCTTCAACCCTATTTCATCTGGGGTTAGACCCAGATTGGTTAGACCCCCAGATGAAATAGCGTTGAAACGGTCTCATGTGGAACCCAATGTGGTGACACATTCCATTTTTACTTAAAGAGGTTGTCCACTATTTTTGCATTGATGACCTATCCTTAGGATAGGTCATCAATGTCTGATCGGTCGGGGTCAGACACCCAGCACCCCTACCGGTAAGCTGTTGTCGGTGTCGGTGACTGCAGCTACCGGCCGAAAGTACTCACTTGCACAGCTAGCCATCTTCTGCTAGTGAACACCTCAGGGTACTACACATTCACCGCTTGTTGATTTGAATAGGAGGCAGATGTAGTACCCGACCAGTCAGACATTGATGACCCATCCTTAGGATAGGAAATCAATACCAAAGTTGTGAACAACTTCTTTAGTGGTATGTCTTATTAAAATGCCTCTGTATTTACTCACTATTGATTCAAATTTGTGTATAACATAGTACTAATTGTTTGCATGACACTGCACCAATCCTTATAGGTTTAACTTTTTGAATTATATTGCTATTAATTCTGTGAATATACATATATGCATTTTTACACATACATATCTGTTATCATCATTTTTTGGTATTCTGCCATCTGGTGGTTACTTTGTGTATTATCTGCATTATTTTGTGTCTCTCATTGGTCTTCCCTTATTTTCATTGTTCCTTCATTTTAATTATCAGTTTTTTTCAAAAACATTTTTTGTGTAGTTATGTACATAATATATTTATTGTTTATATACGCTTGTCTGATTCATAGTTATTATGGAGTAACACTGATATGATTTTCTATGTTTATTCTGTGTGCTCTTAATTACATTGGAATTGCTTTTTGAATTATAGGCTTCAGTCATATTTTATAAATAGTCTGTTTTTCCATGATATCCAGGGACTTCTCCTAGTGGAGCGCATACTGAGCCATGGACGTTTGTGCTCGTAGAAGATCCAGAAGTGAAGCATAAGATTAGAGAAATTATTGAAGAAGAGGAAGAGATAAACTACCGAAAACGAATGGGAGACAAATGGGTTAATGATCTGAAAAAATTAAAGTAGGTTGTAATAAAAGGTGTATTTTTGTAATCTTTAATGTTGTTACCATCTTTAATGTTTATTCCGTACTAGATGGAGGCCATCTGGAGGGCGGTAATGTCATGATGGGGGCAGGCTTTGCAGCATTGAGAATCTCTCCCCCCCATGTGTTCACCCACCTATCCACTCTCTCTTTCTCCCATTTGCTAACTTCTCCCTCTGTGCTCTCTTCTTTGACCTGTCTACCCCATGTGCTATCCCCCTTGTCTGCTGTCTCTCTCCTTCCTGAGCTTTGTTCTCCCCTCATGTGCTGTCCCGTTTGAGCTGTCTCCCCCCTGTGCTCTGTCTCTCTCCCCCTGTGTGCTTTCTCTCTCCCCCATCTGCTGTCTTCTCCTTTCATGTGATCTCTTCTTTGACCTGTGTATCCCATGTGCTTTCCCCCTAGTCTGCTCTCTCTCCACCCCTGTGCTGTCTTCTTCCCTCATGTGTTCTCTCGTTTGAGCTGTCTCCCCCTGTGTGTCCTCTCTTTCCTATGTGCACTCACCCCTCCCCCGTGTTAAAATGAAAGCAAAGTAGGTAAAGGTAACATTTTATTAACATGGAAAAATTTATGACAAAGGTGCTTTATTTTACATTGTATCCATATAAGGACAAAAAAACACATTTTATTCTATAATCTATGTCTTTTTAGGTCCGTGACATGCTGCAATGTTTTTTTTTATTCGGTCCTTGACACGCTGCATCGTGTTTTTTTTTGGTCCGTGACACGCTGCAACCTGGTTTTTTTGGTCCGTGACACGCTGTAACGTGTTTTTTTTGGTCCGTGAGACGCTGTTTTTTTTTTTTTTTTATTTATAATTTTCACCTATTCATTTCATTCAAATTTTTACTGATGTAGTTAATTCTTATGTTCACCGACTGAGGCTGCTGGCAGGCTGCCGGCACATCGCTGCATCTGTCAAACACTAACGTTGCTGTGACGCAGTTCAAAAATTAACAAATGAACTGTGCATGCACTCCTCGTTTTCGCGCATGCGCAGTTAATGTGACCAGCTTCCTCTGCCTGGAGACACGTTGCACATCTGCCGCCGGGATCAGCCGAATGATTCACTGCGCTTGCGCGGAATTCGCACAAGCGCAGTAAATCAGACCGCCGCCATCTTTGTGCAGGCAGATAGCAGCGGTCACATTAAAACTGCGCATACGATCCTCCTGTACAAAGATAACGGCGGTCAGTGAATCATTCGGCTGATCCTAGCGGCGGCGTGTGCGGGGTGTACGGCGTGTTCGCGAAGGTGTGCCGCTGGTGGTACCGCGTAAGAGGCTGGTACCACCAGCAGTTTCCATATTGAGACACTCATCATTTGGGTGTCCCAATATGGCGGTCGACGAACTTCCGCCGCTTGGAATTCTGGGATCCAGACACATCTGGACGGAACAGGATGTGAAGACATTACAAGGTAAGTATATATTAAGATACTTTTTATCGTATATACAGTGCCTACAAGTAGTATTCAACCCCCTGCAGATTTAGCTGGTTTGATAAGATGCAAATAAGTTAGAGCCTTCAAACTGCAAACGAGAGTAGGTTTTATGAACAGAAGCATAAATCTTACAAACCAAAAAGTTATGTTGCTCAGTTGAATTTTATTAAATTTTTAACATAAAAGTGTGGGTCAATTATTATACAACCCCTATGTTTAATATTTTGTGGAATAACCCTTGTTTGCAATTACAGCTAATAATCGTCTTTTATAAGACCTGATCAGGCCGGCACAGGTCTGTGGAGTTATCTTGGCCCACTCCTCCATGCAGATCTTCTCCAAGTTATCTAGGTTCTTTGGGTGTCTCATGTGGACTTTATTCTTGAGCTCCTTCCACAAGTTTTCAATTGGGTTAAGGTCAGGAGACTGACTAGGCCACTCCAACACCTTGACTTTTTCCCTATTGAACCAGGCCTTGGTTTTCTTGGCTGTGTGCTTTGGGTCGTTGTCTTGTTGGAAGATGAAATTACGACCCATCTTAAGATCCTTGATGGAGGAGCGGAGGTTCTTGGCCAAAATCTCCAGGTAGGCCGTGCTATCCATCTTCCCATGGATGCGGACCAGATGGCCAGGCCCCTTGGCAGAGAAACAGCCCCACAGCATGATGCTGCCACCACCATGCTTGACTGTAGGGATGGTATTCTTGGGGTCGTATGCAGTGCCATCCAGTCTCCAAACGTCACGTGTGTGGTTGGCACCAAAGATCTCGATCTTGGTCTCATCAGACCATAGAACCTTGAACCAGTCTGTCTCAGAGTCCTCCAAGTGATGATGAGCAAACTGTAGACGAGCCTTGACATGACGCTTTGAAAGTAAAGGTACCTTACGGGCTCGTCTGGAACGGAGACCATTGCGGTGGAGTACGTTACTTATGGTATTGACTGAAACCAATGTCCCCACTGCCATGAGATCTTCCCGGAGCTCCTTCCTTGTTGTCCTTGGGTTAGCCTTGACTCTTCGGACAAGCCTGGCCTCGGCACGGGAGGACACTTTCAAAGGCTGTCCTGGCCGTGGAAGGCTAACAGTAGTTCCATAAGCCTTCCACTTACGGATGATGCTCCCAACAGTGGAGACAGGTAGGCCCAACTCCTTGGAAAGGTTTTTGTACCCCTTGCCAGCCTTGTGACCCTCCACGATCTTGTCTCTGATGGCCTTGGAATGCTCCTTTGTCTTTCCCATGTTGACCATGTCTGAGTGCTGTTCACAAGTTTGGGGAGGGTCTTAAATAGTCAGAAAAGGCTGGCAAAAGAGATCTTTAATCCACACATGTGAAGCTCATTATTCTTGGTGCCTGAACTACTTCTTAATACTTTAGGGGGACCAAACAGAATTCTTGTGGTTTGAGGGGTTGAATAATAAATGACACTCTGCATTAACTTTTTACGTTTTAAAAAAAAACAAAAAAACAAAACAAAAACAAAATTTGCTGCAGTGCATTTCCCACTTCCAGGCTGATCTACAGTACAAATGTCACAATGCCAAGTTAATTCCGCATGTGTCAACCAGCTAAATCTGCAGGGGGTTGAATACTACTTGTAGGCACTGTACGTACTAACAGTGTTCCAAAGTGTCTTTGGATAAATTGAGCTCTACAGCACACATTTCCAGAAGACAGCTTATACTGTAGATGATATACTTTATACTGTGCACCTATACTACATTTAGTACCCACATAATGTCATCATTTTCCCACATCGGATCAAACACTGCTAAAGTGCTGTAGTTTGATTCTTATTGTGCCCACATGGTCATTAAATGAGCAGAGAGCGCCATATTGTGGCCAAATAGTGCCAAGCAATTCACACATGTTGTCTTAAAACAGTGCCTAAAGAGTGTCATGCAGTGCCTATAGTCTTTAGTGACTGAGTGCATCATTTAAAGTGAATCTATCAAGAGGAACAACCTTCCGACCACAGGCTGCAGCGATCACATGGGATTATATTTCATCACTGGAGGTGAATATTTGAGCAGATCAGCAGCATAATTATCAATTCTGCTACATGTGAACATACAGTGGTGTGAAAAAGTATTTGCCCCCTTCCTGATTTCTTATTCTTTTGCATGTTTTTCTTATATGTAAATGAGCTGTTCCAGGCTATGGGCCAGAAACTGTTCTGCATTAGAATCTGCCTCTAGAGCTTATTTTAAATAAAAGGAGGCAATACCAGTGTGAGACATTTAGATCAGGAGAGCAGACTGTCAGTCATTACATGTCTCACACAGGTAACGCTTCCTTTCATTTAAAATAAGCTCTGGAGGCAGACTAAGGAGGAAATCTGTGTCTGGCCAATAGATCTTAGCAGCTCATTTACATATATATAAATATAAATAATTTCTCTGGAATAAGACATCAGATCGCAGATATCAATGTATCGTCTTATTCAGCTTCCTATGACCCACAAGGCCATTTAGATGGGTTGATCCTACTGACAGATTCCCTTTAAATCAATTATCTCCATCTACTTTATGTGCTTATTATACAAATGCTATACATCTCAAGTTTTCTTATAGGGAGCCTGCCATTAGGATATTATACCCCTAATGACATATGTAAATGCACTGCAATGCTGAATAAATCCATACCTAGAGAAATCCAGCATTTAAATGTTATGCCAACAATGCACAAATGCAATTAGCGGCAGCTGCACTTTCAGCCTTCCTGCGTTCTCTCCCTTTTCTTCACCTACCTCTGGCCTCCAGTCTCTGACACACAGGTCCTTCTTGTGTCAATGTCATGCATTCATTGCCCCAGATTTAAGGCCGGTGCCCTGGGTGATCTCCTTAGAGGAGGCAGTGCATGCACAGTAAAGTCCTGATGACATTGCGAGAGATGGACAATCGATCTGCGCATGCACCACCCCCTCTTAGGAGACAACCCCAGGCAATGCAGGCACTTGAGCAAAATCTCGGGGGAAGTGGGAGGGCTAGATCAGTGAGACAAGAGTGACCTGTCAATCAGAGACCAAAGTCGAGCGACCAGTAAAAGGGAGAAAGTGAAAGAGAGATGTAAGTGTAGTATCCGTCCCGGTGCACGTGTGACTCATTAGTGCAAAATTGAAATGTTAGATTTCTCTAAAACATCAAAATTAAATTCTACAAGTAAGGTAAGGATTAATTCACCATTCCAGTGCTTTTACACACATGCCATTAGTTAGGGAAGGAATATCCTTATGACAAGTTCCCTTTAAAAGGTTAGTCAATGAATTATATTACTATTTGATTTTCCACATTGTTTGGTCCACATATTACCATATGCCGTATACACATTGTAGTCTGCCCCATTACCTAGAGAAAGATGTAGTCCCTTCCCTCTGGTTTCTTACATACTAGGTATTAGATACAAATCTACTACAAGTTAAAGCTCATGTGATCCCCTCATTCTTGTAACCAGTAGGGTCCCAGTGGATGGACACGTTGCAACCACATAATGAAAGTATATCACTATTTCATCATCCATTTTAGGTTTGGGTATTTTTTTTAGATTGTCCTTCAAAATATGTTGCCTTTTTATTGACTTCATAAAAAATTGGTGCATGAATTGGTTAATAGTATATTTTTTTCATTTTAGAACAGACTGGGTTAAGGAATATTTAGACACCGCACCTTATTTAATCCTGATCTTCAAGCAAGTATATGGAATTCTTTCTAATAACAGAAAGAAGACCCATTATTATAATGAGATCAGTGTCTCCATAGCTTGTGGAATTCTCCTGGCCGCCATTCAGGTACAGAACACTTTATATTTCTGTTTTTTTCTCATCTGTCTATCTTGTCAGTAATTAACTGTAATTCATGTTTTGAGCATAATTATATATATCAAAGAAAAAGTAGTGTTACAATAGGGCAACAGTCACTTTCTCGTTATTTACACCTTATTTGCATCCAGGTCTTTTGTTCATAGACTTGGATATTCTGCACCCTCCCTCATCACTTGGATGCCAAAATACACAGCGTATGGAGCTGGAATACCACAGCTTCTTGCACTAGTAGTGGCCATTCCCAAGTATTGCAGCTCAACTATCATTTAATGCGAAAGTTAAAATCTGCAAAAAAACTCCCTAATTGTCATAGATTTTACTGCAGGTTATCAGCAGATCCACATGCTTTATAGGGAATTTGTCAACAGAGTTTTGCTATGTAAACTAATGACAGCATGAGTTAGGAGTTAAAACACTGAATTCAGGTTGTGTGCTTTTGTTTACTTACAATGAAGGTTTTATCACCAGGGTATTGTCACTGCTGTGAATAGCTGCCTCATGCCAACTCATCTGACTCTGCCCCCTCCTGTGATAAGCAGCTCACTGTCAATATACAATGTACATAGAAAGCTGTGGTGTGGGCGGGGGCAGCTTTCTCAGCTCTCCTGCATTCTATATCTAAGAATTCTGATTGTTTCACAACTGCAGCACCCAGTAAACTAAGTGATACATCGTTGGAATCGGCATTTCTTTTCCTACATTATGCTGCTCTCAGATGAGATAGCAAAAACCTGGTGACAGATTCTCTTTAAACATAGCTTTTTTTTCTTCATTTAAATCCCTATATCCACCTCCTAATTGTGCTACATTGACTCCCTTTTTTGGTGCTGGACTCTACAATCTGGTCACATCTTGTCCGATCCCAGGCTGCAGCGGTCACATGGGATTATACTTCATCACTCGAGGTGAATATATGAGCAGATCAGCAGCATAATCATCAATTCTGCTACATGTGAACATACAGTGGTGTGAAAAGTATTTGCCACCTTCATGATTTCTTATTCTTTTGCATGTTTGTCACACTTAAAAGTTTCAGATCACAAAACAAATTAACATTTTTGACAAAGATAACACAAGTAAATACAAAATGCAATTTTTAAATGAAGGTCTTTATTATTAAGGGCCCTGTGTGAAAAAGTGATTGCCCCCTAAACCTAACTGGTTGGGCCACCCTTAGCAGCAACAGCTGCAATCAAGCGTTTGCGATAACTGGCAATGAGTCTTTTACAATGCTCTGGAGGAATTTTGAACCACCTTTTTAAGGTCATGGCACAGCATCTTAAAATTTGATTAAGGTCAGGACTTTGACTAGGCCACTCCAAAGTCTTAATATTATTTAATTTTGTTACCACAGCAAGTCTTCCAGGTCCTGAAGCAGCAAAATAGCCCCAGACCATCACACTACCACCACCATATTTTACTGTTGGTATGATGTTCTTTTTCTGAAATGCAGTGCTACTTCTACACCAGATGTAATGGGACATACACCTTCCAAAAAGTTCAACTTTTGTCTCATCAGTCCACAGAGTATTCTCCCATCTTCGCGATCATCAAGATGTTTTCTGGCAAAACTGAAGCGAGCCTTTATGCTCTATTTGTTCAGCAGTGGTTTTCATCTTGGAACTCTGCCATGCATGCCATTTTTGCATAGTCTCTTTCTTATGGTGGAGTCATGAACACTGACCTTATCTGAGGCAAGTGAAGCTGGCAGTTCTTTGGATGCTGATCTGGGGTCTTTTTTGACCACTTGGATGAGTTGTCGCTGTGCTCTTGGGGTAATTTTGGTCGACCGGCCACTCATTGGGAAGATTCACCACTGTTCCAAGTTTTTGCCATTTGTGCATAATGGCTCTCACTCTGGTTTGCTGGAGTCCCAAAGCTTTAGAAATGGCTTTACAGCCTTTTTCAGACTGATAGATCTCAGTTACTTAGTTTCTCATTTGTTCCTGAATTTCTTTGGATCGTAGCATGACATCTAGTTTTGGGGATCTTTTGGTCTACTTCACTTTGCTGGGTAGGTACTATTTAAGTGATTTCGTGATTGACAACAGGCATTAATCAGGCCTGTGTGTGGCTAGAAAAATTGAACTCAGCTTTCCAAAGATGTGATAAACCACAGTTAATTTATGTTTTAAGAGGGAGCAATCACTTTTTCACACAGAGCCCTGTAGGTTTGGATTTCCTTTTCTCTTAATAATAAAGACCTTCATTCAAAAACTGCATTTTGTGTATACTTGTATTACTTGTGTTATCTTTGTCTAATATTTAAATTTGTTTTGTGATGTGAAACATTTAAGTGTCACAAACATGCAAAAGAATAAGAAATCAGGAAGTGGGGAAGGCAATGGGCATCTAGCTTTGCTTTATTGGTACAAAAGAAAGTGTAGACTACTGGGTCTGCTGAATATATATTTTTGCACTCATCTAATAAAGAGAACTTTTCACCAAATGTGTCATGTTGAGTTGAAGACACGATGTAATAGTGGCTACAGAGCAGAATAAAACTTTTTTTTTTTTATTTCGCCTCTCGGTTGCGGAGATATTAGCAATCAAAGGTGAAAGGTCCTCTTTAAATGAAAAACTTAAAGGAGTAAGACCCTCCACTTCTAACTGCACAAATGGACTTGTAGGTCTTTGAAATGTAAATCCATTGTCACTTTAAGATGTTCTATCTGTTGCTGCATTCCCTGCAATTTTGGAGCCTCTGCTTCCCCATACAGGACCAAACTCTTCAGTTTGATTGATAGTTCACTCTTTGATTTCCTTGCTTGATGCTTGATGACATACCTCAGAAAGAGAGCTAACAAATACAATCACGCTAAAGAGGCGGGTGCTGGGCAGGGGAACAACCTGGGGAGGCAGTAATTTCTTAAAGGGGTATTCCCATCTCCAAGATCCTATCACAATATGTAGTAGATGTAATAATAATAATATTAGCAATTACCTCCAATTAGAAATGTAGTATAGTTTTTCTGATTTGCTATATCTCTTTCCTCATGTGCAGGCATGAGTTACGAGAACTAGCAACTAACTAACTAACTGTCACTTTATCAGTGGTCACAAATAGTGATGAGCGAACGTGCTCACCACTGCTCGGTACTCGCTCGAGCATCACTGTGCTCGACAAGCTCGGCACTCGGTGAGTATATTCGGGTCGCTCTGGCCGGAACTCGGGTCCCCTCCCTGCATGTTTGGCGCTCTTTAGAGAGCCAATGAACATGCAAGGATTGCCTGCCACGCACTGTAATGCCATAGCCATGTTGGTCGTGGGCATTACAGTGATTGGCTGGCCGCACAGACGTGATCAGGTCTATACAAGACCTGGCGCCGCTATGCTCATCACAGTCTACTCCGGAATCAGGCAGAGTAGGGAGAGGTGCTGCTGCGTCAGGGAGTGATTTGCTTCTTTATAGTTAGTATAGGTATTCCACAACATATATATATATATATATATATATATATATATATATATATATCCTTCTGAGGACTAATCCAGCTGCATATATTCAGTGGTGATAGCAGGAGTTAGGCAGGCAGGCAGGGTATGTGGCAAACTGCAGTGCAAGATACAGCACAAGAGGGTCCATTGAATGTCCTGTTACTATAGGTATTCCACAACATATATATATATATGTATATATATATATTCATCTGAACTAACAGTCCTTCTGAGGACTAATCCAGCTGCATATAATCAATGCTAGGCAGGCAGGCAGTGTATGTGTGCAGACTGCAGTGTATGATACAGCACAAGAGGGTACATTGAACGTCCTGTCTGCTGCTGCTGTAATAATTAGCAGCAGATATTACAGACATAGCCCCAGATATCAGGGGCAGGGCAATTTTTTTTTTTATCTAAATCCTGGTCATTTGCTTAACCCCTTCGCAACCTTGGGTTTTGTCGTTTTTGCTTTTTCGTTTTTGCTCCCCTTGTTCCCAGAGCCATAGCGTCTTTACTTTTTGGACAATTTGGCCATGTGAGGGCTTATTTTTTGCGGGACAAGTTGTACTTTTCAACGCCATTACTAGTTTTACCATATCGTGTACGGGAAAATGGTAAAAAAATTCCAAGTGCGGTAAAATTGCAAAAAAAGTGCAATACCACAGTTGTTTTTTATTTTTATTTTTTACCACGTTCACTGAATGCTAAAACTGACTTGCCATTCTTATTCTCCAGGTCATTACGAGTTCGTAGACACCAAACATGTATAGGTTATTTTATATTTAAGTGGTGAAAAAAAATTCCAAAATTTGGTAAAAAAAAAAAAAAAAAAATAGCACCATTTTCCGAGACCTGTAGCGTCTCCACTTTTCGGGATCTGGGGCTGGGTGAGGGCTTATTTTTTGCGTGCCGGGCTGACGTTTTAATTGATAACATTTTGGGGTAGATCCGATGTTTTAATCGCCCGTTATTGCATTTTATTGCAATTTTGCGGCGACCAAAAAACGTAATTCTGCCGTTTAGAATTTTTTTCTCGTTACACCGTTTACCGATCGGATTAATTCTTTTTTTATTTTGATAGATGGGGCGATTCTGAACGCGGCGATACCAAATATGTGTATGTGGGTTTTTTTTTTTTATATTTTATTTTGAATGGGGTGAAAGGGGGGTGATTTAAACTTTTATATTTTTTTTATTTTTTTTATATTTTTAAAAACATTTTTTTTTCACTTACTGCATGCTTCAATAGTCTCCATAGGAGACTAGAAGCAGCAGTTGTCTGATCGGCTCTGCTACATACAGGGGACCAGCAGATCCCCTGCATATAGCAGAAATGGTCCTGTGCTATGAGCGCCGACCACTAGGTGGCGCTCATAGTGACGAGATCATGACAACCACAGGCATCTGCTGCAGACCCTGGGTTGTCATGCACGCCCATCGGTGACCCGTGATCATGTGACGGGGTCGCCGGTGGGCGGGGCTTATGACGCGCAACCCGGAAGCGCGCGTTAAATGTCGCTGTCGGAGATTGACAGCGGCATTTAACATGTTAACAGCCGTGGGTGGATCGCGATTCCACCCGCGGCTGTTGCGGGCACATGTCAGCTGTAAGAATCAGCTGACATGTGCTTGGTTCAGTGCGGGCTCAGCGCCGGAGCCCTTACTGAACCGGGGGTACGCAAATGTGCGTACTAATACGGCAAGGGTTGGAAAGGGGTTAAAAAGCAACCCAGAGAAGACCATTTTTCTGCTCCATTTGCTTGTTCTCACTGCAGAATAAAGCCAGATCTGTTCCATATTTCAGCGATAAAAATCCAGAAATTTAAACTGAACGTGGAAAATATTGGCCTCCTTTTCCATTCTGTTGCAGTGTGTCAGTCACACTAGGTTCTGTGAAGAATAATATTAGTAAATTACAGGCCTGCTATTTAAAACCGTGATTCTCTGTCAGATAAATGTCACCTATAAGGCTGTTCCAAAATCAAACATTTCTTCCATTTTCATTCCGTTGCAGTGTGTCGGTCAAGCTATTCACACTAGGTGTCTGTGAAGAATAATATTAGTAAATTACAGGCCTGCTATTTAAAACCGTGGTTCTCTGTCAGACATATCACCTATAAGACTGTTCCAAAATCAGACATTTCTTCCATTTCCATTCTGTTGCAGTGTGTCGGTCAAGCTATTTACACGAGGTCTCTCTGTAGAATAATATTAGTAAATTACAGGCCTGCTATTTAAAATCATGGTTCTCTGTCAGACGTATCACATATAACTGCGTTCCAAAATCAGCCATTTCTCGTGAACATGGAAAATGTTGTCCTCCATTAAAAATGGGCAAGGTGCGTGGCAAGGGACAGGAAGTGGATGTGATGGTGATGGTGCATGCAGAGGCCAATGACGTGGCCGTCGGCAAGCTGAAATTGTGCCACAACAAACACCCACATTTTGTCGCTCGACCTTCCTGTCCCAATTACTAGGGGACCGCAGAACATCGCTATTGAACATAGAGCAGTGTCAAAAGGTTGTTGGTTGGATAGCAGATAAAGCTTCCAGTCATTTTGCCACCACCACCACCACCCTGTCTTCCACATGGTCGAGTCTCAGTAGCCGTGAGTCTGGACTGCATATTCCTCACCCTGATCTTCCTTCCTTCCACCATGCAGAGTGCCCGGAGACAATTGATCCCACACTTGAACACTCCGAAGAGCTTTTCACTTTTCCATTTGTAGATTCGGGCCTCTCACCCGGCCAACTTCAAGCAAGTCAAGAGGAGATGCGTTTAGCGATGCCCAAACATTGGAGAAGCCACGGTCACACAAAGGCGACGGAGGGAAAGTGGAATTACTGTCGCAAGAGGTGGATGATGATGATGATGATGATGAGACACAATTGCCAGAAAGTCAGTAGGAGGACTAGGGTGTGGAAGTGGAAGACGAGGTGGTGGATGATATAGTAACTGACCCAACCTGGCAGGGTGACATACAGAGTGAGGACAGCAGCACACAGGGGGAGGGAGGCATAGAACCACAACAGGCAGGAAGAAGCAGTGTAGTGGCTGCAGACACAAGGCGGGAAAGCATTCCTTGTAACGCCAACATGACGGAAGTTGCCAGTACAACTGTTAAGTCTTCCCAAGTCTGGTTATTTTTTAAAGACTTTGCAGATAACCCCAAAAAGGCCATTTGCACCACCTGCTAGGCCAGCATCAGCAGGGGTAGCAAAACTAGCAGCCTGACCACCACCAGCATGATCAGGCACATGGCAGCAAAGCACCCGACTAAGTGGGTTGAACCCCAGGGTCCAGAAACAGGGTCTGCGGGTGACACCACTGTTTGTTCCACTGTTGTGCGTGCATGCCAATTCCCTGTCCATGTCGCATGCCAAGATGCCTCCCGCCCTGCACCTGTTGTTGCACTCCCTCAACTAGCACCATCAGCAAGCACGTCCACGTCCTTGTCCCAGCGCATCGTTCAGTTGTCCCTACCCCTGTCCTTGGAACGCAAGTGCAAATACGCAGCCAACACCCCACAGGCCACACTACTAAACTTACACATTTCGCAAATGCTTGTGCTCAAAATGTTGCTTTTTAGGCTCATGAAGGCGGAAGCTTTTCGCAACCTGATGGCGGCGGCCGTCCCTCGGTACTAGGTCACCAGCAGCCGCTATTTTTCCCGCTGTGCCGTCCCCGCATTACACGAGCATGTGTCCTACAACATTAGACGTGTCCTCAGCAATGCAGTTACTGGGAAAGTCCACCTAACCACGGACACGTGGACAAGTGCTTGTGGGCAGGGACGGTACATCTCGCTGATGGCAAACTGGGTTTATATAGTGGAAGCCGGGACCCAGTCGGACCTTGGGACGAAACACGTCCTCCCGACGCTGAGGATTACGGGCCCTGGGTCAATCAGGGTTGCCCCTACATTCTACAGCTCCTGCACCTCCTCCTCCTCTTCAGCCTCCATCTCCGAAATGACCAAATAAGTCGCAAGCTGGAAGCACGACAGCACTGTCTCGGCCAAGCGGCAACAGGCTTTGCTGATGCTAATATGCTTAGGTGACCAACCGTAGAATGCTGAAGAGTTGTGGACAGCTCTGAAAGAGCAGGCAGATCTGTGGCTGACACCGCTGCCCCTACAGTCAGGTATGGTCGTGTGTGACAATGGCCGGAACCTGGTGGCGGCTCTGAGGTGAGGCGAGCTCACACACGTACCATGCCTGGCTCATGTGCTTTCAGCGGTTTCTCAAAACCTACCTGGATCTGCCAGATCTGCTTGTCAAAGTACGCCGCCTGTGTGCCCATTTTAGAAAGTCAGCTACAGCATCCGCCGCCCTTGCCGTGCTTCAGCAGCATTTGCATCTTCCAGCTCACCGACTGATCTGCGCTCTCCCCACGTGTTGGAAATCTACATTGCAGAGGTTGGGAAGGATTTGTGAGCATAAGAGGGCAGTTGTTGACTACCAGCATCAACAAGGTCATCGGTATTCAGTTCAGACTCCACACATAGGACCTCAGGAGTGGACCTGAATGTCAGACATATGTACCATCCTCCAAAACTATGAGGACTCCACCAAGATGATAATTAGCATCACCTTCCCGCTTCTCTGTCTTCTGAAACGCTCTCTGCTCACAATTAAAGAGGATGCATTGCAGGCGGAGCACGATGAGATAGAGCAAGGAACCATACAGGGTGATTCCACACAGCCCAGCCTCATCTCATCCCAACGTGGATTGGGTAAAAATGAGGAAGAGGAGGAGGAGGAAGAACAGGAGCTAGTTTCCTGCGCTATAGACGGTACTACCTGCACACACAACTATCATACCGTCTGTTCAACGTGGATGGCCTGGTCAGTCGTCCTCTTGGTGAGGACACAGAAGTCTTGCCTCTTTGCAGTCTGGCACACATGGCTGAGTTTATGTTACGCTGCCTTTCCTATGACCCTCAAGTTGTCCAAATTTTGGGTGACAGTCATTATTTGTTGGTGACACTTCTAGACCCACGCTACAAGGAGAACTTTCTGTCTCTTATTCCTGCACAGGACAGGCCTAATAAAATGGGCAGTGCGAGAAGGCCCTTGCGGCAGAGGTCACAGTTCGTTGGACAACCAAGGAGTACAGGCGACTGTCAAAGTTCTGGGACAGTTTTCTCAGACCCTCCCATCGCACAAGCCCTGATGCGCGGGGTACTCTGCCAAGGAGGGAAAAGTTTCAGAAGATGCTGAGGGTGTACCTTGCCGACCGTACCAACATCCTCTGTGATTGCTCTGTGCCTTATAATTATTGGGTATCCAAGCTGGACACGTGGCATGAACTGGCTCTCTACGCCTTGGAGGTCCTGGTCTGTCCTGCCGCTAGAGTTTTGTCAGAGCGAGTTTTTAGTGCCGCTGGTGGAATTATAACTGATAGGCGCATCCGCCTGTCAACTGAAAATGCTGACAGGCTGACTTTAAAAATCAACAAGGGCTGGATTGGGCCAGACTTCGCAACACCACTGAATGATAGCAGCGTAACATAAACTCAAATACAGTGTCTTTTTTTTGGAGGTCTAACTCTATTTCCATGCACTTCTGTCTTCACACCCAGACATGGGTATACGCTTCCTGATTTTGTCTATTTGCTCTTGTCCTACTCCTTCTCCCCATCCTCATCCCCCACCACCATATTACCACCATATGTACCATATCACCATATCTACGTCTCTTGCAAGGGACATTGGAGTTCCTCCAAATTTTTGGCAGCCTTTGCTTCACTTCTGTTACGGATCCGGGTGGTGGAACCTCTGTGCTGCAGAGCAAGGAGGGACCAGAGGGGCGTAACTAGGTATCAACTCAGACTGACCAAGGTCGCACGGCGGCTCAATCGACTCCGTGAACCAGGGAAGGACCGAGCAGAAGGACCAGGTGCTACTCTAGGCCTGTCCTTGTATGAGAGTAGGTGACTCCCACGAGTAACAGGCAGGAGCCTCCGGGTAGGCACGGCAGGTAACTGGTAGGAGCCTCCAGATAGGCTGGCTGATAGGCTCGGCAGGTAACTGGTACGTGATCTGGGTAGGCAGGCAAGCCAGGCCCATAGACAGACTGGCGGGTTTGTATCGTAGGCAGACCGTCGGGCTGGAGAGTACACTTGGCCGGTGAAGACAGGTAGTCAGACTGGACTGGTAGTCAGGCTGGCGAACTGGACTGGTAGTCAGGCAGGCGGACTGGACTGGTAGTCAGGCAGGCGGACTGGACTGGTAGTCCGGCTGGCGGACTGGACTAGTAGTCAGGCTGGTGGACTGGACTGGTAGTCAGGCTGGCGGACTGGACTGGTAGTCAGGCTGGTGGACTGGACTGGTAATCAGGCTGGCGGACTAGACTGGTAGTCAGGCTGGCAGACTGGACTGGTAGTCAGGCTGGCGGACTGGACAGGTAGTCAGTGTTCTGTCCCCACTTAAGGCAATTGAAGGTGCGCAGTAAAATTATAATATGAGAGGTGTTACCTTCATATCCTTGAAGCGAGGCAGACAGGACCAAGTGCGGCTCCAGGTGGATGGAGTCAAACGTGGAAACAGAGAGATGAATCAGCGGTGGTTTATTTGAACCATACCCGAAGACAGTGAGGTAATACAGTGCAGATGATACAAGTAGCCAATACTGTAATAGTCTTGTGGGTGTTCACCTTTGGAGCCGCTACTGAGCTGCGGAAGCTGCTGCTGGTCAAAAGACTTTGCTTTCTGCAGCCCAAAGGGGATGTGTGCCTCTCACGCTGGTGGCTGAGGTAAAAATGGATGCCAGGAAGTGAGGTAGTACACAGAGCTGCAGGACATTCCCACATTCTAGAAAAAATGTAAAAGGAGGAGCGAGGGGGTGACACAAAGCTTCTGGTCAGCAGGGGGCAGCAGACAAGCTTGATCAGGTAACAAGAGAACAGTAGATTGAACGATAAGAAAGAGATATTAAGGGAACAGCACAGTCAGACTAGCAGCGGGACCTGAGGGCTGAAGCAGAGTTTAGGACACAAAGCTACAACCTTGCACGGGCACCTCCATTTTGGAGGAGGTGCCTTTTATATGAGAGGTCCTCTGGCCATTGGCCGGGGATCCCTTAGGATGGCGCACAAAGCTTCTGGTCAGCAGGGGGCAGCAGACAAGCATGAACAGGTAACAATAGAACAGTAGATTGAACTATAAGAAAGAGATAATAAGGGAACAGCACACTCCCCATCTGAAATTCACTTTGGGGATTTCACTACTAGAGTCCTTAACTAAAAACAACCTGTAAAGAAAAGGCATGTTAAAATGCAACGTTAAACATAAGTCAAGTCCGTATCGAAGAAGAAGACTCAAAGGTTCGACTTGTACTGCTCATTCAGTAGGGATGCTCTCAACAGGCAACAACAGAACAAGTTCGTGGATGGGTCTTGTAAAAGTCTTTGGCTCGCCTTTCCTGACGACCTTCAATTCCACCTTCCGAACCTTGCCATCCTGGCTTGGGAGTGCTTTAGTAATTAGTCCCATAGGCCAATCAGACCTTTCTGTGGGTTGATCTTTCATGAGTACTAGATCTCCTTCTTTGAGGTTCGGCTTGGGGTGTTGCCACTTCCTTCTCCCTTGCAGAATGACGATGTACTCCCTTATTTTGGGCTTGTTATTCATGGTACGCTGAAGGGAGTTAAACCTAGACAGAACTTGTTCCCGATTGTTTGGGAGTCTTACCCTGGTAGCTCAGAAGGGTAATGGAGAAACCCAGTGGTTTGTTTTGTCTTTAGAGAACTCACAGTCCATTATTTTGATAAATTCTTTGTCCTCTACTGACAGGGCTACCTTGTCGTCGTCCTTAGTTGTGTGGAAGACTGATCTTCCCAAGTTGCTGATACATAGAGATGCAATGCCAGTTGTCTGTGTGGGGCCTGGAGACTTCTCTTTCACTCCATAGTGATGAGGACATGGCTTGATAAAGGTAGTGCGTCCATCTCCCTGCACGTAAGTCTTGAAGGAATTAATCTCTGAATGATTTGCACATACATTTCCTATGACCACCCATCCTAAGTCCAGCCTCTGGGCGTATGGTGCATAGTCAGGTCCATTGCACTGTTGACGCACCTTGTGTACCCTTAGATTGTCTCTACCGAGCAGGAGCAGAACCTCGGCGTTGATATTCATAGGAGGAATAACACTGGCCAGGTGCCTTAGGTGTGGTTGATGAAGTGCGGCTTCAGGAGTAGGAATCTCGTCCTTGTGATAAGGTATTTGGTCACATTCAATAAGAGTTGGTAGGGGTATTTCGGTATCTCCATTGATAGGAGAAGCAATGAATCCTCGCGCTCTCCTGCCGCTAGTCTCTATACGGCCTGAACAGGTATTTAAGGCGTAGGGTTCTGATGGACCTTTAATTCCGAATGCTTCAAAATACTTGGGTCCTGCCAAGGACCGGTTGCTTTGGTCATCTATTATGGCATACATCTTCACTGCCTTTTCTGGAAGCCCTTCCGGATAGACCTTGATTAGACATATTCAGGCACAACACTTCTCCCTTTGACCCTCACCACATACCTCAGAGCATGAGCATGAGACGGCTGTGGCGGTGTTAGACTGATTCTGGGGCTCCCCGCCATGACTTGGAGTGGGAGTTATGTCGGAGACTGCAGTCGGTGAATCTCTGGCGAGCGGGGTTGGGTGCATAGCTGAGGTGTGTTCTTCGCTATTACACTCCTCACACTTGATGACAGCTTCACAGTCTTTGGCCATATGCTCGAGACTGCAGTCGGTGAATCTCTGGCGAGCGGGGTTGGGTGCATAGCTGAGGTGTGTTCTTCGCTATTACACTCCTCACACTTGATGACAGCTTCACAGTCTTTGGCCATATGCTCCACTGAAGCGCAGCATCTGAACCATACCCCAAGCTCGGTGAGGACTTTCTTGCGCTCCTGAAGGGCCTTGGACCTAAACCCTCCGCACTTGCTCAGTGAGTGAGGTTTCTTGTGAATGGGACACTCCTGATTGAAGGACTTGTCTCCTGATGATGCGGTGTACTGTGTACCGGTGGGTACTGCATGTGATGGGAGATTAGTCTTTCTAACACTCACAGTGTTCTCAAAGTCTCTACGTTTCTGTATGACACCTTCATACTTCGATGATGGTGTAGTTGAGGTTGCAGTGTTAAGCTGTAGGAAGTCGAGGCTGGGGTCGTTCCTCATCTGGGATTGCTCGTCGATGAACCTGCAGAAATGAATGAATGGGGGGAAGGTGACGTCGTGCACTCTCTTGTACCTTGTGACTGACGTTGCCCACTTCTCCTGCAAACTGTACGGTAGCTTCATCGCGATTGGGTTCACTCCATGTGCTGTATCCAGGTAACACAGGCTGGACAGACGAGGGTCTCTTTTGGCGAGCTCCAGCTCCATGACCAAATCACTTAGGTCTTGAAGCTTGTGGACTTCCTTGAGGTTGATCTTTGGGATGTTCTGAAGTCTCTTGAATAGGGCCTTTTCTATTGCTTCTGCACTGCCAAAGGTGCGTTCCAGTCTTTGCCAGGCAGCAGCGAGACCTGCTCCTGCTTGTCCCACGTAGACAGTTCTAAGGTTCTTGATACGGTTTGTAGAATCTGGACCCAACCATTTGATCATGAGGTCAAGCTCCTGTTCTGCGGTGAGACTGAGGTTGGCGATTGCAGCCTTGAAGGTTGCCTTCCAGGCCCTGTAGTTCTCTGCACAATCATCAAATTTGGAGAGACTGGTGTTGATTAGCTCTCTGCTCACCATAAACCTGGCAAACTCTGACATATCGGATTTCTCACTGCTTGTTGCCACGACAAATTGTGATGTCCTTTGGGTGTATGAGTTGCCTGGCGTGAAAGGTTGAGATGTTTCCGGGTAGAATGATGTTGCGGCAGGGTTGAGCTGTGGTTTAGCCTCTGTAGATTCTGATGACTGCTTCTCGAGCTGTGGAGGTGGATGAAGAAATGCTTGGTAGCCAGCTTGCTGTAGTGACTGCATTTGAGAAGGCACCTCCTGGTGACTGTCATTAACTTGCTCAGGTACTGTGGAAGGCTTTGGTGCTGCCGGTGGAGCTGACTTGGAGATCTCAGTGTTGTTGGCTTGGACGGTGATGCAGCCTGGGGTTGACTCAGATAACTGGTTCAGCACATAATCTCTGGTGCGATCAATCGGATAGTCTATTTCCTGTGGTGGAGAGCAAACTGGATCAGGACCTTGCCTCAACGCTTGTTCGAGTAGCTTCACTTCAACTAACGCAACTTCCTCTTCCATCTGTGAATGAAGAACCTTTATCCGAGCCTCCGCTTCTGCCCTCTTATTCTCTGCTTCTACTTATCTTTCTATGAAGTAACGTCTCACCTTGGATTGTTCTGCTCTTATGCGGGCCTCTAGTATTCTGTCACTCAAGGCTAAGCTTCTTGAGGATGATGCTCTTGATGACCGAGAGGAGTGTCTAGATGAGGTTGTTCTGTGAGATCTAGTTTCTTGCTGGTGAGAAATACGGTATTCTGCTTCATCTTTGACATTTTGTATCTTGGCGTCTCTTTCTCTGCATACCAATTCTGCCTTGCTCAGATCTGAAAGGGCTTCGTCAAGATTGGAGCCTTTTAGAAAGGTAGTGTACCTCGTAAACAGCCTCTGGTATTTTTCTTGAGCTGTGTTCAGTCGTTCAATGGCAGCTTGTAAGTTTGCAGTGTCGCCTGAAGAGGATTGAAGTTTTGACATGTGGTAAGAAACCCGTTCCCATAGTTCTTCAAGGTTGTCACATAGTTCGTCATTTGCATTGCGATAGTTCTCAATAGCCTTTATTGTTGGTTTGACAGAGCGTCTTTGTCGAACAACTTGATCTGCTGGGAGCGTGGTTTCTGCTTCCCGCTCTTCATCGTGGACAGTATCAGGTTGTATTTACTCTGTTTCAGCAGTGGGGAACTGTGCAAGGTCTTTTTCGGCCATTTCAGTTTAAGGTGTGCCGTCTCTTTAAGAAACTAAACTTTTGAATTGGGGGTTAGAAATCGCGGTGCAGCTTTGTTAAGACGCCCTGATAAGATCCCTAAGGTGTTTTGTAGAGAAATGTGGGTTTTTTGTTTGTTTTTCGGTCCCACGATGAATAGCGATCTGCTATAATATGCTGCAAGAGTATATCAGGGTATGGGTGGAGGGAAACCTCGGGCATAGATGTGAGGGCTTCCTCTTAGGCTTACCCAGGCAAGTGCTGTTGCTGGGCAGATTCCAGAGTGAGGTGCTGGATTCTTAGGGGGTCAGTAGCCGGATAATGATCTTAAGGCACTGTTTTTGCTGGGCTTAAAGTAGTCTTTTGACTGTTCTGTCCCCACTTAAGGCGATTGAAGGTGCGCAGTAAATAAGAGGTGTTACCTTCTTATCCTTGAAGCGAGGCAGACGAGACCAAGTGCGGCTCCAGGTGGATGGAGTCAAACGTGGACGCAGAGAGATGAATCAGTGGTGGTTTATTTGAACCATACCCGAAGACAGTGAGGTAATACAGTGCAGATGATACAAGTAGCCAATACTGTAATAGTCTTGTGGGTGTTCACCTTTGGAGCCGCTACTGAGCTGCGGAAGCTGCTGCTGGTCAAAAGACTTTGCTTTCTGCAGCCCAAAGGGGATGTGTGCCTCTCACGCTGGTGGCTGAGGTAAAAATGGATGCCAGGAAGTGAGGTAGTACACAGAGCTTCAGGACACTCCCACGTTCTAGAAAAAATGTAAAAGGAGGAGCAAGGGGGTGACACAAAGCTTCTGGTCAGCAGGGGGCAGCAGACAAGCATGACAGGTAACAACAGAACAGTAGATTGAACGATAAGAAAGAGATATTAAGGGAACAGCACAGTCAGACTAGCAGCAGGACCTGAGGGCTCAAGCAGAGTTTAGGATGCAAAGCTACAACCTTGCACGGGCACCTCCATTTTGGAGGAGGTGCCTTTTATATTAGAGGTCCTCCGGCCATTGGCCGGGGACTCCTTAGGACGGCTTGCGCAGCCCCTTTAAGAGGGAGGGAGCGCACGCCCTAAGCACAGTGCCCGGGAAGCTGCGCGCGCCGGCAGCAGCAACAGCAGGAGAGCCGGAAGACGCTGGGCCGGGAGCGCAGCATTAAAAGGGACGCCGTCTCTGCCTGTCAGGGGGCAGAGACGCCGATACTACAACTTCATAGGCAAACAGTATGGGAGACCCGCTTCCTAATAATGGGAACATTATTTTCAGGAGGCCCTCTGACCTCTACGTCTCTTGCAAGGGGCATTTGAGTGCCTCCAAATTTTTGACAGCCATTGTAGTCACTGCATAGGCAAACAGTACGGGAGACCCTCTTCTTTCTAATGGGAATATGTCGTTACTGTGGCCCAGCTCTATGTGTCTTTTAATTGTTAGTGGGGTTTTTCCTAAATTTTGATAGCTGTTGGACTCACTGCATACCCTTTAACTGTATAGCAGACCCTCTCCTTTCTAATGGTAACATGTTGTTACTGTGGCTCAGCTCTATGTGTCTTTAAATTGTTAGTGGGGTTTTTCCCAAATTTTGGCAGCCCTTGCAGTCACAGCATGGGCATTACCACTATAGGTGACCTGCTCCTTTATAATGGGAACATTTTTTTTTTTACTGAGACCCTCCTCTTTGTCTCTTCAAAGGGTTATTGGGTTGTGTCCAAATTTTTGGCAGCCCTTGAAGTCACTGCATACACAATAACATTATAGGAGACTAACTCGTTAATAATGGGAGCAACAAAGCATAGCCGGCTGATGGCTCTCTAACAATAGCAAGAACCGATTGCTGGTCCTTTAAGAATAGTAAGGGCCTTCTGATGGCCCTATAAAAATAGGCTTTGTGACTTTCAGAGTCCCTCCATCATGAATGAAACAGGATGTGTCTGATGATGTCTCACACACCACATGGCCAGATAAGGTTGTAAAATGTTAAAATTTCATTTCCTGGTGAATGCATTTGTCTTCGTTGAAAGCAATGCAAAAGAGCAAAAAGGCATCAAAAACGCTACGTGTGAAAATAGCCCAAGGTGTGGAGGAGCATTTTTGTATGTTTATTTTGCCTTATATACAAATCATTACCCTGGAAAGGATGTTCCTTAACATATTTCCCAGGAAAATCCATTTTGGTTTTGTTCTTGTATGTTTTATTGTGAGTCCGTAAAAGTGGCGTAATACTCTGACAACATTGTTGACAGCATTGACCTGAGAGTCAGGAATGCTTCCAGGAGTCTTTCCCATGCTGTTTCCTTGTCATTTGAGCACTGTTCCCATCGAACTGGGCAATTTTTAGGCCCTCTGCAGACCGCCGGGAGGGGTCGCCTGAAAAATGCTTGCGTTTCCCATAGACTTACATTGGGCTCGTTGCTCGGGTCGAGCACCCGAGTATTCCAATTTGCTCGACTTGAACAACGAGTACTCGAGCATTTTAGTGCTCGCTCATCACTGGTTGTAACCATGGACACCTAAGGTCCTACAATGCCAGCACAAGAGGAAAGAGACATAGTGAATCAGAAAAAAAACTATACTACATTTCTAATTGGAGATATTTGCTAATATTATTATTAGTATTATTATTCCTACTACATGTTGGAGATGGGAATACCCCTTGAACTGCTCTGTCACAACCAGAGCACTTAACACCTCATTTGCACATGAATGACAATGCTAATTACTCAGGAATGCAACAAGAGATAGAAGATTATTACTAAATAACCTAAAATCATAATAATACCTGGCACATCAATCCGTACTATGGGTATGAACCACTACTAAGACACCACTCCAAAGCATATAGAATGACAAAAGAGAAAATGGAGTTTTGTTGGAAAAATAAATAAAATCAATAATTTTATTAATCACATATAAATTCATAAAAATACAATACATAAATGACAGACGTGTGTAGGAGGACAGGGATGAGCAATCACATAATGGCAGCCAGGACGTCAGCAACCCAGGGAGCCTTAAGAGGGTTTATGAGGTTAGGTAACATGAGTATAAAACAGAAAAAAAACAAAAAGAGTTAACTAACAGCTCAGAAAAATCCCATGACCCAGGAAGGTAAAGGCTGAGGGAAGTAGTGTGCCGGGGTCAGGAATTCTCAAGACATTTCTGAGGGGAAAACCTGAAAAAAATAACTCAAAATAGTTCAGAGACTCATCCTGGGAGAGACTGAAGCCCAAGGTAATGGGTAAGACCCGTGCCGCTTCCTGACGCGCATTTCGTGTGGAGCGTATCCTGCTTTCTCAAAGGAAGATGTCATGGGATTTTTCTGAGCTGTTAGTTAACTCTTTTTTGGGTTTTTCTGTTTAATACTCATGTTACCTAGCCTCATAAACTCTCTAATGGGTTCTTAAGGCTCCCTGGGTTGCTGTCGCTGACGTCCTCGCTGCCATTATGTGATTGCTCATCCCTGTCCCCCTACACACGTCTGTAATTTATATATTGTATTTTTATGAATTTATATCTGATTAATAAAATTATTGATTTTATTTATTTTTCCAACAAAACTCCATTTTCTCTTTTGTCGTTCCAAGAGATGTAAGATATAAAGGTGTAGATGGATTTACATTTCGAGGCCCTGCATGCTCATAAATGTGGTTTGTGGGGTTTATCTTACTAACAGATTTAATTTAATGGATGCATTTTACATCGATTACAATAAATAGTTTGTATGAGATTAGAAGAAAAACTCTTCTCAGTGAGTCTCTGCACCATCATCTGTGTCTGATATATTCCAGCCCAATTCAGATGTGAAAAATTTTTTTGTTCTTACATATAGATATATGTAATGACAACCGATTATTATTTGTTCCAGAATGCAGGTTTGGTGACAGTAACCACAACTCCTCTCAATTGTGGCCCTCGGCTGAGATTACTGCTTGACCGTCCCGTCAATGAAAAATTACTCATGCTGCTTCCTCTCGGTTATCCAAGCAAAGACGCCACTGTGCCAGACTTAAAAAGAAAGCCGCTGGAAGACATCATGGTGGTTGTTTAAAAATATCATCTCTACCTACAGTCTTTAACAAGTCTTCATTTCACAGGACCCACATCAGTCATGTCACGTCTCTATTTTTTGTTTGTTTTTTGCTATTGTATTTGGACATAGAATATTCAATACCCCCAAAAAACTTGGCATCCAAATAATACAGCGATACAATGCCTAAAAAGAAAAGGGTTAACAGTAAAGTTCCATATTGTCCGAGGCAGTGAAAGGCCAGTTTCCCCCACCCCTCCAGAAACCAACAGCAGGTGGAAACAAGACGCTTGTAGAGTGGGGTCACTAGATTTGGAGAAGTGAATTAATTCCTTTGCAGCTCTTGTGAATAAATCCTTGGAGGGATTTAACGTTTCAATATTAAAGTGGATCTTTCATCAGATTTCACATTATAAACTGTACACGTTATTAAAAAGATCTCTTAGACCTGGTGTACTTACTTTAAAAAACAGTCCATATTTGAATGTCTATGGAGAATCCGTCTCAAAAGATATTATTATTATTATTATTATCAGGCAAGAAGACATTCAAAAAGGATTTTACAGCCACTCTGAAATCTATTTCCATCCTCATCTGGCTATTTAATACTGAATGCAGTTTGCACGATGAAATCTGGTGACAGATCTGCTTTAAATTTCCTCCCAGAACACTGTAACAATAGAGCAGGATAGTGGTGGTAATCAAATCCCCCTACAATACCAGTTTTCCTCATTTTTTTTTTACTTTGTATTCTCCTATTATTAAACACTATTTGCCTTCTACTGTATAGTGGGTCTAACATAATAATGGACCCCAAAGATTTCGGAGAAGACAGCCCCATTTGATGATGACTTTGAATCCAATCACTTGTCACTAGGTTCTATTTGTGATGGTTTGATTAAAAAAATCCTATTAGATATTATTGTTCTGATTGCATAGTGATCACAATAGAGTTTACAATTACAAATAGATACCCTCAGTTCTGTATATATAGAGGTTGGACTCTCACAATTTTGAGCTGGGAAACAAATAGCGTTAAAAGCCAAACAGTGCAAAGTTTTTAATAAAATCCAACATAAAAAAATAATTTGTAACTCATGCATGAAAGTAAAATAAATTGTCCTCGAAGGTGTTCATATCCTTTAAACACAAATCAAAAAATGGTCCAACACCAGTCACTTTTTAATTTCTAAAAGTACTGCAGACAATTGTACAAGGACATATGAATAAACATGCACAAAATGCATATAATATTGCCTAGATTAAAGAAATCCTATAGAGATAACTGCACAGAATTCCCATTATTGAATTTGTTATTTTTATATTACGCCACTAGGTGGCAGTATTTAGCTTAATATGATTCTGTCATTTCTCCTGAATGCTGAGGTTTACCACACAGTCCTAAAGAATTTGGTAATAAAAACAAAAAAGAAATCTCTCTATTATAAAGTCACTGAATAATAAAAACAACTCTATGTTTTATTAAACCAGTGAAATATTGGATGACATTTTAAGATTAGTTTTGATCATTTACAGCTATATCTACAATTTATCCTGCTGTCCTGGTGTAGTATTCACTAGTGTTGAGCCACCCCCGTAGTGTTCGAGTTCGGTTCGGTTCGTCGAACACCCGTATGTTCGCCGAACTGTTTGTCGAACTGTTCGTCGAACACCTTCGAACACCGTTAAAACCAATGGCAGGCAAACAAAAACACATAGAAACACATAGAAAACACCTTCATAGGTGTCGAAAAGCTGACAAACTGCTCAGAAGACTCAACTAACATATGGAAAAGTGACAAGTACATATAGTCATGCGAAAAGAAAAGAGGTGGAGGAGTAAAAGGAGGGGGAGACACAGATATAGGCATGTCATGCCCTTCTAAACCCAAAAAAGTGCGAAGCCGACACGGCCAGTCCGTTCCTGCCCGTGCGACCTCCGTGTCGCTGGCTTTGCGCCAGAGCTGCGGTGGACCCTGACGGCCAGCCCCCCTCTCCCAATACTGGTGCCTGTCCGCTGGTGGGTCGAGCGAGCCCCCCTGTGGTGGAGGCAGCTCTAAGCTTTTTAATTTAAATTGTCTCTCTAATTTGAATGAATACACTTTAAATCCTTTTACAAGGATCTATTGGAGGGCAAGTCTCATGCCAGCAGCCGCGTAATTCCAGCTCCAGTAGCGTCCACTAAAGCTGCTGCAGTTAAAAAGCTTTCATAAGGATCGAGCTCGGCGGTCCACTGCAAGGCGTCCTACCGCCAGTCCCAGCCCTTATGCCTTGGGGTGCCTCCTGATGCTCTTCACTGAGTATCCCGGGGTCCCGAAGCATTTCCTTTGAAAAAATTTAGTGTCCAAACTACAGGTGGTGTAGCTTGCTTAACAGCTGGGATAATCCGCTGACTAGCAGACACTGCTACTAGGCACAAAGTATTTCCTGGGCTAGATGCAGTTAAAAATTTGTAATTAGATACTCTCATTGGATGCTGAGAAAGCATTCCATAGAGTCTCCTGGCACGCCATATATTATTCTCTTAAAAAGCTTGGGGTAGGGGTCTAGGGGACCCTTTTATAGCCAAAACCACGGCCCTGTATCACAATACCTCACCTAGGCTGAAGATAAATGCAACTGTAGCACCCAGAGGGCTCGGTTGCTACAGAGGTATTGCACCTCACCCAGAGGTGTGATATCTCACTCTCAGGTAAGGATGGAGTGTGGATCAGGACCCCGACACCTGCATGCATTACACCACATTGCCGTGGGGCAGGGCGACCAATATGCCTCTGAGATGGGCACGACAGTCCCTGTCCCTGGCTGGAGTGGGGGGAGGGAACACAGAGGAAAGGGAACCCTGTAGTGCAGGAGCAGGGAGGAAGCAGTTCCTGGGTGCATTGAGAAGGGAGTATAAAAGGTGGGCACCATCTTAGTTCAGTGCAGAGAAGTATGAGCAGAAGTGACAGGGAGCAGGGGCTCTGCATGAGCTCTGCTCCGGAGGTGGGCCTAGTAACAGAGGCCCAGGCCTGGAAGAGGGAGAAGGAAGGAAGAGGAGCGGAGAAGGCTCCAGGAACGAGGAACGAAGGGATCCCAGGGGTGCGGACGGGCGAGTCGCCACGGCACGCCCGAATCCACCTGCGTGGAGGGGTCAGGCCAAAGGGGGAGACCAGTCCCCGAAACTAGTGGAGGCGGGAAACGACCCTCAGTTAGAAACCGGAGGCTGTGACATTTTATGTGGCGCAGCCCCTCGCTACACCCGCAGGAAGGCACCACATAGGGTCAGGGAAACTGGCGCCAAGTTTACCAAGAGGAGGCCAGAGGCAGCCGGACAGAAGCGTTGGTAAGAAAGGTCAGACAAAGGACACACAAAGGGGGTCCTGTGAAGCGCTCCAAAGTTATCTGGGAGTTGTCTAAGCCCCTCACCTGGTGAGCACAGTACGACGTGGGCAGCCGTTACCTGCAGAAGTGGTCTGGATAATAAGAACTGTGAGTAAAGGCCCTGGACTGCATCACTGACTCCGTGTCGTTACTGCTGCTGCACTGCACCATCACCCCATCCTCCGCATACACTGCCCTGAGGCTATACTCCTCCCGTGGGGAGTTATGCTACGCTCTGCTGCACCCACAACACCAGCCTCAGCGGTCTGCCCTGAAGCAGCGGTTCACTCTGACCGCAATCCACGGGTGGCATAGTCGGACATTTAAACATCGAAACAACATAAATAGTTCCGCCACTGGTTTGACCGCCCTGAGCCACGGAACCGGGTCACCGACACGGAGACTACAACCACCAGCATCCACCAAAAAGGGTCCGGCTCCGGGTGTCCCAAGGCCCAGGGGGCGCATCAGAACATTTTCATCACCTTTCATAATCACCAATGGGACAAGGCAGGGATGTCCTCTGTCCCCTCTCTTATACATCCTAGTGACGGAGCACTTGCTCTCATCAATTCGCCATAACCCCAATATTAGGTGGATTGAGGTAGGAGGCACCGAGTACAAGTGCTCTGCATTTGCTGATGATGTCCTAGTATATATCACTCAATCACATATATCCATCCCTGCTGTTATGGCTGAAATAGATCACTTTGTTACATGGTCAAATTTTAAAATCAATGCAGCGAAGTCTGAGGCCCTCGATGTCTCCCTCCCCAAATCCATACAGGATTCCATCCAGTCCAACTTTCCCTTTGCCTGGCCCTCATAGGGTATCAAATACTTATGAATTCCTATTCATAGAGACCTCCCCCATCTATGTTATCTTAATTTTGGGCCCTTTATTGAACAACTCCATGCAGACCACGGTTGGCAAGTTAGAACTGTAAGATTCACTACGTGAACCACTGGTGTTTTGTGGAAAAGCACATGTACACTGTGTTCCAAATTATTATGCAAAAAGTGTTTAGGAGTGATAAGGGAAGAATTTGTTTGTTTGTCAGTTAAACTCATTGATGGTGATGTGTGTCAGGGCTCTTTATATCACTGTAAGCAATTGGAGACACCTGTGCTAATTAGTTTGGCAGATGTGTCCAATGAAAGGCAAGACTACTTAAGAAGGCTGTCCCACATTATTAAGCAGCCTACATTTTCTGCCAAAATGGGAAAGAAAAAGGATGTGTCGGCTGCTGAGAAGCAACAAATTGTGGAGTGTTTAGGTCAAGGCATAACTACAATCAACATTGCCAAGACACTTCATCCTGATCATCGCACAATCAAGAAGTATGTATCTGATTCACAGTACACACGTGTGCGTGCTGATAAGGTAAAATTGAGGACTCTTTCCTACAGGCAATTACGTCAGGTTAAAAGAGCAGCGGCAAAAAAGCCTTGTCATAGCAGCAGACAAGTTTTTGAAGCTGCTGGTGCCTGCAACGTCCCCCGAACAACAAGATGCAGAGTCCTCCAGAGGTTTGCAGCTGTGCATAAGCCATCCTGTCGACCACCTCTATCCACTGCACACAAGCAGAAACGGCTCCAGTGGGCCAAACAATACATGAAGACTGACTTCAAAACTGTTTTGTTCACCGATGAGTGCCGTGCAACGCTCGATGGTCCAGATGGATGGAGTGGAGGATGGCTGGTTGATGGACACCCCACGCAAACACGGCTACAGCGCCAACAAGGAGGAGGTGGAGTAATGTTTTGGGCTGGAATCATGGGGAGAGAGATTGTCGGCCCCTTTAGGATCCCTGAAGGGGTAAAGATGAACTCCATAATGTATGTGGAGTTTCTCAAACAGCACTTCCTGCCATGGTTCAAGAAGGAGAACCGTGTATTCCACAGCAAGATCATTTTCATGCATGATAATGCACCATTTCATGCTGCACATAACACATCTTCATCTCTGGCTGATATGAGCATAAAAGGGGACAAATTATGGTGTGACCCCCATGCTCCCCTGACCTCAACCCCATTCAGAACCTCTGGAGCATCATCAAAAGGAGTGTCTATGATGGCGGGAGGGAGTTCACATCTAAGCAACAGCTCTGGGAGGGTATTCTGTCCTCATGCAAAAGAATTGAAGCAGAAACCATCCAAAACCTGACAAATTCAATGGACGAGACAGTTCAGAAGCTCCTTTCGAACAAGGGGTCCTATGTGCAAATGTAACATCACCTAGAATAAAGTTTTGAGTTGAAAACTGTTTGATTTCAGTTTCTAATAACCTGCTAATGCTTATAATTTCAAAAATGACCATTTTGTTGTTCTTTATTAAAATGAAAAGGTTGATCGAAGAGTGTGGGGGATCTAAGAGTGTGGCAACCCAGTAGTCAGGATTACTTCGAATTCTGACAATCTGAGGGTCATGTTGCAGGTAGTGCAGCAAGAAGACACTCATGTGTCTTGCGCATCTAGGAGACCCAAAATTATTTTCCGGGCTAGATGCAGCTAAAAATTATTATTAATTTGAAAGCTGGTGGAGCTCAGTATAGATGGCCTAATAGAATCAGTACTGCACACTGCTACAAAGCCCAAATTATTTTCCAGCCAAGATACAGACAAACATGATTAGTAATTTTAAAGCTTAAAACGGTTGGTGAGGTGATTTTAACAAATCATCAAGCTTTTACTCTCCCCAGGATGACACAGGGGTAGAAAAGTCGTTTTGGATCCATGATTTGTTCACCTTTATGAACGTGAGTCTATCTACATTATCAGTGGAGAGCCGCGTGCGCTTATCTGTCAGCACACCACCAGCAGCGCTGAACACACGTTCAGACAGAACGCTGGCTGCGGGGCATGACAAGATCTCCAAGGCGTAAGTGGCGAGCTCCGGCCATTTATCCAGATTGGAAGCCCAAAAAGAGCAAGGGTCTAGTGACACAGTCATGGCTTCAATACTTGGAGATACTCCTGTACCATCCTCTCTAGGCGTTGACTATGTGTCAGACTTCTTGTCTCCTGTGGCCTTGCAAAGGATGGGCTAAAAAAGTGGTGAAATGATTCCGCAAAATTGATGTTACCAGCAGATACTGTGCTTCTGTTACGGTTTGAGTGCTGAACACTCGACGGTCCCACGGTTGGCAAGTTGGAACTGTGAGATTCACTACGTGCACCTCTGGTGTTTTGTGGAAAAGCACATGTAAGATTCTGCAACAGTCTCTGCTGATACTCCTGCATGTGTGCATCCCTTTCTATGGCAGGAATAATTTCTGCAAATTTACTTTTGTACCGGGGATCTAACAGTGTGGCAACCCAGTAGTCAGGATTATTTCTAATTCTCACAATTCGAGGGTCATGTTGCAGGTAGTGCAGCAAGAAGGCACTCATGTGTCTTGCGCATCCAGGAGCACCAAGTCCCTGTTGTGTTGGTGGTGAGGTAACAATCATGCTTCCTTCCTCTGTCCTCTCCCCCCAACCTCGCACAACAGAAATGTGATCAAGGTCTCCCTCATCTGATGAGTCTTCCATCAGTTCGTCCTCCACTTCCTCCTGGGCTCCTGCACCTTCCTCACTAGTTTGGCTGCTACCATGCGCCCTGGTAAAACCATCTCCCCCACCCTCAAATGCCTGCCGCCTTGGTGCTGCCGACCGTCTGGACCTTGTAGATGTTAGCCCTTCCGCATACAACTCCTCCTCCTCTACTTCCTCCACCTCCTCTTGTGCCACCACCTGACTCCGAATTCTGTTTAACATGTGCTCCAGCATGTAAATCACCAGAATAGTCATGCTGATAATGGCATCGTCAGCACTAAACATCTTCGTCGCCATTTCAAAACTGTGCAGAAGGGTGCATAGGTCCCTGATCTGAGACCACTCCTCCAGCGTGATTTGCCCCACCTCTGGATCTCGTTGGCCCAGGCTATATGTCACAACGTATTGCACCAGGGCTTGTCGGTGCTGCCACAGTCGCTGCAACATGTTCAGAGTTGAATTCCACCGGGTAGGCACATTGCATTTTAGCCTGTGAAGTGGCAGGCCCAACGACTTCTGTAGAGATGTAAGTCGCTGAGCTGCGGGATGCGAACGGCGGAAGTGAGCACACAGTGACCGTGCCCTCTGCAGAAGGCCATCTAGTCCGGGATAGTGGGCTAAAAATTGCTGGACAACCAGGTTCAACACGTGAGCCATACAAGGCACGTGTGTGACATTGCCCCGGCGAAGGGCCGCACCCTGGTTTGCAGCATTGTCACACACGGCCTTCCCTGGTTTCAGGTCCAGTGGAGACAACCATTCATGAAACTGGTTCTCCAGAGCTGACCACAACTCCTCAGCTGTGTGACTCACATTTCCCAGACATTTCAAAGTAAAAACCGCCTGATGACGTTGAGCCCTGCTGCCAGCATAGTAAGGAGGTGTGCAGGATCCCTTCTGCGCAGTTAGAAAGCTTGTGGCATGACCAGACAGGCTTTGGGTGCAGGTGGAGGACCGAGAGGAGGTTGAGGAGGCAGAAGCAGTGGAGGAACTTTGAGATAAAGAGGATTGACGCACAACTCGTGGGGACGGCAAGACTTGGACAGCAGCCCCTTGTCCTGCTGTCACCATAGTTACCCAGTGCCCAGTCAGCGACATGTAACGCCCCTGTCCATGCCTACTCGTCCAAGTGTCTGTGGTGAAATGCACTTGGACGAGTGCCGACTGGGCATCTGGTACTGGGGCACTGCGACGGACATAAGGTCTCGAAAATCCTCTGTGTCCACCAGGCGGAAAGGCAGCATTTCTGTAGCCAAGAGCTTGCAGATGGTGAAATTCAACCTCTTAGCTTTCTCATGGCTAGGAGGAAATGGTCTTTTACTTGTCCACATCTGAGGTACCGAGGGCTGGCTGTTGTGCTTAGACGGGGTTGAGAAGGGTGTCCCCGGCAAACTGCCAGTCTGTGAGGAAGATGCAGGCGGACATGTTGGGCTGCCTTGATCCAAAGGTGGTGCTATCGATGTCGGACAGCGCTCAACACCAGCTGGTGTTACCACCTCCAAAGAAAATGATGACCTGCCAATCACGCTGGCTGTTGCGGGTAAAGAGGTGGCAGGTCTGCGTCCCAAAACAGGTGTGACTGCTGTCCCCCCAGTCACAGAGGATGAAGATGCCGCGGATGCACAAGATGTGGCAGATGGTGGTTGGCCCGGCCGGCTAGGTCGCTTGTAGCACAGTGAGCTTCCCACTGCAACTTATGCTTCATGTCCATGTGCCGGTTCATGCATGAAGTACTCAAACTATGTATTTTTTGGCCTCTACTTAGCTTTTGCTGACAAATGTTACAGATAACACGAGTTGGGTAATCTTTATCGATCTGAAAAAATGCCCAGGCTATGAAAGGCTTAGCACCCATGCGACCTGAAGAGCCACCACGACTGAGGATACAGTTGTTGACGTGCTTCCAGTACTACGTGTCTGTCCAGGAAGGTGCAACCTGACCTCGTTGTCACTAGCATCCTCCTCCACCTCCTCTGCAGACCTCATCTCTTGGCTGACTGTGGGTTGACAGTAAGTGGGATCTCCAACCTCATCATCATCACCCTGTGTGTTATCACACCCGTCGTCCTCAGAGCCAACCTCTTCCTGCCCTGACAAAAAACTAAAGTTGTCGCTCCAATCAGGTATTTGAGTCTCATCATCGTCTTCCTCATTGTCTCCACAAACAGGAGTTACAGTTTGGGAACGAGGGTCTATATTATGGTCAGAACCTTCTGCGTCTGGTCCTGGATCCGACTCATAAAGATTCTGGGCATCAGTGCAGATCATTTCCTCGTCTGGATTCACAGAAGCTCTGGAGCCGACCTCTGATTCCCAGGCTATAGTATGAGTAAACAGCTCTGCAGACTCAACCATCTGTTCTACCCCATACTCAGACGGGCAGCAGGAGACTTGGGAGCTGTGAGGAAGCAAGTGCGATTGGGGTGACACCTCTGAGGACTGGAGTATTTGTGATGTTGAAGTTGAGGTGGAGGAGAGCCCACTTAAAGGATCACTTGATATCCGTTGAAGCACCTGCTGTTTTTGTGCCTCATCTGGAATTTGTAGCGATTGGCGTGGCGTAAGAAAGGGATCTTATCACATTGTCCGCTAAAAGAAGTAGACATTTTATTTCGGCTGGAAGATGGTCTTTCTTCTGCAGATGTTACTGTTGCTCTAACACCTACCCGATGGACACAACCTTTTTTCCCCATCCCAACACGCCTATTCCCCTTTCCACCAGCAGCAGGCCTTTTTCTACTCATTTTGGTGGTTAACTAATTCACAACTCTGGAGTTGTTTGCACAAAAAAACAATGGATGGGAACCAAGCAGAGCTGAGTGGCCAAACTGTGGTATTAGGCCAAAAGTATTGGCTGGGTTATATGCAGATAAAAATTATATTGAATTTGCAACCTGATGGAGGTTAGTATAGATGGACTAATAGAACAAGTCCCACACACTGCTAGAAGCTGAAATATTTTTTCAGAGCTAGATGCAGAAAAAAATTATATTGAATTTGCAACCTAATGGAGGTCAGTGTAGATGGACTAATAGACCAAGTTCCACACACTGCTACAAGCTGTAATATTTTTTCAGAGCTACATGAAGAAAAAATTATATTGAATTTGCAACCTAATGGAGGTCAGTATAGATGGACTAATAGAACAAGTCCCACACACTGCTAGAAGCCTAAATATTTTTTCAGAGCTGCATGCAGAAAAAAATTATATTGAATTTGCAACCTGATGGAGGTTAGTATAGATGGACTAATAGAACAAGTCCCACACATTGCTACAAGCTGAAATATTTTTTCAGAGCTAGATGCAGAAAAAAATTATATTGAATTTGCAACCTGATGGAGGTCAGTATAGATGGACTAATAGAACAAGTCCCACACACTGCTAGAAGCCTAAATATTTTTTCAGAGCTAGATGCAGAAAAAAATTATATTGAATTTGCAACCTGATGGAGGTCAGTATAGATGGACTAATAGAACAAGTCCCACACACTGCTACAAGCTGAAATATTTTTTCAGAGCTAGATGCAGAAAAAATTATATTGAATTTGCAACCTGATGGAGGTCAGTATAGATGGACTAATAGAACTAGTCCCACACACTGCTAGAAGCCTAAATATTTTTTCAGAGCTAGATGCAGAAAAAAATTATATTGAATTTGCAACCTGATGGAGGTTAGTATAGATGGACTAATAGAACAAGTCCCACACACTGCTAGAAGCCCAAATATTTTTTCAGAGCTCGATGCAGAAAAAAATTATATTCAATTTGCAACCTGGTGGAGGTTAGTATAGATGGACTAATAGAATGATGCTATGCCCAAAAGGTTTTACTTCACTAGGTGCAGTAAAAAAATTTGTATTCTATACACAGGTGGTGTAGCTTGCAACACAGATAGGCTACTCCACTGACTAACACACTCTGCAATAGGCCAAAAAAGATTTGCTTTGCTAGATTTAGCCAAATGCTGTGAAAAAAACTTGCACAGCACTGGCACAGACCTGCCTGGCAAAAAGTGATAGGAACTGATGTAACCTATCCCTGAAAAGGACTGCAATTACAATTAGTCTTTACTCCCAACCTATCTATTTAAGAGCACAGACCTGCCTGATAAAAGTCGTATGAAATGATGTAACCTAGTCCTTAAAAGACTGCAATCACAACTCTTCCCTACTCCAAAGCTATCTGTAGATTTGTGCGAAAATTAGCTTGAAATTAACAAAGTATAGCGCCCACAGCAACAGTGGTGCCGTCTAACACGCAGCTGCAGCAGTGAGAAAATGGTGGCGACGGGGAAAGTGGCTGGGTCTTATAGGGCAAGGACATGTGACTTACACTGCCAATGACACATGCCGTTGCTTGTGTGAAAAAAAGCAGTTCGCTCCGTGTGTGCGCTGCTGATAGGCTAACAGATTGCACCTCCCCACTGTAAATGCGGGAAAGAGAAAAAAAATGGAGATCTTCATTATTCCTGCAGAGATCCATCCCCTGCCCCTCCCCCCGCCCCGCTGTACACTCAAACTGCGTATTAACATTCATTTTCAGCATTACTGAGAAAAAATCCAGTTATGATTTTGGTGCACGAACAGTTATCGAACATAACCTCGAACAGCCGAATTTTTTTCAAATCGTTCGTGTTCGCCTAACGGCTCGAACACCGCCCAAAACAGCTCAAATTTGAGATTGGCGAACAATTCGAGTCGAACACGGCTCATCTCTAGTATTCACTCCACTCGGATTAGGAGGAACTGAAAAGTATACAGTGGTTATGTCGTCAGGTCAGAATTCTCACTAGTCATGGAGTTATGAAAATCACAGGATCCATAGACATGTTAGTCATATGGAAATGAAAAGAGAAACAAGGGGTCTGCTCATAAAATTCATCAAGATTTACGCCTCTTTACTAGTGTACATTACTCCAGAAATGTTCTTCAGTCGGAGCAATATTCTGGCTGTGGCGCATGGCAGTTGAAAGATATGCCTAATTCATTACGTGGCACGTGCCTCTTAAAGGGGTTGTCCAGTACAACCCCTTCTCAGCCCTTATGTTTCTGCCTTGTAAAATAATAACACTTAGTGCTCGCACACATGAGCGTATGACTGGGACGAGTGCTATGTGATGTTTTATCAGATAGCACTCGGCCCAATGTTATACTATGGGGCAATGCAAATCTGCAATTATTTTATTATGCCAATTAAGTATAAGAAAACAATCACAGCATGCTGAGGGTGCATCTGAGAATTGGATCACGTGCACCCATGCAAGTCTATGTGTGTGTGAAACATCAGGCTGCACTCGGATGTCATCACTGACAGAGACAATGGAGAACATGGAGAATTTAAGTTCTCCGTCTTCTCCACACCTGTGCTCCAATTCTCTCATACAATAGATTGGATCACACTAAGATGACACACAGGTAATGCTTACAGCCTGTAAGCCAGACACTGTGCCCTACCCATGTGTGACCAGCGCCCCATAGAAGCCACTTTTGTGTAATTTTAATACTAAGCATTCACCCCCTCCATGAACTGGTAGGTTGTGAGTGATTGTCTGATCAGTATTTTGCACCTGTTTTGCCGCCATCTTTACTATATGGGTTTGCTGCATTAGTTCTGAGACTTGGGCAGGTAAATACTGCTGCCCTTTTTTGCTGTGTTAATATTTTACAAGGCGGAAACATAGGGATTGAGGAGTTGTCCGAGTAGTGAACAATCCCTTTAATGAATTAATGGCATCCTAGTCCACTGGCTCCTTTATTGAGATGGTGTACAAAATGTCAGTTTTCATGAATCGGGCTAATCATTTCAAAAACATCTCAATTTATTCAGCATTGAGCAAAATCACCAAGAGCATAAATACACCCACTTAGCGTGCAATCAATGAGGTTATTAATGGTTGTCTGAGGAATGTTCTGCAATATTAATTGCACTTGGACATGTAAATCATCAAGATCTGTTGCTGGCAGCTCCCTTTGCAATTGTAGATCATTGATACCCCAGATGGTAGACCAGTCAGAAAACGATATAGGCAATTGTAGCACATTTAGGCCATGTATGCTGCTCACAGTAGCACAAGCAGCATGCGGCCTGGAGTTGTGTTGACAAATCACTCCTGGAACACTTTGAAGAAATGCCAGTGTATTTCTGCATATGGCGCTCATACCGGACACAGAATAAATCAAGATGTTTTGAAAATCTTGTTTCCCATTTTTTTAAGCATTTGCTTATGATTTACATTTCTATCGATCCTTTGCTTTCCATAATTCCACTATTTTACCTTCTTAGTATTGCAATTTCAATGTTGAGTAGTGTATTTTAGTGAAACTTACTTACAAATATAATAAACCCTTGCAGTAATAGTGAAACGATTTAATGATTAGTAAGATCATTTGACTCAATTTATTGCATCTTTCTGATGAGAAACTGTCCTCTGATCTTTAGCACAGTAAGGAATGGAAAGTTTAAATCACCACCTCACTGAAATCTCTAACCTAACAACTTGTGTGGGCACACTCTTATTTTAACTGTTCTTTTAGGAGCCAGTAACACCCAATAAAACTCTATTTTGCAATACTCTTACTATTTTAGAAAACTAGTTTATTACAAATACAGGATCCACCTTTAATTCATTGCCAAGCTAAACGTTTTATGACACTAAAACACTGCAGGACTTGGTTGAAAGCATTGCATGTGTTAAAAAACTATAATTTGGTTTGTTTAATATTTGCAAATGGACAGATTTTTGCACATGGTTTCATGTGGAGATTTTTAAATCACAAAACACCCAGTACTAATAAATGATTGAAAAATTATTGACCTGCAGGCCCAGTAAGGTGAAGTATCGACATGACTAGGGAGAGAGTAGGGAAATGAACGGTTAATTTAAGGGTGCAGATCAATATTTTCCCTAATGGCAGGGAGGAATCCTTGTTGTGGCCGAAACCTTTTGTAAGTGGGCTGACTGCAGCCTGGGCCTACTTTTGGTCCAGAACCTTCAATTATCAGGATTGAAGCATCCCTTGGTGAACTTCCAGCTAGGTGCAGTGCTCTGCAGGTAACGAAGACAGTGGAATTACTTCTTATTACAAGAGATGTTGGAAGCCAAAAATCCATTACAAAGAACATTGCAGAGAAAGGTGAGTCAGAGGATGTCACAGTTAGAGATGAGCGTTGTTCGACTCGAACTGTTCGCCAATCTCAAATTCGAGCTGTTTTGGGCGGTGTTCGAGCCGTTCAACGAACCCAAATGATTTGAAAAAATTCGGCTGTTCGAGGTTATGTTCGATAACTGTTCGTGCACCAAAATCATAACTGGATTTTTTCTCAGTAATGATGAAAATTAATGTTAATACGCAGTTTGAGTGTACAGCGGGGCGGGCGGAGGGGCAGGGGATGGATCTCTGCAGGAATAATGAAGATCTCCATTTTTTTTTCTCTTTCCCGCATTTACAGTGGGGAGGTGCAATCTGTCAGCCTATCAGCAGCGCACACACGGAGCGAACTGCTTTTTTTCACACAAGCAAGGGCATGTGTCATTGGCAGTGTAAGTCACATGTCCTTGTCCTATAAGACCCAGCCATTTTCCCCGTCGCCACCATTTTCTCACTGCTGCAGCTGCGTGTTAGACGGCACCACTGTTGCTGTGTGCGCTATACCTTGTTAATTTCAAGCCAATTTTTGCACAAATCTACAGATAGCTTGGGAGTAGGGAATAGTTGTGATTGCAGTCCTTTTAAGGACTAGGTTACAGCATTTCCTACGACTTTTATCAGGCAGGTCTGTGCTCTTAAATAGATAGGTTGGGAGTAAAGACTAATTGTAATTGCAGTATCAAAAAGGAATAGTCGGCACTCCGTATAGCTAGAGTGGTGCACGTGGAAAACAATGTCTGTAGGAAAAGAAAATCCCGGCACTCACGTGTTGATAATCAGTTGATTTATTCCACAACTCACACAAGACGTTTCAGCCTGTCCAAGGCTTTTTTCAATTGTGATTGTAATTGTAATTGCAGTCCTTTTCAGGACTAAGTTACATCAGTTCCTATCAGTTTTTGCCAGGCAGGTCTGTGCCAGTGCTGTGCAAGATTTTTTCACAGCATTTGGCTAAATCTAGCAAAGCTAATCCTTTCTGGCCTATTGCAGAGTGTGTTAGTCAGTGGAGTAGCCTATCTGGGTTGCAAGCTACACCACCTGTGTATAGAATACCAATTTTTTTACCATCAGGTTGCAAATTGAATATAATTTTTTTCTGCATCTTGCTCTGAAAAAATATGTGGGCTTTTAGCAGTGTGTGGGACTTGTTCTATTAGTCCATCTATACTGACCTCCATCAGGTTGCAAATTAAAAATAATTTTTATCTGCATCTAGCTCTGAAAAAATATTTGGGCTTCTAGCAGTGTGTGGGACTTGGTCTATTAGTCCATCTATACTGACCTCCATCAGGTTGCAAATTGAATATAATTTTTTTCTGCATCTAGCTCTGAAAAAATATTTGGGCTTCTAGCAGTGTGTGGGACTTGTTCTATTAGTCCATCTATACTGACCTCCATCAGGTTGCAAATTGAATATAATTTTTTTCTGCATCTAGCTCTGAAAAATATTTGGGCTTCTAGCAGTGTGTGGGACTTGGTCTATTAGTCCATCTATACTGACCTCCATCAGGTTGCAAATTGAATATAATTTTTTTCTGCATCTAGCTCTGAAAAAATATTTGGACTTCTAGCAGTGTGTGGGACTTGTTCTATTAGTCCATCTATACTGACCTCCATCAGGTTGCAAATTGAATATAATTTTTTTCTGCATCTAGCTCTGAAAAAATATTTGGGCTTCTAGCAGTGTGTGGGACTTGTTCTAATAGTCCATCTATACTGACCTCCATCAGGTTGCAAATTGAATATAATTTTTTTCTGCATCTAGCTCTGAAAAAATATTTGGGCTTCTAGCAGTGTGTGGGACTTGGTCTATTAGTCCATCTATACTGACCTGCATCAGGTTGCAAATTCAATATAATTTTTTTCTGCATCTAGCTCTGAAAAAATATTTGGGCTTCTAGCAATGTGTGGGACTTGGTCTATTAGTCCATCTATACTGACCTCCATCAGGTTGCAAATTCAATATAATTTTTTTCTGCATCTAACCCAGCCAATAGTTTTGGTCTAATACCACAGTTTGGCCACTCAGCTCTGCTCGGTTCCCATCCATTGTTTCTTTGTGCAAACAACTCCAGAGTTGTGAATTTGTTAACCACCAAAATGAGTGGAAAAAGGCCTGCTGCTGGTGGAAAGGGAATAGGCGTGTTGGGAAGGGGAAAAAAGGTTGTGTCCGTGGGGTAGGTGTTAAAGCAACAGTAACATCTGCAGAAGAAAGACCATCTTCCAGCCAAACTAAAATGTCTACTTCTTTTAGCGGACAATGTGATAAGATCCCTTTCTTACGGCCACGCCAATCGCTACAAATTCCAGATGAGGCACAAAAACAGCAGGTGCTTCAACGGATATCAAGTGCTCCTTTAAGTTGGCTCTCCTCCACATCAACTTCAACATCACAAATACTCCAGTCCTCAGAGGTGTCACCCCAATCGCACTTGCTTCCTCACAGCTCCCAAATCTCCAGCTGCCCGTCTGAGTATGAGGTAGAACAGATGGTTGAGTCTGCAGAGCTGTTTACTCATACTATAGCCTGGGAATCAGAGGTCGGCTCCAGCGCTTCTGTGAATCCAGATGAGGAAATGATCTGCACTGATGCCCAGAATCTTTATGAGTCGGATCCAGGACCAGACGCAGAAGGTTCTGACCATAATGTAGACCCTCATTCCCAAACTGTAACTCCTGTTGGTGGAGACAATGAGGAAGACGATGATGAGACTCAAATACCTGATTGGAGGGACAACTTTAGTTTTTTGTCAGGGCAGGAACAGGTTGGCTCTGAGGATGACGGGTGTGATAACACACAGGGTGATGATGATGAGGTTGGAGATCCCACTTACTGTCAACCCACAGTCAGCCAAGAGATGAGGTCAGCATAGGAGGTGGAGGAGAATGCTAGTGACGATGAGGTCAGGTTGCACCTTCCTGGACAGAGACGTAGTACTGGAAGCACGTCAACAACTGCATCCTCAAACACAACTCTGCCTCTCACCACAAGTCGTGGTGGCTCTTCAGGTCGCATGGGTGCTAAGCCTTACATAGCCTGGGCATTTTTTCAGATCGATAAAGATGACCCAACTCGTGTTATCTGTAACATTTGTCAGCAAAAGCTAAGTAGAGGCCAAAAAATACATAGTTTGAGTACTTCATGCATGAACCGGCACATGGACATGAAGCATAAGTTGCAGTGGGAAGCTCACTGTGCTACAATGCGGCCTAGCCGGCCGGGCCAACCACCGTCTGCCACATCTTGTGCATCCGCGGCCTCTTCATCCTCTGTGACTGGGGGGACAGCAGTCACACCTGTTTTGGGACGCAGACCTGCCACCTCTTTACCCGCAACAGCCAGCGTGATTGGCAGGTCATCATTTTCTTTGGAGGTGGTAACACCAGCTGGTGTTGAGCGCTGTCCGACATCGATAGCACCACCTTTGGATCAAGGCAACCTAACATGTCCGCCTGCATCTTCCTCACAGACTGGCAGTTTGCCGGGGACATCCTTATCAACCCCGTCTAAGCACAACAGCCAGCCCTCGGTCCCTCAGATGTGGACAAGTAAAAGACCATTTCCTCCTAGCCATGAGAAAGCTAAGAGGTTGAATTTCACCATCTGCAAGCTCTTGGCTACAGAAATGCTGCCTTTCCGCCTGGTGGACACAGAGGATTTTCGAGACCTTATGTCCGTCGCAGTGCCCCAGTACCAGATGCCCAGTCGGCACTACTTCTCAAAGAAAGGTGTGCCTGCGCTCCACCAGCATGTCGCACACAACATCACCGCATCTTTGAGAAAATCTGTGTGTGACAGGGTGCATTTCACCACAGACACTTGGACGAGTAGGCATGGACAGGGGCGTTACATGTCGCTGACTGGGCACTGGGTAACTATGGTGACAGCAGGACAATGGGCTGCTGTCCAAGTCTTGCCGTCCCCACGAGTTGTGCGTCAATCCTCTTTATCTCAAAGTTCCTCCACTGCTTCTGCCTCCTCAACCTCCTCTCGGTCCTCCACCTGCACCCAAAGCCTGTCTGGTCATGCCACAAGCTTTCTAACTGCGCAGAAGGGATCCTGCACACCTCCTTACTATGCTGGCAGTAGGGCTCAACGTCATCAGGCGGTTTTTATTTTGAAATGTCTGGGAAATGTGAGTCACACAGCTGAGGAGTTGTGGTCAGCTCTGGAGAACCAATTTCATGAATGGTTGTCTCCACTGGACCTGAAACCAGGGAAGGCCATGTGCGACAATGCTGCAAACCTGGGTGCGGCCCTTCGCCGGGGCAATGTCACACACGTGCCTTGTATGGCTCACGTGTTGAACCTGGTTGTCCAGCAATTTTTAGCCCACTATCCCGGACTAGATGGCCTTCTGCAGAGGGCACGGTCACTGTGTGCTCACTTCCGCCGTTCGCATCCCGCAGCTCAGCGACATACATCTCTACAGAAGTCGTTGAGCCTGCCACTTCACTGGCTAAAATGCAATGTGCCTACCCGGTGGAATTCAACTCTGCACATGTTGCCGCGACTGTGGCAGCACCGACAAGCCCTGGTGCAATACGTTGTGACGTATAGCCTGGGCCAACGAGATCCAGAGGTGGGGCAAATCACGCTGGAGGAGTGGTCTCAGATCAGGGACCTATGCACCCTTCTGCACAGTTTTGAAATGGCGACGAAGATGTTTAGTGCTGACGATGCCATTATCAGCATGACTATTCCGGTGATTTACATGCTGGAGCACATGTTAAACAGAATTCGGAGTCAGGTGGTGGCACAAGAGGAGGTGGAGGAAGTAGAGGAGGAGGCGTTGTATGCGGAAGGGCTAACATCTGCAAGGTCCAGACGGTCGGCAGCACCACGGCGGCAGGCATGTGAGGGTGGGGGAGATGGTTTTACCAGGGCGCATGGTAGCAGCCAAACTAGTGAGGAAGGTGCAGGAGCCCAGGAAGAAGTGGAGGACGAACTGATGGAAGACTCATTAGATGAGGGAGACCTTGATCACATTTCTGTTGTGCGAGATTGGGGGAGAGGACAGAGGAAGGAAGCATGATTGTTACCTCGCCACCAACACAACAGGGACTTGGTGCTCCTGGATGCGCAAGACACATGAGTGCCTTCTTGCTGCACTACCTGCAACATGACCCTCGAATTGTGAGAATTAGAAATAATCCTGACTACTGGGTTGCCACACTGTTAGATCCCCGGTACAAAAGTAAATTTGCAGAAATTATTCGTGCCATAGAAAGGGATGCACGCATGCAGGAGTATCAGCAGAGACTGTTGCAGAATCTTACATGTGCTTTTCCACAAAACACCAGAGGTGCACGTAGTGAATCTCACAGTTCCAACTTGCCAACCGTGGGACCGTCGAGTGTTCAGCACTCAAACTGTAACAGAAACACAGTATCTGCTGGTAACATCAATTTTGCGGAATCTTTTCACCACTTTTTTAGCCCATCCTTTGCAAGGCCGCAGGAGACAAGAAGTCTGACACATAGTCAACGCCTAGAGACGATGGTACAGGAGTATCTCCAAGTAAACATTGAAGCCATGACTGTGTCACTGGACCCTTGCTCTTTTTGGGCTTCCAATCTGGATAAATGGCTGGAGCTAGCCACTTACGCCTTGGAGGTCTTGTCATGCCCCGCAGCCAGCATTCTGTCTGAACGTGTGTTCAGCGCTGCTGGTGGTGTGCTGACAGATAAGCACATGCGGCTCTCCACTGATAATGTAGACAGACTCACGATCATAAAGATGAACAAATCATGGATCCGAAACGACTTTTCTACCCCTGTGTCATCCTGGGGAGAGTAAAAGCTTGATGATTGGTTAAAATCACCACACCAACCGTTTTAAGCTTTCAAATTACTAATCATGTTTATCTGTATCTTGGCTGGAAAATAATTTGGGCTTTCCAGCAGTGTGCAGCACTGATTCTATTAGGCCATCTATACTAAGCTCCACCAGATTTAAAATTACTAATCATGTTTATCTGTATCTTGGCTGGAAAATAATTTGTGCTTTGTAGCAGTGTGCAGTACTGATTCTATTAGGCCATCTATACTAAGCTCCACCAGATTTAAAATTACTAATCATGTTTATCTGTATCTTGGCTGGAAAATAATTTGGGCTTTGTAGCAGTGTGCAGCACTGATTCTATTAGGCTATCTATACTAAGCTCCACCAGATTTAAAATTACTAATCATGTTTATCTGTATCTTGGCTGGAAAATAATTTGGGCTTTGTAGCAGTGTGCAGTACTGAATATATTAGGCCATCTATACTAAGCTCCACCAGATTTAAAATTAATATTAATTTTTAGCTGCATCTAGCCCGGAAAATAATTTTGGGGCTCCGAGATGCGCAAGACACATAAGTACCTTCTTGCTGCACTACCTGCAACATGACCCTCAGATTGTCAGAATTCGAAGTAATCCTGACTACTGGGTTGCCACACTCTTAGATCCCCCACACTCTTCGATCAACCTTTTCATTTTAATAAAGAACAAATAAATGGTCATTTTTGAAATTACAAGCATTAGCAGGTGATTAGAAACTGAAATCAAACAGTTTTCAACTCAAAACTTTATTCTAGGTGATGTTACATTTGCACATAGGATCCCTTGTTCGAAAGGAGCTTCTGAACTCTCTCATCCATTGAATTTGTCAGGTGTTGGATGGTTTCTGCTTCAATTGCTTTGCATGAGGACAGAATACCCTCCCAGAGCTGTTGCTTAGATGTGAACTGCCTCCCGCCATCATAGACACTCCTTTTGATGATGCTCCAGAGGTTCTGAATGGGGTAGAGGTCAGAGGAGCATGGGGGTCACACCATAAGTTTGTCCCCTTTTATGCCCATATCAGCCAGAGATGCAGATGTGTTATGTGCAGCATGAGACGGTGCATTATCATGCATGAAAATGATCTTGCTGTGGAATACACGGTTCTTCTTTTTGAACCATGGCAGGAAGTGCTGTTTGAGAAACTCCACATACATTATGGAGTTCATCTTTACCCCTTCAGGGATCCTAAAGGGGCCGACAATCTCTCTCCCCATGATTCCAGCCCAAAACATTACTCCACCTCCTCCTTGTTGGCGCTGTAGCCGTGTTTGCGTGGGGTGTCCATCAACCAGCCATCCTCCACTCCATCCATCTGGACCATCGAGCGTTGCACGGCACTCATCCGTGAACAAAACAGTTTTGAAATCAGTCTTCATGTAATGTTTGGCCCACTGGAGCCATTTCTGCTTGTGTGCAGTGGATAGAGGAGGTCGACAGGATGGCGCACGCACAGCTGCAAACCTCTGAAGGACCCTGCATCTTGTTGTTCGGGGGACGTTGGAGGCACCAGCAGCTTCAAAAACTTGTCTGCTGCTATGACAAGGCTTTTTTGCCGCTGCTCTTTTAACCTGACGTAATTGCCTGTAGGAAAGAGTCCTCAATTTGCCCTTATCAGCACGCACACGTGTGTACTGTGAATCAGCTACATGCTTCTTGATTGCCAACACACTTCATCCTGATCATCGTACAATGTTAATTGTAGTCATGCCTTGACCTAAACACTCCACAATTTGTTGCTTCTCAGCAGCCGACACATCCTTTTTCTTTCCCATTTTGGCAGAAAATGTAGGCTACTTAATAATGTGGGACAGCCTTCTTAAGAAGTCTTGCCTTTCATTGGACACACTTGCCAAACTAATTAGCACAGGTGTCTGCAATTGCTTACAGTGATATAAAGAGCCCTGACACACATCACCATCAATGAGTTTAGCTGACAAACAAACAAATTCTTCCCTTATCACTCCTAAACACTTTTTGCATAATAATTTGGAACACAGTGTACATGTGCTTTTCCACAAAACACCAGTGGTCCACGTAGTGAATCTTACAGTTCTAACTTGCCAACCGTGGTCTGTATGGAGTTGTTCAATAAAGGGCCCAAAATTAAGATAACATAGACGGGAGAGGTCTCTATGAATAGGAATTCCTAAGTATTTGATACCCTGTGAGGGTCAGGCAAAGGAAAAGTTGGACTGGATGGAATCCTGTATGGATTTGGGGAGGGAGACACCGAGGGCCTCAGACTTCGCTGCATTGATTTTAAAATTTGACCATGTAACAAAGTGATCTATTTCAGCCATAACAGCAGGGATGGATATATGTGATTGAGTGATATATACTAGGACATCATCAGCAAACAGAGAGCACTTGTACTCGGTGCCTCCCACCTCAATCCACCTAATATTGGGGTTATGGCGAATTGATGAGAGCAGGTGCTCCGTCACTAGAATGTATAAGAGAGGGGACAGAGGACATCCCTGCCTTGTCCCATTGGTGAATATGAAAGGTGATGAAAATGTTCTGACGCGCCCCCTGGGCCTTGGGACACCCAGTGCCGGACCCTTTTTGGTGGATGCTGGTGGTTGTAGTCTCCGTGATGGCGACCCGGTTCCGTGGCTCAGGGCGGTCAAACCAGTGGCGGAACTATGTATGTGGTTTTGATGTTTAAATGTCTGACTACGCCGCCCGTGTATTGCGGTCAGAGTGAACCGCCGTTGCAGTGTAGACCGCTGAGGCTGGTGTTGTGGGTGCAGCAGAGCGTAGCATAACTCCCCACGGGAGGAGTATAGCCTCAGGGCAGTGTATGCGGAGGATGGGGGTGATGGTGCAGGGCAGCAGCAGTAACGACACGGAGTCAGTGATGCAGTCCAGGGCCTTTACTCACAGTTCTTATTATCCAGACCACTTCTGCAGGTAACGGCTGCCCACGTCGTACTGTGCTCACCAGGTGAGGGGCTCAGACAACTCCCAGATAACTTTGGAGCGCTTCACAGGACCCCCTTTGTGTGTTCTTTGTCTGGCCTTTCTTACCAACCCTTCTGTCCGGCTGCCTCGGGCCTCCTCTTGGTAAACTTGGCGCCAGTTTCCCTGACCCTATGTGGTGCCTTCCTAGCGGGTGTAGCGAGGTGCTGCGCCACATAAAATGTCACAGCCTCCGGTTTCTAGCTGAGGGTCGTTTCCCGCATCCACTAGTTTCGGGGACCGGTCTCCCCCTTTGGCCTGACCCCTCCACGCAGGTGGATTCGGGCGTGCGGTGGCGACTCGCCCGTCCGCACCCCTGGGATCCCTTCGTTCCTCATTCCTGGAGCCTTCTCCACTCCTCTTCCTTCCTTCTCCCTCTTCCAGACCTGGGCCTCTGTTACTAGGCCCGCCTCCGGAGCAGAGCTCATGCAGAGCCCCTGCTCCATGTCACTTCTGCTCAGACTTCCCTGCACTGAACTAAGATGGTGCCCACCTTTTATACTCCCTTCTCAATGCACCCAGGAACTGCTTCCTCCCTGCTCCTGCACTACAGGGTTCCCCTTCCTCGGTGTTCCCTCCCCCCACTCCAGCCAGGGACTGTCGTGACCATCTCAGGGGCATATTGGTCGCCCTGCCCCACGGCAATGTGGTGTAATGCATGCAGGTGTCGGGTCCTGATCCACACTCCATCCTTACCTGAGAGTGAGATATCACACCTCTGGGTGAGGTGCAATACCTCTGTAGCAACCGAGCCCTCAGGGTGCTACAGTTCCATTTATCTTCAGCCTAGGTGACGTATTGCGATACAGGGCCGTGATTTTGGCTATAAAAGGGTCCCCTAGACCCCTACCCCAAGCTTTTTAAGAGAATAATATATAGCGTGCCAGGAGACTCTATGGAATGCTTTCTCAGCATCCAACGAGAGTATCTAATTACAAATTTTTAACTGCATCTAGCCCAGGAAATACTTTGTGCCTAGTAGCAGTGTCTGCTAGTCAGTGGATTATCCCGGCTGTTAAGCAAGCTACACCACCTGTAGTTTGGACACTTAATTTTTTCAAAGGAAATGCTTCGGGACCCCGAGATACTCAGTGAAGAGCATCAGGAGGCACCCCAAGGCATAGGGGCTGGGACTGGCGGTAGGATGCCTTGCGGTGGACAGCCGAGCTCAATCCTTATAAAAGCTTTTTAACTGCAGCAGCTTTAGTGGACGCTACTGGAGCTGGAATTACGCGGCTGCTGGCATGAGACTTGCCCTCCAATAGATCCTTGTAAAAGGATTTAAAGTGTATTCATTCAAATTAGAGAGACAATTTAAATTAAAAAGCTTAGAGCTGCCTCCACCACATGGGGGCTCGCTCGACCCACCAGCGGACAGGTACCAGTATTGGGAGAGAGGGGCTGGCCGTCAGGGTCCACCGCGGCTCTGGCACAAACCCGGCGACACGGAGGTGGCACGGGCAGGAACGGACTGGCCGTGTCGGCTTCTCACTTTTTGGATTTTAGAAGGGCATGACATGCCTATATCTGTGTCTCCCCCTCCTTTTACTCCTCCACCTCTTTTCTTTTCGCATCACTATATGTACTTGTCACTTTTCTATGTGTTAGTTATGTCTTCTGAGCAGTTTGTCAGCTTTTGGACACCTTTGAAGGTGTTTTCTATGTGTTTCTATGTGTTTTTGTTTGCCTGCCATTGGTTTTAACGGTGTTCGAAGGTGTTCGACGAACAGTTCGACGAACAGTTTGGCGAAGACACGGGTGTTCGATGAACCGAACCGAACTCGAACACTACGGGGGTGGCTCAACACTAGTCACAGTGCCTAATCTGATTGTTAATTCTTCAATGAGGCAGCCTGGTGACAACCATATTTTAATCCTACTGTTAATCGCTGAAGTAGCCCTGTAGATAATTTACCAGTTGATAGGTGTTAGTTACTGCATGGAGAGAATCCAAGGTTGAGAGCTCAGAGGCAGGATGTTTTTGGTCAGTTGTTGGGGGTGTGCCAAGGTCTACTGTCAGACCAAGCTAAGTCTGAGGCTTTACCATTAGAGGCTTGGATTGGTGCTACACACTTGCTGGTGTTGCTTAGAGGTCAGAGAGGTCTAGTAGAAGGTGTTGGGGTGTAGGTCCAGGATTTTAATAGTGCAGTTGGTATGGCTAGTGGTGTGATGGGGAGAAAAAGAGAAGGAAATGGAGAATGAGGTAGTTCATTTGAGAGACAAGCCTAAAAGATTTCCTTTGTTTTGGAGAGCTACTGGGGGCAAGAGGTTAGGGAAAAGATTTGGAAAGGGGAGTATTTGGAAATATTTTCCCTACCTCCCCTCAACCTGGGCAAGGTTGAGTCGAGTGATACCAGGAAACAGAAGGACAATGAAGAGAAAGCACCAGTATTGGTTAATCAATAGGACCTTTGTTAATTGGCTACGATCTTATGAAATATTAGCAAGCATGATTAGGGAAAATGAGTCATAACATTTCTCAGCCATATTTGGTTATTTGGATTCCATAGTGGAAGCCCATTGAGTTTATTGGGGAGTGTCATGACTCAGGTAAGATGAGCAATTTAGGTAGTGGAAGGCAATGAAGTCTGGCATGAGAAGGGATCATTAGGATATTTTCATTTAGGTGCTCCTACTTAATAGTCCGTTTGGGATGTGCTGGTGTCTTGAGCCCCGTGAGTAGGTCGTAAGTGTCTCAGTAAAAGGGTTACTTTTGGGTATTTACCAACATTAGGTCAAAATACAAAAGCACTACAGGATGCAGCAGCCCCATGATATAGTCAGGCAGCATAGGTGCAAAATACTGATGAAACAACCACTCATACACCTATTGTTCATGGAGGGGTTGGTTGCCTAGTATTATAAATGTACACAGCTAAGGCTTGTATAGGGTGCCAGTCACATACATACATGCAGTGCACTTTGTCTGGTTTACAGTCTATTAGTGATGCCCATATTATTAGATCAGACAGGCTGCCAGAACCATATAAGTGCACCTGACAAGGACAGACACCTTATTAATGGCAGGTTTGTGAGTCGCTGTTTCATCAGTATATTGCTCCTGTGCTGCCTCCGCCTTTATCATGAGGGCCAGCTGCATCCTATAGTGCATTAGCATTGCGACATGTGTTGGTAAATACAGCTGCCTTTTTTCTGTGATTTTTTTAAATTTTATGTCCTTTTCTAAGGGGCACAGGGCAGTAGTCATGGTTGAGGGGCTGCTACTCCACACCCTGGCTACTTAGAAGTAAAATGTTCCCCAGACTACATGTGAGTTTGTGTACTGCAGAACATGTTTAGGCCTCAAGCCTCCACTGTCTCCACGATCCGGGATCCAGGAACAGTCGCACATAAATCAGGGGGCATCCGCTTCAAATAAAACAGTTCAGCTTTAGTTGCAGTCCGAGTTCAATGGATGTTACAGCACAGTACATTTCCGAGTTCTCTGTTTGTTCAGCCTGACCTATCCCTTCGCTTACTGGCATCTCTACCCCTTGGGATACTCCGTTCAGCTTCGCAGTTTCCATAAGACTTGTTCCATCTCCCTCATGCATTTTCCCGTCTGGCTTCCCATTGAAGGTAGCGAGTATGGCATGTTTCCCAGTGCCTAGTTCGGGTCATAGGCCCGGATGTTACAGTATTGTTCGCTGCCAAACAGTCCGTACTTCTCGTGCCCTCCAGCCTTGAACTCCTGCAATCATTTTATCTATCTTCAATCCAATCTCCAACTACATCTAACCAGGAAGTGCTCCCCTTTTTATCTGACCTTTTCCCTCTCTTGCTGGGCTGTCCAACAACGGCGCCGAGCTGCTGGTCTTTGGGGGTACTTCTTATGGACCATGCCCGTCCCTGGGTGGAGTCAATTCCGGATGCTACGCAGTTCTCTCCTAGTCCCCACCTGTTCTTCAAGGACTTACAGCAACTGGCGGGGTTTCTTCTTTCTTTGCCGCTCCCACTAGGGGCAGGCACTGCTCTTGATTGGATGGCTTTTGGGCTCAGGCCACTGCTTATACCAGATGAATTTTCACGCAGTTTAAGATGCTGACAATGTCCTCCGTGCCATCATCCGACATCCTGAGAATTCCAATGGCCGCCATCTAGACCATTTCAGGGGTTCCTCCACTCTCTGTACGCAAGGACTCTTGATCCTGCCAACTACGCCATGTTGTAAGGGGCGCAGGGCAGTAGTCATGGTCGAGGGGCTGCTTCCCGCTCCCCTGCTGCTGTGGCGCGCACCGTGCGCAGCTTCCAGGCCACTGTGCTAGGGCGTGCACGCTCCCTCCCTCTTAAAGGGGCGCCGTCCTATAGAGTCCTCGGTCAATGGCCGAAGGACTTTCCCTGTATAAGGCACCTCCTCTAAAATGGAGGTGCTGTGCAAGGTTGTTGTTCCATGTGCTTAACACTTGCTCCAGCCCTCAGGTCCCGCTGCCTGTCAGTCCTGCCTGCCAGTCTGTCTGTCAGTCCAGCCCGCCAGCCTAACAGTTCTGTTCTCCAGTCTGTCTACAGTTGTGTCCGCCAGCCTGCTTTCCTGGAGCACCTGCCTATTACCCGTCGTGCCCGCCAGCCAGTCTACCCGGAGCACCTGCCAGTTACCTGCCGTGCCCGCCTGCTCGCCTACCCGGAGCACCCGTCTGGCTATCTGCCGAACCAGCCTGCTTATCTACCCGGTCCACCCATCAGCCTTCCTGCCGTGCTCATCTGCTGTACCGTTCAGTTCCTGCCATCTGACCCGTGGGAGTCACCTGCTCTCACACAAGGTCGGTCCCAGAGTGGCACCTGGTCCACCTGCCCGGTTCCTCCCTGGTTCACGGAGTCGACTAAGCCACCGTGTGACCTTGGTCGGGCCGAGTAGGCACTTAGTCATTCCCCTCTGGTCCCTCCTTGCACCAAAGCACAGAGGTTCCACCACCCAGACTTGTAACAGAGGTGTCGAGTTCCGGGTCATATATCAGCCATTTGTCCCATAACAGGAGCCGATGGACTGCAGCATAGGCCGGTGCTACTCCTACTTCGCCTACCCTGCCTGCAGTGCTGATTCTTATCCTTTTGAGGGGCCTCAGGATTGCCATGTGACTGGGAATGGTGTCCAAGTGATGGGACTTCTGGACTCTGGGAATTTGGTGACCCTGGCAAGGGACACACTTCTGCATATGCTAGTCCCTGGGAAGGGGGTGGGGGTATGGTGTATCCATGGCAGGGCCGGACTGGGACAAAAAAGCAGCCCTGCCACAAAAACTCCACCAGCCCACATACTATAACACTCATTTCCGCCGAATATATATATATATATATATATATATATATATATATTGTGACAGAGTCTGGTATGATATATGAGGGGAGGTACAGTATGTGTCACACAGGTTGCTAGCCTGTGTGAACTGAAACCAATAAACTTTCTACCATCATGTTATATGCTGGGGGGTTAACTCACTTAAAGGGTGTGGTTTTATGGGAATAGCAGCAGGTGGGAGGCCATTCCCCTACCTCTCCTCAGGGTGTTGCTGAGCAGGGTTAAATACTCAGTTGGTAGTTTGCTCTGTGTGGTGTGTGGCTTGGAGAAGGAAGTCTCCTGGCTGTGTTGGGCTGAAATCTGAGAGCAAGACCGGAGGACTGGTGTTGCTGAAGACTTCGCTGTGCTACCTGGTGCAGGCAGAGCCTTGCTTGCTAATAGACTCTGTTGTACTTTCTCTTTTGTTTTACCGTTAACCCCGAGAGGGCCTGTTTATTTTTATGGGACGCTGCCGTGGCCCTTGTCAGAGTGTGCGAGCGGCTAAGGCTGCGGCCCTTGTCAGAGCGTGCGTGCAGCTGATTCCGTGGCCATTGTCAGAACGTGCACGCAGCTGAGGCCGCGAGTGCGAGTATGCACACAGGGGCGGCCCACTTTGTAGTTCAAAGCAGCCGGCCTACCGGGAATCTGCCCGCCTTGGCAAATTACCAATCCGGGCCTGATCCATGGAGATGCCAAGAATTATCCCATGGCCCAAGTTGACATACAGTGAGTACGGAAAGTATTCAGACCCCTTTAAATTTTTCACTCTTTGTTTCATTGCAGCCATTTGGTAAATTCTAAAAAGTACATTGTTTTTCTCATTAAAGTACACTCTGCACCCCATCTTGACTGAAAGAAACAGAAATGTAGAAATTTTTGCAAATTTATTAAAAAAAAACAAATATCACGTCATCATAAGTATTCAGACCCTTTGCTCAGTATTGAGTAGAAGCACCCTTTTGAGTTAGTACAGTCTTCTTGGGAATGATGCAACAAGTTTTTCACACCTGGATTTTGGGATCCTATGCCATTCTTCCTTGCAGATCCTCTCCAGTTCCGTCAGGTTGGATGGTGAACGTTGGTGGACAGCCATTTTCAGGTCTCTCCAGAGATGCTCAATTGGGTTTAGGTCAGGGCTCTGGCTGGGCCAGCCAAGAATGGTCACAGAATTGTTCTGAAACCACTCCTTTGTTATTTTAACTGTGTGCTTAGGGTCATTGTCTTGTTGGAAGGTGAACCTTCGGTCAAGTCTGAGGTCCAGAGCACTCTGGAAGAGGATTTCATCCAGGATATCTCTGTACTTGGCTGCATTCATGTTTCCTTCAATTTCAACCAGTCATCCTGTCCCTGCAGCTGAAAAACACCCCCATAGCATGATGCTGCCACCACCATGTTTTACTGTTCGGATTGTATTGGGCAGGTGATGAACAGTGCCTGGTTTTCTCCACACATACTGAATAGAATTATCACCAAAAAGTTCTATCTTCGTCTCATCAGACCAGAGAATCTTATTTCTCATAGTCTGGGAGTCCTTCATGTGTTTTTGAGTAAACTCTATGCAGGCTTTCATTTGTCTTGCACTGAGGCCACTCTGCCATAACGACCTGACTGGTGGAGGGCTGCAATGATAGTTGACTTTGTGGAACTTTCTCCCATCTCCCTACTGACGCGCCCCCTGGGCCGTGGGGTACTCGGCAGCCGGGCCTCTGTGTCTGCCGGTGGGGGATATCACGGTGGCTGGCCCGGTCCTTGACCCAGGGCGGTCAGTGAAAAGGGGAATTATTATTTATATGAGGTTTTGGAGTGTTCGTGATGCCACCTGTGGAATGCGGCTAAGGGGTGCCGCCGCTGCGGAGCAGTCCTCTGGAGCTGGTGTTATTGCAGCAGGGATGGTGTGGCTCTCCACAGGTAGAGCTTGCTCCAGGGCAGTGTAAGGCGGTATAGGCTGCGCTGGGTGTTGTAGTGCAGGGAGGGAAAGATGGCGCAGATTAAAAGAATGGACGGAGGCAGTGCGGTGCAGTCATCCAAGTCTTTACTCACAGTTCTTATGACAGTTCCACTGGTGCACTGTACAGTTGTCGGCCTCCCACGTCGCGCTGCGTTCACCAGGCAGGGGTTCAGCACTTCCTCAGGTAGATTAGGAGTACCTGACAGAACCCCACTTTCTTGTGTTCCTAGCTAGACTGTCTTCACGCTGGGTCTTTCTCCCTCCTGCCCTGCGCTTCCCACTCTCAATCCCGCTCGGGTGCTCTGAAGTCCCTCCTGTACGTCGGAGTTCCCGGACCTGCTTGACCCTCACGGGGATTAGAATGAGGCTTCGGCAACTGACTATATTAGCCAGAAGCCTCCGGTTTTCCCAGCCGAGACCTGGAGTAACACGGATGGACCAGGGGCCGGTCCCCTTCTTGCGGCCTACGATCCCTCTGTCTTCTGACAGATGCGGGGCGTACGGGTGCCGTCCTGCACTCGCCGTACCACCTAGGATCCCGTCTTAGAATGGAGCCTAGTCCTCTACTCCCCTCCTGGGCCTCTAGGACTGGGCCCTGCTTGTGGAGCAGAGCTCCTAATGAGACTCTGCTCCCGGACTGACTGTCCTGAACTATTCTTCTGAACTGCTCTGCCACCCTAAAATGGCTTCCCATTATATACCTCCTTCTATGGTGCTCCCTTGAACTGCTTCCTCCACCCACACCCACTACTGGTTCCCCCCTACCTTTGGGTTCCCCCCACTCCAGCCAGGGACAGGGCTCAGCAGGAAAACACATTGCATCTTGCCCTTCCAGCAGGCCTGGAGCAGTGTACTGTTGGATGCAGGTGTTAGGGTTCCGGGCAGCACTCCCTCCTTACCTGAAAGAAGGGGATACCACACCTCTGGGTGAGGTGCAGTACCTCTGTGGTGACTGAACCCTCAGGGGCGCCACACTACTGCATCTCTGGAGCTCAGCCACAGTGATCTTGGGGTTCTTCTTTACCTCTATCACCAAGGCTCTTCTCCCACAATTGCTCAGTTTGGCTGGACAGCCAGGTCTAGAAAGACTTCTGGTGGTCCCAAACTTCTTCCATTTAAGGATTATGGAGGCCACTGTGCTCTTAGGAACCTTGAGTAATGCAGAAATTCTTTTGTAACCTTGGCCAGATCTGTGCCTTGCCACAATTCTGTCTCTGGGCTCCTTGGGCAGTTCCTTTGAGCTCATGATTCTCATTTGGCCTGACATGCACTGTGGGCTGTGAGGTCTTATATAGACAGGTTTGTGCCTTTCCAAATCAAGTCCTATCAGTTTAATTAAACACAGCTGGACTCCAATGAAGGAGTAGAACCATCTCAAGGAGGATCACAAGGAAATGGACAGCATGTGACTTAAATATGAGTGTCTGAGCAAAGGGTCTGAATACTTATGACCATGTGATATTTCAGCTTTTCTTTTTTAATAAATTTGCAAAAATTTCTACATTTCTGTTTTTTTTCAGTCAAGATGGGGTGCAGAGTGTACTTTAATGAGAAAAAAAATGAACTGTTTTGAATTTACCAAATGGCTGCAATGAAATTAAGAGTGAAAAATTTAAAGGGGTCTGAATACTTTCCGTACCCACTGTATGCACAGACTGTGGATCCATGTCCTACCAAGTGGCATTGGTCAAGGATTTGCTGCATGCTATTGTGTCTGGTTGATATTTTAATTTGGTCTGGGACTTACGGGCTAAAGCTGTGGCACCCAGTAGTCCAATATGTCGCTGAGAGTCGGCTATAGTAACAAAGGGACATCATGTAAACTGAATTTCCGTTCACTGTAGTTGCTAGAAAGAAGGATGAGTAAGCATCCCCTGAATCCAATATCCCTGACTTTAAGGAATCACAGGACAACTTTGGGACTGTCCAGCTCAGAAACGTAACAGTTAAAGGTAATATGGAAAATGTTAATGGGGTTCCCCAGGAAAAGGGAGCCGATAGTTGGTTTCCGCTGGGGCCAGGCATAATGATTTGTTGTATCGTGGGAACGAAGTGATGGGACAGGTAAAAGAGTGCCCCCTGAAGGCATAAGAGGAAAAATCCAAGGGGCATAAACGGTTGGCTCGAGTGAGACAATTTAAGCCTGTGGATCGGATACGTGGGTTAGTTCCCACAGGTGAGGGCAAGTTCCTCGCCCAGTGGCAGGGACCATATAGGGTGGTGGAAAAGGTGGGAGAGGTTATCTATAAAGTACACTGACAAACCAGGAAGACAAATACCTGAACCTGACAGGTCACTGTTTAGTCTAGGAAAAGCCCTTCTCTGACCCTGGTCTGTCCCTGCCTGACCACGGAGGTTGGCACCCTAAGGTAACGCAATGGCGCCTTCACCCGATGGCGGCTTACCTTGAATGTCCTTAGCAGCTCCTAGGATCACTAGAGTAGCTGTTCCCTAAGGAGAAAAGTAATCACACAAAAAGCATCTACAACTAACGCAAATTACAGCACAGTGAATGAATCCAACAAAGACTATCACCAGCAGGAAACAACAATAGGGGAAGGTATTTAAAGTGCACCTGTCAGCAGGATTGTGCTCAGTAAACTACATACACTGTCAAGTGGGTGACATTACACTGATTAAAATGACAGCTTGGTTGATGAAATCCGTCCTGTGGTTCTTGTGTAATCTTTACTTTCAGTTTGGAGATAATGATATGCTCGTGTTTCGGGGTGGCCTGTGGGGTGGGCTCTATCTGGTGCTCTGCTTACATATTCATCTGTATGCTCTTATGACAGCTCACTGATCCTTCACTGACCTGCCTTCTATTTTACATAATGCATCTAGTAGTGGGGGGCTAGGTAAAATAGGAGGCAGGTCAGTGAAGGCACAGTGAGCTGTCATAAGAGCATACAGATGAATAAGTAAGCAGAGCACTAGATAGAGCCCACCCCACGGCCACCCCGAAGCACCAGCATATCATTATCTCCAAACTGAACGTAAAGATTACACAAGAACCATAGGATGGATTTTATCAACCAATGTATCATTTTAATCAGTGTAATGTTGCATACCTGACAGTGTATGTAGCTTACTGAGCACAATCCTGCGACAGGTGCACTTTAAAGCTGCCCCCGAAAGGTGAAAGGGCAGACAAACAGAGAAAATGTAAAACACCTCTTACCCAAAACTGACAGAAACAAAGATAACAGAACTAAAACACCCAAAGAAAAGGTGTACTTTTGTGGCTCAGTGGAAAGGGATGCCGAGTGCCGACCATAGAATACAGAATCAAGGATTCAAATCCAGAAGCATGACAGCTGACACAGGTTTCCCTCAGTGTTTTGCTATGAATAAAGGCACCAAAAATCTATCTATGTTTATACACAATATAGAAAACTTTCAATCAGCTGTTCTGATATTTCCTAACAGAATGACATAGTAATATGTAATTTTCTCCCATTCTTTTGCAAATCATCCAACAGGTCAATGAAAAAAAATTGTGATTCATTCATCCATTGTAGCTGATCATGTTGTGAGGTTGCAGAGAGGGGTGTTGGGCATGTGTAGGAATGGTTCATGTTATGAGATAATATGCTAAAGTACAGTATGTATGAGCCTATTCAATAAGGAACAAAGAACTACTAGACTTCACACTCTTCTTTCATTATACAAGCTAGTATTTATATTGATTGTCATGAATTTTAAATGGTGTTTGCTTAAGTAGCGTAATTGGCTTCTTATAAAGTGAGTTCCAGAGTGTGTGCGGTATGAAACATAAAGAACGCCTTTAGGGTGCCCTAGTCTCAATGGAAATGAATACTCCCATTGCTGTGGTATGTTATGCTCCTCTTATTGTCCATACACTTGGGCAACCACATGTCAGCATTAATATTTCTTATTAATATTCTAAATTGGATGGAATTCCCTTATTGAATTCCTAATGGAATTTAATTGCTAATGCAATGGAACAAAAATATGAGAACTGCATAAAACTATTATTGCTCTGCAGAGCTGTCTGTCCATTATTGTTGAGGGTCTGAAAAGGTACAAAAGCACATTAACAAATATATCCACTAGAGGTGATGAATCTAGAGATATCTCAGATCTCTTTTCGGTTCTATTTTTCGGTATTTTTTGGTTCTATTCCAATTTTTTAGTTAATGCTTTGAATTTTTAGCATTAGTGTTTGATTTGGTTTTGTAATTTACAGGCAAAATAATACTATCATACATTGAATAAGTACTTCCACCATACACAGGCCACATATATTGGCCACACAGTGCTCAAAAATATTGCCATATTAATAAGTAATGCTTAAACTATAGTCTGAACAATATACTGATGAAATTAAATGACTATTGGGTAAGGATGTATTCTAATCTACAAATATATTCATCCATTGACTTGATAAGTGGTAATTTTCACGTGCGTGTGAGTCACTCTCTTGGACCATAACTCCCTGCCACTTCATTCAAAGTCTATGGCAGTGATACGGCTAGCCGAGCAATATGCTTTGCCATCTTAATCACTACCATAAACAATACATAGAGTGGTAGGGAGCTTAAAGAAGCACTCCCATAACAATTTTTATCCTCTCAATATTTTGCAATAATCAGATTATATAGCACTGTGTACTTTCAGTTGCTCATTTTGCCCTTCTATCCAGCAAATTTTTCTCTTTTCCATTAGGTCTATGACATCACATGATTAAAAACGGACTAGCTAAATCATTTTAAGCTCTATGTAGATACAGGAGGTTAATTTTCCCTGTATGATTCATAAGTCACTGCAAAAGTCCCTGGCAGGGGGTAGGAGGGAGCATCTGGGTCAGGAGTTGAAGAGGGGGATGATAAATGCAGAGACAAGAGACTTTCTGTTTCTACATAGAGCAAAGAGAAGAATTAGCTGGGTAGAAAGGCAAAATGAGCAATTGTAAGTACACAATGCTATATAATATGATGACTGCAATATATTAATAGGATAAAAACTTTGATGGCAGTGCTTCTTTAAAAGACATGTCAGGATGGAGGAAATAATTCCCTTTTTTAGACATGGAGGTAGGACACACATCGACCTAATGCCAATTACCTTTCCAGTAAATAGTTGATTTTTTTTTTAGACTGCAATACCCCTTTAATTTTTTCTCCGTTCTTATTTATTCAGTGGGGGCCAGACTATCATTTGAAGCTCACAGCGTTTGCACTAAAGAACCCGTCCACAAATATATACAAATATTACATGGCTAGCTATTTATTTGAATGGCTGGCATTTAGAACTCATGAGACAAATCTATAGCCATATTCCTCCCTCACTCACTCTGATAAGGAGTGACACTCCAGCAAGAGAGTGCACTGTCAGTGCGTATTATAAGAAGATTATCTGATGAGCAGAAATGTAGAGACCAGCGCTGCCCCCAAAGTCAACATCACTTTCAGGGATGGGGCTGGTTTCTGCTCTTCCTGCTTGCTTACTAATTTCCTTACCATACACACTGACATTGCGCTCTCTTGCCAGCTCGTCACTTCTCATCAGAGCCAGTGAGGGAGCGCACTGTCACTATGCATTAAAAAGAATAATGCACAGTGACAAGATCCTAGTGAGCATAAGTCAGAATTGACAACTGACACATTCTCAGTAGAGTAAGGACTAGCCCAACCACTGAAACTGATATCACTGATGATGCTTCATTTCGGGGTGGGGACAGGGTTGGGGCAGTGACCACAGCCTCTTCCCCCTGATGATGTCCCATTTGAGCATCCCAGCATGCAATGGGGATTTTCAAATGAAGCATCATCAAACAGGAAGTTGATTAAAAAAATAAAGCAGTTATGGATAGTAGAGATGGAATAGTAGCGATTTTTCAATTAAAGTATACTAAAAGGAGATTAGAAATAGAGATTTATGATTAAATTAGTGTTAGTTTTTGACTACCCCTTTAATGGCCCTAAACTTAGCATTTTAATAATACAGTTTACTGGTCAGTTATAGTGTGAAAAAGAATAACCTGTATATGAAAGGAGTATACTTCTGTGAGGTTGTTGTTCAGATACAATTGTATAAGCTATTTACCAACAACTGATATAATACATCTACACGCTCCAATATACCAAGTCGGCTCCTTTGAAACTTTATCAGGTAGCATACCTGAACTATAGGCTGAATTCTTGGAAATATATCCGCAGAGAAGTACATTATTAATCACAAGCCCTAAATTTCATGCATTGGTCAATGATTGTATCATATAAATCACTAGCCTTATCTTTGCTGTTTTTGTTTTCACGTATTTATCCTTTTCCTCATTTGGCAGAAGAATACACATTGAAGTGGTTTTCTCTGAAAAAAATTGGAAAGAAAAGCAATAAAATCTTTTCACTACCCTGCAGAAAGGAAACAGCTGGAATTGATATTATTAGAATAATAATCCCCAATGTTATATTTTGCTGGATAGATATTAAAATCTTTGGTAGCTTGGTATATGTTTTTTTAAATGCATTAAATCACATAATGATATTATATGTGTACATTGGAGATTAGAATAATTAATTCTTTTGATCTTCATTTCCATGCTTTACCATACCTTCACAAAATCTTCCCTGAACACATTGGAGGTTGTACATCAATACAGGCACAAGTCTGAGCAGTTTACATGTGTTTACTGCAGTGGAATGTGTGCTTTATAAAACATGGCACAATACCTTGATGAGTATTGTGGTCCTGGGGAACAACATCAGGTTGGACCTGGCATTGTCTTCTGCAACATTGAAGAAACTTCATAAATGAGTTGCATTGGTTATCATTTTGAATATCCTTGTGATCACCCTCAAGGGCAGACAAACTGCCTGTGCAGCTGCATAGGGGCCCATGGGAAAAGGGCCCAGCAAAGAAGATAATCTGTGCAGAGTTTACCCTGAACTAAAGAGTGCATGCTGGCTTATAGCAATATCAATGTGCAGTACAGGGTTGTGTACAATTTCTGTGGGCATTCTTCCTTCTCCCTGTGACTCTCCTTAGACAATGAAGGACCTGGGAGGCAGAGGGCGGGGTGTGCCCCTCTTGGCATCTGTTTCTGCTCAGTGGATTAGTATACTTTTCAGACTATAAGCCACATTTTCTAGCTAGAAAAACTTTTTTTAAAAGGTGTGTGCGTCTTATAGTCCAGAGGCAGCTTCCTGTGATGGAGAATGCCGACACCACATCCTTCCTGATCCCATAGAGAACAGCGGTGTGTGTGTGTATATATGTGCATATGTAGCAGAGCTGTGTGTGTCTATATGTGCGTATGTAGGAGAGCTGTGTGTGTCTATATGTGGATACGTAGTAGATCTGTGTGTGTCTATATGTGCATGTAGCAGAGCTGTGTGTATGTAAATGTGCATGTAGCAGAGCTGTGTGTGTCTGTAAGTACAGATGTAGCAGAGCAGTGTGACTCTATATTTGCATATGCAGCAGTTCTATGTGTGTGTCTAACTGTGCATGTAGCAGATCTGTGTCTGTGTCTATATGTGCATGTAGCAGAGCTGTGTGTATAATATAAACACTGCAGAGAAACACTAATAATAGATTTATTACTTCTCTATTCTACCCTACTGCATTAGGATTAGTGATAAAGACCCTTCCACTTTTCATCACCAGGGAAGTTTTAACTAATAGGAAAAATGTTTTTCATATTTTCTGCTGTTTAAACCTGTCCTATGATAAGGTGTGTCTTATACTGTAGGCAGCTCAAAAAATCCAGATTATTTGCTTTTCTTGTAGCTGGTCTTTCCCAGGACTGAACCTCGGGACCTCGAGTGTGCAAGCCAGATACATTACCAGTGAGCTGCAGAGTACGTTGTTAAATATAACAACATTTTCTCAGACTAAGGGCTCCGCACACACTAACGTATAAATTGGACAAGTACAGTCTGATAAAAAAATCAGATTGCACGCTGACCAATGTTATTCAATGAGGTAGTGCAGATCTGATCTTTTTTTTCACCTGTATTCGGCATGAGAGAAAAATTGCAGCGTGCTGCAATTTCACTCTGAAATCATTACAGTGTGAGAAAAAAATCACTTGCCATACAGATCATCAGTATTACATACGATTTTTATGGATACATTGCAATTCTGCAGCATAGGAAACTGTAAATGGTCCTGTAAAAGATTAATTGCTGATTGCACACTGACAGCTCACAGGCAGCACATGGAAAACACACAAATCGTCCCACTCTCCTGGATGAGAATGGGACTGATTTTTTTTTATATGCTGGTACCCCTATGTGTACAGTCATGGCCAAAAGTATTGAGAATGAGACAAATAGTAATTTTTCCAAAGTTTACTGCTTCATTTTTTGTAATGGCAATTTGCATATACTCCTGAATGTCAAAGAGTGATCAGCTTAACAGCAATTACTGTACTTGCAAAGTCAATATTTGCCCAGAAAATGAACTTTAACCCCCAAAACACACTTCAACATCATTGCAGTCCTGCCTTAAAAGGAGCAGCTAACATCTTTTTAGTGATTGATCCATTAACACAGGTGTGGGTGTTGATGAGGACAGGGCTGGCCATCAATCAGTCATGATTAAGTAAGAATGACATCACTGGACACTTTAAAAGGAGGCTGGTTCTTGGTATCATTGTTTCTCTTCAGTTAACCATGGTTATCTCTAAAGAAACACGTGCAGCCATCATTGCACTGCACAAAAATGGCCTAACAGGGAAGAGTATCGCAGCTACAAAGATTGCACCTCAGTCAACAATCTATCGCATCATCAAGAATTTCAAGGAGAGATCTTCCATTGTTGTCAAAAAGGCTCCAGGGCGCCCAAGAAAGACCAGCAAGCGCCAGGACCGTATCTTAAAACTGTTTCAGCTGCGGGATCGGACTACCAGCAGTGCCGAGCTTGCTCAGGAATGGCAGCAGGCTGGTGTGAGTGCTTCTGCACGCACTGTGAGGCGGAGACTCTTTGAGCAAGGGCTGGCTTCAAGGAGGGCAGCAAAGAAGCCACTTCTCTCCAGAAAAACCATCAGGGACCGACTGATATTCTGCAAAAGGTACAGGGAGTGGACTGCTGAGGACTGGGGCAAAGTCATTTTCTCTGACATCTGGAAAACAGCTTATTCGGAGAAGAAGAGGTGAGCGCTACCACCAGTCTTGTCTCATGCCAACTGTAAACCTTCCTGAAACCATTCATGTGTGGGGTTGCTTCTCAGCCAAGGGAATCGGCTCACTCACAGTCTTGCCTAAAAACACAGCCATGAATAAAGAATGGTACCAGAATGTCCTCCAAGAGCAACTTCTCCCAACCGTCCAAGAGCAGTTTGGCGCCCAAAAATGCCTTTTCCAGCATGATGGAGCACCTTGCCATAAAGCAAAGGTGATAACAAAATGGCTCATGGAACAAAACATAGAGATTTTGGGTCCATGGCCTGGAAACTCCCCAGATCTTAATCCCATAGAGAACTTGTGGTCAATCATCAAGAGACGGGTGGACAAACAAAAACCAACAAATTCTGGCAAAATGCAAGCATTGATTATGCAAGAATGGACTGCTATCAGTCAGGATTTGGTCCAAAAGTTGATTGAGAGCATGCCAGGGAGAATTACAGAGGTCTTGAAGAAGAAGGGGCAACACTGCAAATATTGACTTGCTGCATTAACTCATTCTAACTGTCAATATAACCTATTGGTACTCATAATATGATTGCAATTATATTTCTGTATGTGATATAAACATCAGACAAACACTAATAAAAACCAGAGGCCAGCAGATCATGTGAAAATATAATTTTGGTGTCATTCTCAAAACTTTTGGCCATGACTGTAGTCTATGTGGTATTATTATTCTTTACTGGTATATTTTATTGGTACAAAGAGATACTCTATACATAAAGATATCAATATAGCACTACATACTGGATGAAAAAAATCTGAAAAGTAAAAGTCAGAGACTTTATTTCTTTTCAGAGTTACTAAAAATAATGGCACAAAAACAATAACAATAATAACTTTTTTGCAATGCACTAATTAAGAGTAAACAACATTTCAAGCCAGGAAATTGCAAAGTTATATTTGGTATCACTATAATTGTAGCAACTTGTTCAATACATTGATTGTCCTATTTATGGTGATCGGTAAATGGCATAAGAATTGGCGTAATTGTTCTTTTTTTCTCTTTTTTTATGTATAACTAAAGTTAATATAAATATAAAGTTAGTATAAGGCTATGTGCGCATGATGCGGATTTGAAGCAGAAATTTCCTGAGCGTTTTTGCCTCTCCCTGGCAGAAAAAAACGCATACAGATTTTACATGCGTTTTTGATGCGTTTTTTACATGCGTTTTTTGAAGTGCTTTTTGAAGCATATTTTGTACATCAATGAATTATTTTTGGAGCTAAATAAAGTTATTTGGTGGGACATTGCTTAAACCCTTGGATCACCATAAGAACTGGGGTGAGTATATTGGTTCATTTAAATGATTAAAGAATGTCTGTTGTATTTCAAATAAAGTGTTTACACAAAGTCTGTGTGTTTATTTAACTCTTTACTTTACTTTTAATTAAGTTTGGTCATAAAAAGGTCTGATTGACACCTTGTCATCACCAAACAAAAGCTGGGTGTCAGCTAGTCCCACTCGCCCAATCTTCATTAGCATTTCTATTCATGTAATTTATGCGGCTGCTGTGAGCTGCTAATTTTAGCCTAGGAAGGTGCCATTAGGCAAAGATGGTCCCTGGCCATAATTAACATCTCACAGCTGGTTTGTTAGCCGCTATGTCCCCCAGATCAGCACTCAGCAGCGCTTCGGACACAAAGTATTTTTGTTGCACCCAAAATGCGGTGTTCTAATGCCGCACTTTTGTTGTTGGTACATGTGAATCCACCGCATATAATGACACTTCAATCGGTCAAAATCTGCAGCAGAGACTGGGGTGTCCGCTACAGAAATGTACATGCTGCGGGTGAGTTTGGGCACGTGGCCATGGTCAGGAGCCGCTGCAGGTTTGACTCAGCATGTTTACACAGCGTCAAACCCACAGCGTCCAGATGTTACAGCATAGTGGATGGGATCTCTAGAAATCCCATGTCCACTATGCATGCATCAGAGGCTGCGAATCACCTGTGGACACTGACATGCGGCACGTCTTTCAGGACTGCAGCATGTCAAATTCTGTTGCAGAGTTGCTAGTCTCCGCAACAGAAAATTGACCACTAGAAAGTATTGAATGCGGTAAATCTGCATGGTCCAGTGAACGCATGTGGATTTACCTGTGTTCAATAGGATGCAACGTTTTGGATGCCGAAAAAAATTGTGTTCAAAGCGCTGCCACATCTGAATTATGGGCACAGAGCCTAAAATTAAAAAAAATGGCGTGGGCTCCCGCGTCATTTTTATAACCAGCAGAGGGAAAGCCAACCGCTGGGGGCTGATATTAGTAGCTGAGGAAGGTGTCATTAGCCCACAATGTTCCCTGACTATTAACCCCTTTAAAGCCCAAGATATACTAATACGTATCTGCGCCCTGGGCTTTAAGAGCCTGACGCGTATTAGTACATCTTTGCGATCGCGCCCGCACACAAGCTGTGCAGGCGCGATCACCGCCGGGTGTCAGCTGATTGTCACAGCTGACACCCGGTGCTATGTGCAGGGAGCAGTCACGCACCGCTCCTGGCACATTAACCCCCGCAATGCTGCGATCGAAGCATTGCGGTGGCAAGGGGAGGTGATCGCAATACTCACCTCCTCTTCCGGCCTCTGCCACGGTTTCCATGATGACCCTATGTCGTCATGACAACATCCAGGTCACCAGACAGCAGGAAGATATTTTGGTCATGCGCAGTGCATAACCAAACTATCTTCTCCCTGTACAGCGCTGACAGCCTGAATAGCACAGGGATGGTGCTCCATTCCTGTGCTATGCAGGCAATCAGAATAAAAAAAGTGAAAGAAAGTATCAGAAAGTGAAAAAAAAAAAAATTATAAAAATATATATAAAAAATAATAATCCACCAAAAATAAAAATCTAATGTACCCATCAATAAATATTATTATGAAAAAAATAAATAAATAAAAGTACACATATTTGGAACGACCTGACCTATAAAATTGCCCCACTAGTTAACCCCTTCAGTGATCACGGTAAAAAAAAAAACGAAGCAAAAAACAATGCTTCATCATCATACTGCCAAACAAAAAATGGAATAACACGCGATCAAAAAGACGAATATAAATAAATAAAAATGGTACCGCTGAAAATATCATCTCGTCCCACAAAAAACAAGCCGCCATACAGCTCCATCAGCCGAAAAATAAAAAAGTTATAGCTCTCAGAATAAAGCGATGCAAAAAAAATATTTTTTTTCTATAAACTTGCTTTTATTATGCAAAAGCGCCAAAACATAGAAAAACAATATAAATGCAGTACCGCTGTAAACATACTGACCCGAAGAATAAAGCTACCTTATCAATTTTACCACACGCGGAACAGAATAAAATAATAAAAAAACACAATTCCTGAATTGTTGGTTTTTGTTTATTCTGCCTCCCAAAAATCGGAATAGAAAGCGATCAAAAATGTCACATGCCTGAAAATGGCACCAATAAAAACGTCAACTCATCTTGCAAAAAAACAAGCTATCACATGACTCTGTTGGCCAAAATATGGAAAAATCATAGCTCTCAAAATATGGTGATGCAAAAACTAGATTTTACAAAAAAATGCATCTTTTAATATGTGACAGCTGTCAATCATAAAAACCCGATATCATTCTGGTATCTCTGTAGTCGCACCGACCCGAAGAATAAAGTCGTCTAATCACTAATATAAATAAACTCTCGGGCTGGGTTGTGCTAGGGTTAGGGTTGGGGTTGGGGTTAGAATTGTGCTAGGGTTAGGGTTGGGGTTAGTGTTGGGCTAGGGTTAGGGTTGGGGTTAGTGTTGGGCTAGGGTTAGGGTTGGGGTTAGGGTTGGGCTAGGGTTAGGGTTGGGATTTTTTTCAAAAGTAAAAAAAAAAAAAGATGACGATATGGCAACTAGTGTTGAGCGCAAGTGCTCGCTACTTGAGTTTGAATTGGGTGCTCAAGTATGCATTGAGTATCGCGGGTACTCGAGTCTCCGCCCCTTATGCTTCGCGGCCAAAAAAACCTTCCGGGGATTGCCTGCCATGCACGAGCGATCCCCGCATGTTTTTTTTGGGTGTCTAATAACCGTGAAACATGCGGGTGGGGACTCGAGCATGTCACTCGAGCACCCGTGATACATGGTGCATACCTGAGAACCCGATGCAAACTCAAGTAGCGAGCACATGCGCACAAGACTAATGACAACTTATTCAATATGATGAAATAATGTTATCAAATTCTGTGTCGTACCTCTGGGTTCAAAATGTTCATTATACCCCTTGATAAAATCCTTGAGGGTTTCAAAAATGAGGTCACTTTGGGGTGTTTCCACTATTTATGCACATCAGGGGCTCTCCAAACGCGATATGGCGTCCTCTCTCGATTCCAGCCAATTTTGCGTTCAAAAAGTCACACAGTGTTCCTTCCCTTCTGAATTCTACCATGCGCCTAAACACTATATTTTACCCACATATGGGATATTGGCATACTCAGGAGAAATTTCACAAAAGTTTTTGGGGTCCATTTTTTCCTCTTACCCTTGTGAAAATAAAAAATTTGGGCCTAAAACATCATTTTTTGTGGAAAAAGTTTGATTTTTTTATTTTCACGGCTCCATGTTATAAACTTCTGTAAAGGACTTGGGGGTTCAGGGTGCTCACCACACATCTAGATAAGTTCCCTGAGGGGTCTAGCTTCCAAAATGGTGTCACTTGTGGGGGGGTTTCCACTGTTTAGGCACATCAGGGGCACATCCGCTAATTATTCAAGCAAGTTTTACATTCAAAAAGTCAAATGGTGCTCCTTCCATTCCAAATCCTGCCGTATGCCCAAGCAGTGGTTTTCCCCCACATATGGGGTATCTGCTTACTCAGGAGAAATTGACCAACAAATTGCATGGTGCAATTTCTCCTGTTACCCTTATGAAAATGCAAAATTAGGGGCTGAAAAACATTTTTGTGGGAAAAATGTGAAAATTTTATTTTTACGGCTCAATGTTATAAACTTTTGTGAAGCACCTGGAGGTTCAAAGTGCTCACCACACATCTAGATAAGTTCCCTGAGGGGTCTAGTTTCCAAAATGGTGTCAATTGTTGGTGGTTTCCACAGTTTAGGCAAATTAGGGGCTCTCCAAACGCAACATGGCGTCCGCTAATTATTCAAGCAAATTTTATAATCAAAAAGTCAAATGGCGCTCCTTCCCTTCTGAACCCTGCCGTGTGCCCAAACAGTGGATTTACCCCACATATAGGGTATCTGCTTACTCAGGAGAAATTGCACAACAATCTTCATGGTGTCATTTCTCCTGTTACCCTTATGAAAATGCAAAAGTGGGGGCCAAAAAACATTTTTGTGGGAAAAATGTGAAAATTTTATTTTTACGACTCAATGTTATAAACTTCTGTGATGCACCCGGGAGTTCAAGGTGCTCACCACACATCTAGATAAGTTCCCTGAGGGGTCTAGTTTCTAAAATGGTGTCACTTGTGGGGGGTTTCCACTGTTTAGGCACATCAGGAGCTCTCCAAACACAACATTGCGTCCTCTAATTATTCAAGCAAATTTTACATTCAAAAAGTCAAAAGGTGCTCCTTCCCTTCCGAACCCTGCCGTGCGTCCAAACAGTGGTTTTCCCCACATATGGGGTATCTGCATGCCCAGGGCAAATTGCACAACAAATTTTGGGGTCCATTTATTCCTGTTACCCCTGCGAAAATAAAAAAAATTGGGTCTAAAGTAACATTTTTTGTGAAAAAAGTTAAATGTTAATTTTATTCTTCCACATTCCAAAAATTCCTGTGAAACACCTGAAGGGTTAATGAATGTGGTTTTGAGCACCTTGAGGGGTGCAGTTTTTAGAATGGTGTCACTTTTGGGTATTTTCGGTCATAAAGACCCCTCAAAGTGACTTCAAATGTGATGTGGTCGCTAAAAAAATGGTTTTGTATATTTTGTTGGAAAAATGAGAAATCGCTGGTCAACTTTTAACTCTTATAGCTTCCTAATAAAAAAAAATTTGGGTTCCAAAATTGTGCTGATGTAAAGTAGACATGTGGGAAATGTTATTTATTAACTATTTTGTGTGACATATCTCTCTGATTTAAGTGCATAAAAATTCAAATTTTGAAAATTTCAAAATTTTCAATTTTTTTGCCAAATTTCAGTTTTTTTCACAAATAAACGCAAGTGATATCGAAGAAATTTTACCACAATCATGAAGTACAATATGTCACGAAAAAACAATCTCAGAATCAGGGGAATCTGTTGAAACGTTCCAGAGTAATTAACTCATAAAGTGACAGTGGACAGAAATGTAAAAATTGGCCTGGTCATTAATGTGCAAACCACCTTGGGTTGTAAAGGGGTTAATATCAGCCCACAGCGGTTTGTTTAGCCTTTACTGACAAGATTACAGGGGGACCTCAGAAAAAAATTGACGTGGGGTCCCCCTATAAAATCTAACCAGCAAAAGCTAAACTAGACAGCTGCGGGCTGATATTAATAGCCATGGAAGGGGCCATGAATACTAGTCCCCTCCGCAGCTATTAATATCACCCCTCAGCAGTCCCAGAAAATCTGGCGCTTAGCCTCCGCTCTTCCCTCTGCCCTGTAGCGGTGGCAAGTGTGGTAATGGGGTTGTGGTTCATGTCAGCCTTGTTTTGGCGGCTGACGTGAAGCCCAGGTTAACCACGTGGTAAAATACTCGCAGCCTTTTCAATTAAAACACGGCCAGAATAAAGTATTTTAATGAAATAAAAAAAAAGTTTTTTAAAAAAAAATTTGTGTACGCCTCCGTGAAGCCCTCAATCTCCTGAAAAAAAAGTAAAATAACTAACAACCATATTCCTCACCTGTCCGCCGTCAAAGACGCAGTCCACGTACTGCCAACGAGTGTCCCATGACAATCTGGATCACATCTACAGCTGTGACATTAGCAATCACTGATGTCACAGCTGTAGAATACAGCACTGTATACTGACAGGGGTGTAAAATCACCCCTGTCAGTGTACATTGCTGTGCAGGAGGTCACTGGGGTTGATCAGCTGAAGATCAACTGATCAGCCCCGGTGAACTTACCAACCTGGGAACATTCTTGCAAATGTTCCCAGGGTCAGGTGAGCATCAATAATGGCTTTTCACTAGATCATCCCGCAGATTGCGTGACCGATAAAAGGTGATGTTAGGTTTCGGACTCAGATACCTGGAGAGCACCGGATCAGATTGTAGAATAGGCCAGGATTTATCCAAAAAATGGCACATCAGGTTAATTTGACCATGGTGCTGTGTGATAAATCTCACAGTACTATTTGATGTTTTTGTCTTATTTGAATAGAGTGCCGTGTGCCTAGAGGTGTATTTGGCCCTATTGAATGCCCTTTTGATGGAGCGGCGACTATAGCCTCTTTCTAAGAACCTCAACTTCAGTGTGCTAGCCTGTTGCATGAAATCTGCATCATTGGAACAAATTCTCCTTAATCTAAGAAATTGGCCCACTGGTATCGACCGAATCATTGCTGGGGGATGTGACGAGGATGCCAGCAGTAGGGAATTAACTGCTGTATCCTTCCGGAAAAGAGAGGATTGTAGGCAGTTCTGGGCATCCCTATAGACCCTAACATCCAGGAAATCAATGGAGTCCATGTTATATTGATACGTCAGATAGATGTTCAAATGGTTCTGATTCAAGCATTTCATAAATTGGTGTAATTCCTCAATAGTCCCATGTCAGATCAAAAATATATCATCGATGTACCGCGTCCAAAAAAGAACGCGGTCCATCGATGGATATCGATCGGACAGGAACATGTCCCTCTCCCACAGCCCCCGGAACAGGTTTGCATAGGCTGGTGCAAATGCTGCCCCCATAGCAGTGCCCTGGAGCTGTAGGTAGAAGGACTCCTTGAACAGGAAAAAATTATGGGATAGGGTAAAATCTAGTAGTTGGCTGATAAGATTCCCCATATCCAATGTCATAGATGAAGAGTGTAGGAAAAATTGGGTAGCCCGTATCCCATCTGTATGTTGGATGTTGGTGTACAGTGATTCCACATCACATGTCACTAGAATGGTATCCATGTCTATGTGAAGCCCATCTATTTTCCTTAAAAACTCAGAGGTGTCTTTTGTAAAGGATGGTAGTGCTTCCACCAAAGGCTGTAGTTGGGTGTCAATAAATCGATTTACGTTTTCCAGGTAATTCCCTCTCCCTGAAATAATTGGTCTCCCCGGTGGTACATGGCAATTTTTGTGTACCTTCGGTAAAAGATACAGGGTGGGAATGGAGGGTTCACTGTCCTGAAGTGGCATATGTAAATCTTTGGAAATAATTCCATTATCCCTAGCTGTTTGTAGAATGGAAAATAATTCCGTCTGATATTTTATTATGGGGTTGAAGGTTAGTTTTTTGTAGCACTCCAAGTTTTTCAATTGGCGGAATGCTTCCTCCTCCTACATAGACTTAGGCCAGATCACCACATTCCCACCCTTATCAGCCGGTTTAAATACCACGTCTGACAATTTTCGCAGCCGCTGGAGACACTGTCTCTCATCCCTAGTCAAATTATCAAATGTTGGATATCGTGGGATTTTTTCAAAATCTTTGCTCACCATTTTGACAAACATATCAATAGTGGGACACATAGACAGGGGTGGGAATCTCTGAGACCGTGGCTTAATAGACGGAGGGATCTTACCCCCTATCGGACTGTTGCATTCCTCCGCCAATTCTTCCAGATCAGCTAGCGCCTCCTGTTCCGTCTCTGTGGGAAACACACGAAAGGTGGCCTCATCATGAAAATGTCGTTTAAATAGTAATTTTCTTGCAAAGAGGTGAAGGTCTTTGATGGCCGTAAACCTATCAAATTGTGCTGTGGGGCAGAACATTAAACCCTTATGCATGTAGTGCCACTTTAACCATAATATTAATAAAGGTTTTTTACTTGAATTTGATTGGACCTATCATTCGGTGGTTCTCTTTTCTCATATATTTATTTGCCAATTAGCCTACTAATATACAGCAGGTGATCTAAATATTGAATTCGTCACCAATTTTCTAAGTAAATATATTTCTAAAGGTGCTATTGACATGAAATTCTCAACAGATGTCAGTAACAACCCATCCAAACCACACAGCCAAATAAATAAAACAATAGATGTCCATAAATTAAGTTATGTGTAATAATGAGAAATATGCAATTGTCTCTTCAGAGAGGAAAAGGACTAGATGTTAGAATCTATGTTGTTTTACTATCGGCCATCTTGTTGTGGTTTGCTGGCTTCTAGTCTTTTCCTCTGCTGCTGGGTTTCTTGGTCACTTGATCTCTTCACTCTTTATTACTCAGCTCCTGGCTCCCATTCTCCGCTGGACATCAGTGTTGTAACGCTCCTGCTCTGGCTAAGTAGCCTGGTTTAGTTCTTCTTGCTTTGGACTATTGTTATCCTGGGACTTCTTGTTCCACCAGTTTTGTTTCCTTTAATTTTTGTTTCTGCAACTAACTTTTCTGTTCGGAGGTCTCTTGCTTTTTCACCCAGTCCTTAGATCTTTTAGGGACCCCTTTCCCTTTCCTACAGGTCTTCATTTGAGTTTAGTGCAGGAGTTTCGGTGGGGCTATTCAAAAGGAATAGGGCACCTACCCCAGCATAGGGTAAAGCTGAGTCTCAGTACAGGGAGAGTTTTTCCCTCCTATTCCTTAGTTCTAAGCTGCATAGCACAACACTAGAACTCTAGTGCCACTTACTGGATGTAGCAATCCTATAAGTCAATATCGACCTTTTAACGAGTCTTGCCACATGACTGATGAGAAAAACCAAACCAGGAATCTCAATTTGCAGACATTGTGCTTCGGGGTACTGCCCCTCATTAGTGCAAAGTGTGAGATCTGGTTTGGCTGAGTGAGAGGCGTGTGCCGGGGAATCAAGGGGTAATGTTTCTACTTGCGGAGAGTGATATGTCAAGCCTGACATGCAAAGGTGTGGGGACTTTTAAGCCTTGCAATTCTTCTCTTGGAAATATGCAAATTGTCTCCTCAGAGAGGAAAATGACTAGAACTCTAGTTCCACTTATTGGAGGTAGCAATTCTAAAAGTTAGTATCGACCCTCCATTGAGTCTTGGCACATGACTTAGGATAACAGCCAAACCAGGAATCTCAGTTTGCAGATATTGTGTTTTGGGGTACTGCCCCTCGTCAGTGCAAAGTAAGAAAAGACACGGGAAAAAAGTATTGAATACATGAAAAAAGAGAGGTGCAAAAAGCCACGGAAAATCATGACACCAGCTGAAATCTATCAGTAATTAGAAAGCAATCCTGCTACTTAGTGAAAAATAATATCAGCTGGTTCAACTGATGGTCTATAGAAAGGTGTCTCATTACCAAAGTGCCACACAAGAAACATTTCATGTTGGATAAAAACAGTGAGCTGTCTCAAGACCTTTGCAACCTTATTGTTGAAACATATACTGATGACATTGGTTAAAAATATTATGAGCTCTTCAAGCTATAAGTACAAATTCACTGTTTCCAATTACTGTATATTTGGAGCTATATACACTGAGATTAGCTCAGGATATGAGATGTGCTTAACTGACACTGCCTTCAGTACATGCAAGTCTTAAGTCAGTTGACTCTATGTTGCTTGTTGTTGTCTTGATAAAAATGTACTTGTTTCACCACATGATACAGCTTCTTCAGGGAATAAGATGCTACACTGTGGGAGTCATGCCAAACTTGGTCTTTTATTAACTATAAAGTCCCTCCATGAAATGCACAAGCCTATTGCAGAATAGTGTTAGATAAACTCCTCCCAACCGCAAAATATATTTTTCCCATTGAAGAAAGATAGCAAATATATATTCTATCAAACTGCAGCATAAGTGAAATTATTTATTTATTCTTCAATACTCCAGTTTACTAGGAATGAAGAGAAATGATTTTACAGTTTTGATAATTTGAATAATTTTGAAATCCCTCTAAGATCCATTTGCAAATGGAAAAGTATGAAGGTTTGCAAATATTGTTAATAAGAATAGCAATGTGGACTATAATTGACACTGCCTTGTCTTTGCATCTAGTGAATGGTGACCAGAAAGTTCTTCTGTTGTGATTGATGGAGCCTTGCATTCATGCCTTTCTTTCTATTCCATCTTCTTTTAACTTATTGTTTGCAATGGGTTTTTGTTATTTGCCTGTTTGACATAACAAAATCAAAACAATAGGTACAGACTCCAATGAATCTGAGTCATCAGTCTTACAACCCCGAGTCTGAGAAAAGGGATGTGATTGTGAGGCAGAAGCTTGTAAGGCTGGAGCTGAGAATACTATTTGTGGGCATCCAAGCTGTGCCAAATTCAGTAAAAGCAATCAAGCAGAAAATGGAGATAAGAATGGCGAACCGTTAGAGAACTTGATGCATGTCAAAGGTGGCTTAAAAATTGGCTCCATACCAAGGACCTTTTTTCCTTATTGAATAATGGAAGGGATCTATATACAAAAAAGTGGAATAGATCTATAGTTTTCACCTACATAAGAACACATAATGAAGGCTTAAGCCTATAACTTCCTTATGCATTATACAACTCTACTACACACAAATATATATATATATATATATATATATATATATATATATAGTATATATGTATATATATATGTATATATATATATATATATATATATATATATATATATATATATATATATATATATATACAGTACAGACCAAAAGTTTGGACACACCTTCTCATTTAAAGATTTTCCTGTATTTTCATGACTATGAAAATTGTACATTCACACTGAAGGCATCAAAACTATGAATTAACACATGTGGAATTATATACTTAACAAAAAAGTGTGAAACAACTAAAAATATGTCTTATATTCTAGGTTCTTCAAAGTAGCCACCTTTTGCTTTGATGACTGCTTTGCACACTCTTGGCATTCTCTTGATGAGCTTGAAGAGGTAGTCACCGGAAATAGTTTTCACTTCACAGGTGTGCCCTGTCAGGTTTAATAAGTGGGATTTCTTGCCTTATGAATGGGGTTGGGACCATCAGTTGTGTTGTGCAGAGGTCTGGTGGATACACAGCTGATAGTCCTACTGAATAGACTGTTAGAATTTGTATTATGGAAAGAAAAAAGCAGGTAAGTAAAGAAAAACGAGTGGCCATCATTACTCTAAGAAATGAAGGTTAGTCAGTGCGAAAAAGTGGGAAAACTTTGAAAGTGTCCCCTAGTGCAGTTGCAAAACCATAAAGCACTACAAAGAAACTGGCTCACATGAGGACCGCCCCAGGAAAGGAAGACCAAGAGTCACCTCTGCTTCTGAGGATAAGTTTATCTGAGTCACCAGTCTCAGAAATCGCAGGTTAACACCAGCTCAGATTAGAGACCAGGTCAATGCCACACAGAGTTCTAGCAGCAGACACATCTCATCAACAACTGTTAAGAGGAGACTTTGTGCTGCAGGCCTTCATGGTAAAATAGCTGCTAGGAAACCACTGCTAAGGACAGGCAACAAGCAGAAAAGACGTGTTTGGGCTAAAGAACACAAGGAATGGACATTAGACCAGTGGAAATCTGTGCTTTGGTCTGATGAGTCCAAATTTGAGATCTTTGGTTCCAACCACCGTGTCTTTGTGCGACGCAGAAAAGGTGAACGGATGGACTCTCCATGCCTGGTTTCCACTGTGAAGCAAGGAGGAGGAGGTGTGATGATGTGGGGGTGCTTTGCGGGTGACACTCTTGGGGATTCATTCAAAATTGAAGGCATACTGAACCAGCATGGCTACCACAGCATCTTGCAGCGGCATGGTATTCCATCCGGTTTGCGTTTAGTTGGACCATCATCTATTTTTCAACAGGACAATGACCCCAAACACACCTCCAGGCTGTGTAAGGGCTATTTGACCAAGAAGGAGAGTGATGGAGTGCTACGCCAGATGACCTGGCCTCCACAGAAACCAGACCTGAACCAAATCGAGATGGTTTGGGGTGAGCTGGACCGCAGAGTGAAGGCAAAATGGCCAACAAGTGCTAAGCATCTCTGGGAACTCCTTCAAGATTGCTGGAAGACCATTTCCGGTGACTACCTCTTGAAGGTCATCAAGAGAATGCCAAGAGTGTGCAAAGCAGTCATCAGAGCAAAAGGTGGCTACTTTGAAGAACCTAGAATATAAGACATATTTTCAGTTGTTTCACATGTTTTTGTTAAGTATATAATTCCACATGTGTTAATTCATAGTTTTGATGCCTTCAGTGTGAATGTACAATTTTCATAGTCATGAAAATACAGAAAAATCTTTAAATGAGAAGGTGTGTCCAAACTTTTGATCTGTACTGTATATATATATATATATATATATATATATATATATATATATATAGTAGGGAAAATAAGTATTTGATACACTGTCCATTTTGCAAGTTTTCCCACCTACAAAGAATGGAGAGGTCTGTAATTTTTATTGTAGGTACACTTCAACTGTGAGAGACAGAATCTTAAAAAATATCAAGAGAATCACATTGTATGATTTTTACATAATTAATTAGCATTTTATTGCATGAAATAAGTATTTGATACAATAGAAAAACAGAACTTAATATTTAGTACAGAAATCATAGAAATCATTGTTTGCAATTACAGAGGTCAGGTTTCCTGTAGTTCTTGAGAAAGTTTGCACACACTGCAGCAGGGATTTTTGCCCACTCCTCTATACAGATCTTCTCCAAATCTTTAAAGTTTCAGGGCTGTTGCTGGTCAACATTGAGTTTCAGCTCCCTCCGAAGATTTTCTATTGGGTTCAGGTCTGGAGACTGGCTAGGCCACTCCAGAACTTTGAAATGCTTCTTACAGAGCCACTCATTAGTTGCCCTGGCTGTGTGTTTTGGATTATTATCATGCTGGAAGACCAAGCCGCAATCCATTTAGGGGACAGGACGACTGCATTGTGTTGAAGGGAGGATGGATGGAGTCATGTATTGCGAGATTTTGGCCAACAACCTCCTTCCCTCAGTAAGAGCATTGAAAACATGATGTTTTCATTCTGAGCCCTGCTGTGTGCCCAAACAGTGTTCCCATACTCAGGAGAAATTGCACAACAATTTTGGGGTCCAATTTCTCCTGTTACCCTTGTGAAAATAAAAAAATTGGGGCTAAAAGATAATTTTTGTGGAAAAAACAGGCTTGGGGGAGTAAAGAGGTTAAAGGGGCATTTACATTTCCAAGATCCTATCTCAATATGTAGTAGGTATAATAATAATAATAATATTAATAATAATAATAATATTAGCAAATATCTCCAATTAGAAATTTAGTATGTCACTTACCCCATGTGCAGGGCATTGCAGTAGCTTAGGTATCCATGGTTACGACCACTTACAGCTAACTAACTGTCACTATGTGAGTGGTCGTAACCAATCCTGAATTGTTATTTTAAGAGAAATACAAGTACTTGCTAAAGCAAACATGTCACCCGAGCTGAGTTTTGTTCTATATAAAAAGAAATACAAAAATATTATTTTGAAGCATGAAATTTATATTATTATTGTAAAAAAATTGAGCATGAATTTTTTTGTGTCAACTTTTAATCAGACACCTCGGCATCCTAATGGACATAAATTGAATTTACAATCTATGAATCTTGACATGCTGAAGGAGATATTTTTCTGATAAGGAATTTCTCCTGACAGGTGTCCATGACAATTAAAGTGCCAACACAGGCTTACATTTAGAGGTCATAGACTTAGAGTTAGAGGCTAGTCAAAATATTCCTCTACCCCATATGTGGAGACTTGTAGTATAAATTAAATGTGATAATTTGAAATCTTGCATTTTAGGAGCTTCAATGACACCTCTGATGTGCAGGTTCACCTTTCCCAGCAGTGTACTTGGGAAAAGAACATGTTGCTGCCGTGAAATTATTTTTTCCCACCATTAAAATATGCAAAACTGCTCCAGCTTCTTCAAGTTAGATGGCTTTCTCTGGTGAACAGCAATCTTCAAGTCTGACCACAGATTCTCAATTGGATTAAGGCCTGGTTTTGACTAGGTAATTAGAAAAATATGGATATATAGGTCCATTGAATATATTATAAGGAGTTACCCACAAGAATCAATACCCATTAATGTATCTCCTTCATTAGTTTCAAATATTATATAAAATAGTCATATTCATTCATATTTGATCAATACTTTTATTAAGTCACAGCAGACAGAAAAGTGATAAAAAAATCTTCATTATGCCCATAAAAACATTTAAAACCCTTTCGGGCAATGTGGTATACATATATAGCCTAAGGCACATAGATTAGACCATTAACATCACATATTGACAATATTTAAACACAAAATCTTTCTAATGTTGTAGATTAGATTGTGTACACCATAATGTTCTGTGCACTATTAAGTCAATAAATATATATCATGGTAAAGATTAGCTTATTATATTTAGTAAATCATTACATAATCAATCAACAGATATATACCAAGGTAAAAGTTAGCTTATTATATCCAATAGAGCATTGCATGATCAATCATATGGGTTGCCACATTGTCTTGTACCCCAATGCAGTGCTATATTAAACATTTGTATACCTTAGTAAACAGTTAATATATTATATTCAAATAGATCATTATATTACCAACCATATGCCATATTAAAGGCTACCACATTGTCCAGCACCCCAACGCGCGTGTCGCGTATATTGCTTCCTCAGGGGGTATTGAAGCATAGTGCCAGCAGATTATAAAGTAGCCCAACTTTTTAATGGGCCAAAGGGTCTGGCAAATCACCAGTCCCACACAACAATGTTGCCTAATAAGGCATAATTACTATTAATACCTGTCCAATATCACCGGTGTGTGTTGTGGCGCGCTCCCATCGCCCATAATGCGTCACCCACCGCGGTCGGCGTTCCGGAAGTTCCACCGCGCATGCGCGCGTGTTGAAACCTCTAATTGGACGCCGAGCGCTGGGGGCGAGGACAGTATGACGCGGCGGGGGCGCGCACCACCATAGATAGTCTACCACCATTTTGCAAATGGGCAAAATTTGCCCTTAGCTATTCACATCTTGCCTTCTAGCCCAACATTATGCAATTTCCACAGAAAAGATCCACAATATCTATTTTAATCATTTAAATGTGGTATGTCTTATATATCTATTATTAAATCTTGTCTTCTAAAGATGTCTTTTTCTCTTTTTCATATCTTTTACTTTGTTTTCTCTTTCCTTTTTGTTCTTCTTTATTTAGTGCACTTGTCTTTTATATGAAATTAGATTTTCCTCCATATTCAGGTAGTGCATATCATGTCAAGCTCTAATTTAAAACAGATAGATTTTAAGGACAGGTATAAAGTTATCCATATATTTACATTGTCTTACATTATTGCTCAAATCATATTATTAGCCCATTATATTCCTCTACTTAATATTTGCAATATTTAGCCTGCAGTATATAATCATATAGATACCACATAGATCAATCCATCAGTACAATCAATATTTTATAATATCTTATACCATACTTATATTTCTCATACATGTACAAAACATATTTGTATTACACATATATATCAGTAATCCTCATTTTCGATCATAGTAGCAACAATGTCATAAGTCACAAAAATGAAACAAAGCTTGTCAAGTCATTTAACCCTTTGGGCTTAATCGTGTTCAGAATAGTTATCCATTTGGTCTCTCTTTGTTCAAGCATTTTCTTAAGGTTTCCCCCTCTCGCTCCCAGATTGATTTTATCAATACCCCTGAAGCGTAATAGTCTCCAGTTGCCATTATGACATTCCTTGAAATGCTTTGGTATATTTTTTAAAAAAACAATTTCCTCAGGTTTATCACATTTTTTCGCATTTTTTATATCTTTGATATGCTCCAAAATCCTTACTCTGAATTCTCGAGATGTTAGTCCTATATAAATTAGATCACATGGGCAAATTGCCCAGTAGATTATTCCTGTGGACCGACAGTTAATGAATTCAGAGATTTTAAATATCTTCTTTTTTGTGGAATCAAAAAATTCCTTTGTCCTATCAATCTGGGGGCAAGCCCCACATGAACCGCAAGAAAAGCATCCCTGTCTATAGGTAATATTGGCAGTGAATATATTTTGCGGTTTTGGGGGGATGTAATGACTTCTCACCAAAATATCTGTTAATGTTTTTGATCGTTTTGGGGTTATTGAGGTTTTTTTTTAAATAAATTGGTTTAGTGTAGGATCGGATAGAAGAATAGGCCAGTATTTATTAATAATCCCATACATTTCCCTCCATTGAACATGATAAGGGGTAATGAATCTCACATTTTGATCTTGCTTTTTAATTTTAGGTTTTAAAAGTTCATTTCTGCTAGTCATTTTAGCTCTTTGATATCCCCTCAGGATGACATCATTTCTGTAGCTGCGGGCATCGAATCTCCTTGTCAAATAATTTAAAAAAATTGACGTGGGGCTTCGCACTATATTTGTGTCCAGCCAGGTACAGCAGGCAGGATCGGGCTGCCCCCAACCACCAGCTGCCTATTTGTACCTGGCCGGACACAACAATATAGGGAAGGCCTTTTTTTCTTAATTATTTCATGAATTTCATGAAATAATTAAAAAAAAAGTACGTGGGGCTTCGCCCTATTTTTGTGTCCAGCCAGGTACAACTAGGCAGCTGGGGGCTGGAATCTGCAGCGCAGGGAGGCCCAAGCTTTCTGGGCCCCCCCCCGCTACAAATTGCAGTCCGCAGCCACCCCGGAAAATGGCGCGTTCATAGAAGCGCCATCTTCTGGCGCTGTACCCAACTCATCCAGGGCCCTGGTGCGGTGGCTCACTGGGTAATAAAGGGGTTAGGGCCAGCTTGGTATTATCAGCTGGCCCCAAGCCCAAAATTCATGGGGTCACGCCAGTATTAGACATGACCGCCATGAATTTCTAGTAAAGTATTTAAAAAAAACACAACACCCAGAATAAAGTCCTTTAATTGAAATAAAGACACAATTCTTTATTGTTCTAAATTAAACCATACTTACCATCACACCCATTCCAGCTGAAGCCAACGATCTCCTGCAATAAAAGAAAAATAATAAACCAACCTCATCCTTACCTTTCCATGGTTCCCACGACAGCTTCAGCTCTGCTACATCGAGATGACTGGCTGGACCGCAGCAGAACGCTGCCATCCAGTCTGTCATCCCGCAGACACTGAGAAGCGCAGGCATGCTTGCGCTCCTCACTGTCTCGCTGTGACGGCATCCAGATGAGCCGAGGTCATGTCCAATGAACTCGGCTCACCTCATGCACGTCACTGACAGCGTGGGAAAATTCTCACGCTGAAGTGCTGAGTGCAGGAGAATTCTCCCACGCTGTCAGTGATGTGCATGAGGTGAGCTCATGTCCAATGAACTCAGCTCACCTCCTGCACGTCACTGACAGCGTGGGAAAATTCTCCTGCAATCAGCGCTTCAGCGTGAGAATTTTCCCACGCTGTCAGTGACGTGCATGAGGTGAGCCGAGTTCATTGGACATGAACTCGGCTCATCTGGATGTCGTCACAGAGAGACGCTGAGCAGCGCAAGCAAGCCTGCGCTTCTCAGTGTCTGCGGGATGAGAGGCTGGATGGCAGCGTTCTGCTGCGGTCCAGCCTGTCATCTCGATGTAGCAGAGCTGAAACTGTCGTGGGAACCATGGAAAGGTAAGGATGAGGTTGCTTTATTATTTTTCTTTTATTGCAGGAGATCGTTGGCTTCAGCTGGAATGGGCGTGATGGTAAGTATGGTTTAATTTAGAACAATAAAGGATTGTGTCTTTATTTCAATTAAAGGACTTTATTCTGGGTGTTTGTGTTTTTTTTAACTTTGACTATGGGGTTAGTAATGGGGGTGTCTTATAGACGCCTCTCCATTACTAACCTGGGCTTGATGTCAGCTGGCATTATAAGCTGACATCAACCCCAACCCTATTACCCCCTGCCACCGCACCAGGGCAGCGTGGAAGAGCGAGGCTAAGTGCCAGAATTGGCGCATCCTATGAATGCGCCATTTCTGGGGCGGCTGACGGCTGGTGTTTCTAGCCTGGGAGGGGGCCAATATTCATGGCTCCCTTCCTGGGCTATTAATATCAGCCCCCAGCTGTCTGCCTAGCCTTTGCTAGCTATTAAATTAGGGGGGACCCCACGTCATTTTTTTGGGGGGGTCCCCCATTTTAATAGCTAGTAAAGGCTATGTATTCAGCTGGGGGCTGATATTAGTAGCCTGGGAAGCTCCGTGGGTATTACCCCCTTCCCAGGCTTCAAACATCTGCCCCAGCCGTCTGCTTAACCTCCGCTAGAGCCTAAAATTAAGGGGAACCCCACGCCAATTTTTTTAATAATAAATCCTTTATTTTAATACTAAATGACAAGTACAGTAACCAACACTATCACTGTACTTCATATATATGTGACTGACATGTTTCTATCTATCTAATCTATGTGTGATGCTCTATCTTTCTGCTCTAAATTGTCGGGTACCGCTGCTGAATTGCCGGCCGGCTTTTTTAAAGAGACAGTGCATGAAAACACTATTATTTTTTTAAATAAATCCTTTACACTAAATGACAAGTACAGTAAGCAACACTATCACTGTACTTATTATATATGTGACTGACATGTTTCTATCTATCTAATCTATGTGTGAAGCTCTATTCTTTCTGTTCTAAATTGTCGGGTACAGATGCTGAATTGCCGGCCGGCTTTTTTAAAGAGACGGTGCATGAAAACACTAATATTTTTTTTAATAAATCCTTTACACTAAATGACAAGTGCAGTAACCAACACTGTCACTGTGCTTCTTATATGTGTGACTGACATGTTTCTATCTATCTAATCTATGTGTGATGCTCTATTCCTTCTTGTCTAAATTGTCGGGTACCGGTGTATGCCGCTGCTGAATTTGCCGGCCGGCTTTTTTAAAGAGAGTGTCTTCTGAGCAGTTTGTCAGCTTTTGGACACCTTTGCAGGTGTTTTCTATGTGTTTCTATGTGTTTTTGTTTGCCTGCCATTGGTTTTAACGGTGTTCGACGGTGTTCTAAGGTGTTCGACGAACAGTTCGACGAACAGTTCCTCGAACATCCCGGTGTTCGACGAACCGAACCGAACCCGAACAGTACGGGGGTGGCTCAACACTAATCATAGGCAGACCGTCGGGTTGGAGAGTACACTTTGCTGGCGGAGACAGGTAGTCAGGCTGGTGGACAGGACTGGTAGTCAGGCTGGCAGACTGGACTAGTAAGCAGGATTGCGGACAGGACTGGTAGTCAGGCTGGCGGACTGGACTAGTAGGCAGGCTGGCGGACTGGAATGGTAGTCAGACTGGCGGACTGGACTGGTAGTCAGGCTGGCGGACTGGACTGGTAGTCAGGCTGGTGGACTGGACTTGTAGTCAGGCTGGCGGACTGGATTGGTAGTCAGGCTGGTGGACTGGACTGGTAGTCAGACTAGCAGCGGGACCTGAGGGCTGGAGTAGAGTTTAGGACTCAAAGCTACAACCTTGCACAGGCACCTCCATTTTGGAGGAGGTGCCTTTTATAAGAGAGGTCCTCCGGCCATTGGCCGGGGACTCCTTAGGATGGCGCGCGCGGCCCCTTTAAGAGGGAGGGAGCGTGCGCGCGCCCAAAGCACAGTGCCCGGGAAGCTGCGTGCGCCGGCAGCAGCAGCAGGAGAGCTGGGGGACGCCGGGCGGGGAGCATGGCGGTAAGAGGGACGGCATCTCTGCCTGTTAGGGGGCAGAGATACCGATACTACAGAATCCTTTTCACTTGCAGGGGCACTTCTGTGAGATACAGAACACACACACCACCTTTTTCTTAGGCTCCAGCCAGACAAAAGACAACTTCCCCACAATCCCCCTGGGGCTCTGCTAAAACACTCCCCTTCTCCTGTGACTGTGTTAACCCCTCTAGTTGCTGGATGCTTCTGGAGCACAACACTTCCTGTCTCATGTGCTTGTGTTACTTCTAATAGTTACTGAATGCTTTTAAAGCAACAGCACTACTTCTTCATGTCACACACAATAAAAATATATGTTATGTGAACAAATGACTGCCCTCTTGCACTGTTTGGTACTATGATGAGGGCAAAAGTTGACATTATGTGGGTATTACATGTAGTCATAGGGGGATTATAATGAGGACGATCTGGGCTACCGCCCGGGGCCCTGAACCTCCAGGGGGCCCGGGGCTCCGGGGTGTCTATGGCCACTCCAGATTGTCCTCATTATATGTGTGGCGCCGCGGCACATACCTGCAGACAGTGGCGGGGGGGCCCCCGGACCGCTCCCCCAGCAGCGGCTCACGGCCTCTGATCTTCAGCCAGGCCAGCACTGCAGCAGTTAACGTCCCTGTGCTGGCCCGGCCGCGTCACTGCTAGGAGACACGGCCCTGTGCGCGTCTCCTAGCTGTGACGTCACGCAGTGCGCACCCGGCCTGCGGTGCTGCACCGGAAAAGAGCAGGACTGGAGCCGAGCCGGGGGATGATGAGTGTGTCTGTCTGTGTGTGTGTGTGTGTATATGTGTGTGTATGTATGTGTGTGTGTGTGTGTGCAGGCAGATATCATTGTGTGATGTCTGTTTATATGTATTTTTGTGTTTCAAATGTGTTTATGCGTGTATGTATATGTCTGTATATGTTTGTGTGCGTGCGTGACTGCATGCGGCCTCCTGCTAAGTATAGATGGCGCCGTGCGGCCTCCTGCTGTCTATGGGGGGGCGCCATGCGGCCTCCTGCTGTGTATAGATGGCGCCGTGCAGCCTCCCGCTGTGTATAGATGGCACCGTGCGGCCTCCTGCTGTGTATATATGGCACCATGCGGCCTCATGCTGCGTATAGGTGGCGCCGTGCGGCCTCCTGCTATGTACAGATGGCGCCGTGCAGCCTCCTGCTGTCTCTGGGGGGGCGCCGTGTGGCCTCCCGCTGTGTATAAATGGCGCCGTGCGGCCTACCGCTGTGTATAGATGGCGCCGTGCGGCCCCCCGCTGTGTATAGGTGGCAACGTGCGGCCTTCTGCTGTGTATAGATGGCGCCGTACGGCCTCCTGCTGTGTATAGATGGTGCCGTGCGGCCTCTTGCTGAGTATAGATGGCATCGTGCGGCCTCCCGCTGTGTATTGGTGGTGCCGTGCGGCCTCCCACTGTGTATAGATGGCGCCGTGTGGCCTCCCGCTGTGCATAGGTGGCGCCGTGCGGCCTCCCGCTGTGTATAGATGGCGCCGTGCGCCCCCCCGCTGTGTATAGATGGCATCGTGCGGCCTCCCGCTGTGTTTAGATGGCGCCGTGCGGCCTCCCGCTGTGTATAGATGGCATTGTGCGGCCACCCACTGTGTATAGATTGCACCGTGCGGCCTCCCGCTGTGTATAGATGGCATAGTGCGGCCTCCTGCTGTGTATAGCTGGCACCGTGCGGCCCCCTACTGTGTACAGATGGCTACGTGCGGCCTCCCACTGTGTATAGCTGGCACCGTGCGGCCCCCTACTGTGTATAGATGGCTACGTGCGGCCTCCCGCTGTGTATAGATGGCTACGTGCGGCCTCCCACTGTGTATAGCTGGCACCGTGCGGCCCCCTACTGTGTATAGATGGCTACGTGCGGCCTCCCGCTGTGTATAGATGGCTACGTGCGGCCTCCTGCTGTCCCTGGGGGGGTGGGCGCCGTGCAGCTTCCCGCTGTGCATAGATGGCGCCGTGCGGCCTCACGCTGTGTATAGATGGCATCGTGCAGCCTCCCGCTGTGTATAGATGGCATCGTGCGGCATCCCGCTGTGTATTGATGGCATCGCGCGGCTTAAAAGCTGTGTATAGATGGCACTGTACGGCCCCCTGCTGTGTATAGGTGGCGCCGTGCGGCCTCCCGCTGTATATAGATGGCATCGTGCGGCCTCCCGCTGTGTTTAGATGGCGCCGTGTGGCCTCCCGCTGTGTATAGATGGCATTGTGCGGCCTCCTGCTGTGTTTAGATGGCGCCGTGCGGCCTCCCGCTGTGTATAGATGGCATCGTGTGGCCTCCCGCTGTGTATAGATGGCGCCGTGCGGCCTCCCGCTGTGTATTAATAGCATCGTGCGGCCTCCCGCTGTGTATAGATGGCATCGTGCGGCCTCCCACTGTGTATAGATGGCACCGTGCGGCCCCCTGCTGTGTATAGATGGCTACGTGCGGCCTCCCGCTGTGTATAGATGGCTACGTGTGGCCTCCTGCTGTCTCTGGGGGGTGGGCACCGTGCAGCCTCCCGCTGTGTATAGATGGCGCCGTGCGCCTCCTGCTGTGTATAGATGGCGCCGTGCGGCCTCCCGCTGTGTATAGATGGCAACTTGCGGCCTCCCGCTGTGTATAGATGGCATCGTGCGGCCTCCCGCTGTGTATAGATGGCATCGTGCGGCCTAACCGCTGTGTATAGATGGCACCGTGCGGCCCCCTGCTGTGTATAGATGGCGCTGTGCGGCTTCCCGCTGTGTATAGATGGCTACGTGCGGCCTCGCGCTGTGTATAGGTGGCTACATGCGGCCTCTCGCTGTGTATAGATGGCTACGTGCGGCCTCCCGCTGTGTATAGATGGCTACGTGCAGCCTCCCGCTGTGTATAGATGGCATCGTGCGGCCTCCCGCTGTGTATAGATGGCTACGTGTGGCCACCCGCTGTGTATAGATGGTGCTGTGCGGCCTCCCGCTGCGTATAGGTGGCGCCGTGCGGCCTCCTGCTGTGTATAGATGGCGCCGTGCGGCCTCCTGCTGTGTATAGGTGGCGCCGTGCGGCCTCCCGCTGTGTATAGATGGCATCGTGCGGCCTCCTGCTGTGTATAGATGGTATCGTGCGGCCTCCCACTGTGTATAGATGGCACCGTGCGGCCCCCTGCTATGTATAGATGGCTACGTGCGGCCTCCCGCTGTGTATAGATGGCTACGTGTGGCCTCCTGCTGTCTCTGGGGGGTGGGCACCGTGCAGCCACCCGCTGTGTATAGATGGCGCCGTGCGCCTCCTGCTGTGTATAGATGGCGCCGTGCGGCCTCCCGCTGTGTATAGATGGCAACTTGCGGCCTCCCGCTGTGTATAGATGGCATCGTGCGGCCTCCCGCTGTGTATAGATGGCATCGTGCGGCCTAACCGCTGTGTATAGATGGCACCGTGCGGCCCCCTGCTGTGTATAGATGGCGCTGTGCGGCTTCCCGCTGTGTATAGATGGCTACGTGCGGCCTCGCGCTGTGTATAGGTGGCTACATGCGGCCTCTCGCTGTGTATAGATGGCTACGTGCGGCCTCCCGCTGTGTATAGATGGCTACGTGCAGCCTCCCGCTGTGTATAGATGGCATCGTGCGGCCTCCCGCTGTGTATAGATGGCTACGTGTGGCCACCCGCTGTGTATAGATGGTGCTGTGCGGCCTCCCGCTGCGTATAGGTGGCGCCGTGCGGCCTCCTGCTGTGTATAGATGGCGCCGTGCGGCCTCCTGCTGTGTATAGGTGGCGCCGTGCGGCCTCCCGCTGTGTATAGATGGCATCGTGCGGCCTCCTGCTGTGTATAGATGGTATCGTGCGGCCTCCCACTGTGTATAGATGGCACCGTGCGGCCCCCTGCTGTGTATAGATGGCTACGTGCGGCCTCCCGCTGTGTATAGATGGCTACGTGTGGCCTCCTGCTGTCTCTGGGGGGTGGGCACCATGCAGCCACCCGCTGTGTATAGATGGCGCAGTGCGGCCTCCTGCTGTGTATAGGTGGCGCCGTGCGGCCTCCCGCTGTGTATAGATGGCATCGTGCGGCCTCCTGCTGTGTATAGATGGTATCGTGCGGCCTCCCACTGTGTATAGATGGCACCGTGCGGCCCCCTGCTGTGTATAGATGGCTACGTGCGGCCTCCCGCTGTGTATAGATGGCTACGTGTGGCCTCCTGCTGTCTCTGGGGGGTGGGCACCGTGCAGCCACCCGCTGTGTATAGATGGCGCCGTGCGGCCTCCTGCTGTGTATTAGTGTTGAGCCACCCCCGTAGTGTTCGAGTTCGGTTCGGTTCGTCGAACACCCGTGTGTTCGCCGAACTGTTCGTCGAACTGTTCGTCGAACACCTTCGAACACCGTTGAAACCAATGGCAGGCAAACAAAAACACATAGAAAACACCTTCAAAGGTGTCCAAAAGCTGACAAACTGCTCAGAAGACACAACTAACACATGGAAAAGTGACAAGTACATATAGTCATGCGAAAAGAAAAGAGGTGGAGGAGTAAAAGGAGGGGGAGACACAGATATAGGCATGTCATGCCCTTCTAAAATCCAAAAAGTGAGAAGCCGACACGGCCAGTCCGTTCCTGCCTGTGCCACCTCTGTGTCGCCGGGTTTGTGCCAGAGCCGCGGTGGACCCTGACGGCCAGCCCCCCTCTCCCAATACTGGTGCCTGTCCGCCGGTGGGTCGAGGCCCCCCATGGTGGGGGGGGAGTAACATCTGCAGAAGAAAGACCATCTTCCAGCCAAACTAAGATGTCGACTTCTTTTCGTGGACAATGTGATACGATCCCATTCTTACGGACACGCCCATCGCTACAAATTCTAGATGAGGCACAAAAACAGCAGGTGCTTCAACGGATATCAAGTGCTCCTTCAAGTAGGCTCTCCATCACCTCAATTTCAACATCACAAATACTCCAGTCCTCAGAGGTGTCACCCCAATCGCACATGCTTCCTCACAGCTCCCAAGTCTCCAGCTGCCCGTCTGAGTATGGGGTAACACAGATGGCTGAGTCTGCCCAGCTGTTTACTCATACTATAGCCTGGGAAACGGAGGTCTGCTCCAGAGCTTCTGTTAATCCAGATGAGGAAATGATCTGATCCGATGCCCAGAATCTTTATAAGTTGGATCCAGGACCAGATGAAGAAGGTTCTGAGCATAATATAGACCCTTGTTCCCAAACTGTAACTCCTGTTGGTGGAGACAATGATGAAGACGATGATGAGACTCAAATACCTGATTGGAGCGACAACTTGACTTTTCGGTCAGGGCAGGAAGAGGTTGGCTCTGAGGGCGACGGGTGTGATAACACACAGGGTGATGATGACGAGGTTGGAGATCCCACTTACTGTCAACCCACAGTCAGACAGTCGATGAGGTCAGCAGAGGAGGTGGAGGAGGATGTGACTAGCCCTGGGGATGGGGATGACTCGGTACCCGGGCATTTGCCTGGCCTTGGGGATGTCGCGGTGGTCGGCTCCCTGGCCCGTACCCTGGGGTCTCTCTTTAAAAGGGTGGATAATTGTTAATTTTATAAGAGTTCATGACGCCACCTGTGGTATCTGGTGACAAGCACCAGCGCTGCAGCAGTCCACTGAGGCCGGTGATAAGGCAGCTCGATGGTATAGCTCCCCACAGGTGGAGCTAGGTCTCAGGGCAGCGTATGCAGGGGGAATGCAGGACAGGCGAGACACAGCTGGGTCAGAGCAAGAACGGGAACGGACACGGTAGTCACTTCAGTACCTTTTACTGGTGGAAATTCAGGCACATCCCGGAGCACTGTAGGGTGAAGGGTGCATATCAGGATCCTCCTTAATGAGCGGGTGTAGGGCCTCCTGTTTCTTGCCTCTGCGTAGTAAGTTTCTGACCTGCCTGGAGCTAGGCCTAACTTTGTCTCTGTCCTGCGCTGGCTGACCTTGTGGTAGGGCCTTCTCTTGGAGTTCACGCTCCCAGTATGTGGGGCCTAAGCGTCTCCTGGCTCTGTTACATATCAGCGCCTTAGCGATCCTGGGACTTGTAGTTCTCCAGGGATTCCGGTTATGCCTTACTGGGTCATAGAGATACCGGTAAGCTCGGATCCTGTGTCCGGTAAATGCTTCGGGGTGAGCTGGTTAAGCTCCTCTGCCCCTTATGTACTAACTCGCCACTCGCCTTCGGCCTACTCGGGCCCTCACTAGGCTATACACACTAACGGCAGCTTGCTGCGCTTCACTGATCTTACGGCACCGGCACACCTTAAGCTCTATCTGGGCTCCCTGAATCTAGCAAGCAGGAGCCTCGTGCTCCACTGCTGAACTATTAACTGCGTTCTCTAGACTAGACTGAGCTCCACTGCAGACTGACCTCTCTTAGGCTTCTCTACTGCAGGAACTCTTCAGAGGAACTGAACTGCCTAGCTCCACCTCCCCTATTTATATCCCTAACGGGCTCCCTCTGCTGGTCTGAGGTGGAAGGTGGAGATGTGTGAATGTTTATGGGGGCCTCTTGTGGAGGATTCCATCAATGCACTCTTGTAGGATCTGTGATACCAAGCGCAGCGGGGCATCACAGATGCTATTGACGACGAGGTTACGTTGCGCCTTCCTGAACAGAGACGGAGTACTGGAAGCACGTCAACAACTGCATCCTCAACCACAACTCTGCCTCTGACCACAAGTCGTAGTGGCTCTTCAGGTCACATGGGCTCTAAGCCTTGCATAGCCTGGGCATTTATTCAGATCGATAAGGATGACCCAACTCGTGTTATCTGTAATATTTGTCAGCAAAAGCTAAGTAGAGGCCAAAAAATACATAGTTTGAGTACTTCATGCATGTACCGTCACATGGATATGAAGCATAAGTTGCAGTGGGAAGCTCACTGTGCTACAATGCGGCCTAGCCGGCTGGGTCAACCACCGTCTGCCCCATCTTGTGCATCCGCAGCCTCTTCATCCTCTGTGACTGGGGGGACAGCAGTCACACATGTTTTTGGACGCAGACCTGCCACCTCTTTACCCGCAACAGCCAGCGTGATTGGCAGGTCGTCAGTTCATTGGGAAGTGGAAACACCTGCTAGTGTTGAGCGCTCTCCGACATCGAGAGCACCACCTTTGGATCAAGGCAACCTAACATGTCCGCCTGCATCTTCCTCACAGACCGGCAGTTGCCGGGGACACCCTACTCAACACCGTCTAAGCACAAGAGCCAGCCCTCGGTCCCTCAGATGTGGAAAAGTAAAAGACCATTTCCTCCTAGCCATGAGAAAGCTAAGAGGTTGAATTTCACCATCTGCAAGCTGTTGGCTACAGAAATGCTGCCTTTCCACCTGGAGGACACAGAGGATTTTCAAGACCTTATGTCCGTCACAGTGCCCCAGTACCAGATGCCCAGTCGGCACTACTTCTCAAAGAAAGGTGTGCCTGCGCTCCACTAGCATGTCGCACACAACATCACCGCTTCTTTGAGAAACTCTGTGTGTGACAGGGTGCACTTCACCACAGACACTTGGACGAGAAGGCATGGACAGGGGCGTTACATGTCGCTGACTGGGCACTGGGTAACTATGGTGACAGCAGGACAAGGGGCTGCTGTCCAAGTCTTACCGTCCCCACGAGTTGTGTGTTAATCCTCTTTATCTCGAACTTCCTCCACTGCTTCTGCCTCCTCAACCTCCTCTCGGTCCTCCACCTGCACCCAAAGCCTGTCTGGTAATGCCACCTGCTTTCTAACTGCGCAGAAGGAATCCTGCACACCTCCTTACTATGCTGGCAGCAGGGCTCAACGCATCAGTGTTTACTTTGAAATGTCTGGGAAATGTGAGTCACACAGCTGAGGAGTTGTGGTCAGCTCTGGAGACCCAGTTTCATGAAAGGTTGTCTCCACTGGACCTGCAACCAGGGAAGGCCATGTGCGACAATGCTGCAAACCTGGGTGCGGCACTTCGCCGGGGCAATGTCACACACGTGCCTTGTATGGCTCACGTGTTGAACCTGGTTGTCCAGCAATTTTTAGCCCACCATCCCGGACTAGATGGCCTTCTGCAGAGTGCACGGTCGCTGTGTGCTCACTTCCGCCGTTCGCATCCCGCAGTTCAACGACTTACATCTCTACAGAAGTCGTTGGGCCTGCCAGTTCACCGGCTGAAATGCGATGTGCCGACACGGTGGAATTCAACTCTGCACATGTTGCAGCGACTGTGGCAGCACCGACAAGCCCTGGTGCAATACGTTCTGACGTATAGCCTGGGCCAACGAGATCCAGAGGTGGGGCAAATCACGCTGGAGGAGTGGTCTCAGATCAGGGACCTATGCACCCTTCTGCACAGTCTTGAAATGGCGAAGAAGATGTTTAGTGCTGACGATGCCATTATCAGCATGACTATTACGGTGATTTACATGCTGGAGCACATGTTAAACAGAATTCGGAGTCAGGTGGTGGGACAAGAGGAGGTGGAGGAAGTAGAGGAGGAGTCGTATGCGGAAGGGATAACATCTCCAAGGTTCAGACGGTTGGCAGCACCAAGGCGGCAGGCATGGGAGGGTGGGGGAGAGGGATTAACCAGGGCGCATGGTAGCAGCCAAACTGTTGAGGAAGGTGCAGGAGCCGAGGAAGAAGTGGAGGACGAACTGGCAATGGGCATGGAAGACTCATCAGATGAGGGAGACCTTGATCACATTTCTGTTGTGCGAGGTTGGAGGGAGAGGGCAGAGGAAGGAAGCATGATTCTTACCTCGCTACCAACACAACAAGGACTTGGTCCTTCTGGATGCGCAAGACACATGAGTGCCTTCTTGCTGCACTACCTGCAACATGACCCCCGGATTGTCAGAATTCGAAGTAATCCCGACTACTGGGTTGCCACACTCTTAGATCCCCGGTACAAAAGTATATTTGCCGAAATAATTCCTGCCATAAAAAGGTATTGACGAATGCAGGAGTATCTGTTGCAGAATCTTACATGTGCTTTTCCACAAAACACCAGTGGTGCACGTAGTGAATCTCACAGTTCTAACTTGCCAACGGTGGGACTGTCGAGTCTTCATCACTCAAACAGTAACAGTAACACAGTATCTGCTGGTAACAGCAATTTTGTGGAATCGTTTCACCACTTTTTTAGACCATCCTTTGCAAGGCCACAGGAGACAAGAAGTCTGACACATAGTCAATGCCTAGAGAGGATGGTACAGGAGAATCTCCAAGTGAACATCGAAGCCATGACTGTGTCACTGGACCCTTGCTCATTTTGGTATTCCAATCTTGAAAAATCGCCGGAGCTCGCCACTCACGCCTTGGAGATCTTGTCATGCCATGCAGCCAGCGTTCTCTCTGAACGTGTGTTCAGCGCTGCTGGTGGTGTGCTGACAGATAAGCGCACGCGGCTGTCCACTGAGAATGTAGACAGACTCACGTTCATAAAGATGATCAAATCATGGATTCGCAAGGACATTTCTACCCCTGTGTCATCCTTGGGAGACTAAAAGCTTGGGGATTTGGTAAAATCACCTCACCAACCGTTTTAAGCAACAGTGGGGCAATTGATGCCACTTAACCCTAGAACGCATGACCATAAAAATCTACACTTTCACATACCTGGGGCCCTTTAGGCCCGTGTGCAAATAACATGGAATAACTCAAACTCAAATGACAAACAACTATATACATGAAGAATACCTAGAGTTTCAAAATTCTAACTAAAGCAATCTTGCAGAAAATAGAAAACAATTAACTGAGCGGGCCTGCAAGGCCACAGGTATGCGTTCTAGGGTTAAGTGGTGTCTGTGCCACAATTTTGGGAGTCCCCTTGCTGTGTCTTATGTGACGTTGGCATCGTCAATTCCAGGTGGGTTGGGTCGCACCCCCCCCTTTTAACTGTAAGAAACTACATACACTATGGCTTGGGGTAACACAGATGGTTGAGTCTGAAGAGCTGTTTACTCAGAGGTCTGCTCCAAATCTTCAGTGTCTGCTAGTCAGCGTAGAATTTTTAACTGCATCTAGCCTAGGCAATACTTTGGGCGTAGTAGCCCAGCTGCGAAGCAAGCTGCACCGCCTGTGTATCTAATAAGAATTTTTAAATTAATCTAGCCTAGGCAGACTGTGGGGACCCCCAACCAAACCCAGATGCTGAGCCCCCCTACCGCCCCCCTTTCATGGACAACCCAATAATGTAACTCTTACAACTGGATGGATGAGGATCGGTCACAGCTTTATTAACTCTTTATACTCATTCCATTAGAAAGGCATTTTATTTCTAAAATAATTCAGCTTGTTGCAGCATGCCCTGGGTCCCCACTCCGGCAAGTTGGCCAACAAGTGTAACTCTCCAACATGTCCTTTCTATTTCCAGGCCACGGAGGATCCAGCGTACTCGTATGCAGGACTCTGACCCCCACCCATCACTCTTAACGCTTGTTCCACTCCGTCCTGGAGTCCTGACAGGAATATGTCCAGTCCAATATCTATTAAGTGAACACCGTCGGGCCGTATGAGGCCTGCTTTATCTCCTTCCAGTTGTCGGTGTCGTATCACTACACCGCCTCTGTCTCTTCTAAATTTTGCCATCCGAATATTTATTACCCGCCTTGTCCATTTGATGGCCGTGATGTCTCGCGCACCTTGCCATACCGCTATCGGCACAATCTCTGACCATACTATAGCTAATTTTGTGAAAAATTCTCTGAAGCGCTCAGTGTCTAGTTTCATTATTGCCATTAGTTATGCGCTCTTGTGATGACCTAGGTTGTTTCCCCCGGCCTGTATAACTAAGATGACCGGACCTCTTGCCTCTCTCCCTACCTTGATTACCTCCATTAGTACCTGTGGCCATAGCAGGCCTCTAATACCTCTCCAGTTGAAATATGTGTTATGAAACTCTAATTTCCTCCCGCCTGGGCGGACTTTCGCCCTTTTTTGTGCCCAATATATACGAGTGGCCTATCACTCACACTGTTGGCTTAGCGTCACCTGTAAAAGAAACAAACCACGTTAGGATAACAAGTCCGGTCTTATGTATCTCGCCAAACACGTGGATCGCCATCTCCCTATCCTCTGAACTTCCATTTCTGACAGTCCTGCTCTTGCTGCTTCCGTGGCCGCACCTATGCGGAATGAGTGTGTCCCGTAATCTTTGGGGTGGTTCCCTGCCGATGTTATGCATTTATTAAATATAGCTTGGAACAGGTATCTTGATAATGGCGTTCCATCAATGTGTGATACGAAGAAATTACTTTGTGATCTGATGGTTAGATATGTTTTTACTATTGTTACCCGACTCAGTGTACCGTTTGTGGGTTGTAGAAGTACCCAAGTACCCCTGCCCGCTGGAACCGTTTTCGATTGGTGTATGCGTACACGTATTGCATTATTGGCTATGACTACTTCCTGGTGTAATAAGCATCCACTGGTGGTAATTTTGGATTGAGGGACTAATTCGCTTATACATAGCGCCCCGAAGAAGGCGATCACAAATGCAGTAGACATTAGTGCTGCTTCAAATTGTGAGTGTCATGTTAATGGTGTTAGGGATAAGATGTGAGAAATCAGTTTTAGTGACACGGGACGGGATGTCTACATTCCTGACTTGGCTGACCCCTTTTCCACCCTTTTATGGATTGTCTGATGATGAATCTTTGTCACATCTCCCCAATTCAGTAGTTGGAAGTGAAATGCTACTCCGGTCAGACACCGCTGCGCTGACACCCCTGATATGCCCCTCATCATTAGCTGGTGGATAAATTCTATGGTGACTTGTGATCTGGCTTGTTCACATTGGTCAACCCGTCTGCCTGCTACTAGTCGTGTCCACTCTTCCCATGCCTTACCGTATGCTTGCCACGTTGACGGGGCAACTGACGCTCTGATTAATGGCATCAACTATTCGCCACTAGATCCCATAGGGAGGGTGAGCAACTGTTGCCCGATGGGTGGGCGTTGTGGAAGAGCTCTGTGAAAATCTGCCAATTGAATTGTTATAAAGCGTTAGCAGCAGCTTTATACCCCTCAGCATAGTGGCTAGCGCGGACCCATACATTGTGTTTTAGGCACAGGAATACTAGCCTGCGTAGTAGGCCTAGCACTGGGAGAGACGATGATGCCATCTTATTAATGCAGTGCGCTAGGCTGGTGTTTTGTGTTATGAAGCGTATATTTTTGTTAGCCAGGCGCGTGCCCCATATTTCTATTGCTACCACTATTGGGAAAAATTATTTGCAGGGCTAGATGCAGCTAAAAATTATTATTAATTTCAAAGCTGGTGGAGCTTGGTATAGATGGCCTAATACAATGAGTCCCACACACTGCTAGAAGCCCAAATATTTTTTCAGAGGTAGATGCAGATAAAAATTATTTTTAATTTGCAACCTGATGGAGGTCAGTATAGATGGACTAATAGAGAAAGTCCCACACACTGCTAGAAGGCCAAATATTTTTTCAGAGCTAGATGCAGATAAAAATTATATTCAATTTGCAACCTGATGGAGGTCAGTATAGATGGACTAATAGAGAAAGTCCCACACACTGCTAGAAGGCCAAATATTTTTTCAGAGCTAGATGCAGATAAAAATTATATTCAATTTGCAACCTGATGGAGGTCAGTATAGATGGACTAATAGAACAAGTCCCACACACTGCTAGAAGCCCAAATATCTTTTCAGAGGTACTGTAGATGCAGATAAAAATTATTTTTAATTTGCAACCTGATGGAGGTCAGTATAGATGGACTAATACAACAAGTCCCACACACAGCTAGAAGCCCAATATTTTTTCAGAGCTAGATGCAGACAAAAAATTATTTTGAATTTGCAACCTGATGGAGGTCAGTATAGATGGACTAATACAACAAGTCCCACACACAGCTAGAAGCCCAATATTTTTTCAGAGGTAGATGCAGAAAAAAATATATTCAGTTTGCAACCTGATGGAGGTCTGTATAGATGGATTAATAGAACAAGTCCCACACACAGCTAGAAGCCCAACATTTTTTCAGAGGTAGATGCAGAAAAAAATATATTCAGTTTGCAACCTGATGGAGGTCTGTATAGATGGATTAATAGAACAAGTCCCACACACAGCTAGAAGCCCAATATTTTTTCAGAGGTAGATGCAGAAAAAAATATATTCAGTTTGCAACCTGATGGAGGTCTGTATAGATGGATTAATAGAACAAGTCCCACACACAGCTAGAAGCCCAATATTTTTTCAGAGGTAGATGCAGAAAAAAATATATTCAGCTTGCAACCTGATGGAGGTCTGTATAGATGGATTAATAGAACAAGTCCCACACACAGCTAGAAGACCAATATTTTTTCAGAGGTAGATGCAGAAAAAAATATATTCAGTTTGCAACCTGATGGAGGTCAGTATAGATGGACTAATACAACAAGTCCCACACACAGCTAGAAGCCCAATATTTTTTCAGAGGTAGATGCAGAAAAAAATATATTCAGTTTGCAACCTGATGGAAGTCTGTATAGATGGATTAATAGAACAAGTCCCACACACAGCTAGAAGCCCAAATATTATTTCAGAGGTAGATGCAGATAAAAATTATTTTTAATTTGCAACCTGATGGAGGTCAGTATAGATGGACTAATAGAGAAAGTCCCACACACTGCTAGAAGGCCAAATATTTTTTCAGAGCTAGATGCAGATAAAAATTATATTCAATTTGCAACCTGATGGAGGTCAGTATAGATGGACTAATAGAACAAGTCCCACACACAGCTAGAAGCCCAAATATTTTTTCAGAGGTACTGTAGATGCAGATAAAAATTATTTTTAATTTGCAACCTGATGGAGGTCAGTATAGATGGGCTAATACAACAAGTCCCACACACAGCTAGAAGCCCAATATTTTTTCAGAGCTTGATGCAGACAAAAAATTATTTTGAATTTGCAACCTGATGGAGGTCAGTATAGATGGACAAATAGAGAAAGTCCCACACACTGCTAGAAGGCCAAATATTTTTTCAGAGCTAGATGCAGAAAAAAATTAGATTCAGTTTGCAACCTGATGGAGGTCAGTATAGATGGACTAATAGAGAAAGTCCCACACACTGCTAGAAGGCCACATATTTTTTCAGAGGTAGATGCAGAAAAAAATATATTCAGTTTGCAACCTGATGGAGGTCTGTATAGATGGATTAATAGAACAAGTCCCACACACAGCTAGAAGCCCAATATTTTTTCAGAGGTAGATGCAGAAAAAAATATATTCAGTTTGCAACCTGATGGAGGTCAGTATAGATGGACTAATACAACAAGTCCCACACACAGCTAGAAGACCAATATTTTTTCAGAGGTAGATGCAGAAAAAAATATATTCAGTTTGCAACCTGATGGAGGTCAGTATAGATGGACTAATACAACAAGTACCACACACAGCTAGAAGCCCAATATTTTTTCAGAGCTAGATGCAGACAAAAAATTATTTTGAATTTGCAACCTGATGGAGGTCAGTATAGATGGACTAATAGAGAAAGTCCCACACACTGCTAGAAGGCCACATATTTTTTCAGAGGTAGATGCAGAAAAAAATATATTCAGTTTGCAACCTGATGGAGGTCTGTATAGATGGATTAATAGAACAAGTCCCACACACAGCTAGAAGCCCAATATTTTTTCAGAGGTAGATGCAGAAAAAAATATATTCAGTTTGCAACCTGATGGAGGTCAGTATAGATGGACTAATACAACAAGTCCCACACACAGCTAGAAGCCCAATATTTTTTCAGAGGTAGATGCAGAAAAAAATATATTCAGTTTGCAACCTGATGGAGGTCTGTATAGATGGATTAATAGAACAAGTCCCACACACAGCTAGAAGCCCAAATATTATTTCAGAGGTAGATGCAGATAAAAATTATTTTTAATTTGCAACCTGATGGAGGTCAGTATAGATGGACTAATAGAGAAAGTCCCACACACTGCTAGAAGGCCAAATATTTTTTCAGAGCTAGATGCAGATAAAAATTATATTCAATTTGCAACCTGATGGAGGTCAGTATAGATGGACTAATAGAACAAGTCCCACACACAGCTAGAAGCCCAAATATTTTTTCATAGGTACTGTAGATGCAGATAAAAATTATTTTTAATTTGCAACCTGATGGAGGTCAGTATAGATGGGCTAATACAACAAGTCCCACACACAGCTAGAAGCCCAATATTTTTTCAGAGCTTGATGCAGACAAAAAATTATTTTGAATTTGCAACCTGATGGAGGTCAGTATAGATGGACAAATAGAGAAAGTCCCACACACTGCTAGAAGGCCAAATATTTTTTCAGAGCTAGATGCAGAAAAAAATTATATTCAGTTTGCAACCTGATGGAGGTCAGTATAGATGGACTAATAGAGAAAGTCCCACACACTGCTAGAAGGCCACATATTTTTTCAGAGGTAGATGCAGAAAAAAATATATTCAGTTTGCAACCTGATGGAGGTCTGTATAGATGGATTAATAGAACAAGTCCCACACACAGCTAGAAGCCCAATATTTTTTCAGAGGTAGATGCAGAAAAAAATATATTCAGTTTGCAACCTGATGGAGGTCAGTATAGATGGACTAATACAACAAGTCCCACACACAGCTAGAAGACCAATATTTTTTCAGAGGTAGATGCAGAAAAAAATATATTCAGTTTGCAACCTGATGGAGGTCAGTATAGATGGACTAATACAACAAGTCCCACACACAGCTAGAAGCCCAATATTTTTTCAGAGCTAGATGCAGACAAAAAATTATTTTGAATTTGCAACCTGATGGAGGTCAGTATAGATGGACTAATAGAGAAAGTCCCACACACTGCTAGAAGGCCACATATTTTTTCAGAGGTAGATGCAGAAAAAAATATATTCAGTTTGCAACCTGATGGAGGTCTGTATAGATGGATTAATAGAACAAGTCCCACACACAGCTAGAAGCCCAATATTTTTTCAGAGGTAGATGCAGAAAAAAATATATTCAGTTTGCAACCTGATGGAGGTCAGTATAGATGGACTAATACAACAAGTCCCACACACAGCTAGAAGCCCAATATTTTTTCAGAGGTAGATGCAGAAAAAAATATATTCAGTTTGCAACCTGATGGAGGTCTGTATAGATGGATTAATAGAACAAGTCCCACACACAGCTAGAAGCCCAAATATTATTTCAGAGGTAGATGCAGATAAAAATTATTTTTAATTTGCAACCTGATGGAGGTCAGTATAGATGGACTTATAGAGAAAGTCCCACACACTGCTAGAAGGCCAAATATTTTTTCAGAGCTAGATGCAGATAAAAATTATATTCAATTTGCAACCTGATGGAGGTCAGTATAGATGGACTAATAGAACAAGTCCCACACACAGCTAGAAGCCCAAATATTTTTTCAGAGGTACTGTAGATGCAGATAAAAATTATTTTTAATTTGCAACCTGATGGAGGTCAGTATAGATGGGCTAATACAACAAGTCCCACACACAGCTAGAAGCCCAATATTTTTTCAGAGCTTGATGCAGACAAAAAATTATTTTGAATTTGCAACCTGATGGAGGTCAGTATAGATGGACAAATAGAGAAAGTCCCACACACTGCTAGAAGGCCAAATATTTTTTCAGAGCTAGATGCAGAAAAAAATTATATTCAGTTTGCAACCTGATGGAGGTCAGTATAGATGGACTAATAGAGAAAGTCCCACACACTGCTAGAAGGCCACATATTTTTTCAGAGGTAGATGCAGAAAAAAATATATTCAGTTTGCAACCTGATGGAGGTCTGTATAGATGGATTAATAGAACAAGTCCCACACACAGCTAGAAGCCCAATATTTTTTCAGAGGTAGATGCAGAAAAAAATATATTCAGTTTGCAACCTGATGGAGGTCAGTATAGATGGACTAATACAACAAGTCCCACACACAGCTAGAAGCCCAATATTTTTTCAGAGGTAGATGCAGAAAAAAATATATTCAGTTTGCAACCTGATGGAGGTCTGTATAGATGGATTAATAGAACAAGTCCCACACACAGCTAGAAGCCCAAATATTATTTCAGAGGTAGATGCAGATAAAAATTATTTTTAATTTGCAACCTGATGGAGGTCAGTATAGATGGACTAATAGAGAAAGTCCCACACACTGCTAGAAGGCCAAATATTTTTTCAGAGCTAGATGCAGATAAAAATTATATTCAATTTGCAACCTGATGGAGGTCAGTATAGATGGACTAATAGAACAAGTCCCACACACAGCTAGAAGCCCAAATATTTTTTCAGAGGTACTGTAGATGCAGATAAAAATTATTTTTAATTTGCAACCTGATGGAGGTCAGTATAGATGGACTAATGCAACAAGTCCCACACACAGCTGGAAGCCCAATATTTTTTCAGAGCTTGATGCAGACAAAAAATTATTTTGAATTTGCAACCTGATGGAGGTCAGTATAGATGGACTAATAGAGAAAGTCCCACACACTGCTAGAAGGCCAAATATTTTTTCAGAGCTAGATGCAGAAAAAAATTATATTCAGTTTGCAACCTGATGGAGGTCAGTATAGATGGACTAATAGAGAAAGTCCCACACACTGCTAGAAGGCCACATATTTTTTCAGAGGTAGATGCAGAAAAAAATATATTCAGTTTGCAACCTGATGGAGGTCTGTATAGATGGATTAATAGAACAAGTCCCACACACAGCTAGAAGCCCAATATTTTTTCAGAGGTAGATGCAGAAAAAAATATATTCAGTTTGCAACCTGATGGAGGTCAGTATAGATGGACTAATAGAATGATGCTAAGCCCAAAAGATTTTACTTCACTAGGTGCAGTAAAAAAATTGGTATTCTATACACAGGTGGTATATCTTGCAACACAGATAGGCTAGTCCACTGACTAACACACTCTGCAATAGGCCAAAAAGGATTAGCTTTGCTAGATTCAGCCAAATGCTGTGAAAAAAACTTGCACAGCACTGGCACAGACCTGCCTGGCAAAAACTGATAGGAACTGATGTAACCTAGTCCTGAAAAGGACTCCAATTACAATTAGTCTTTACTCCCACAACCTATCTATTTAAGAGCACAGACCTGCCTGATAAAAGTCATAGGAAATGCTGTAACCTAGTCCTTAAAAGGACTGCAATCACAACTATTCCCTACTCCCAAGCTATCTGTAGATTTGTGCGAAAATTGGCTTGAAATTAACAAGGTATAGCGCACACAGCAACAGCGGTGCCGTCTAACACGCAGCTGCAGCAGTGAGAAAATGGTTGCGACGGGGAAAATGGCTTGGTCTTATAGGGCAAGGACATGTGACATACACTGCCAATGACACATGCCCTTGCTTGTGTGAAAAAAAGCACTTCGCTCCGTGTGTGCGCTGCTGATAGGCTGACAGATTGCACCTCCCCATTGTAAATGCGGGAAAGAGAAAAAAAAAATGGAGATCTTCATTGTTCCTGCAGAGATCCATCCCCTGCCCCTCCCCCCACCCCGCTGTACACTCAAACTGCGTATTAACATTAATTTTCATCATTACTGAGAAAAAATCCAGTTATGATTTTGGTGCACGAACAGTTATCGAACATAACCTCGAACAGCCGAATTTTTCTCAAATTGTTCGTGTTCGCCGAACGGCTCGAACACCGCCCAAAACAGCTCGAATTTGAGATTGGCGAACAGTTCGAGTAGAACAAAGCTCATCTCTACTGTGTATAGATGGCGCCGTGCGGCCTCCCGCTGTGTATAGATGGCATCGTGCGGCCTCCCGCTGTGTATAGATGGCATCGTGCGGCCTCCCGCTGTGTATAGATGTCACCGTGAGGCTCCCTGCTGTGTATAGATGGCACCGTGTGGCCTCCCGCTGTGTATAGATGGCTACGTGCGGCCTCCTGCTGTGTATAGGTGGCTACGTGCAGCCTCCCGCTGTGTATAGATGGCTACGTGCGGCCTCCCGCTGTGTATAGATGGCTACATGCGGCCTCCTGCTGTGTATAGATTTCGCCTTGCGGCATCCCGCTGCGCATAGGTGGCGCCGTGCGGCCTCCTGCTATGTATAGATGGTGCCATGCGGCCTCCTGCTGTCTCGGGGGGGCACTGTGCGGCCTCGCGCTGTGTAAAGATGGCGCCGTGCGGCCTCCAGCTGTGTATAGATGGCGCCGTGCGGCCTCCTGCTGTGTATAGATGGCATCGTGCGGCCTCCCGCTGTGTATTGGTGGCGCCGTGCGGCCTCCTGCTGTGTATAGATGGCTCCGTGCGGCCTCCCTCTGTATATAGGTGGCACCGTGCGGCCTCCCTCTGTGTATAGATGGCGCCGTGCGGCCCCCCGCTGTGTATAGATGGCATCATGCGGCCTCCCGCTGTGTATAGATGGCTCCGTGCGGCCTCCCGCTGTGTATAGATGGCATTGTGCGGCCTTCCGCTGTGTATAGATGGCATCGTGTGGCCCCCTGCTGTGTATAGATGGAGTCGTGTGGCCCCCTGCTGTGTATAGATGGCGCCGTGCGGCCTCCCGCTGTGTATAGATGGCTACGTGCGGCCTCCCGCTGTGTATAGATGGCTACGTTCTGCCTCCTGCTGTCTCTGGGCGGTGGGCGCCGTGCAGCCTCCCGCTGTGTATAGATGGCGCCGTGCGGCCTCCCGCTGTGTATAGATGGCTCCGTGCGGCCTCCCGCTGTGTATAGATGGCATCATGCGGCCTCCTGCTGTGTATAGATGGCAACGTGCGGCCCCCTGCTGTGTATAGATGGCGCCGTGCGGCCTCCCGCTGTGTATAGATGGCTCCGTGCGGCCTCCCGCTGTGTATAGATGGCATCATGCGGCCTCCTGCTGTTTATAGATGGCAACGTGCGGCCCCCTGCTGTGTATAGATGGCGCCGTGCGGCCTCCCGCTGTGTATAGATGGCTACGTGCGGCCTCCCACTGTGTATAGATGGCTACGTGCGGCCTCCCACTGTGTATAGATGGCTACGTATGGCCTCCCGCTGTGTATAGATGGCTACGTGCGGCCTCCTGCTGTGTATAGATGGCTACGTGCGGCCTCCTGCTGTATATAGATGGCTACGTGTGGCCTCCTGCTATGTATAGATGGCTACGTGTTCTCAATTAATGTAAGGCTATGTGCCCACGATGCAGAAATGCTCCGGATTTTTTTTGAGCGTTTCTGCATCTCCCTGGCAGAAAAAACGCATGTGGATTGTACATGCGGATTGTACATGCGGATTGTACATGCGTTTTTCCTGCCAGGGACATGCGGATGTGAAGCGTTCTTCACATGCATTTCTGCATACGGGGTTGACAAGGGCTTTCCAAGCGATTTTAGCATCACTTGGAAAGTGCTTGACAACTTGGTCACACTATATAAATCCATGCAACCAGCATGGATTTAGTGTGACTGTAAAAGAATGGTAAAAATAAATATATAATTACCTTCTGATGGCCTTCCGATGTCAGCGGTCGCGTGACCCGTCACATGACTAAATGACGTCACGGCAGGTCCTTTTCAGACCATCGTGAGCTGCCAGCAAGCCAGGACGCATCGGATAAAGACACCGGGGGCCATCAGAAGGTAAGTATAATATTTATTTTTGATTTTATTCTTTTTTTACAGGTTCTATGGTACCCGGGTCCGGAGGAGAGTCTCCTCTTCTCTAAACCCGGGTACCATCCGCACATTGAAACGCATGGATTCTGCATGTACAGATGCAGTGATGCGGATTCCATGTGTTCCAATGCAAGTCAATGGCGGCGAAAGCACCGCGCTTCCGCAAAATAATTGGTAGTGCTGCGGATTTTTCCGCAATGATAATCCGCAGCGGAAATTTCCGCAGCATGTACACAGCACATGCGGATTATCATTGGGGAACATGGCAGACCTTCTATCAAGCGTTTTTAAGCATTTCTGCAGCAGAATTGCACACAGCCTAAAAAAAATTATTATAATTAATATTGTGCCAAATTAAATTCACATGAACTATCACATGATCTATCACAGGGGATCATGTGACATGTCAGGTGATACATCAGGTTTGTGTGTGTGTGTGTGGGGGGGGGGGGCGCGCCTTCTAAACTGCACGGGGCCCTTGCTACTCTTAATCCACCCCTGAATGTAGTATAGGTCAACTGTATACCATCTACAGTATAAGCTGAGTTCTAGAAATGTGTGCTGTAGTGCACAATTTATCCAAGTGCACACTGACAGTACATACAGTATATACCGGTGCTTCTCACAAAATTAGAATATCATCAAAAAGTTAATTTATTTCAGTTCTCCAATACAGAAAGTGAAACTCATATATTATATAGAGTCATTACAAACAGTGATCAATTGTTTATTTCTGTTAATATTGATGATTATGGATTACAGCCAATGAAAACACAAAAGTCATTATCTCAGTAAATTAGAATAATTTATAACAACAGCTTGAAAAATGATTTTAAAATCCGAAATGTTGGCCTACTGAAATGTATGTTCATTAAATGCACTCAATACTTCATCGGGGCTCCTTTTGCATCAATTACTCCATCAATGTGGCATGGCATGAAGGTGATATGGAGGCGATCAGCCTATGGCACTGCTGAGGTGTTATGGAAGCCCAGGTTGCTTTGATAGCAGCCTTGAGCTCGTCTGCATTGTTAGGTCTGGTGTCTCTCATCTTCCTCTTGCGGTCAGGTGAGTTTGCTGGCCAATCAAGCACAGTGATACTGTTGTTTTTAAACCAGGTATTGGTACTTTTGGCAGTGTGGACAGGTGCCAAGTCCTGCTGGAGAATGAAATTTCCATCTCCAAAAAGCTTGTCGGCAGAGGGAAGCATTAACTGCTCTAAAATTTCCCTGGTAGATGGCTGCACTGACTTTGGTTTTGCTAAAACACAGTGGACCTACACCAGCAGATGACATGGCTCCCCAAACCATCACTGATTGTGTAAACTTCACACTAGACCTCAAGCAGCTTGGATTGTGGCCTTTCCACTCTTCCTTCAGACTCTGGGACCTTGATTTCCAAATGAAATGCAAAATGTACTTTCATCTGAAAACAACACCTTGGACCATTGAGAAACAGTCCAGGTCTTTTTCTCCTTGGCCCAGGTAAGACGCTGGCGTCTATTGGTCATGAGTGGCTTGACACAAGTAATGTGTCACTTGTAGCCCATGTCCTGGATACGTCTGTGTGTGGTGGCTCTTGAAGCAATGACTCCAGCTGCAGTCCAATCATTGTGAATCTCCCCCAAATTTTTGAATGGCCTTTTTTTTAACAATCCTTTCTTTCAAGGCTGCGGTTATCCCAGTTGCTTGTGCACCTTTTTTTACGACACTTTTTCCTTCCACTCAAATTTCCATTAGTATGCTTGGATACAACACTGTGACCAGCCAGCTTCTTTAGCAATGACCTTTTGTGGCTTACCCTCCTTGTGGAGTGTGTCAATGACTGCCTTCTGTCAAGTCAGTAGTCTTCCCCATGATTGTGGAGCCTACTGAAACAGACTAAGGGACCTTTTTAAACGCGTAGGAAGCCTTTGCAGTTGTTTTTTGTTAATTATTCTAATTTACTGACTGAATGACTTTTGTGTTTTTATTGTCTGTAAGCCATAATCATCAACATTAACAGAAATAAACACTTGAAATAGTGTGCTTCTCACTAATTTAGTGAGAAGCACTTGTATGATATGATAGTTTGTGTTGGTATATCACATAAAATCCCAATAAAAACATTTAAGTTTGTGGGTGTAACATGAAAAAATGTGGAAAAGTTCATGGGGTATGAATATTTTTTCACTGCACTGTATATTGATGCAAAAAGAGTGTGCTGGAGTAAGGTGTGCCAAATTCATTGAGAGGCACGAACTTCTTAAAGAATTTGGCACATCTTGCAGCTGCCATACATAAGTGTCAGAAATGTGCTCCAGTCCTAGGTTACAGTACATTTCTGATTAATTTTACACTTATGTGGCTAAAATTATGTTGAATTTTTAGAAAGGATTGTGCTTGGCTTTTTCCGGCAGTCCCATAGACAATGAACAGAGTGGAGGTTGAGCATACACACCTCTGCTTCATTCAAGACTAGGCACTGCAGACCCAAGTTCCCAGATTCCAGAGCTCCATTGTCACTGAGCACTGAATGTCTGATCACTGGGACCCCCAGCAATCATAACTTTTTCGATATCATTTGGATAGGGAATAACTTACTATTTTGGGAATAAACCTTTAAACCAATAAGTATAAGATTTAAAAGGAGTGCCAAAGTAAACAATGTCAACTTACCGTATTTTTCGGACCATAAGACGCACTTTTTTTCCCCAATATTTGGGAGGAAAATGGGGGGTGCGTCTTATGGTCCGAACGTTACCTGTGGTGGTGGGAAAGTGGGATTGCAGGGCCCTCCAGGAACGCGATGGTGGTAGCGGCAGCGGCGTCAACGGCAGCAGAGGTGAGCGGCTGGGGCCGGCACCTGTGCCTGGCCGGTGCTGGGGCCGATGTCGGGCTGTGAGCGGCATGCGCGGACCGGTAGCTCCGGCGGCCATTTTCCTGTACATCACAGCTCTTGGAAGATGGCCGCGCACACCGGAAACCTGCGCAGGCCGCACTGCTTCGCCGCTCACAGCCAGGCACCGACCGCAGCCCGTTACAGGCCCTAGCCTGAGGCCCCGGCCTCAGCCAGAGGCCCCAGCCCCAGCCAGAGGCCCCAGCCCCAGCCAGAGGCCTCGGCCCCAGCCTCAACCCCAGCCAGAGGCTGTCATGTGCCTGATAAGGTGCTGGCTCGTCACCGGTGCACGTCCTAAAGAGGGGGAGGCGACCTTGGACATATCAAAATGTCCAAGTTCATAAAGGGGTTAAAGACCCAAGATAAAGACCGTTTTAGACTTTGAGCAAAAATCATCATTTGCCATTTTCAAGAATTTGGCACAAAAAAACAATGAATTTTACAAAACATAAAGAAAAGTGACATAAAAAATGTAAATGACAAATTGGACCCTTTATGTATTATTATTGTGGATTTACTTGGTGCAAATAAAAACATAATTTTTGTCACAACTATTATTGCACTAGCACTTTGATTATAAAGCCATGTCATTGTGGCATGAATAGCCTATGTGCTCATATGTACTTTCCTTTTGATGATTTTTGCATTTTCACCTTGTTTATTATGCTGGATAAAGTGCTGCTCACCATTATTGGCACCCCTTCATTTTTTCATAGAGTGTACAATATCTTCAGAAATAAATGGAAATGTACCAAAGTTATATCCTCAGGATTTTTTAATTAGTGGTCCAAAGTAATACAACAATTAAACATTGTTTTTCAACTTCCATGTTGCAATTTCAAAGAAGAAACAGAATAAACAACATGTGAAGCAATAAAGGCACCCCTAATTAATACTTGGTTGCACCCACTTTGGCATTGATAACAGCCTTCAAATGTTTCTTGTAGCCATCTATAAGCTTCTTGCACTTTTCAGATGGAATTTTCTCCCACTCTTCCTTTGCAGTTTGTTCAAGCTCTTGAATGTTTACAGGGTTCTTTTTCCTAATGGCAGATTTCAGCTCACCCCAAAGATTTTCAATGGTATTGAGGTCAGAACTTATTGCTGGCCATTTTAAAACAGTCATTTTTTTCATTTTCAACCATCCCTGTGTACTTTTGGATGTGTGCTTTGGGTCATTGTCTTGCTGGAGGACCCATGATCTTCGACTCAAACGTTTTCAAAAGTTCTCTCACATTGGGTAGGACATTTCGCTCTAAAATCTCTTCATAATTCTCTGATTTCATGATTCCTGTGATACGGTCAAGGCCTCCAGTACCAGACAGAGCAAAGCAACCCCAAAGCATTATGTATCCTACACCATGCTTAACTTTTGGTAAGGTGTTATTTTCCTTATAAACTTCATTGTCCATCTGTAAACAAACCTCTGGTTTCTTCCTTGGCCTTCGCCCATAAAGCTCTGCTTGGTTTAGTGTGTGGCGTATGGTACTTGTTGAAACCATGACCCCAGACTGTTCCAGGCTGGCCTTCAGGTCTTTGGATGTTTGACGTGGTGTTTTTTCCACCATTCGCACCAACTTTCAAAGACGTCTCTTGTCAATTTTCCTCTTTCCTCCACGTCTAGGGAGTTTCTTGACAATTCAACGCTTGGCAAACATCTTAACAACATTGCACACTGTTGAAACTGGGACACCAAGGTGTTTGGAAATGGCCTTATATCCTTTGGAAGTCTTGTGTTTGCTAATAATAGCAGTTCTGATGCCCTCAGACAGCCTCTTTGTCTTCACTATTGTGATAAAGGAACAGGCCCTACCATGTGGCTTTTTAAAACATTGAAGTCATCATTCATTGCCTAATTCATGTCACATGGGCACCGACAATTAATCACAGGTGAATCTCTTTTGTGAATTAAAAAATAAGCAAATAAAATTGTGTGTAGGCGCTGGTAGGTAGGCCTGGGATAGACAACCAACCACAGGTTGACAATATTGGAAAGGTCCAATGTTCAAAAAATGAAAATGATTAAAGTATCTTGCACTGGTAAGGTTTAGGCCGTATCAGAGAAGGCGGAGGGTTTTTAGGACAACATGTGGACAATAGGAGAAAGTATTAAAAAAGGATTTTATTTAGGATAGTAGATCTCACATAAAAATGACGTTAAATCCACAGTAAAGGTTAAAATATTAAAATGTTAAAATAGGGGTAGATGGTGGGTCTTTTGGGGTAGAGGCTCTGTGTGGATTCCTTGTAGTTGTAGCCTCAAGAGTTTCTAGGCCAGTTTTAGAAGGGTTGTAGTCTGGATGGTTCCTGGGTGTAAAAAAGAGGGGAAAAGGAGGGGTTAATGGACAAATTGTTACCCGCAGGGTTGGAGTGGCTGATCTCACTGGTGGAAGATGTGGTTTACCTGTTGTCGTTCTGAGTAGATTTCCTAGTATGGATGGCTGGTGATTGTCTGGGTGGCTGATGATCGTTCCTTGTTGTTTAGGCAGCGGGGTAAGAGAGTACTGCTAATGAATATAGAGTAGTATTAGTTATACCTGTAATACAGTACGGAGGGTCTAAGTGGCACAGATGAAGAAATGCAATGGGGGCTGCATACCCAGGCCTGTTATCTCTGACTTCTAGTCTGTTTCTGCCACTCTGGGGGCTGTATACCCAGGCTCGTTCTTGTATCTCATTGCAGCAGCAGTTCCTGTCTGAACTGTATCCTAGCCTATTACCTGTTTGTCTCTATGTCCGTAACTTCCCTTTTCCTGCAGTATCTGAACCTGCACCTAACTCCAACTCGTTGTCTCTGTATTTCTGTTTGTGAGTTTTGTGTCCACTCGCTACTTCATAGTAAGTACCTTGTGTGTATCTGGTTCTGCTTGTCCCTTTTCCCTTCCTCCGTATCTTCCTCCTGTGTTCTAGCCATCTTCCTGTATTTTCCAGTCTGTTCCATGCGAACAAAGCCCTGTCCTCTCTGCCTGCACCTTCAGCCCTGTTCGGCTCTGCTTGCTCACCGCACCAGCGGCTTCTCTCTGCTCTGACTTGCCCACTGCTCCGGCGGCTTCTCTCTGCTCTGCCTTGCTCACCGCACCAGCGGTTTCTCTCTGCTCTGACTTGCCCACCGCTCCGGCGGCTTCTCTCTGCTCTGACTTACCCACCGCTCCGGCGGCTTCTCTCTGCTCTGACTTGCCCACCGCTCCGGCGGCTTCTCTCTGCTCTGCCTTGCTCACCGCGCCAGCGGTTTCTCTCTGCTCTGACTTGCCCACCGCTCCGGCGGCTTCTCTCTGCTCTGACTTACCCAAAGCTCCGACGGCTTCTCTCTGCTCTGACTTACCCACCGCTCCGGCGGCTTCTCTCTGCTCTGCCTTGCTCACCGCGCCAGCAGTTTCTCTCTGCTCTGACTTGCCCACCGCTCCGGCGGTTTCTCTCTGCTCTGCCTTGCTCACCGCGCCAGCGGTTTCTCTCTGCTCTGACTTGCCCACCGCTCTAGCGGCTACTCTGCCCTGTCCTCTCTGCCTGCACCTTCAGCCCTGTTCGGCTCTGCTTGCTCACCGCACCAGCGACTTCTCTCTGCTCTGATTTGCCCACCGCTCCGGCGGCTTCTCTCTGCTCTGCCTTGCTCACCGTGCCAGCGGTTTCTCTCTGCTCTGCCTTGCCCACCGCTCCGGCGGCTTCTCTCTGCTCTGCCTTGCCCACCGCTCCGGCGGCTTCTCTCTGCTCTGCCTTGCCCACCGCTCCGGCGGTTCCGCTCTGCTCTGCCTTGTCCACCGCACCTGCGGTTTTGCTCTGCTCCGCTTTGTCCACCGCACCTGTGGTTTCACTCTGCTCTGCCTTGTACACCGCTCTGGCGGTTCCTCTCTGCTCTGCCTTGTCCACCGCTCCGGCGGTTCCGCTCTGTTCTTCCTTGCCCACCGCACCTGCGGTTTTCGCTCCGCTCTGCTTGCTCACCACACCAGCAGTTCCTCTCTGCTCTGCCTTGTCCTCCGCTCCGGTGGTTTCGCTTTACTCTGCTTGTCTACCGCATCTGCGGCTCTGTACCTGTCTCCCAGTCTGTACTAGACCCTATCCAGCCTGCGCTCCAACCTGCTAGTACCTCCCTGTCTGCATACCAGCCATGCTTGCTAGTATCTCCCTGTCTGCACTCCAGCCGTGCTTGCCAGTGCCCACCTGTCTGCATACCAGCCGTGCTTGCCAGTGCCCACCTTTCTGCATACCAGCCGTGCTTGCCATTGCCCACCTTTCTGCATACCAGCCGTGCTTGCCAGTGTCCACCTGTCTGCATACCAGCCGTACTTGCCAGTACCCATCTGTCTGCATACCAGCCGTACTTGCCAATACCCACCTGCCTGTATGCCAGTCTAACCTGCCTGTTCCTGCATTCCCCAGTGTGGGTCAACAACTGTGACCGGGGTCTGACCTGGAGTAGCACCTGGTCCCTCTGCTCGGTTCCTCCTTGGTTCACGGAGTCGACTAAGCCGCCGTGCGACCTTGGTCGGATCGGGTTGATACTTAGCTACGCCCCTCCAGGCACTCCTCGATTCATGGTACAGTGGGATCACTAATCACGCTCATGCCAGTCAGTCCAGGCGCGAGCGTAACAGTTTGATCAGGCCATGGTTCCCGTTGAGCCCCACGGCCTTTCGCTCTCAGAGACATTTTGAATCCTTGTCTGGCGAATACGTGCACCAAGAAAAAATTTTTTTTCTCAAGCTATGGCCCAGGCGATTTACGCACCAGCCCAAATGGATCTATCAGCACTCGTTCCTGCGGATCCACCACGGTACTATGGCGATGCTGCATATCAAGTTCTATGCTCACTATTTTCCTACCGATCGGGTTAAAGTGGCATTTATGATGTCCTACCAAGCGGGTGACGCCTTGAAATGGATCACCCCCCTATGCGAAGCATGGGATCCTATCGTCTTTGACCTGCAGGCCTTACTGGTGGCCTTTCTAATGGTCTTCGATTACCCTAATCCTGAAGCTTCTACTAAAGCTTCCCTTCCCAATATCCGGAGCAGCCACGATGGGTAATGTGTGTAGGTAGCCTACCAGTCCTCCAGCCGGAAGAGACTGCTGCCCACCCAGAATCCAGACAGGATGACTATGCTCCACAGAATACTTCTCTTCCCAACTTCAAGAGGCAGTCCAGACGAGCAAGGTGTAGAGGTAAACCGTCACGCCAGGTTCTGTCCTCCCAAAGACCTCCTGTTCGCCAGCCTGTAGAGGCAGCTTTCTGCACAGAATCCATGAAGGATGACTATGTTCGTCAGGCAAAGCAGAAGCCAGAACTCAGTCACAAAATCGGATTGCGGTCCCGCTGCGGTGGTTTGGGACGCCCTGACGGTCTTTGTCCAGCGAAGGTTGGAGAATCCCAAGACATTACGCCTGTAGGAGAGGCTGCTCTTGGCGTTAGTGTTTCCTCTACACAGATGACCATGACTGTCTCCGTGGCAAGTGAAGGCCTCGGATTAACCGGAAGTTTCGGGCTTAAAGCCTTGAAGAGTCAGTGTCTGATTCCCGTCCGACAACTCCAGAAGCCAGTTTGGGCATTGTCAGCAGAAGGACAAGCCCTACTCAGAAACAGTCAAAATATGTCTGTACAAATTAAGCTCCAGATTGGAGCATTACACATGAAGAAGTTCACATTTCAGGTGCTGACTGGCTTACCCACAGGTCGTCCAGAGCCCAGAGATCTAGTGCCCGCTCAGGTCTGGAGATCCTGCATGGTGCATCCTGGGGGACTGCTAAGGTACAAGGGGTGTCCAGTCCCCACATCTTCAGGACAGTCAGCAGTTTCTTCTTCTTCTTCACCAGATCTGCTAGTCGCTGACTCGCTGTGCACTGAAGGAAGAGAAGCGGAGGCGATGTCCCCACACAATCTCGATGATTGCACCAATGATGTGGCTTCAGGTACCATCCCACCTTACAGACATGTCATCTCTGAAACCAGCCTGAAGATGGTCCTAAAGCAAGGACCCTCCGTCTCTAATAAATCTGGTCCTACGTCCATCAAGGCGGTGTTTACCCCCGAGTCTCTGCACCCCTCCAACCAGGCTGAGGACCTCCAGTTGTCTCCTGAATCCTCCGGGCTGCCAACTGATAACAAATGGAGAGAGACTTTCCTACACCCTGTACCTGGTACTTCGCCCACTTCATCCAGTAAGCTTGGCAAAGTGTACATCGAAGCAGTGATTACCCCCGAGTCTCTGCACCCCTCCAACCAGGCGGAGGACCTCCAGTTGTCTCCTGAATTTCCCAGGGTGCTACCTGATAAACGGAGAGAGACTTTCCTACACCCGGTACCTGGTACGCCGCCCACTTCATCCAGTAAGCTTGGCAAAGTGTACGTCAAGGCGGTGGTTACCCCCGAGTCTCTGCACCCCTCCAACCAAGCGGAGGACTTCCAGTTGTCTCCTGAATCCACCAGGGTGCTACCTGATAACAAACAGAGAGAGACTTTCCTGTGTACTGTTCCTGGTACTTCACCCACTTCATGTGTTGCTGAGGATGGCTTGATAGGAGGAAGCATCCTAGTCACCAAGATGATGAGATCAGTTTCATTTGCTCTAATGGACAGAAGAGGTAATCCTCTTGAAGAGAAGGATTGGCCTCCAAATTCTCTGCAGAATACCCTTGCAGGCTTGTAGAAGAGGGGCGTAAAGGGGGTGGGGTACTGTAACATCCCTGTTGGCCTGCACCACCTTCCACTATGCAAGACCGCAATCTTACCTGTCAGTCCAGCCTGCAAACCTTGCTCCAGTTCATGCTGTGTGCATGTCTCTTGTCTGATTGCTTAGGGCGGTGGCCCGGTTACTTCCTGATTCTTATAGCTGCTGTGGGCGCACTCCTAATGCGTCCCCAGCCTATTGCTGTGAGTCACGGATATTTAAACCCCCTCCACCCAGAAGGAGGTGCCTGAGCAACACCTTCACTCAGTTTGTCTTTGCAACTGAATTGCCAGGTCCTGTCCTGTATCTTGTCTGTTTCTTCTGACTCGCCCCCAGGGCCATGGGGTACTCGGCAGCCGGGCCTTATGGCTGCTTATGGGGGGTGAGATCACGGTGGCTGGCCCAGTCCGTGACCTAGGGCGGTCAGTGCAAAAAGGGGATATTTATAGGGGATTTGTCGTGACGCCACATGTGGCTGCAGCAGTCCTCTGAGGCAGGTGACAAGGCAGCTAAAGATGGTACAGCTCCCCACAGGTGGAGCGGGCCTCAGGGCAGTGTAGATAGATGGATGGTATAATGGTGTGATGGGCGTTGTAGTGCAGTGAGGATCAGCGATGCCGGTGAAGAAACAGACAGAGGCTATTCGATGCAGTCATCCAAGGTTTTACTTACAGTCCTTAGGCAAGTCACAAATGCACTTTGCAGGTGAAGGCCTCCCTCGTCGCGCTGCGTTCACCGGGCTGGGGTTCAGTCCTTTCTCAGCAAGCTTAGGAATGCCTGGCGGAACCCCACTTTCATATGTACCTATCTTGACCTTTTCCAGACTCGGTCCTTCTCACCGCTGCCCTACGCTGCTCACTCTCATTCCCGCTCAGGTATGCTGAAATCCTTCCTGTACATCGGATCCGGGACCAACCTGACCCCCTGGGGTTTTGAGTGTAGCAACCAATCCCTCCTGATCACCTGGCAGGAGCGGGGCGTACGGGTGCCGTCCTGCACACGCCGTACCCCCTGAGATCCTTTAAGTAGAATGGAGCCTGCTCCCTCTATCCTGGGCCCTAACTTGTGGAGCAGAGCTCTGACTGAGCCTCTGCTCCCTGACTGTTCCGCAGTGCGTGCTGAACTGAACTCCACTCTAGACCTAATATGGCTTCCTATTATATACTTACTGTATATGTGCTCTGTGTAACTGTTTCCTCCACCCACACCCACTATTGGTTCCCCCTACCTTTGGGTTCCCCCCTACTCCAGCCAGGGCCAGGGTTCAGCAGAAAACTACATTGCGTCTTGCCCCTCCGTCTGGCCTGGAGCAGTGTGGTGTTGGATGTAGGTGGTTGGGGTTCCATGCGGCACTCCCTCCTTACCTGAGAAAAGAGAGACACCACACCTCGGGGTGAGGTGCAGTATCTCTGTGACAACTGAACCCTCAGGGAGGCCACACTGCCACCCTGGGGGCTGGATACCCAGGCCTGTTATCTCTGACTTCTAGTCTGTTTCCGCCACTCTGGGGGCTGCATACCCAGACCTGTTATCTCTGACTTCTAGTCTGTTTCCGCCACTCTGGGGGCTGTATACCCAGGCCTGTTACCTGTGACTTCTAGTCTGTTTCCACCACTCTGGGGGCTGCATACCCAGGCTCGTTCCTGTATCTCATTGCAGTAGCAGTTCCTGCCTGAACTGTATCCTAACCTGTTACCTGTTTGTCTCTATGTCCGTACCTTCCATTTTCCTGCAGTATCTGAACCTGCACCTAACTCCAACTCGTTGTCTCTGTACTTCTGTTTGTGAGTTTTGTGTCCACTCGCTACTTCATAGTAAGTACCTTGTATGTATCTGGTTTGGCTTGTCCCTTTTCCCTTCCTCCGTATTTTCCTCCTTCCTGTATTTTCCAGTCTGTTCCATGCGAACAGAGCCCTGTCCTCTCTGCCTGCACCTTCAGCCCTGTTTGGCTCTGCTTCCTCGGCTTCTCTCTGCTCTGACTTGCCCACCGCTCCGGCGGCTTCTCTCTGCTCTGCCTTGCCCACCGCTCCAGCAGCTTCTCTCTGCTTTGCCTTGCCCACCGCTCTGGCGGTACCGCTCTGCTCTGCCTTGTCCACCGCACCTGCGGTTTCGCTATGCTCTGCCTTGTCCACCGCACCTGCGGTTTTGCTATGCTCTGCCTTGTCCACCGCACCTGTGGTTTCGCTCTGCTCTGCCTTGTCCACCGCCCCGGCGGTTCCTCTCTGCTCTGCCTTGTCCACTGCTCCGGCGGTTCCGCTCTGCTCTGCCTTGCCCACTGCACCTGCGGTTTTTGATCCGCTCTGCTTGTTCACCGCACCAGCAGTTCCTCTCTGCTCTGCCTTGTCCTCCGCTCCGGCGGTTTCGCTTTACTCTGCTTGTCTACCGCATCTGCGGCTCTGTACCTGTCTCCCAGTCTGTACTGGACCCTATCCAGCCTGCGCTCCAACCTGCTAGTACCTCCCTGTCTGCACTCCAGCCGTGCTTGCCAGTATCTCCCTGTCTGCATACCAGCCGTGCTTGCCAGTGCCCACCTGTCTGCATACCAGCCGTGCTTGCCAGTGCCCACCTGTCTGCATACCAGCCGTACTTGCCAGTACCCACCTGTCTGCATACCAGCCGTACTTGCCAATACCCTCCTGCCTGTATGCCAGTCTAACCTGCCTGTTCCTGCATTCCCCGGTGTGGGTCAACAACTGTGACCGGGGTCTGACCTGGATTAGCACCTGATCCCTCTGCTCGGTTCCTCCTTGGTTCACGGAGTCGACTAAGCCGCCGTGCGACCTCGGTCGGATCGGGTTGATACTTAGTTACGCCCCTCCAGGCACTCCTCGGTTCATGGTACAGTGGGATCACTAATCACGCTCACGCCAGTCAGTCCAGGCGCGAGCGTAACACAGTGTCACAGCAAGCTTTAGGTTTTTTTTATTTCTAACCCATTGTTTTTTTTTTAAATTATTGTTTATCATTTGTTCTTTGGTATTGAACACGAGTGCTCTATACACAAAACCTGTTTCACTTGATTCATTTTTTTCAGGAGATATTCCACATTATGTACTTAAACTTCATGGCTGTCAATAACGATGAGCTATGTCTGCATATAGAAATCTTATCTTACTACTTGAATTTGTAATGCATTGTCTGTACCCCCCCCTGTTTTGGAGGCCTATTGCCCTGTCTTTTTAATTGTCTTTTTGTTTTTCTGCATTAATAATAAAATTATATTTTAATTAAACTAGAATCTTTTTATATCTGACAGAACTTCAATTTGCTGTAACGGATACAGTTTGTAAATATACAGAAATATTATATATAGCAGCATACTAGTATTGGGCGTAACAATCGCAGTGGCAGAGTGTGCGACTGCGACTAGGCCTGGTAGAGAAAGGCCCAACACTATTTTCAAATGGATGTGTGTCATTGGACGCAGATCCATTTGAAAATTATTGCAGAGCAGGGATCCACTGGCTTCCTGCTCCACACTTCCTCTGCAAGCTTCCACCCTATCAAAAACCTGCAGACGTTAGCATTGCATGGCAGGTGGCTTAATGAGATCACTGCATTGTGTCGCTTACACCAGGACAAGGAAGAGGAAGACAGAACCGCTCGTTTTCAGAGCAGGAACAGGTGAGAAGCGGGGTTGTTGGTGGCATCATTGTGCTTATTGTCCCTGTACTTTGACATCACTGTTTATTATCTCTGTAGAGTGACATCACTGCTTGTATTATCTCTGTACTGAGACATCACTGTGTTTATTTTCTCTGTACTGTGACGTCACTGTGTTTATTAACCCTGTACTATGACGTCACTATGTTTATTATAAGTTATTGGGACGTCACTGTGTTTATCATTTTTCTACTGTCACATCACTTCATTTAACATTCCTGTACTGTGACATCATAGCATTTTATTATTTCAGTACTGTGACATCATAGCATTTATTATTCCAGTACTGTGACATCACTGTGTTTATTATTCCAGTACTGTGACATCACTGTGTTTTTAAATCCAGGATTGTGATGTCATCATTTTTATCTTTCCAGTACTGTGACGTAACTGTGCTTATTATCTCTTTACTGTACTGTGATACCACTGCATTTTTTATGCCTGTACTGTGACATCACTGTGCTTATTATTCCTGTTCTGTGACATCACTGTGTTTTCTGTACTGTGACATCACTGTATTTATTATCTCTTATGACATTTCTGTGTTCTTTATCTCAGTACTGTGGCCTCGCCGTGGTTATTGTTTTCGTACTATAGCGTTCCTCAGTTATTATCCCTGTGCTACAGGGGATATTATGGGGCTTTACTATTGTACAGGGGCACAAAAGGAGTAATAAAGATTACTTTTGTGTATGGGATACTATTGTATGAGGAACATTTATTCTCTGTGTGTGAGAGGGTGGGAAGAAGAAGGACATCACTACTGTAATGTACTTTATTTTTTCATAGTTTCATAGTTTTTAATGTTGAAGGAAGACTTAAGTGCATTGAGTTCCACCTATAGCCTAAAATGTTGATCTAGAGGAAGGCAAAAGACCCACGGGGCAGACATTAATAGATCCATATTAGGGGAAAAATCCCTTCCTAATTCCACACACGGTAATCACACTAGTTCTCTCGATCAACGCCCCATAACAGAATCTAGTGGCCATAACGTGTAATATTATATTTTTTCAAGAAAGGCATCCAGGTGCTTCTTGAATTTTAGCAGTGAATCACTCATTACAACGTCATGTGGCAGAGAGATCCACATTGTCACTGCTCTTACAGCAAAGAATCGTCATCTGTGATTATGATTGAACCTGGGGCGGAACTACCGCCCGTGCAGCCTCCAGCAGGGCCGTCATCAGGGCATGACTGCCCTGACTCCAGTATGGGGCCCGGCCGGTAAGGGCCCCCTCGGGGCCCCCCTCTTGTGCATCTCTCGCCTCATGGGGCTCCCGACCCCATGCTAAGCGCCGGGTCCGGGACATCTCAGCGCTGCGCTGCGCTGCCGTGACAGTGCCTTCATGATTCCCCTGACTTCCGGTCATGTGACGGCGCCGTCACATGGCCGGAAGTCAGGAGAACCTGGTGTCAGCGATTTGGACGAGCGCCAGGATTCTGCAGGGATCGCATGGGGGTAAGTATAACAAGTTTTATTTTTTTAAAATACAAATTAGGAGTGGAGGGAATGGTAGATGCACATGTGGGGGGGGGATAAGAGATGCACATGTGGGGGGGATGAGAGATGCACATGTGGGGGGGATGAGAGATGCACATGTGGGGGGGAGATGAGAGATGCACATGTGGGGGGGGGATGAGAGATGCACATGTGGGGGGGGGAATAAGAGTTGCACATGTGGGGGGGGAGATGAGAGATGCACATGTGGGGGGGAGATGAGAGATGCACATGTGGGGGGGAGATGAGAGATGCATATGTGGGGGGGATGAGAGATGCACATGTGGGGGGGTGAGAGATGCACATGTGGGGGGATGAGAGATGCACATGTGGTGGAGGGGGATAAGAGAGGTGCACATGAGGGGGAGGGGGATGAGAGAGGTGCACATGTGGGGGAGGGGGATGAGAGAGGTGCACATGTGGTGGAGGGGGATGAGAGAGGTGCACATGTGGGGGAGGGGGATGAGAGAAGTGCACATGTGGGGGAGGGGGATGAGAGAGGTGCACATGTGGGGGAGGGGGATGAGAGAGGTGCACATGTGAGGGAGGGGGATGAGAGAGGTGCACATGTGGGGGAGGGGGATGAGAGATGTGCACATGGGGGGGATGAGAGATGCACATGTGGGGGGGGATAAGAGATGCACATGTGGGGGGGAGATGAGAGATGCACATGTGGGGGGGAGATGAGAGATGCACATGTGGGGGGGGAGATGAGATGCACATGTGGGGGGGATGAGAGATGCACATGTGGGGGGGATGAGAGATGCACATGTGGGGGGGATGAGAGATGCACATGTGGGGGGGATGAGAGATGCACATGCGGTGGAGGGGGATGAGAGAGGTGCACATGTGGGGGAGGGGGGTGAGAGAGGTGCACATGTGGGGGGAATGAGAGAGGTACACATGTGGGGGGGATGAGAGAGGTGCACATGTGGTGGAGGGGGATGAGAGATGTGCACATGCAGGGCAGGGGGATGAGAGAGGTGCACATGTGGGGGAGGGGGATGAGAGAGGTGCACATGTGGGGGAGGGGGTTGAGAGAGGTGCACATGTGGGGGAGGGGGATGAGAGAGGTGCACATGTGGGGGAGGGGGATGAGAGATGTGCACATGGGGGGGTGAGAGATGTGCACATGGGGGGGTGAGAGATGTGCACATGGGGGGGTGAGAGATGTGCACATGGGGGGGATGAGAGCTGCACATGGGGGGAGATGAGAGCTGCACATGGGGTGAGAGCTGCATATGGGGGGGTTTGAGAGCTGCACATGGGGGGGTTTGAGAGCTGCACATGGGGGGGGTGAGGGCTCCACATGGGGGGATGAGAGCTGCACATGGGGGAATTGGGAGAAAATGAGCTGCCCATGGAGGAATTGGGAGTAGGGGGATAATGAGCTGCACATAATGAATGTGGGGTGGGGGAGAGTAAATGATAAATGATGATGGGGTGGGGAGAGCACGGACATGATATAATGAATTGGGGCAGGGGGTGCATGTAAATAATGAATGCGGGGAGCAGGAAGTATAGAGTAGGGGGCGTTGCGGATGCAGGAGTGTAACTGGTAACAAATTGGCGGAAAGAGTAGAGGTTCTAATTTAATTATATATTAAGTGCCTATTTACAGTTAATGGGGGCACCGTGGTGGATTACAATTTATATTTGGAATGGTAGGTGGCATAATAACTAACCATATATTGATGGTGGATGCACGTCTGTATTCAGCTGCGTAATGTAGAAGTTGGGGAATGTGCTCTAGATAACTGTGTTATTTTATGCAGAGACGAGTCCTGGCTGGAAGACTGTCATGGGTGTGTCGCCACGAAGATCGTCGCGACTACACAGCCTGACTTCTCGCAGCTGAGTTTTTGGTGCTTTGTGTTTTTTGGTTGTGAGGGAGTTAATTCTCTCTCTCTGTGCTTGACGAGGCTCAGCCTCGCCCAGCTGCAGTTAATGCTGCAGAATTGGGATTCCTTCAAATACCTGCTGGTCTGATAGGGAAGTTGTCGGTGAAAGCATTTCTTGCAGACCTTCAGAGTGGATCGTTGTTTGGTGGAGTTCGGAGCAAGGAGTATGCGGTGTGGTTTGTTCCCTTCCTCCCTTTATCATTTATCTCCTAACCTGTTGTTGTTCCCTCTGTAATTGTGGTGTTAGTTTTTGTATGCAAGTTGGTTTTTGGTTTTCCCCTTGTACTGTCTCGTTTGTCTTGTACTGTGTTTTGGGCATTTTCTATCCTGTTCCCCATTGTTGTGATCGGGGTCCTTCTCAGGACTAGATTACTTAGGTTCAGGGATATTCAGGAGTTTAGGGTTACGCTGGCGGCCTGGACCTCTGTACCATTAACAGTACCTCCAGGTTGAGGGATTAGTCAGGGCCCCCGTCTAGGGTCAGCTCAGGCCCCTGACCCCCCTGTACGCTGAGACAGCGTGACATTTTCACCGACCGACAAAAAAAAAAAAAAAATTTTCTTTTTTCCAACCACCATGGATCCAGTAGCCAGTCTAGCTCGGCAGTTGCAGAGTTTGTCCATGGAGTTGGCGGACGTTAAGTCCAAGGTTTTGTGTCCTCTGGAGCAAGCCGGACCAGAACCTAAAGTAGCTCTCCCTGACAGGTTCACTGGGGGGCGGGCCAAGTATTTTGTTTTCCGGGAGGCATGCAAGTTGTACTTTCAGCTGCGGCCTCGGTCATCGGGGAGTGAGGAGCAAAGGGTGGGAATTGTCATTTCGCTCCTACAAGGGGACCCACAATCTTGGGCGTTCTCTCTTCCCCCGGGCTCCCCGGCTCTCCAGTCAGTGGATAGGTTTTTCGCTGCTCTGGGACTCGTATATGATGATCCAGATCGGATCTCCCTTGCTGAATCTAAGTTACGTAGGATCCACCAGGGAGATCGTCCGGCGGAGGAATTCTGTTCGGAGTTCCGTAGGTGGGCCACGGACACCCAGTGGAATGACCCGGCTCTTAGGAGCCAGTTTTGTCAAGGGTTATCTGACAAATTAAAGGATGTGCTGGCACAGTATGACCCTCCCGCCTCACTGGAAGCCGCTATGGCCCTTGCTATTCGCACTGACAGACGGCTTCGGGAGAGGTGCGGGATAACTCCGCCTCCTGGGATGACTCCACCTCCTACAAGGTCCCCTCATATGGAGGTTCCCCTGGTCAGTCCAGAGGAGCCTATGCAGTTAGGAGGGACATCTTTCCGGGGGAGGGGACCGGCGGTGTACCACAAGACTGGAAGGTGCTTCTTCTGCGGGAGAAAGGGACATTTTATTGGGGGGTGTCCATCCTGTCCTTTGCAGAGTAAAGAGTCATCGGAAAACTATTGATCCCAGGTTGTGTGGTGGACGGCAATCTGAGAGTAGGTATTTCGTCCCTAGGTTCGTCTCAGTTTCTCGTACCGGCGGAGGTGGTGATGGGTACGAGAACTGAGAGGATATCTGTTCTTCTAGATAGTGGGGCTGGGGCTAATCTGGTGGACGCTCGGTTTGCCCGGGTTCAAGGTATGCTATTGAATATGTTGGCTAAACCCATCCCCATATTTTCGATCGACGCCAGGCCTCTCGGTCAGGGAAGTTTTTTGCAAGTGGTGCATAACGTAAATCTTCAAGTGGGGGCGATACATAAAAACTGTTGTCTTGTTACGTGTTGGAGGGTCTTCCCACTCCTATTGTGTTGGGCCTTCCTTGGTTAACTAAGCATAATCCGGTTATTAATTGGCAATCCAGGGAGATAAGCCAATGGAGTGAATTCTGTAATAAAAACTGCATGAATACGGTCATCGGTGCTGTCACTCCTAGGGTCTTACCTCCATTTCTGGCGGACTTTGAGGATGTATTCTCGGAGAAAGGGTGTCAGGAACTACCTCCTCATCGCGTGTATGACTGTTCTGTAAAATTGCTCCCTGGGGCCAAGTTACCTAAATCTAGGTTGTATAACCTATCTGGTCCGGAGAGGCAGGCCATGAAGGATTATATTTCTGAGAGTCTGGCTAAGGGGCATATTAGACCTTCATCTTCCCCGGTGGCCGCGGGGTTCTTCTTTGTGAAGAAGAAAGATGGAGGCCTACGCCCTTGCCTGGATTTCCGTGAACTTAATCGGATTACAGTCCGAGATCCGTATCCACTCCCACTTATCCCCGATCTCTTTAATCAGATCGTGGGCGCCAAATGGTTCTCTAAGTTGGATCTCAGGGGGGCGTACAATCTGATTAGGATAAAGGAGGGGGATGAGTAGAAGACGGCGTTTAACACTCCGGAGGGGCATTATGAGAACCTTGTCATGCCATTCGGTCTGACTAATGCCCCGGCGGTGTTCCAACACTTTGTTAATGACATTTTTCGCCGCCTGGTGGGTCAGTTTGTGGTCATGTATCTGGATGACATCTTAATTTACTCGCCTGATCTTGTGTCTCATCAGGAGCATGTTAGGCAGGTGTTACAGATCTTGCGGGATAATAAACTGTACGCCAAATGGGAGAAGTGTGTGTTCGCCGTACAGAAACTCCAGTTTTTAGGTTTCCTGGTGTCAGCGTCCGGTTTTCGTATGGACCCAGGGAAAGTGCGGGCAGTTCTTGAGTGGGATCTGCCAGAGAATCTTAAGGCACTACAACGTTTCCTGGGGTTTGCTAATTATTACTGGAAATTCATTCGTAATTTCTCATCCATGGTTAAACCTCTCACAGACATGACAAAAAAGGGGACGGATTTTTCTAGGTGGTCTGACAAGGCTTGTCAAGCATTCTCCTCCTTGAAAAAATGTTTTGCCTCAGCACTAGTGTTGAGCCACCCCCGTAGTGTTCGGGTTCGGTTCGGTTCGTCGAACACCGGGATGTTCGAGGAACTGTTCGTCGAACTGTTCGTCGAACACCTTAGAACACCGTCGAACACCGTTAAAACCAATGGCAGGCAAACAAAATCACATAGAAACACATAGAAAACACCTGCAAAGGTGTCCAAAAGCTGACAAACTGCTCAGAAGACACTCTCTTTAAAAAAGCCGGCCGGCAAATTCAGCAGCGGCATACACCGGTACCCGACAATTTAGACAAGAAGGAATAGAGCATCACACATAGATTAGATACATAGAAACATGTCAGTCACACATATAAGAAGCACAGTGACAGTGTTGGTTACTGCACTTGTCATTTAGTGTAAAGGATTTATTAAAAAAAATATTAGTGTTTTCATGCACCGTCTCTTTAAAAAAGCCGGCCGGCAATTCAGCATCTGTACCCGACAATTTAGAACAGAAAGAATAGAGCTTCACACATAGATTAGATAGATAGAAACATGTCAGTCACATATATAATAAGTACAGTGATAGTGTTGCTTACTGTACTTGTCATTTAGTGTAAAGGATTTATTTAAAAAAATAATAGTGTTTTCATGCACTGTCTCTTTAAAAAAGCCGGCCGGCAATTCAGCAGCGGTACCCGACAATTTAGAACAGAAAGATAGAGCATCACACATAGATTAGATAGATAGAAACATGTCAGTCACATATATATGAAGTACAGTGATAGTGTTGGTTACTGTACTTGTCATTTAGTATTAAAATAAAGGATTTATTATTAAAAAAATTGGCGTGGGGTTCCCCTTAATTTTAGTCTCTAGCGGAGGTTAAGCAGACGGCTGGGGCAGATGTTTGAAGCCTGGGAAGGGGGTAATACCCACGGAGCTTCCCAGGCTACTAATATCAGCCCCCAGCTGAATACATAGCCTTTACTAGCTATTAAAATGGGGGACCCCCCCAAAAAAATGACGTGGGGTCCCCTCTAATTTAATAGCTAGCAAAGGCTAGGCAGACAGCTGGGGGCTGATATTAATAGCCCAGGAAGGGAGCCATGAATATTGGCCCCCTCCCAGGCTAGAAACACCAGCCGTCAGCCGCCCCAGAAATGGCGCATTCATAGGATGCGCCAATTCTGGCACTTAGCCTCGCTCTTCCACGCTGCCCTGGTGCGGTGGCAGGGGGTAATAGGGTTGGGGTTGATGTCAGCTTATAATGCCAGCTGACATCAAGCCCAGGTTAGTAATGGAGAGGCGTCTATAAGACACCCCCATTACTAACCCCATAGTAAAAGTTAAAAAAAACACAAACACCCAGAATAAAGTCCTTTAATTGAAATAAAGACACAATCCTTTATTGTTCTAAATTAAACCATACTTACCATCACGCCCATTCCAGCTGAAGCCAACGATCTCCTGCAATAAAAGAAAAATAATAAAGCAACCTCATCCTTACCTTTCCATGGTTCCCACGACAGCTTCAGCTCTGCTACATCGAGATGACAGGCTGGACCGCAGCAGAACGCTGCCATCCAGCCTCTCATCCCGCAGACACTGAGAAGCGCAGGCTTGCTTGCGCTGCTCAGCGTCTCTCTGTGACGACATCCAGATGAGCCGAGTTCATGTCCAATGAACTCGGCTCACCTCATGCACGTCACTGACAGCGTGGGAAAATTCTCACGCTGAAGCGCTGATTGCAGGAGAATTTTCCCACGCTGTCAGTGACGTGCAGGAGGTGAGCTGAGTTCATTGGACATGAGCTCACCTCATGCACATCACTGACAGCGTGGGAGAATTCTCCTGCACTCAGCACTTCAGCGTGAGAATTTTCCCACGCTGTCAGTGACGTGCATGAGGTGAGCCGAGTTCATTGGACATGACCTCGGCTCATCTGGATGCCGTCACAGCGAGACAGTGAGGAGCGCAAGCATGCCTGCGCTTCTCAGTGTCTGCGGGATGACAGACTGGATGGCAGCGTTCTGCTGCGGTCCAGCCTGTCATCTCGATGTAGCAGAGCTGAAGCTGTCGTGGGAACCATGGAAAGGTAAGGATGAGGTTGGTTTATTATTTTTCTTTTATTGCAGGAGATCGTTGGCTTCAGCTGGAATGGGTGTGATGGTAAGTATGGTTTAATTTAGAACAATAAAGAATTGTGTCTTTTTTTCAATTAAAGGACTTTATTCTGGGTGTTGTGTTTTTTTTAAATACTTTACTAGAAATTCATGGCGGTCATGTCTAATACTGGCGTGACCCCATGAATTTTGGGCTTGGGGCCAGCTGATAATACCAAGCTGGCCCTAACCCCTTTATTACCCAGTGAGCCACCGCACCAGGGCCCTGGATGAGTTGGGTACAGCGCCAGAAGATGGCGCTTCTATGAACGCGCCATTTTCCGGGGTGGCTGCGGACTGCAATTTGTAGCGGGGGGGGGCCCAGAAAGCTTGGGCCTCCCTGCGCTGCAGATTCCAGCCCCCAGCTGCCTAGTTGTACCTGGCTGGACACAAAAATAGGGCGAAGCCCCACGTACTTTTTTTTAAATTATTTCATGAAATTCATGAAATAATTAAGAAAAAAAGGCCTTCCCTATATTGTTGTGTCCGGCCAGGTACAAATAGGCAGCTGGTGGTTGGGGGCAGCCCGTTCCTGCCTGCTGTACCTGGCTGGACACAAATATAGTGCGAAGCCCCACTTCAATTTTTTTTAAATATTTCATGAAATTCATGAAATAATTAAGAAAAAAAGGGCTTCCCTATATTGTTGTGTCCGGCCAGGTACAAATAGGCAGCTGGTGGATGGGGGCAGCCCGTTCCTGCCTGCTGTACCTGGCTGGACACAAATATAGTGCGAAGCCCCACTTCATTTTTTTTAAATTATTTCAGGAAATTCATGAAATAATTTAAAAAAAATTGACGTGGGGCTTCGCACTATATTTGTGTCCAGCCAGGTACAGCAGGCAGGAACGGGCTGCCCCCAACCACCAGCTGCCTATTTGTACCTGGCCGGACACAACAATATAGGGAAGCCCTTTTTTTCTTAATTATTTCATGAAATAATTTAAAGAAAATTGACGTGGGGCTTCGCCCTGTTTTTGTGTCCAGCCAGGTACAACTAGGCAGCTGGGGGCTGGAATCCGCAGCGCAGGGAGGCCCAAGCTTTCTGGGCCACCCCCGCTGCAAATTGCAGTCCGCAGCCACCCCGGAAAATGGCGCGTTCATAGAAGCGCCATCTTCTGGCGCTGTACCCAACTCATCCAGGGCCCTGATGCGGTGGCTCACTGGGTAATAAAGGGGTTAGGGCCAGCTTGGCATTATCAGCTGGCCCTAAGCCCGAAATTCATGGGGTCACGCCAATATTAGACATGACCACCATGAATTTCTAGTAAAGTATTTAAAAAAAACACAACACCCAGAAAAAAGTCCTTTAATTGAAATAAACACACAATTCTTTATTGTTCTAAATTAAACCATACTTACCATCACGCCCATTCCAGCTGAAGCCAACGATCTCCTGAAATAAAAGAAAAATAATAAAGCAACCTCATCCTTACCTTTCCATGGTTCCCATGACAGCTTCAGCTCTGCTACATCGAGATGACAGGCTGGACCGCAGCAGAACGCTGCCATCCAGCCTCTCATCCCGCAGACACAGAGAAGCGCAGGCTTGCTTGCGCTCCACAGTGTCTCTCTGTGAGGGCATCCAGATGAGCCGAGTTAATGTCCAATGAACTCGGCTCACCTCATGCACGTCACTGACAGCGTGGGAAAATTCTCCTGCACTCAGCGCTTCAGCGTGGGAGAATTCTCACGCTGAAGCGCTGAGTGCAGGAGAATTCTCCCACGCTGTCAGTGAAGTGCAGGAGGTGAGCTGAGTTCATTGGACATGAGCTCACCTTATGCACGTCACTGACAGCGTGGGAGAATTCTCCTGCACTCACCGCTTCAGCGTGAGAATTTTCCCACGCTGTCAGTGACGTGCATGAGGTGAGCCGAGTTCATTGGACATGAACTCGGCTCATCTGGATGTCGTCACAGAGAGACGCTGAGCAGCGCAAGCAAGCCTGCGCTTCTCAGTGTCTGCGGGATGAGAGGCTGGATGGCAGCGTTCTGCTGCGGTCCAGCCTGTCATCTCGATGTAGCAGAGCTGAAGCTGTCGTGGGAACCATGGAAAGGTAAGGATGAGGTTGCTTTATTATTTTTCTTTTATTGCAGGAGATCGTTGGCTTCAGCTGGAATGGGCGTGACAGTAAGTATGGTTTAATTTAGAACAATAAAGGATTGTGTCTTTATTTCAATTAAAGGACTTTATTCTGGGTGTTTTTTTTAACTTTAACTATGGGGTTAGTAATGGGGGTGTCTTATAGACGCCTCTCCATTACTAACCTGGGCTTGATGTCAGCTGGCATTATAAGCTGACATCAACCCCAACCCTATTACCCCCTGCCACCGCACCAGGGCAGCGTGGAAGAGCGAGGCTAAGTGCCAGAATTGGCGCATCCTATGAATGCGCCATTTCTGGGGCGGCTGACGGCTGGTGTTTCTAGCCTGGGAGGGGGCCAATATTCATGGCTCCCTTCCTGGGCTATTAATATCAGCCCCCAGCTGTCTGCCTAGCCTTTGCTAGCTATTAAATTAGGGGGGACCCCACGTCATTTTTTTTGGGGTGTCCCCCATTTTAATAGCTAGTAAAGGCTATGTATTTAGCTGGGGGCTGATATTAGTAGCCTGGGAAGCTCCGTGGGTATTACCCCCTTCCCAGGCTTCAAACATCTGCCCCAGCCGTCTGCTTAACCTCCGCTAGAGCCTAAAATTAAGGGGAACCCCACGCCAATTTTTTTAATAATAAATCCTTTATTTTAATACTAAATGACAAGTACAGTAACCAACACTATCACTGTACTTCATATATATGTGACTGACATGTTTCTATCTATCTAATCTATGTGTGAAGCTCTATTCTGTCTGTTATAAATTGTCGGGTACAGATGCTGAATTGCCGGTCGGCTTTCTTAAAGAGACGGTGCATGAAAACACTAATATTTTTTTAAATAAATCCTTTACACTAAATGACAAGTACAGTAAGCAACACTGTCACTGTACTTCGTATATATGTGGCTGACATGTTTCTATCTATCTAATCTATGTGTGAAGCTCTATTCTGTCTGTTATAAATTGTCGGGTACCGCTGCTGAATTGCCGGCCGGCTTTTTTAAAGAGACAGTGCATGAAAACACTATTATTTTTTTTGATAAATCCTTTACGCTAAATGACAAGTACAGTAAGCAGCACTTTCACTGTACTTCGTATATATGTGGCTGACATATTTATATCTATCTAATCTATGTGTGAAGCTCTATTCTTTCGGTTCTAAATTGTCGGGTACAGGTGTATGCCGCTGCTGAATTGCCGGCTTTTCATGTTTCACTGTTGGCACTGTTCCCATCGATTTGGGCAATCACTGTAATGCCACAACCACCATGGCTGTGGCATTACAGTGAGTGGCAGACAATCCCTGCATGATTGGTGCTCTAAATAGCGCCAGACATGCAGGACACGCTTTTGGTGCACGAACAGTTATCGAACATAACCTCGAACAGCCGAATTTTTTGCAAATCGTTCGGGTTCGTCGAACAACTCGAACACCGCCCAAAACAGCTCGAATTTGAGATTGGCGAACAGTTCTAGTCGAACACCGCTCATCTCTACTCAGCACCCATACTCATTCAACCTGATGCGTCACAGCCGTTCATTGTAGAGGTAGACGCTTCTGAGGTAGGAGTGGGAGCAGTTTTGTCGCAAGGTTCGTCCCCTGGTAAGTGGTGTCCGTGCGCTTTTTTCTCCAAAAAATTGTCGTCCGCTGAGAGGAATTACGATGTCGGCAATAGGGAACTCTTGGCTATTAAGTTAGCTTTTGAGGAGTGGCGCCATTTTTTGGAGGGGGCAGTCCATCCGGTCACCGTCATCACTGATCACAAGAACCTGCTTTATCTGGAGTCCGCAAAACGTCTGAATCCCAGACAAGCCAGGTGGTCGTTGTTTTTTACCAGGTTTAATTTTGTCGTTACATATTGTCCTGGGTCAAAAAATGTGAAGGCGGATGCCTTATCTCGTAGTTTCCCTGGGGCCGGGAATACGGATGATCCGGTTCCTATCCTTCAAGAGGGGGTGGTGGTGTCGGCAGTATGCTCTGAGCTTGAGGAGGAGGTATTGGAGGCTCAGGGGGACACCCCTGTTGGACCTCCAGGGAGACTGTTTGTTCCAGATCAGCTACGACAAAAGGTGATCGAGGCACACCATAACTCAGCTTTGGCAGGACACCCAGGGAGTAAAGCAACTGTGGATCTCCTCTCGCGTCGGTTTTGGTGGCCTAACTTACATAAGGAGGTGGTAACTTTTGTTGCGTCCTGTGGGGTTTGTGCGCGCTCTAAGACCCCACATACCCGTCCGTCTGGGGCCCTCTTACCTTTGAAGATCCCGGAGCATCCTTGGACTCATCTGTCTATGGACTTTATTACGGACCTCCCGCCGTCCTCGGGTAAAACGGTCATACTCGTTGTAGTAGACAGGTTCAGCAAGATGGCACATTTTATCGCTCTTCCTGCTCTTCCTAATGCTAAAACTCTTGCGCAGGTGTTCATTGGAGAGATTGTGAGGCTTCACGGGGTACCCTCCGATGTGGTGTCAGATCGGGGGTCTCAGTTTTTGTCCAAATTCTGGAAGGCTTTTTGTACCCGGCGGGGGATGCATTTATCGTTCTCATCGGCTTTTCATCCTCAGACCAATGGTCAGACGGAACGTCTGAACCAGAGTTTGGAGACATATCTCCGGTGTTTTGTGTCAGAGAACCAGGAGGACTGGGCTTCTTTCTTACCTCTGGCGGAGTTTGCTCTTAATAATAGGCGGAGCGAATCCACTGGTAAGTCCCCGTTTCTTGGGGCATATGGTTTTCACCCCCAGTTTTGTACTTTCAGTAGAGGGGGCTCTTCGGGGGTTCCTGAGGAGGAACGATTTTCATCATCACTCGCTTCAGTATGGAGAGGGGTACTGAATAATCTGAGTACTATGGGGAACCGATACAAACGTATGGCTGATAGGAGGAGAGAGTCTGGTCCGGACCTAAGTGTGAACGATCGGGTATGGTTGTCTACCAAGAATATAAAACTCAAGGTTCCCTCCTGGAAACTGGGTCCCAGGTTCATCGAGCCGTACAGGATCAGTTCTATAATTAATCCGGTGGCATTCCGTCTTGACCTCCCCCCTACGTTTAAAATTCATAACTAGTGTTGAGCCACCCCCGTAGTGTTCGAGTTCGGTTCGGTTCGTCGAACACCCGTGTGTTCGCCGAACTGTTCGTCGAACTGTTCGTCGAACACCTTCGAACACCGTTAAAACCAATGGCAGGCAAACAAAAACACATAGAAACACATAGAAAACACCTTCAAAGGTGTCCAAAAGCTGACAAACTGCTCAGAAGACACAACTAACACATGGAAAAGTGACAAGTACATATAGTCATGCGAAAAGAAAAGAGGTGGAGGAGTAAAAGGAGGGGGAGACACAAATATAGGCATGTCATGCCCTTCTAAAATCCAAAAAGTGAGAAGCCGACACGTTCAGTCCGCTCCTGCCCGTGCCACCTCCGTGTCGCCGGGTTTGTGCCAGAGCCGCGGTGAACCCTGACGGCCAGCCCCCCTCTCCCAATACTGGTGCCTGTCCGCTGGTGGGTCGAGCGAGCCCCCCTGTGGTGGAGGCAGCTCTAAGCTTTTTAATTTAAATTGTCTCTCTAATTTGAATGAATACACTTTAAATCCATTTACAAGGATCTATTGGAGGGCAAGTCTCATGCCAGCAGCCGCGTAATTCCAGCTCCAGTAACGTCCACTAAAGCTGCTGCAGTTAAAAAGCTTTTATAAGGATCGAGCTCGGCTGTCCACCGCAAGGCATCCTACTGCCAGTCCCAGCCCCTATGCCTTGGTGTGCCTCCTGATGCTCTTCACTGAGTATCCCGTGGTCCCGAAGCATTTCCTTTGAAAAAATTAAGTGTCCAAACTACAGGTGGTGTAGCTTGCTTAACAGCCGGGATAATCCACTGACTAGCAGACACTGCTACTAGGCACAAAGTATTTCCTGGGCTAGATGCAGTTAAAAATTTGTAATTAGATACTCTCGTTGGATGCTGAAAAAGCATTCCATAGAGTCTCCTGGCACGCCATATATGATTCTCTTAAAAAGCTTGGGGTAGGGGTCTAGGGGACCCTTTTATAGCCAAAATCACGGCCCTGTATCACAATACGTCACCTAGGCTGAAGATAAATGGAACTGTAGCACCCTGAGGGCTCGGTTGCTACAGAGGTATTGCACCTCACCCAGAGTTGTGATATCTCACTCTCAGGTAAGGATGGAGTGTGGATCAGGACCCGACACCTGCATGCATTACACCACATTGCCGTGGGGCAGGGCGACCAATATGCCTCTGAGATGGGCACGACAGTCCCTGTCCCTGGCTGGAGTGGGGGGAGGGAACACTGAGGAAGGGGAACCCTGTAGTGCAGGAGCAGGGAGGAAGCAGTTCCTGGGTGCCTTGAGAAGGGAGTATAAAAGGTGGGCACCATCTTAGTTCAGTGCAGAGAAGTCTGAGCAGAAGTGGCAGGGAGCAGGGGCTCTGCATGAGCTCTGCTCCGGAGGCGGGCCTAGTAACAGAGGCCCAGGCCTGGAAGAGGGAGAAGGAAGGAAGAGGAGCGGAGAAGGCTCCAGGAACGAGGAATGAAGGGATCCCAGGGGTGCGGACGGGCGAGTCGCCACCGCACGCCCGAATCCACCTGCGTGGAGGGGTCAGGCCAAAGGGGGAGACCGGTCCCCGAAACTAGTGGAGGCAGGAAACGACCCTCAGCTAGAAACCGGAGGCTCTGACATTTTATGTGGCGCAGCCCCTCGCTACACCCGCTAGGAAGGCACCACATAGGGTCAGGGAAACTGGCGCCAAGTTAACCAAGAGGAGGCCTGAGGCAGCCGGACAGAAGGGTTGGTAAGAAAGGCCAGACAAAGGACACACAAAGAGGGTTCTGTGAAGCGCTCCAAAGTTATCTGGGAGTTGTCTGAGCCCCTCACCTGGTGAGCACAGTACGACGTGGACAGCCGTTACCTGCAGACGTGGTCTGGATAATAAGAACTGTGAGTAAAGGCCCTGGACTGCATCACTGACTCCGTGTCGTTACTGCTACTGCCCTGCACCATCACCCCCATCCTCCGCATACACTGCCCTGAGGCTATACTCCTCCCGTGGGGAGTTATGCTATGCTCTGCTGCACCCACAACACCAGCCTCAGCGGTCTGCCCTGCAGCGGCGGTTCACTCTGGCCGCAATCCACCGGTGGCGTAGTCGGACATTTAAACATCAAAACCACATAAATAGTTCCGCCACTGGTTTGACCACCCTGAGCCACGGAACCGGGTCGCCGACACGAAGACTACAACCACCAGCATCGACCAAAAAGGGTCCGGCTCCGGGTGTCCCAAGGCCCAGGGGGTGCATCAGAACATTTTCATCACCTTTCACAATCACCAATGGGACAAGGCAGGGATGTCCTCTGTCCCCTCTCTTATACATCCTAGTGACGGAGCACCTGCTCTCATCAATTCGCCATAACCCCAATATTAGGTGGATTGAGGTGGGAGGCACCGAGTACAAGTGCTTTCTATTTGCTGATGATGTCCTAGTATATATCACTCAATCACATATATCCATCCATGCTGTTATGGCTGAAATAGATCACTTTGTTACATGGTCAAATTTTAAAATCAATGCAGCGAAGTCTGAGGCCCTCGATGTCTCCCTCCCCAAATCCATATAGGATTCCATCCAGTCCAACTTTCCCTTTGCCTGGCCCTCACAGGGTATCAAATACTTAGGAATTCCTATTCATAGAGACCTCTCCCATCTATGTTATCTTAATTTTGGGCCCTTTATTGAACAACTCCATACAGACCACGGTTGGCAAGTTAGAACTGTAAGATTCACTACGTGAACCACTGGTGTTTTGTGGAAAAGCACATGTACACTGCGTTCCAAATTATTATACAAAAAGTGTTTAGGAGTGATAAGGGAAGAATTTGTTTGTTTGTCAGTTAAACTCATTGATGGTGATGTGTGTCAGGGCTCTTTATAGCACTGTAAGCAATTGCAGACACCTGTGCTAATTAGTTTGGCAGGTGTGTCCAATGAAAGGCAAGACTACTTAAGAAGGCTGTCTCACATTATTAAGCAGCCTACATTTTCTGCCAAAATGGGAAAGAAAAAGGATGTGTCGGCTGCTGAGAAGCAACAAATTGTGGAGTGTTTAGGTCAAGGCATGACTACAATCAACATTGTGCGATGATCAGGATGAAGTGTCTTGGCAATCAAGAAGTATGTAGCTGATTCATAGTACACACGTGTGCGTGCTGATAAGGGCAAATTGAGGACTCCTTCCTACAGGCAATTACGTCAGGTTAAAAGAGCAGCGGCAAAAAAGCCTTGTCATAGCAGCAGACAAGTTTTTGAAGATGCTGGTGCCTCCAATGTCCCCCGAACAACAAGATGCAGGGTCCTTCAGAGGTTTGCAGCTGTGCATACGCCATCCTGTCGACCTCCTCTATCCACTTCACACAAGCAGAAACGGCTCCAGTGGGCTAAACATTACATGAAGACTGATTTCAAAACTGTTTTGTTCACGGATGAGTGCCGTGCAGCGCTCGATGGTCCAGATGGATGGAGTGGAGGATGGCTGGTTGATGGACACCCCACGCAAACACGGCTACAGCGCCAACAAGGAGGAGGTGGAGTAATGTTTTGGGCTGGAATCATGGGGAGAGAGATTGTCGGCCCCTTTAGGATCCCTGAAGGCGCTAAAGATGAACTCCATAATGTATGTGGATTTTCTCAAACAGCACTTCCTGCCATGGTTCAAGAAGAAGAACCGTGTATTTCACAGCAAGATCATTTTTTTGCATGATAATGCACCATCTCATGCTGCACATAAAACATCTGCATCTCTGGCTGATATGGGCATAAAAGGGGACAAACTTATGGTGTGACCCCCATGCTCCCCTGACCTCTACCCCATTCAGAACCTCTGGAGCATCATCAAAAGGAGTGTCTATGATGGCGGGAGGCAGTTCACATCTAAGCAACACCTCTGGGAGGGTATTCTGTCCTCATGCAAAACAATTGAAGCAGAAACCATCCAAAACCTGACAAATTCAATGGACGAGAGAGTTCAGAAGCTCCTTTCGAACAAGGGGTCCTATGTGAAAATGTAACATCACCTAGAATAAAGTTTTAAGTTGAAAACTGTTTGATTTCAGTTTCTAATAACCTGCTAATGCTTATAATTTCAAAAATGACCATTTTTTTGGTCTTTATTAAAATGAAAAGGTTGATCGAAAAGTTTGGGGGATCCAAGAGTGTGGCAACCCAGTAGTCATGATTACTTCGAATTCTGACAATATGAGGGTCATGTTGCAGGTAGTGCAGCAAGAAGGCACTTATGTGTCTTGCGCATCTCGGAGCCCCAAAATTATTTTCCGGGCTAGATGCAGCTAAAAATTATTATTAATTTTAAATCTGGTGGAGCTTAGTATAGATGGTCTAATAGGATCAGTGCTGCACACTGCTACAAAGCCCAAATTATTTTCCAGCCAAGATACAGATAAACATGATTAGTAATTTTAAATCTGGTGGAGCTTATTATAGATGGCCTAATAGAATCAGTGCTGCACACTGCTACAAAGCCCAAATTATTTTCCAGCCAAGATACAGATAAACATGATTAGTAATTTGAAAGCTTAAAACGGTTGGTAGGGTGATTTTAACCAATCATCAAGGATGACACAGGGGTAGAAAAGTCGTTTCGGATCCATGATTTGTTCATCTTTATGAACGTGAGTCTGTCTACATTATCAGTGGAGAGCCGCGTGCGCTTATCTGTCAGCACACCACCAGCAGCGCTGAACACACGTTCAGACAGAACGCTGGCTGCGGGGCATGACAAGATCTCCAAGGGGTAAGTGGCTAGCTCCGGCCATTTATCCAGATTGGAAGCCCAAAAAAAGCAAGGGTCCAGTGACACAGTCATGGCTTCAATGTTTACTTGGAGATACTACTGTACCATCGTCTCTAGGCGTTGACTATGTGTCAGACTTCTTGTCTCCTGTGGCCTTGCAAAGGATGGGCTAAAAAAGTGTTGAAATGATTCCGCAAAATTGATGTTACCAGCAGATACTGTGGTTCTGTTACGGTTTGAGTGCTGAACACTTGACGGTCCCACGTTTGGCAAGTTGGAACTGTGAGATTCACTACGTGCACCACTGGTGTTTTGTGGAAAAGCACATGTAAGATTCTGCTACAGTCTCTGCTGATACTCCTGCATGCGTGCATCCCTTTCTATGGCAGGAATAATTTCGGCAAATTTACTTTTGTACCGGGGATCTAACAGTGTGGCAACCCAGTAGTCAGGATTATTTCTAATTCTCACAGTTCGAGGGTCATGTTGCAGGTAGTGCAGCAAGAAGGCACTCATGTGTGTTGCGCATCCAGGAGCACCAAGTCCCTGTTGTGTTGGTGGCGAGGTAACAATCATGCTTCCTTCCTCTGTCCTCTCCCCCCAACCTCGCACAACAGAAATGTGATCAAGGTCTCCCTCATCTGATGAGTCTTCCATCAGTTAATCCTCCACTTCTTCCTGGGCTCCTGCACCTTCCTCACTAGTTTGGCTGCTACCATGCGCCCTGGTAAAACCATCTCCCCCACCCTCACATGCCTGCCGCCTTGGTGCTGCCAACCGTCTGGACTTTGCAGATGTTAGCCCTTCCGCATACAACTCCTCCTCCTCTACTTCCTCCACCTCCTCTTGTGCCACCACCTGACTCCGAATTCTGTTTAACATGTGCTCCAGCATGTAAATCACCGGAATAGTCATGCTGATAATGGCATCGTCAGCACTAAACATCTTCGTCGCCATTTCAAAACTGTGCAGAAAGGTGCATAGGTCCCTGATCTGAGACCACTCCTCCAGCTTGATTTGCCCCACCTCTGGATCTCGTTGGCCCAGGCTATACGTCAGAACGTATTGCACCAGGGCTTGTCGGTGCTGCCACAGTCGCTGCAACATGTGCAGAGTTGAATTCCACCGGGTAGGCACATCGCATTTTAGCCGGTGAAGTGGCAGGCCCAACGACTTCTGTAGAGATGTAAGTCGCTGAGCTGCGGGATGCGAATGGCGGAAGTGAGCACACAGCGACCGTGCCCTCTGCAGAAGGCCATCTAGTCTGGGATAGTGGGCTAAAAATTGTTGAACAACCAGGTTCAACACGTGAGCCATACAAGGCACGTGTGTGACATTGCCCCGGCGAAGGGCCGCACCCAGGTTTGCAGCATTGTCGCACACGGCCTTCCCTGGTTTCAGGTCCAGTGGAGACAACCATTCATGAAATTGGTTCTCCAGAGCTGACCACAACTCCTCAGCTGTGTGACTCACATTTCCCAGACATTTCAAAGTTAAAACCGCCTGATGACGTTGAGCCCTACTGCCAGCATAGTAAGGAGGTGTGCAGGATCCCTTCTGCGCAGTTAGAAAGCTTGTGGCATGACCAGACAGGCTTTGGGTGCAGGTGGAAGACCGAGAGGAGGTTGAGGAGGCAGAAGCAGTGGAGGAACTTTGACATAAAGAGGACTGACGCACATCTCGTGGGGACGGCAAGACTTGGACAGCAGCCCCTTGTCTTGCTGTCACCATAGTTACCCAGTGCCCAGTCAGCGACATGTAACGCCCCTGTCCATGCCTACTCGTCCAAGTGTCTGTGGTGAAATGCACCCTGTCACACACAGAGTTTCTCAAAGAAGCGGTGATGTTGTGTGTGACATGCTGGTGGAGCGCAGGCACACCTTTCTTTGAGAAGTAGTGCCGACTGGGCATCTGGTACTGGGGCACTGCGACGGACATAAGGTCTCGAAAATCCTCTGTGTCCACCAGGCGGAAAGGCAGCATTTCTGTAGCCAAGAGCTTGCAGATGGTGAAATTCAACCTCTTAGCTTTCTCATGGCTAGGAGGAAATGGTCTTTTACTTGTCCACATCTGAGGGACTGAGGGCTGGCTATTGTGCTTAGACGGGGTTGATAAGGGTGTCCCCGGCAAACTGCCGGTCTGTGAGGAAGATGCAGGCGGACATGTTAGGTTGCCTTGATCCAAAGGTGGTGCTATCGATGTCGGACAGCGCTCAACACCAGCTGGTGTTACCACCTCCAAAGAAAATGATGACCTGCCAATCACGCTGGCTGTTGCGGGTAAAGAGGTGGCAGGTCTGCGCCCCAAAACAGGTGTGACTGCTGGCCCCCCAGTCACAGAGGATGAAGAGGCCGCGGATGCACAAGATATGGCAGACGGTGGTTGGCCCGGCCGGCTAGGCCGCATTGTAGCACACTGAGCTTCCCACTGCAACTTATGCTTCATGTCCATGTGCCGGTTCATGCATGAAGTACTCAAACTATGTATTTTTTGGCCTCTACTTAGCTTTTGCTGACAAATGTTACAGATAACACGAGTTGGGTCATCTTTATCGATCTGAAAAAATGCCCAGGCTATGCAAGGCTTAGCACCCATGCGACCTGAAGAGACACCACGACTTGTGGTGAAAGGCAGAGTTGTGTTTGAGGATGCAGTTGTTGACGTGCTTCCAGTACTACGTCTCTGTCCAGGAAGGTGCAACCTGACCTCGTCGTCACTAGCATCTTCCTCCACCTCCTCTGCTGACCTCATCTCTTGGCTGACTGTGGGTTGACAGTAAGTGGGATATCCAACCTCATCATCATCACCCTGTGCGTTATCACACCCATCGTCCTCAGAGCCAACCTGTTCCTGCCCTGACAAAAAACTAAAGTTGTCGCTCCAATCAGGTATTTGAGTCTCATCATCGTCTTCCTCATTGTCTCCACCAACAGGAGTTACAGTTTGGGAATGAGGGTCTACATTATGGTCAGAACCTTCTGCGTCTGGTCCTGGATCCGACTCATAAAGATTCTGGGCATCAGTGCAGATCATTTCCTCGTCTGGATTCACAGAAGGGCTGGAGTCGACCTCTGATTCCCAGGCTATAGTATGAGTAAACAGCTCTGCAGACTCAACCATCTGTTCTACCTCATACTCAGACGGGCAGCTGGAGATTTGGGAGCTGTGAGGAAGCAAGTGCGATTGGGGTGACACCTTTGAGGACTGGAGTATTTGTGATGTTGAAGTTGATGTGGAGGAGAGCCCACTTAAAGGAGCACTTGATATCCGTTGAAGCACCTGCTGTTTTTGTGCCTCATCTGGAATTTGTAGCGATTGGCGTGGCCGTAAGAAAGGGATCTTATCACATTGTCCGCTAAAAGAAGTAAACATTTTAGTTTGGCTGGAAGATGGTCTTTCTTTTGCAGATGTTACTGTTGCTTTAACACCTACCCCACGGACACAACCTTTTTTCCCCTTCCCAACACGCCTATTCCCCTTTCCACCAGCAGCAGGCCTTTTTCCACTCATTTTGGTGGTTAACTAATTCACAACTCTGGAGTTGTTTGCACAAAAAAACAATGGATGGGAACCGAGCATAGCTGAGTGGCAAAACTGTGGTATTAGGCCAAAACTATTGGCTGGGTTAGATGGAGAAAAAAATTATATTAGATTTGCAACCTGATGGAGGTCAGTATAGATGGACTAATAGAACAAGTCCCACACACAGCTAGAAGCCCAAATATTTTTTCAGAGGTAGATGCAGAAAAAAAATATATTCAGTTTGCAACCTGATGGAGGTCAGTATAGATGGACTAATAGAGAAAGTTTCACACACTGCTAGAATTCCAAATATTTTTTCAGAGCTAGATGCAGACAAAAAATTATTTTGAATTTGCAACCTGATGGAGGTCAGTATAGGTGGACTAATAGAACAAGTCCCACACACTGCTAGAAGGCCAAATATTTTTTCAGAGCTAGATGCAGAAAAAAATTATATTCAGTTTGCAACCTGATGGAGGTCTGTATAGATGGATTAATAGAACAAGTCCCACACACAGCTAGAAGCCCAATATTTTTTCAGAGGTAGATGCAGAAAAAAAATTATTTTTAATTTGCAACCTGATGGAGGTCAGTATAGATGGACTAATAGAGAAAGTCCCACACACTGCTAGAAGGCCAAATATTTTTTCAGAGCTAGATGCAGATAAAAATTATTTTTAATTTGCAACCTGATGGAGGTCAGTATAGATGGACTAATAGAGAAAGTCCCACACACTGCTAGAAGGCCAAATATTTTTTCAGAGCTAGATGCAGATAAAAATTATTTTTAATTTGCAACCTGATGGAGGTCAGTATAGATGGACTAATAGAGAAAGTCCCACACACTGCTAGAAGGCCAAATATTTTTTCAGAGCTAGATGTAGAAAAAAATTATATTCAGTTTGCAACCTGATGGAGGTCAGTATAGATGGACTAATAGAACAAGTCCCACACACAGCTAGAAGCCCAAATATTTTTTCAGAGGTAGATGCAGATAAAAATTATTTTTAATTTGCAACCTGATGGAGGTCAGTATAGATGGACTAATAGAGAAAGTCCCACACACTGCTAGAAGGCCAAATATTTTTTCAGAGCTAGATGCAGATAAAAAATATTTTTAATTTGCAACCTGATGGAGGTCAGTATAGATGGACTAATAGAGAAAGTCCCACACACTTCTAGAAGGCCAAATATTTTTTCAGAGCTAGATGCAGAAAAAAAATATATTCAGTTTGCAACCTGATGGAGGTCAGTATAGATGGACTAATAGAACAAGTCCCACACACTGCTAGAAGCCCAAATATTTTTTCAGAGCTAGATGCAGAAAAAAATTATATTCAATTTGCAACCTGATGGATGTCAGTATAGATGGACTAATAGAATGATGCTATGCCCAAAAGATTTTACTTCACTAGGTGCAGTAAAAAAATTGGTATTCTATACACAGGTGGTATATCTTGCAACACAGATAGGCTACTCCACTCACTAACACACTCTGCAATAGGCCAAAATGGATTAGCTTTGCTAGATTCAGCCAAATGCTGTGAAAAAAACTTGCACAGCACTGGCACAGACCTGCCTGGCAAAAACTGATAGGAACTGATGTAACCTAGTCCTGAAAAGGACTGCAATTACAATTAGTCTTTACTCCCACAATCTATCTATTTAAGAGCACAGACCTGCCTGATAAAAGTCGTAGGAAATGCTGTAACCTAGTCCTTAAAAGGACTGCAATCACAACTATTCCCTACTCCCAAGCTATCTGTAGATTTGTGCGAAAATTGGCTTGAAATTAACAAGGTATAGCGCACACAGCAATAGCGGTGCCGTCTAACATGCAGCTGCAGCAGTGAGAAAATGGTGGCGACGGGGAAAATGGCTTGGTCTTATAGGGCAAGGACATGTGACATACACTGCCAATGACACATGCCCTTGCTTGTGTGAAAAACAGCAGTTCGCTCCGTGTGTGCGCTGCTGATAGGCTGACAGACTGCACCTCCCCACTGCAAATGCGGGAAAGAGAAAAAAAAATGGAGATCTTCATTATTCCTGCAGAGATCCATCCCCTGCCCCTCCCCCCACCCCGCTGTACACTCAAACTGCGTATTAACATTAATTTTCATCATTACTGAGAAAAAATCCAGTTATGATTTTGGTGCACGAACAGTTATCGAACATAACCTCGAACAGCCGAATTTTTCTCAAATCGTTCGTGTTCGCCGAACGGCTCGAACACCGCTCAAAACAGCTCGAATTTGAGATTGGCGAACAGTTCGAGTAGAACAACGCTCATCTCTATTCATAACGTGTTCCACAGATCTTTGCTTAAGAGGTATGTGGCGCCAGTGATACTGTCACCTTTACCTCCTCCTCCAGTGGTGATCAATGGAAATTTGGAGTTTCAGGTATCGAAAGTCATCGATTCACGTTTTAGTCCCGGTCCCTTCAGTACCTGGTTCATTGGAGAGGGTATGGTCCTGAGGAGAGAATGTGGGTTCCTGCGTCAGATATTAACACAGTCCGGTTAATTCGTGCCTTCCACACGACTCACCCGGATAAACCTGGCCCTGAGGGTCCGGAGGCCCCTCGTAGAGGGGGGGGGACTGTCATGGGTGTGTCGCCATGAAGATCGTCGCGACTACACAGCCTGACTTCTCGCAGCTGAGTTTTTGGTGCTTTGTGTTTTTTGGTTGTGAGGGAGTTAATTCTCTCTCTCTGTGCTTGACGAGGCTCAGCCTCGCCCAGCTGCAGTTAATGCTGCAGTATTGGGATTCCTTCAAATACCTGCTGGTCTGATAGGGAAGTTGTCGGTGAAAGCATTTCTTGCAGGCCTTCAGAGTGAATCGTTGTTTGGTGGAGTTCGGAGCGAGGAGTATGCGGTGTGGTTTGTTCCCTTCCTCCCTTTATCATTTATCTCCTAACCTGTTGTTGTTCCCTCTGTAATTGTGGTGGTGGTTTTTGGTTTTCCCCTTGTACTGTCTCGTTTGTCTTGTACTGTGTTTTGGGCATTTTCTATCCTGTTCCCTATTGTTGTGATCGGGGTCCTTCTCAGGACTAGATTACTTAGGTTCAGGGATATTCAGGAGTTTAGGGTTACGCTGGCGGCCTGGACCTCTGTACCATTAACAGTACCTCCAGGTTGAGGGATTAGTCAGGGCCCCCGTCTAGGGTCAGCTCAGGCCTCTGACCCCCCTGTACGCTGAGACAGCGTGACAAAGACGTGATGGCGGTCTGTGCTGGATGAAGGAGAAAAGCGTAGCTGAAGGACTTCACCTAGAGACGTCTCCAGTGAGTCAGTGTATTACATGTACACTTACACTATATACTATGTACCGGGCTCCTGTGTATAATGTCACTGGTGATCACTGTATTACCTGTACACTATATACAGAGCTCCTGTGTATAATGTCACTGGTGATCACTGTATTACCTGTACACTGACACTATATACAGAGCTCCTGTGTATAATGTCACTGGTGATCACTAGATTACCTGGACACTTACATTATACATACCATGTATAGAGCTCCCGTGTATAATGACACTTATGGTAATATTAGTAATGTGGTGGTAATATGTGGTCTGGTCATGGTGTGGCAGTTTTTCTCCCTTCTGTGTGGTATTATTTGGTCACTATGATGTGGTCTGGTCATGGTGTGGCGGTATTCCCTGTATGTGATATTATTGGTCATTTTAAAAAAAAATGTATATGACACATTCCCTTAAAGAAAACTAAATAAACATACAGTATATCTAAAAAGAGTATTGGATATTTTAAGAAAATTTTAATAGGTTAGAGTAGGGCCTGGCCAGAAGAGTCTACCTTATTGTGGTGGCGGCTTTAAAAATCTTTTGGCCAAAACAAAAGCTGATGGCTATGTATGTGGCGCCGTCACATGGCCGAACGTCAGGAGAACCTGGTGGCAGCGACATGGACGAGCGCCAGGATTCTGCAGGGATCGCATGGGGGTAAGTATAACAAGTTTTATTTTTTTTAAATACAATTAATTAACTAGGAGTGGGGGGGATGAGAGATGCACATGGGGGGGGTGAGAGATGCACATGGGGGGGATGAGAGATGCACATGGGGAGGTGAGAGATGCACATGGGGGGATGAGAGATGCACATGGGGGGATGAGAGATGCACATGGGGGGATGAGAGATGCACATGGGGGGGATGAGAGATGCACGGGGGGATGAGAGATGCACGGGGGGATGAGAGATGCACGGGGGGGTATGAGAGATGCACGGGGGGATGAGAGATGCACGGGGGGGTGAGCTGCACATGGGGGGGATGAGAGCTGCACATCGGGGGGATGAGAGCTGCACATGGGGGGGTTATGTTTACATAACTTTGTTGCCTTATGAAGGGCAGGGGGGGGCCCACTACAGTCTGTGTCCGCCCCTGGATTAAACCTTCTTTCCTCTAGATGTAGATGATGCCTTCTAGTCCCAGCCACAAGTCTAGGTGTAATCACATCATTAGAAAGATTTCTGTACTGTCCCCTCATATATTTGTACATTGTAATAAGATCACCCCTAAGCCTTAATTTTTCCAAACTAAATAACCCCAAATTTAATAACTTGTCTTGGTATTGCAGTCCACCCATTCCCTTAATAACCATGATTGTGCTTCTCTGCACCCGCTCTAGTTCAGCTATGACCTTCTTACACACTGGAGACAAAAATTGTACACAGTATACTAAACGTGGCTGCACTAGTTACTTGTGTACAGGCAAACCTATTTTTCATCATGAGCATCTATGCCTCTTTTAATACATCACATTATTTTATTAGCTTTAGCAGTAGCTGCCTGGCACTGGTAACCAAAGTTGAGTTTGCTGTCCACCCATACACCCAAATCTTTTTCAGTGACATTTTTACCATTGTTTTACAATTTAGTACATAATTATATCTTCTATTTCCTCTGGTCAAGTGCATAACCTTACATTTATATACATTAAACTTCAATTGCCATTTCTCAGCCCAAACCTCCAGCTTATATAAACCCCTCTGTAACATTAAATAATCCTCCTCTGCGTTGATTACCCTACAGAGTTTAGTATCTTCTGCAAATATTGAAATTCGACTCTGTATGCCCACTACAAAGTCATTAATAAATATGTTAAAAAGAAAAGGGCCAAATACTGACCCCTGTGGTATCCCACTGTTATCTGTGAACCAATTCGAATGTGTTCCATTAATAACAACCCTTTGTTTCCTATCATTAAGCCAATGGTTAACACAGTTATACATATTTTCCCCTAGTCCCATTATTCTCATTTTTTTTAATTTCATTATGTTTGTTTAATTTACATAACAAACAATCAAGACTTGAGGCCCTGATTATGCCACATTTGTAGCTTACTGCAGTAACTTAGTACAATGTCTATATAGGTGATCTTAAGAAATATAACATAACATTTTGACATTGAGGTCATTAGTCATACTAAAATCTTAATAACAGTTATACAATAAAAATAAATAATAGGACATTTCTTTATAACATTCACTAAATATAAAATGTAGATCAAGAGAAAAGCAGAAAGAGAGAGAGAGAAAAAAAGAAAGCAGTAGACAAAGCGCAGGAGAAGAAAGACAGGGAAGAAGGGAAGTGGAAGGGTTGTTACTCAGACTAAGGGTCCTGTGTTTGCTTATCCTCGAGAAGTGCCCGATCCTCAGCAGAAAATCTAAACTCAAGCCAATAAAACCAAGTTTTATAAAAACGGTTGTAGGAATTATTAGCTGTAGCGGTCAATTCCTCCATCAACATCACCTCATTGATTTTAGAAAACCAAAGGGCAATTGTCGGAGTGCTATCTTTTTTCAGAGCAGGGGATGCACGCCTGAGCGGTCACAATTAGGTGCCTCAGAAGAGAATGCCTGTATGTTTTTAGCGGAATGTCGCAGTGATGGAGAAGGACAAGCTCAGGAATCAGGTCAGTGAACTTTCGTATCACTTTTTCATATGTACTGTACTTTGTCCCAAAAAGGAGTTAGAAGCTTGCATGACCAAAAAATGTGTGGAAAATCCATTATTCTCATTTTATATACCAACCTTTTGTGTGGCACCGTATTAAATGTGTTTGAAATGTCCATATACACAACATTCACTTTTTTTCCCTGGTCCAGTCTGGAACTTGCTGATCAGATTAGTTCAACAGGACCGACCCCTCATGAACCCATGTTGATGCTGGGTCATGAGGTTATTCTAATTGAGATACTCCAGGATGGCATATCTTAGGAGACCTTCAAGGATTTTACCCACAGTAGAGGTTAAACTTACTGGCATATAATTTCCAAGTTCGGTTTTTGTCCCCTTTTTGAATATTGGCATCACATTTGCCTTGTGCCCGTTTTGTGGTACAGACCCTGTTATTATGAAATCTGTGATTATTAAAAATAATGGTCTGTCTATCACTGTACTGAATTACTGCAATACTCGGGGGTTGTATGTCAGTGGTGATTTTTGAAGATACCGTGAGTGTGAGGAAATAAAAGTAAGGTACCAGTACTGACACCAGGGGGCACTATGGCACTATGACTGTGGAGTTTGCGTTTGTGTGGAAATGGGGGTAAAAGTTAGTTAAGGCTGGAAGAAGTTATAGTGGTCTGCGCTGGATGAAGAAGAAAAGCAAAAATTAGTGCCTTTTATTGGAGACTTCCCTGCTGAGTCAATAGATTTATCTTTACTTTATACAAATACAGTATATGGTCTGCAGAGTAGCTGTGTATAACTGGTATCTACTACTATATATTTATTGCATGGGAGTAATATTGGTATTAGTTGCAGTGCCTTTGTTAACGACCAGTATTATGGTATTATTCAGTCATCACTGTATTTGCTGGTAATATTTGGTCATGGTGTGGAGGTATTCTTTGTTTCTTGTGTGTGGTACGTATTATTGGTAATGTTATTGATCTTAGTATAGTGGGTTTTGTTCATTATCAGGATAGTGGTTATATTTAGACTCTGTGAGATGGTAATATATGGTCATTGTGTGTCATTATTTTGCTGTTCTATAGTGGTATACTGGTATATTGGCCTATGCATCTGAGCAACACGCTGGTGGTGGGCCAGGTCCAAATTTTGCTCACTGCATATCAAATAGGTACAAATAATCTCATTGACTTTTTTCCACTATTCTCTATAACAAAAAATTAGTTCAGCTCCATTGTTTTTATTGACCCAGACTTGGGTCATCCCTATATATTGAGATTGTTTTTAGATAGGAATTTTTTTCGAGGATTTATCAAAAATGTGGATTTTGGATCCCATGTTTTCTCTGTCACCATTGAAGAGTGGAATATAATTGGCCTTTTACATTTGTCCATAATGTCCTAAAGTAAGTGTTTTTTTTTTAATGAAACAATCTTCACAACTATTGTCTAATGAAAAGAAGCCTAGCGATCAAAAGACAAAAGATTATTTTGAAAAAAATTTCTTTCCAAATCAGACAATGTGATTTTCGGGATTTGTTTTCTCATTTTGTCTCTCATAGTTAAGGTTTACCTATAATGTCAATTACAGGCCTCTCTCATCTTTTTAAGTGGGAGAACTTGCACATTTGGTGGCTGACTAAATACTTTTTTTCCCCAATGTATAGACACTTGGTATATTGTTGCTGGTGATCATTACTGGCAATTTATCTGCTCTAATAAAAGGGTCATTGGGGACATTTGTCTTCAACTTTTAACCCTCACGAGTAATTTTTCATTTTACTTAAAGACAATTCCCATGTTCATTTTATAGTCATATAGTTTATAGTTATAGAGGGTGACAGGAGAAAGTGAGAAAGATTATACAAAATGCCAAATCAGATTGCGGAAGTTTAGCTGAATAGATTGCTAGTCCATGACCAGAGGTACAGGTTTGGAGCTACAAAGAAGTGAAATACAGGGTTAAATCATTGTACCAGAAACATATAAACTATAGATGAATTGGTTTAAGGCAAATTGAACAGACCTACAATTTTACAATAAATTTGGATTTGCCCGACTTTTGTGATTTGCTTATTGAGAATCCAGCAAAATGGCGGGCAGCCGCTTGCTATTTCGCTGGCTTTTAAAAGGCCAGGAAAGGAATTCACATGTTAAAATAAAAACAAGATACTCGCCTAAACGCTCACATGTCCCATCACTGCAACATGCATGCATTGTTAGAACTCTCCTGTTAGGTTTTTTCTATCTTGCTGGTCACATGACCTTTCTTGCCTATTTAGTCCTGCTCCGCCCTCCTAGCCTTGCTGGACTTCATTTTAATTTCTACTCTTAAGCTAGCCTGGTGCTTAGTTACCTTTCTCTGTCAGTTTAGCTAGGTCTTCGGACCTTTATGTTCTATGTTGTGTGTTTGTCTTTTACTGCTACAATTTCTGCTAGGAGGTGTCCAACTTTATCCCAGTCCCTAGTTCTTGTAGGGATCCCTCCCTTGCATCTATAGGTCTTCGTACAGACTAGCCGAGGACTTTAGCGGGTCTGATTGCAGGATCAGGTTCCCCGTTACATTGTAGGGATCTAGCTTAGTTCTATTGTAGGGACAGATCTCCTTTCTTTCCTTAGTGCTTGTAGCAGATCATAACAGTAAGTCCAGCCCAAAAATATCTCTAAGGAAAGACTTCCAGTTTCCATCATGGTGTCGGTTCAGGATTTGTCTCAACGCCTGCAGGGGCTCTCTCTGGAGGTGGCCGAGCTCCAACAACACGTGAGTAGCTGTTCTGGAGCACATTTTGTGGAGCCAAAGGTACGTTTGCCTGATTTATTTTTTGATGATCAACAAGAATTTTTTTCCTTTAAAAATGCTTGTTTGTTGTATTTTCGCTTGAGACCCAGATCCTCTGGTGATGAATCACAGCGCATAGGGTTCATATTGTCACTTTTGCGCAAAGAACCTCAGGGATGGGCCTTTTCTCTCCAACCTAGTGATCCATGCTTTAGATCAGTGGATAGTTTTTTTTCTGCTTTGGGTTTGTTGTATGATGATCCTGATCATGTCTCATCAGCTGAGACTGAATTGAGACGTTTGAGACAGGGATCAGATAATGTGGAAAAGTATTGTTCTCACTTCCGTCGGTGGTCTGCCCAGGTGGGGTGGAACGATTCAGCTTTGAAAAGTTTGTTTCTTGCGGGGCTAGGTGAAAGAATTAAGGATTTGCTGATTGCTTATGCCACACCTGGAAACTTGCAGGAGGCAATGCAATTAGCTATACGGGTGGACAGGAGACTGCGTGCAAGGGTTAATGAGAGTAAATCCTCTGCCATGTCAGCTCCGAGTCTTGAGAGGGTCTGTACTGACATTGGAGAGCCGATGGAGATTGGGGCGATGGCACCCCGCTCTCAGGAAAAAGACCGCAGGTCTTCTGAAGGTTTGTGCTTTTATTGCGGAAAATCTGACCATTTTATTAAGAACTGTGCGCTTCGTATGAACAAAGAAAAAAAAAAGGTCAATTACGCCCGTATAGACTGTTTAAATACTAAGGGTGTATTTCTTTCTGCTACTACTGCTGCTCAGGAAGAATTAATTGAATTTCGGGTATTTGTGGATTGTGGTTCTACTCTGAATGTGATTGATGGGGGATTCTTGGAAAAACTTAAATTAAAACCCAAACCTTTGTCATCCCCTATTGCTGTGGTTTCTGTCAATGGCTCTCCCTTGAAGAGTGTTACTCACTATGTCTGTGAATTTCCCCTCACTATTAATGGTGTTCACCAAGAGAATTTGGATTTGGTAGTATTAAATAATTTGCCTTCTCCAGTAGTTTTGGGGTTGCCCTGGTTAAAACTGCACAATCCTGTACTGGATTGGTCTACCAATGAAATTAAGTCCTGGAGCCCTAAGTGTTATGACAAGTGTTGTAACGGACGTATTGCTGCGGTGGAAAAAGGGGAATTACCTGTACCTATTCAGGATTGTTGGAGAGTTTTTTCTGAAGAGGAGTCACAAATTTTGCCTCCCCATAGAGACTATGATTGTACCATTGAATTTGTCCCTGGAGCGACTCTTCCTAAAAGTCGTTTATTTAATCTTACTATTCCTGAGAGAAAGGTTTTGGTGGAATACATCCTCTTTTGCTGGTTGTTCGCCTTTATTTTGTTGTTCTGGGAGACATCCGTCTTTTGGGTCATTCTCCAAATTGGTATCAGCTGTGCCTGAGGAGGAGAGTTTTTCCGGTGATTTGGAGAGAGTTTGGACGGATGTGCGTGGTAATCTTCAGGAGGCTAACAAAAAATCTAAGAGGTACTTTGATAGGAAACGGCAAGAGGTTTTGTTTGCTATTGGTGAGATGGTTTGGTTGTCCTCTAAGAATCTGCGGTTGAGGATTCCTTCTAAAAAATTGGGTCCCAAGTTTGTAGGGCCCTTTAAGGTGCTTCAGGTAGTTAACCAATCTGCTGTTAGGTTGGAGGTTCCTACCTCCTGGAAGATTAATCCGGTGTTTCATGTTTCTCTGTTGAAAAGAGCTTATGTGTCGGATGGAGACGCCTCTGCCACTGTTCCTCCGGTGGTGGAGGACGGGGAATACGAAATTTCCCGCATCCTAAATTCTAGACGGTATAGAGGGAGTTTGCAGTATCTCGTCGCTTGGAAGGGTTTCGGACCCGAGGATAACTCATGGGTGAGGGCGGATGATGTTTCTGCTTCCAGACTTGTCAGAGCGTTTCACAAGAGGTTTCTTGATAAGCCTGGGCCTAGGGGATCCGGAGGATCCTCATGAAGAGGGGGTACTGTTAGAAAAAACCTAACAGGAGAGTTCTATCTTGCTGGTCACATGACCTTTTTTGCCTATTTAGTCCTGCTCCGCCCTCCTGGCCTTGCTGGACTTCATTGTAATTTCTACTCTTAAGCTAGCCTGGTGCTTAGTTACCTTTCTCTGTCAGTTTAGCTAGGTCTTCGGACCTTTATGTTCTATGTTGTGTGTTTGTCTTTTACTGCTACAATTTCTGCTAGGAGGTGTCCAACTTTATCCCAGTCCCTAGTTCTTGTAGGGATCCCTCCCTTGCATCTATAGGTCTTTGTACAGACTAGCCGAGGACTTTAGCGGGTCTGATTGCAGGATCAGGTTCCCCGTTACATTGTAGGGATCTAGCTTAGTTCTATTGTAGGGACAGATCTCCTTTCTTTCCTTAGTGCTTGTAGCAGATCATAACATGCATCACTTGAGGGACAAAAGTTAAAGGGAAACAGTGGACCAGGCAGGGAGCTGTTGCAGCAAGATAGGGTAGTGAAAAGGTAAGTATACTATTTTTTTATTCTTATTTTTTACTCCTACTTTTAATATGCTTGGGGTCTGGAGAGACAACAGAGCACAATAAGGCATATTTGAATCATATCAAATATAGCAGATATAGAAACCCTTTAATTTAAGCAGGAAAGGAAGAGCTAGCCTTTCTTACACTAGGTGCAAAAATGAGCCTGCTGCCCTATGCATGTACAGTGGCATGTAAAAGTTTGGGCACCCTGGGTCAAAATTACTGTTATTGTGAACAGTTAAGCAAGTTGAAGATTAAATGATCTCTAAAAGGCCTAAAGTTAAAAATGGCACATTTCCTTTGTATTTTAAGCAAAAATATATATACCTATAGTAATTTTTTACATTTTAAAAATTACAAAAAGGAAAATGGGCTGATGCAAACGTTTGGGCACCCTTGGAGATTTGTGTGCTCAGATAACTTTGACCAAGATTTCAGACCTTAATTAGCCTGTTAGGGTTATGGCTTGTTCGCTATCATCATTAGGAGAGGCCAGGTGATGCAAATTTCCAAGCTTTATAAAAACCCAGCCTCCTCTAACCTTGTGCCAAAAAATAGCAGCCATGGGTTCTTCTAAGCAGCTGCCTAGCACTCTGAAACTGCAAATGGTGGAGGCCCACAAAGCAGGAGAAGGCTATGAGAAGATAGTAAAGAGTTTTCAAGTTGCCCTTTCCACAGTTTGAAATGTAAGTAATAAATGGCAGTTACAGTGAAGATCAAGATAATGTCTTGAAGACCAAGCAAAATTTCAGTGAGAGCTGCTCACAGGATTGCTAGAGAGGCAAATCAAAACCCCTGTTTACTGCAAAAGACCTTCAGAATGATTTAGCAGACTCTGGAGTTGTGGAACATTGAAAACCTCTCCTGCATCCTCACCTTAAAATTCAGCATCAGAATTATGCAAAAGAACATCTAAACAAGCCTGATGCATTTTGCAAACAAGTCCTGTGGACCGATAAGGTTAAAATAGAACTCTTTGGCCACAATGATCAAAGGCATATGTGCAGAAAAAAGGGCGCAAAATTTCAGGAAAAAAACATCTCATCAACCATTAAGCATGGGGGTCGATTAATCATGCTTTGGGGTTGTGTTGCAGCCAATGGCACAGGGGAGCATTTCATGGATAGAGGGAGGAATGCATTCAATTAATTCAATTAAATTTCAACAAATTTTTGATGCCAACATAACACCATCTGTAAAAAAGCTGAAGTTGAAAAGAGGATGGCTTCTACAAATGGATAATGATCCTAAACACACGTCAAAATTCACAATAGACTACCTCAGAAGGCGCAAGCTGAAGGTTTTACATTGGCCCTCACAGTCCCCTGATCTGAACATCATTGAAAATTTGTGGCTAGACCTCAAAATAGCAGTGCATGCAAGACAACCAAGGAATCTCACAGAACTTGAACAATTTTTCAAAGAAAAATGGATGAAAATCCCTGAAACAAGAACTGAAAGACTCTTGTCTGGCTACAAAAAGCAAGGAGTGATACTTTCAAAAGGGGGTGCTACTAGGTACTAACCATGCAGAATGCCCAATTTTTTACATCGGTCCATTTTGCTTTTTATATTTTCTAAAATGTAAAAGATCAAAATATATATGTTTTTTTTGCCTAAAATACAAAGGAAATGTGTCATCTTTAACTTTAGGCTTTTAGAGATCATTTCGTCTTCAATTTGCTTAACTGTTCACAATAACAGTAATTTTGACCAGGGGTGCCCAAACTTTTACATGCCACTGCATCTACATACACTATCCATGACCAAAATGTTTTTTTTGCTCCTTGAAACCCATTACCAAAGGCACACGTCATGACTTCCCCCTAGCTACACCCTTGAGAGCAACCTTAAAGGGAATCTGTTAGCAGGTTTTTGCCAAGTAATCTAAAGACAGCAGGAGATAGAGGCTTAAACACAGAGTTCAGGAATGTGTAATTTGTCAAAAGTGCATACTGTTGTTTACTGTGAAGGATTTATCACTAAGAGCTCAACATTGCTGGTCCGGCAACGCCACCTCCCCCTGTGATAAGCAGTTCACTGTTTATGGATTTTGTACATTGAGAGCTCGGTGTGGATAGGGCAGCTTTTTCAGCTCTGCTTCATTCTAAATCTAAAAGCTCTGATTGTGTCAGTGTAAGCAGGTGACCAGATACAAGGCACAGACAAAACACGAGACGGAAATAACCGCTGAAACTATTAATTTCCCTGATATGGCGGGAATTGTGGTAACTATAGCAATGGCAATTAATGCTTAACAGGATATGCAAATTGCCTCTTCAGAGAAAAAGGGGACTTGTACTCTATAGCACCACCCATTGGAAGTAGCAATCCTACAAGTCACAATCAACCCTTTAACGAGTCGTGCAATATGACTTAGGATAAAAGCCAAATCAGAATCTCAATTTGCAGACAAGGTGTTTCGGGCTGTTGGCCCTCGTCAGTGCAAAGTATGAGAACTGATTTGGCTAGGTGAGGGGCTCTGGACTGAGGTCTAAGGGGTAGCAACAGGGTAATTACAGCATGAAATGTACAATAACAAATGTATAAAGAATCGTCAGGTTCACTCTAATTACTATAATAGTCTTTTGCTATAACTTTTGACAAAGGGGATGATATCAGTACTAGAGAAATTCACTGTATTATCACTTCTTCTAACACAGGCCATAGTGGGGGGTCTTCGATTCTTCCCTATAGGCTGCAAGTCCTCCTGACAAAACCTAACAAGACTCACTGGGCCTCCTTCCCTTCAACCAGCCACCGTCCTGTCTGTTGTACTTGCCCAGAACAACCCTTGTACCGTACATTGGTGCTGAAAGCAATGGCCTGGCCCGTGCGTCTTCTGTTCTTCACCATGGGCATCTACCCCTGAGCGGAGTCTTCTCACAGATCTTCAGTGCTTGACCGACGGTGGATGTCTCTTGTACCTGGTGAGATGAGGGCTGGGCCTCGGCTCTTGACTGGCATAGTCTGGACCCCAGGTCTTGAAAGGTGAAGGTCGGGTTTTCGGGCCTTAACCGGCATCATCTGGATTCCAGAACTTGCCTGGCATGGATCGGGTCTTTGGGTCTTGACCAGCATTGTCTGAATTCTGGAAATCACTTGGCACCACCTAGGTTTTGCTTCCAGGTTTGCCACAGCCCACTGCCTCGGGCCTTCTGCTGAGGCCTGTCACTTCGGCCTGAGTGTCTTCCTTGATACATGTCCTGCCCGTTCCTTCTCTTGGTGCCAAATCTCCTACCGTTTTGGCACGCTGGCCTTTTATATCAGGGAAGTGCGTAATTAAGGTCACCTGACCTGGTGCTCCATTCAAACTCTTCCTCCCTGAAAACCTCCCTCTTCTGACAGTAGATGGAAGACTTCTTGCAGAAATACAGCATAGTGCTGGGGATTTTTGTCTCCTATGTCGCACCTTCTTACTTCAGAACCACTGGACCCAGTAAACTAAGTAATACATCATTGGATTCAGTTTCTCTTTGCCTACATCATGGTGTTCTCAGATGATTTAGCAAAAACCTGCTGGAAGATTCCCTTTAATTATGGCAGTATTTTGGTGCATGACTTCCACTACATTATATTTTCTGACTATAAAATAACTTATAGTCTGAAGTCAGCAGTTTGCAGTGTAAACCTCCACAGGCCGCTTCCTTGTTCATCAGTGTAATGACACAACTTCTAATCTTAATTAGCCAGTTAGCCAGACTTCTAGATTTCTTAGGCCAAGAGAAATACACTATTGTGTTTTTTGTTGACTTTTGAATGTATGTGTTTTTCATTGGTTGGTCAAGAAGGACAGTGACTCAGTGTTGGAGTACAATGATTTTTGCTAATATGCTAATTACATATTGTACATACCAACTATATAAATTGATTAAATGCTCAAACAAGGAGACCTGAGCCCTGCACAGAAAAATCTAAAAAGGATTTCTATAGTGCTGCCAGGAGAATCAGAGAATCAGAGAGACTCTTCAGGACAGTAGTTTGGTAGCATGGTTCCATCCAGGGAGACACAAATTTAGATTATACAGGATTGCAGCCTAAGGGTACACGACCCTGGCTGGAAGGATACAGATCTTCTCCATTGACCATCAGAGAACCCATGGATACATTTGGGGAAACCAGGTTGGGACAATGAGGTCACCTGGCCCCATGGATATGTTGTTTGGGGTTGCCAGCTTGGGACCATCTGGTCACCTGGAACCCATGGAGATACTCTAAGAAAGCCAGATTGGGACAATGAAGTCACCTGGAACCCATGGAGTTGTTCGGAGAGGCCAGGGTGGGACCATCCTGGCCTTGTACCTCAATGCACTGTCAGCTTCCTAAGCTTGCCGCAACCTCCTCTCTGTGGGTGCCCGCCAAAAGCGGGGGGCCACTGGTTAAGGTAGTTGGCCCTGGAAGTCCCAAAGTCGCAGTTGTTTTATCCCCGGCGGGCCAGCGGAAGGGTGAGACTGTGTAATTTTGCACCATCTTGGGTATTTTCTGGGACTGTTCTATGTGTTTATTGTCCATTTGGTGGTTCAATAAAGTATTGCCACACTGTTTTACCCTCACCCTGTGTTGTCTGAGTAGTATTACGCCCACGTGAGACCCCGGGTCTTCACAATCAGACTGATTGCTAATAAAGTCTTCTGCTTCAACTTACCCAGATCTAATCTCAATGATCAGTGTGTAGAAGCCAGGGGGAAGCAGTAAGCTCCATCATTGAGGAAGCTGTTCGAGAAGTGAAAAGTGGCTGTGAATGCACATCAGATGATGAGTGATTATTAGCTGTCTGAATGACCTCAGGTGTGGCTGGTGGGCTCTATATCATATTCTCAGATATGACATAGTAGCAGTTCTAAAGACATAATGTGGAAACCCAGCATATGGGACAGTTGCAGAGAAACTGGGCATAATTGAAAGAATGAGATGAGAATGCAGGAGTTGCTGCCAGAGCTGAGTGCTGGGCAGAGCAGTAGAATTGGGTTGCCATGGCATAGCCTGCTCATGTACCACCCTTGTGTATATGACTGTTATCAAGCTGATGCACAAATTTAATCTCCGGGGTCTATACACATATATTGCCGTTGTGCACTGTCCTATTGGCATATTTACAACTGTGATAACTAGAGATGAGCGTTGTTCGACTCAAACTGTTCGCCAATCTCAAATTCGAGCTGTTTTGGGCGGTGTTCGAGACGTTCGGCGAACACGAACGATTTGAAAAAAATTCGGCTGTTCGAGGTTATGTTCGATAACTGTTCGTGCACCAAAATCATAACTGGATTTTTTCTCAGTAATGATGAAAATTAATGTTAATACGCAGTTTGAGTGTACAGTGGGGCGGGTGGAGGGGCAGGGGATGGATCTCTGCAGGAATAATGAAGATCTCCCTTTTTTTTTCTCTTTCACGCATATACAGTGGGGAGGTGCAATTTGTCAGCCTATCAGCAGCGCACACACGGAGCGAAGTGCTTTTTTTCACACAAGCAAGGGCATGTGTCATTGGCAGTGTATGTCAGATGTCCTTGCCCTATAAGACCCAGCCATTTTCCCCGTCGCCACCATTTTCTCACTGCTGCAGCTGCGTGTTAGACGGCACCGCTGTTGCTGTGTGCGCTATTCCTTGTTAATTTCAAGCCAATTTTCGCACAAATCTACGGATAGCTTGGGAGTAGGGAATAGTTGTGATTGCAGTCCTTTTAAGGACTAGATTACAGCATTTCCTACGACTTTTATCAGGCAGGTCTGTGCTCTTAAATAGATAGGTTGGGAGTAAAGACTAATTGTAATTGCAGTACTTTTCAGGACTAAGTTACATCAGTTCCTATCAGTTTTTGCCAGGCAGGTCTGTGCCAGTGCTGTGCAAGTTTTTTTCACAGCATTTGGCTAAATCTAGCAAAGCTGATCCTTTTTGGCCTATTGAAGAGTGTGTTAGTCAGTGGAGTAGCCTATCTGTGTTGCAAGCTACACCACCTGTGTATAGAATACCAATTTTTTTACTGCACCTAGTGAAGTAAAACATTTTGGGCATAGCATCATTCTATTAGTCCATCTATACTGTCCTCCATCAGGTTGCAAATTGAATATAATTTTTTTCTGCATCTAGCTCTGAAAAAATATTTGGGCTTCTAGCAGTGTGTGGGACTTGGTCTATTAGTCCATCTATACTGACCTCCATCAGGTTGCAAATTGAATATAATTTTTTTCTGCATCTAGCTCTGAAAAAACTATTTGGGCTTCTAGCAGTGTGTGGGACTTGGTCTATTAGTCCATCTATACTGACCTCCATCAGGTTGCAAATTGAATATAATTTTTTTCTGCATCTAGCTCTGAAAAAACTATTTGGGCTTCTAGCAGTGTGTGGGACTTGGTGTATTAGTCCATCTATACTGACCTCCATCAGGTTGCAAATTAAAAATAATTTTTTTCTGCATTTAGCTCTGAAAAAATATTTGGGCTTCTAGCAGTGTGTGGGATTTGTTCTATTAGTCCATCTATACTGACCTCCATCAGGTTGCAAATTGAATATAATTTTTTTCTGCATCTAGCTCTGAAAAAATATTTGGGCTTCTAGCAGTGTGTGGGACTTGGTCTATTAGTCCATCTATACTGACCTCCATCAGGTTGCAAATTAAAAATAATTTTTTTCTTCATCTAGCTCTGAAAAAAATATTTGGGCTTCTAGCAGTGTGTGGGACCTGTTCTATTAGTCCATCTATACTAACCTCCATCAGGTTGAAAATTGAATGTAATTTTTTTCTGCATCTAGCTCTGAAAAAATATTTGGGCTTCTAGCAGTGTGTGGGACTTGGTCTATTAGTCCATCTATACTGACCTCCATCAGGTTGCAAATTGAATATAACTTTTTTCTGCATCTAGCTCTGAAAAAATATTTGGGCTTCTAGCAGTGTGTGGGACTTGTTCTATTAGTCCATCTATACTGACCTCCATCAGGTTGCAAATTGAATATAATTTTTTTCTGCATCTAGCTCTGAAAAAATATTTGGACTTCTAGCAGTGTGTGGGACTTGGTCTATTAGTCCATCTATACTGACCTCCATCAGGTTGCAAATTAAAAATAATTTTTTTCTGCATCTAGCTCTGAAAAAATATATGGGCTTCTAGCAGTGTGTGGGACTTGTTCCATTAGTCCATCTATACTGACCTCCATCAGGTTGCAAATTGAATATAACTTTTTTCTGTATCTAGCTCTGAAAAAATATTTGGGCTTCTAGCAGTGTGTGGGACTTGGTCTATTAGTCCATCTATACTGACCTCCATCAGGTTGCAAATTAAAAATAATTTTTTTCTTCATCTAGCTCTGAAAAAAATATTTGGGCTTCTAGCAGTGTGTGGCACTTGTTCTATTAGTCCATCTATACTAACCTCCATCAGGTTGCAAATTGAATATACTTTTTTTCTGCATCTAGCTCTGAAAAAATATTTGGGCTTCTAGCAGTGTGTGGGACTTGGTCTATTAGTCCATCTATACTGACCTCCATCAAGTTGCAATTAAAAATAATTTTTTTCTGCATCTAGCTCTGAAAAAATATTTGGGCTTCTAGCAGCATGTGGGACTTGGTCTATTAGTCCATCTATACTGACCTCCATAAGGTTGCAAATTCAATATAATTTTTTTCTGTATCTAGCTCTGAAAAAATATTTGGGCTTCTAGCAGTGTGTGGGACTTGGTCTATTAGTCCATCTATACTGACCTCCATCAGGTTGCAAATTGAATATAATTTTTTTCTGCATCAAGCTCTGAAAAAATATTTGGGCTTCTAGCAGTGTGTGGGACTTGATCTATTAGTCCATCTATACTGACCTCCATCAGGTTGCAAATTGAATATAATTTTTTTATACATCTAGCTCTGAAAAAATATTTGGGCTTCTAACAGTGTGTGGGACTTGGTCTATTAGTCCATCTATACTGACCTCCATCAGGTTGCAAATTGAATATAATTTTTTTCTGCATCTAGCTCTGAAAAAATATTTGGGCTTCTAGCAGTGTGTGGGACTTGTTCTATTAGTCCATCTATACTGACCTCCATCAGGTTGCAAATTGAATATAATTTTTTCTGCATCTAGCTCTGAAAAAATATTTGGGCTTCTAGCAGTGTGTGGGACTTGGTCTATTAGTCCATCTATACTGACCTCCATCAGGTTGCAAATTGAATATAATTTTTTTCTGCATCTAGCTCTGAAAAAATATTTGGGCTTCTAGCAGTGTGTGGGACTTGGTCTATTAGTCCATCTATACTGACCTCCATCAGGTTGCAAATTAAAAATAATTTTTTTCTGCATCTAGCTCTGAAAAAATATTTGGGCTTCTAGCAGTGTGTGGGACTTGTTCTATTAGTCCATCTATACTGACATCCATCAGGTTGCAAATTGAATATAACTTTTTTCTTCATCTAGCTCTGAAAAAATATTTGGGCTTCTAGCAGTGTGTGGGACTTGGTCTATTAGTCCATCTATACTGACCTCCATCAGGTTGCAATTAAAAATATTTTTTTTTCTGCATCTAGCTCTGAAAAAATATTTGGGCTTCTAGCAGTGTGTGGGACTTGGTCTATTAGTCCATCTATACTGACCTCCATCAGGTTGCAAATTCAATATAATTTTTTTCTGCATCTAGCTCTGAAAAAATATTTGGGCTTCTAGCAGTGTGTGGGACTTGTTCTATTAGTCCATCTATACTGACCTCCATCAGGTTGCAAATTAAAAATAATTTTTTTCTGCATCTAGCTCTGAAAAAATATATGGGCTTCTAGCAGTGTGTGGGACTTGTTCCATTAGTACATCTATACTGACCTCCATCAGGTTGCAAATTGAATATAACTTTTTTCTGTATCTAGCTCTGAAAAAATATTTGGGCTTCTAGCAGTGTGTGGGATTTGGTCTATTAGTCCATCTATACTGACCTCCATCAGGTTGCAAATTAAAAATAATTTTTTTCTTCATCTAGCTCTGAAAAAAATATTTGGGCTTCTAGCAGTGTGTGGGACTTGTTCTATTAGTCCATCTATACTAACCTCCATCAGGTTGCAAATTGAATATACTTTTTTTCTGCATCTAGCTCTGAAAAAATATTTGGGCTTCTAGCAGTGTGTGGGACTTGGTCTATTAGTCCATCTATACTGACCTCCATCAGGTTGCAAATTCAATATAATTTTTTTCTGCAGCTAGCTCTGAAAAAATATTTGGGCTTCTAGCAGTGTGTGGGACTTGGTCTATTAGTCCATCTATACTGACCTCCATCAGGTTGCAAATTCAATATAATTTTTTTCTGCAGCTAGCTCTGAAAAAATATTTGGGCTTCTAGCAGTGTGTGGGACTTGGTCTATTAGTCCATCTATACTGACCTCCATCAGGTTGCAAATTGAATATAATTTTTTTATACATCTAGCTCTGAAAAAATATTTGGGCTTCTAACAGTGTGTGGGACTTGGTCTATTAGTCCATCTATACTGACCTCCATCAGGTTGCAAATTGAATATAATTTTTTCTGCATCTAGCTCTGAAAAAATATTTGGGCTTCTAGCAGTGTGTGGGACTTGTTCTGTTAGTCCATCTATACTGACCTCCATCAGGTTGCAAATTAAAAATAATTTTTTTCTGCATCTAGCTCTGAAAAAATATTTGGGCTTCTAGCAGTGTGTGGGACTTGTTCTATTAGTCCATCTATACTGACCTCCATCAGGTTGCAAATTCAATATAATTTTTTTCTGCATCTAGCTCTGAAAAAATATTTGGGCTTCTAGCAGTGTGTGGGACTTGGTCTATTAGTCCATCTATACTGACCTCCATCAGGTTGCAAATTGAATATAATTTTTTTCTGCATCTAGCTCTGAAAAAATATTTGGGCTTCTAGCAGTGTGTGGGACTTGGTCTATTAGTCCATCTATACTGACCTCCATCAGGTTGCAAATTCAATATAATTTTTCTCTGCATCTAGCTCTGAAAAAATATTTGGGCTTCTAGTAGTGTGTGGGACTTGGTCTATTAGTCCATCTATACTGACCTCCATCAGGTTGCAAATTGAATATAACTTTTTTCTGCATCTAGCTCTGAAAAAATATTTGGGCTTCTAGCAGTGTGTGGGACTTGGTCTATTAGTCCATCTATACTGACCTCCATCAGGTTGCAAATTAAAAATAATTTTTTTCTGCATCTAGCTCTGAAAAAATATATGGGCTTCTAGCAGTGTGTGGGACTTGTTCCATTAGTCCATCTATACTGACCTCCATCAGGTTGCAAATTGAATATAACTTTTTTCTGTATCTAGCTCTGAAAAAATATTTGGGCTTCTAGCAGTGTGTGGGACTTGGTCTATTAGTCCATCTATACTGACCTCCATCAGGTTGCAAATTCAATATAATTTTTTTCTGCATCTAGCTCTGAAAAAATATTTGGGCTTCTAGCAGTGTGTGGGACTTGGTCTATTAGTCCATCTATACTGACCTCCATCAGGTTGCAAACTGAATATAATTTTTTTATACATCTAGCTCTGAAAAAATATTTGGGCTTCTAACAGTGTGTGGGACTTGGTCTATTAGTCCATCTATACTGACCTCCATCAGGTTGCAAATTCAATATAATTTTTTTCTGCATCTAGCTCTGAAAAAATATTTGGGCTTCTAGCAGTGTGTGGGACTTGGTCTATTAGTCCATCTATACTGACCTCCATCAGGTTGCAAATTGAAAATAATTTTTTTCTGCATCTAGCTCTGAAAAAATATTTGGGCTTCTAGCAGTGTGTGGGACTTGGTCTATTAGTCCATCTATACTGACCTCCATCAGGTTGCAAATTCAATATAATTTTTCTCTGCATCTAGCTCTGAAAAAATATTTGGGCTTCTAGCAGTGTGTGGGACTTGGTCTATTAGTCCATCTATACTGACCTCCATCAGGTTGCAAAGTGAATATAACTTTTTTCTGCATCTAGCTCTGAAAAAATATTTGGGCTTCTAGCAGTGTGTGGGACTTGTTCTATTAGTCCATCTATACTGACCTCCATCAGGTTGCAGATTCAATATAATTTTTTTCGGCATGTAGCTCTGAAAAAATATTTGGGCTTCTAGCAGTGTGTGGGACTTGGTCTATTAGTCCATCTATACTGACCTTCATCAGGTTGCAAATTAAAAATATTTTTTTTCTGCATCTAGCTCTGAAAAAATATATGGGCTTCTAGCAGTGTGTGGGACTTGTTCCATTAGTCCATCTATACTGACCTCCATCAGGTTGCAAATTGAATATAACTTTTTTCTGTATCTAGCTCTGAAAAAATATTTGGGCTTCTAGCAGTGTGTGGGACTTGGTGTGTTAGTCCATCTATACTGACCTCCATCAGGTTGCAAATTAAAAATAATTTTTTTCTTCATCTAGCTCTGAAAAAAATATTTGGGCTTCTAGCAGTGTGTGGGACTTGTTCTATTAGTCCATCTATACTAACCTCCATCAGGTTGCAAATTGAATATACTTTTTTTCTGCATCTAGCTCTGAAAAAATATTTGGGCTTCTAGCAGTGTGTGGGACTTGGTCTATTAGTCCATCTATACTGACCTCCATCAGGTTGCAATTAAAAATATTTTTTTTCTGCATCTAGCTCTGAAAAAATATTTGGGCTTCTAGCAGAGTGTGGGACTTGTTCTATTAGTCCATCTATACTGACCTCCATCAGGTTGCAAATTCAATATAATTTTTTTCTGCATCTAGCTGTGAAAAAATATTTGGGCTTCTAGCAGTGTGTGGGAATTGGTCTATTAGTCCATCTATACTGACCTCCATCAGGTTGCAAATTGAATATAATTTTTTTCTGCATCTAGCTCTGAAAAAATATTTGGGCTTCTAGCAGTGTGTGGGACTTGGTCTATTAGTCCATCTATACTGACCTCCATCAGGTTGCAAATTGAATATAATTTTTTATACATCTAGCTCTGAAAAAATATTTGGGCTTCTAACAGTGTGTGGGACTTGGTCTATTAGTCCATCTATACTGACCTCCATCAGGTTGCAAATTGAATATAATTTTTTTCTGCATCTAGCTCAGAAAAAATATTTGGGCTTCTAGCAGTGTGTGGGACTTGTTCTATTAGTCCATCTATACTGACCTCCATCAGGTTGCAAATTGAATATAATTTTTTTGCATCTAGCTCTGAAAAAATATTTGGGCTTCTAGCAGTGTGTGGGACTTCGTCTACTAGTCCATCTATACTGACCTCCATCAGGTTGCAAATTGAATATAATTTTTTTCTGCATCTAGCTCTGAAAAAATATTTGGGCTTCTAGCAGTGTGTGGGACTTGGTCTATTAGTCCATCTATACTGACCTCCATCAGGTTGCAAATTGAATATAATTTTTCTCTGCATCTAGCTCTGAAAAAATATTTGGGCTTCTAGCAGTGTGTGGGACTTGGTCTATTAGTCCATTTATACTGACCTCCATCAGGTTGCAAATTGAATATAACTTTTTTCTGCATATAGCTCTGATAAAATATTTGGGCTTCTAGCAGTGTGTGGGACTTGTTCTATTAGTCCATCTATACTGACCTCCATCAGGTTGCAAATTGAATATAATTTTTTTCTGCATCTAGCTCTGAAAAAATATTTGGGCTTCTAGCAGTGTGTGGGACTTGGTCTATTAGTCCATCTATACTGACCTCCATCAGGTTGCAAATTGAATATAATTTTTTTCTGCATCTAGCTCTGAAAAAATATTTGGGCTTCTAGCAGTGTGTGGGACTTGGTCTATTAGTCCATCTATACTGACCTCCATCAGGTTGCAAATTAAAAATAATTTTTTTCTGCATCTAGCTCTGAAAAAATATATGGGCTTCTAGCAGCGTGTGGGACTTGTTCCATTAGTACATCTATACTGACCTCCATCAGGTTGCAAATTGAATATAACTTTTTTCTGTATCTAGCTCTGAAAAAATATTTGGGCTTCTAGCAGTGTGTGGGACTTGGTCTATTAGTCCATCTATACTGACCTCCATCAGGTTGCAAATTAAAAATAATTTTTTTCTTCATCTAGCTCTGAAAAAAATATTTGGGCTTCTAGCAGTGTGTGGGACTTGTTCTATTAGTCCATCTATACTAACCTCCATCAGGTTGCAAATTGAATATACTTTTTTTCTGCATCTAGCTCTGAAAAAATATTTGGGCTTCTAGCAGTGTGTGGGACTTGGTCTATTAGTCCATCTATACTGACCTCCATCTGGTTGCAAATTCAATATAATTTTTTTCTGCAGCTAGCTCTGAAAAAATATTTGGGCTTCTAGCAGTGTGTGGGACTTGGTCTATTAGTCCATCTATACTGACCTCCATCAGGTTGCAAATTGAATATAATTTTTTTATACATCTAGCTCTGAAAAAATATTTGGGCTTCTAACAGTGTGTGGGACTTGGTCTATTAGTCCATCTATACTGACCTCCATCAGGTTGCAAATTGAATATAATTTTTTCTGCATCTAGCTCTGAAAAAATATTTGGGCTTCTAGCAGTGTGTGGGACTTGTTCTATTAGTCCATCTATACTGACCTCCATCAGGTTGCAAATTAAAAATAATTTTTTTCTGCATCTAGCTCTGAAAAAATATTTGGGCTTCTAGCAGTGTGTGGGACTTGTTCTATTAGTCCATCTATACTGACCTCCATCAGGTTGCAAATTCAATATAATTTTTTTCTGCATCTAGCCCTGAAAAAATATTTGGGCTTCTAGCAGTGTGTGGGACTTGGTCTATTAGTCCATCTATACTGACCTCCATCAGGTTGCAAATTGAATATAATTTTTTTCTGCATCTAGCTCTGAAAAAATATTTGGGCTTCTAGCAGTGTGTGGGACTTGGTCTATTAGTCCATCTATACTGACCTCCATCAGGTTGCAAATTCAATATAATTTTTCTCTGCATCTAGCTCTGAAAAAATATTTGGGCTTCTAGTAGTGTGTGGGACTTGGTCTATTAGTCCATCTATGCTGACCTCCATCAGGTTGCAAATCGAATATAACTTTTTTCTGCATCTAGCTCTGAAAAAATATTTGGGCTTCTAGCAGTGTGTGGGACTTGGTCTATTAGTCCATCTATACTGACCTCCATCAGGTTGCAAATTAAAAATAATTTTTTTCTGCATCTAGCTCTGAAAAAATATATGGGCTTCTAGCAGTGTGTGGGACTTGTTCCATTAGTCCATCTATACTGACCTCCATCAGGTTGCAAATTGAATATAACTTTTTTCTGTATCTAGCTCTGAAAAAATATTTGGGCTTCTAGCAGTGTGTGGGACTTGGTCTATTAGTCCATCTATACTGACCTCCATCAGGTTGCAAATTCAATATAATTTTTTTCTGCATCTAGCTCTGAAAAAATATTTGGGCTTCTAGCAGTGTGTGGGACTTGGTCTATTAGTCCATCTATACTGACCTCCATCAGGTTGCAAACTGAATATAATTTTTTTATACATCTAGCTCTCAAAAAATATTTGGGCTTCTAACAGTGTGTGGGAATTGGTCTATTAGTCCATCTATACTGACCTCCATCAGGTTGCAAATTGAATATAATTTTTTTCTGCATCTAGCTCTGAAAAAATATTTGGGCTTCTAGCAGTGTGTGGGACTTGTTCTATTAGTCCATCTATACTGACCTCCATCAGGTTGCAAATTGAATATAATTTTTTTCTGCATCTAGCTCTGAAAAAATATTTGGGCTTCTAGCAGTGTGTGGGACTTGGTCTATTAGTCCATCTATATTGACCTCCATCAGGTTGCAAATTGAATATAATTTTTTTCTGCATCTAGCTCTGAAAAAATATTTGGGCTTCTAGCAGTGTGTGGGACTTGGTCTATTAGTCCATCTATACTGACCTCCATCAGGTTGCAAATTAAAAATAATTTTTTTCTGTATCTAGCTCTGAAAAAATATTTGGGCTTCTAGCACTGTGTGGGACTTGTTCTATTAGTCCATCTATACTGACCTCCATCAGGTTGCAAATTGAATATAACTTTTTTCTTCATCTAGCTCTGAAAAAATATTTGGGCTTCTAGCAGTGTGTGGGACTTGGTCTATTAGTCCATCTATACTGACCTCCATCAAGTTGAAATTAAAAATATTTTTTTTCTGCATCTAGCGCTGAAAAAATATTTGGGCTTCTAGCAGTGTGTGGGACTTGGTCTATTAGTCCATCTATACTGACCTCCATCAGGTTGCAAATTCAATATAATTTTTTTCTGTATCTAGCTCTGAAAAAATATTTGGGCTTCTAGCAGTGTGTGGGACTTGGTCTATTAGTCCATCTATACTGACCTCCATCAGGTTGCAAATTGAATATAATTTTTTTCTGCATCTAGCTCTGAAAAAATATTTGGGCTTCTAGCAGTGTGTGGGACTTGGTCTATTAGTCCATCTATACTGACCTCCATCAGGTTGCAAATTCAATATAATTTTTCTCTGCATCTAGCTCTGAAAAAATATTTGGGCTTCTAGCAGTGTGTGGGACTTGTTCTATTAGGCCATCTATACTGACCTCCATCAGGTTGCAAATTGAATATAATTTTTTTCTGCATCTAGCTCTGAAAAAATATTTGGGCTTCTAGCAGTGTGTGGGACTTGGTCTATTAGTCCATCTATACTGACCTCCATCAGGTTGCAGATTCAATATAATTTTTTTCGGCATGTAGCTCTGAAAAAATATTTGGGCTTCTAGCAGTGTGTGGGACTTGGTCTATTAGTCCATCTATACTGACCTTCATCAGGTTGCAAATTAAAAATATTTTTTTTCTGCATCTAGCTCTGAAAAAATATATGGGCTTCTAGCAGTGTGTGGGACTTGTTCCATTAGTCCATCTATACTGACCTCCATCAGGTTGCAAATTGAATATAACTTTTTTCTGTATCTAGCTCTGAAAAAATATTTGGGCTTCTAGCAGTGTGTGGGACTTGGTCTGTTAGTCCATCTATACTGACCTCCATCAGGTTGCAAATGAAAAATAATTTTTTTCTTCATCTAGCTCTGAAAAAAATATTTGGGCTTCTAGCAGTGTGTGGGACTTGTTCTATTAGTCCATCTATACTAACCTCCATCAGGTTGCAAATTGAATATACTTTTTTTCTGCATCTAGCTCTGAAAAAATATTTGGGCTTCTAGCAGTGTGTGGGACTTGGTCTATTAGTCCATCTATACTGACCTCCATCAGGTTGCAATTAAAAATATTTTTTTTTCTGCATCTAGCTCTGAAAAAATGTTTGGGCTTCTAGCAGCGTGTGGGACTTGGTCTATTAGACCATCTATACTGACCTCCATCAAGTTGCAAATTCAATATAATTTTTTTCTGCATCTAGCTCTGAAAAAATATTTGGGCTTCTAGCAGTGTGTGGGACTTGGTCTATTAGTCCATCTATACTGACCTCCATCAGGTTGCAAATTGAATATAATTTTTTTCTGCATCTAGCTCTGAAAAAATATTTGGGCTTCTAGCAGTGTGTGGGACTTGGTCTATTAGTCCATCTATACTGACCTCCATCAGGTTGCAAATTGAATATAATTTTTTTATACATCTAGCTCTGAAAAAATATTTGGGCTTCTAACAGTGTGTGGGACTTGGTCTATTAGTCCATCTATACTGACCTCCATCAGGTTGCAAATTGAATATAATTTTTTTCTGCATCTAGCTCTGAAAAAATATATGGGCTTCTAGCAGTGTGTGGGACTTGTTCTATTAGTCCATCTATACTGACCTCCATCAGGTTGCAAATTGAATATAATTTTTTTCTGCATCTAGCTCTGAAAAAATATTTGGGCTTCTAGCAGTGTGTGGGACTTGGTCTATTAGTCCATCTATACTGACCTCCATCAGGTTGCAAATTGAATATAATTTTTTTCTGCATCTAGCTCTGAAAAAATATTTGGGCTTCTAGCAGTGTGTGGCACTTGGTCTATTAGTCCATCTATACTGACCTCCATCAGGTCGCAAATTGAATATAATTTTTTTCTGCATCTAGCTCTGAAAAAATATTTGGGCTTCTAGCAGTGTGTGGGACTTGGTCTATTAGTCCTTCTATACTGACCTCCATCAGGTTGCAAATTGAATATAACTTTTTTCTGCATCTAGCTCTGAAAAAATATTTGGGCTTCTAGCAGTGTGTGGGACTTGGTCTATTAGTCCATCTATACTGACTTCCATCAGGTTGCAAATTCAATATAATTTTTTTCTGCATCTAGCTCTGAAAAAATATTTGGGCTTCTAGCAGTGTGTGGGACTTGGTCTATTAGTCCATCTATACTGACCTCCATCAGGTTGCAAATTGAATATAATTTTTTTCTGCATCTAGCTCTGAAAAAATATTCGGGCTTCTAGCAGTGTGTGGGACTTGGTCTATTAGTCCATCTATACTGACCTCCATCAGGATGCAAATTAAAAATAATTGTTTTCTGCATCTAGCTCTGAAAAAATATTTGGGCTTCTAGCAGTGTGTGGGACTTGGTCTATTAGTCCATCTATAATGACCTCCATCAGGTTTCAAATTAAAAATATTTTTTTTCTGCATCTAGCTCTGAAAAAATATTTGGGCTTCTAGCAGTGTGTGGGACTTGTTCTATTAGTCCATCTATACTGACCTCCATCAGGTTGCAAATTGAATATAATTTTTTTCTGCATCTAGCTCTGAAAAAATATTTGGGCTTCTAGCAGTGTGTGGGACTTGGTCTATTAGTCCATCTATACTGACCTCCATCAGGTTGCAAATTAAAAATAGTTTTTTTCTGCATCTAGCTCTGAAAAAATATATGGGCTTCTAGCAGTGTGTGGGACTTGTTCCATTAGTCCATGTATACTGACCTCCATCAGGTTGCAAATTGAATATAACTTTTTTCTGTATCTAGCTCTGAAAAAATATTTGGGCTTCTAGCAGTGTGTGGGACTTGGTCTATTAGTCCATCTATACTGACCTCCATCAGGTTGCAAATTAAAAATAATTTTTTTCTTCATCTAGCTCTGAAAAAAATATTTGGGCTTCTAGCAGTGTGTGGGACTTTTTCTATTAGTCCATCTATACTAACCTCCATCAGGTTGCAAATTGAATATAATTTTTTTCTGCTTCTAGCTCTGAAAAAATATTTGGGCTTCTAGCAGTGTGTGGGACTTGGTCTATTAGTCCATCTGTACTGACCTCCATCAGGTTGCAATTAAAAATAATTTTTTTCTGCATCTAGCTCTGAAAAAATATTTGGGCTTCTAGCAGTGTGTGGGACTTGGTCTATTAGTCCATCTATACTGACCTACATCAGGTTGCAAATTCAATATAATTTTTTTCTGCATCTAGCTCTGAAAAAATATTTGGGCTTCTAGCAGTGTGTGGGAATTGGTCTATTAGTCCATATATACTGACCTCCATCAGGTTGCAAATTGAATATAATTTTTTTCTGCATCTAGCTCTGAAAAAATATTTGGGCTTCTAGGAGTGTGTGGGACTTGGTCTATTAGTTCTTCTATACTGACCTCCATCAGGTTGCAAATTGAATATAATTTTTTTCTGCATCTAGCTCTGAAAAAATATTTGGGCTTCTAGCAGTGTGTGGGACTTGGTCTGTTAGTCCATCTATACTGACCTCCATCAGGTTGCAAATTAAAAATAATTGTTTTCTGCATCTAGCTCTGAAAAAATATTTGGGCTTCTAGCAGTGTGTGGGACTTGGTCTATTAGTCCATCTATACTGACCTCCATCAGGTTGCAAATTAAATATAATTTTTTTCTGCATCTAGCTCTGAAAAAATATTTGGGCTTCTAGCAGTGTGTGGGACTTGGTCTATTAGTCCATCTATACTGACCTCCATCAGGTTGCAAATTGAATGTAATTTTTTTCTGCATCTAGCTCTGAAAAAATGTTTGGGCTTCTAGCAGTGTGTGGGACTTGGTCTATTAGTCCATCTATACTGACCTCCATCAGGTTGCAAATTGAATATAATTTTTTTCTGCATCTAGCTCTGAAAAAATATTTGGGCTTCTAGCAGTGTGTGGGACTTGTTCTATTAGTCCATCTATACTAACCTCCATCAGGTTGCAAATTGAATATAATTTTTTTCTGCATCTAGCTCTGAAAAAATATTTGGACTTCTAGCAGTGTGTGGGACTTGGTCTGTTAGTCCATCTATACTGACCTCCATCAGGTTGCAAATTAAAAATAATTTTTTTGTGCATCTAGCTCTGAAAAAATATTTGGGCTTCTAGCAGTGTGTGGGACTTGGTCTATTAGTCCATCTATACTGACCTCCATCAGGTTGCAAATTCAATATAATTTTTTCCTGCATCTAGCTCTGAAAAAATAGTTGGGCTTCTAGCAGTGTGTGGGACTTGGTCTATTAGTCCATCTATACTGACCTCCATCAGGTTGCAAATTGAGTATAATTTTTTTCTGCATCTAGCTCTGAAAAAATATTTGGGCTTCTAGGAGTGTGTGGGACTTGGTCTATTAGTCCATCTATACTGACCTCCATCAGGTTGCAAATTGAATATAATTTTTTTCTGCATCTAGCTCTGAAAAAATATTTGGGCTTCTAGCAGTGTGTGTGACTTGGTCTATTAGTCCATCTATACTGACCTCCATCAGGTCGCAAATTGAATATAATTTTTTTCTGCATCTAGCTCTGAAAAAATATTTGGGCTTCTAGCAGTGTGTGGGACTTGGTCTATTAGTCCATCTATACTGACCTCCATCAGGTTGCAAATTGAATATAATTTTTTTCTGCATCTAGCTCTGAAAAAATATTTGGGCTTCTAGCAGTGTGTGGGACTTGGTCTATTAGTCCATCTTTACTGACCTCCATCAGGTTGCAAATTGAATATAATTTTTTTCTGCATCTAGCTCTGAAAAAATATTTGGGCTTCTAGCAGTGTGTGGGACTTGGTCTATTAGTCCATCTATACTGACCTCCATCAGGTTGCAAATTGAATATCATTTTTTTCTGCATCTAGCTCTGAAAAAATATTCGCGCTTCTAGCAGTGTGTGGGACTTGGTCTATTAGTCCATCTATACTGACCTCCATCAGGATGCAAATTAAAAATAATTGTTTTCTGCATCTAGCTCTGAAAAAATATTTGGGCTTCTAGCAGTGTGTGGGACTTGGTCTATTAGTCCATCTATACTGACCTCCATCAGGTTGCAAATTAAAAATATTTTTTTTCTGCATCTAGCTCTGAAAAAATATTTGGGCTTCTAGCAGTGTGTGGGACTTGTTCTAATAGTCCATCTATACTGACCTCCATCAGGTTGCAAATTGAATATAATTTTTTTCTGCATCTAGCTCTGAAAAAATATTTGGGCTTCTAGGAGTGTGTGGGACTTGGTCTATTAGTCCATCTATACTGACCTCCATCAGGTTGCAAATTGAATATAATTTTTTTCTGCATCTAGCTCTGAAAAAATATTTGGACTTCTAGCAGTGTGTGGGACTTGGTCTATTAGTCCATCTATACTGACCTCCATCAGGTCGCAAATTGAATATAATTTTTTTCTGCATCTAGCTCTGAAAAAATATTTGGGCTTCTAGCAGTGTGTGGGACTTGGTCTATTAGTCCATCTATACTGACCTCCATCAGGTTGCAAATTGAATATAATTTTTTTCTGCATCTAGCTCTGAAAAAATATTTGGGCTTCTAGCAGTGTGTGGGACTTGGTCTATTAGTCCATCTATACTGACCTCCATCAGGTTGCAAATTCAATATAATTTTTTTCTGCATCTAGCTCTGAAAAAATATTTGGGCTTCTAGCAGTGTGTGGGACTTGGTCTATTAGTCCATCTATACTGACCTCCATCAGGTTGCAAATTGAATATAATTTTTTTCTGCATCAAGCTCTGAAAAAATATTCGGGCTTCTAGCAGTGTGTGGGACTTGGTCTATTAGTCCATCTATACTGACCTCCATCAGGATGCAAATTAAAAATAATTGATTTCTGCATCTAGCTCTGAAAAAATATTTGGGCTTCTAGCAGTTTGTGGGACTTGTTCTATTAGTCCATCTATACTGACCTCCATCAGGTTGCAAATTGAATATAATTTTTTTCTGCATCTAGCTCTGAAAAAATATTTGGGCTTCTAGCAGTGTGTGGGACTTGGTCTATTAGTCCATCTATACTGAGCTCCATCAGGTTGCAAATTAAAAATAATTTTTTTATGCATCTAGCTCTGAAAAAATATTTGGGCTTCTAGCAGTGTGTGGGACTTGGTCTATTAGTCCATCTATACTGACCTCCATCAGGTTGCAAATTCAATATAATTTTTTTCTGCATCTAGCTCTGAAAAAATATTTGGGCTTCTAGCAGTGTGTGGGACTTGGTCTATTAGTCCATCTATACTGACCTCCATCAGGTTGCAAATTTAATATAACTTTTTTCTTCATCTAGCTCTGAAAAAGTATTTGGGCTTCTAGCAGTGTGTGAGACTTGGTCAATTAGTCCATCTATACTGACCTCCATCAGGATGCAAATTAAAAATAATTGTTTTCTGCATCTAGCTCTGAAAAAATATTTGGGCTTCTAGCAGTGTGTGGGACTTGTTCTATTAGTTCATCTATACTTACCTCCATCAGGTTGCAAATTGAATATAATTTTTTTCTGCATCTAGCTCTGAAAAAATATTTGGGCTTCTAGCAGTGTGTGGGACTTGGTCTATTAGTCCATCTATACTGACCTCCATCAGGTTGCAAATTGAATATAATTTTTTTCTGCATCTAGCTCTGAAAAAATATTTGGGCTTCTAGCAGTGTGTGGGACTTGGTCTATTAGTCCATCTTTACTGACCTCCATCAGGTTGCAAATTCAATATAATTTTTTTCTGCATCTAGCTCTGAAAAAATATTTGGGCTTCTAGCAGTGTGTGGGACTTGGTCTATTAGTCCATCTATATTGACCTCCATCAGGTTGCAAATTGAATATCATTTTTTTCTGCATCTAGCTCTGAAAAAATATTCGGGCTTCTAGCAGTGTGTGGGACTTGGTCTATTAGTCCATCTATACTGACCTCCATCAGGATGCAAATTAAAAATAATTGTTTTCTGCATCTAGCTCTGAAAAAATATTTGGGCTTCTAGCAGTGTGTGGGACTTGGTCTATTAGTCCATCTATACTGACCTCCATCAGGATGCAAATTAAAAATAATTGTTTTCTGCATCTAGCTCTGAAAAAATATTTGGGCTTCTAGCAGTGTGTGGGACTTGGTCTATTAGTCCATCTATACTGACCTCCATCAGGTTGCAAATTAAAAATATTTTTTTTCTGCATCTAGCTCTGAAAAAATATTTGGGCTTCTAGCAGTGTGTGGGACTTGTTCTAATAGTCCATCTATACTGACCTCCATCAGGTTGCAAATTGAATATAATTTTTTTCTGCATCTAGCTCTGAAAAAATATTTGGGCTTCTAGGAGTGTGTGGGACTTGGTCTATTAGTCCATCTATACTGACCTCCATCAGGTTGCAAATTGAATATAATTTTTTTCTGCATCTAGCTCTGAAAAAATATTTGGACTTCTAGCAGTGTGTGGGACTTGGTCTATTAGTCCATCTATACTGACCTCCATCAGGTCGCAAATTGAATATAATTTTTTTCTGCATCTAGCTCTGAAAAAATATTTGGGCTTCTAGCAGTGTGTGGGACTTGGTCTATTAGTCCATCTATACTGACCTCCATCAGGTTGCAAATTGAATATAATTTTTTTCTGCATCAAGCTCTGAAAAAATATTCGGGCTTCTAGCAGTGTGTGGGACTTGGTCTATTAGTCCATCTATACTGACCTCCATCAGGATGCAAATTAAAAATAATTGTTTTCTGCATCTAGCTCTGAAAAAATATTTGGGCTTCTAGCAGTTTGTGGGACTTGTTCTATTAGTCCATCTATACTGACCTCCATCAGGTTGCAAATTGAATATAATTTTTTTCTGCATCTAGCTCTGAAAAAATATTTGGGCTTCTAGCAGTGTGTGGGACTTGGTCTATTAGTCCATCTATACTGAGCTCCATCAGGTTGCAAATTAAAAATAATTTTTTTCTGCATCTAGCTCTGAAAAAATATTTGGGCTTCTAGCAGTGTGTGGGACTTGGTCTATTAGTCCATCTATACTGACCTCCATCAGGTTGCAAATTCAATATAATTTTTTTCTGCATCTAGCTCTGAAAAAATATTTGGGCTTCTAGCAGTGTGTGGGACTTGGTCTATTAGTCCATCTATACTGACCTCCATCAGGTTGCAAATTTAATATAACTTTTTTCTTCATCTAGCTCTGAAAAAGTATTTGGGCTTCTAGCAGTGTGTGGGACTTGGTCAATTAGTCCATCTATACTGACCTCCATCAGGATGCAAATTAAAAATAATTGTTTTCTGCATCTAGCTCTGAAAAAATATTTGGGCTTCTAGCAGTGTGTGGGACTTGTTCTATTAGTTCATCTATACTTACCTCCATCAGGTTGCAAATTGAATATAATTTTTTTCTGCATCTAGCTCTGAAAAAATATTTGGGCTTCTAGCAGTGTGTGGGACTTGGTCTATTAGTCCATCTATACTGAGCTCCATCAGGTTGCAAATTAAAAATAATTTTTTTCTGCATCTAGCTCTGAAAAAATATTTGGGCTTCTAGCAGTGTGTGGGACTTGGTCTATTAGTCCATCTATACTGACCTCCATCAGGTTGCAAATTCAATATAATTTTTTTCTGCATCTAGCTCTGAAAAAATATTTGGGCTTCTAGTTCTAGCAGTGTGTGGGACTTGGTCTATTAGTCCATTTATACTGACCTCCATCAGGTTGCAAATTTAATATAACTTTTTTCTTCATCTAGCTCTGAAAAAATATTTGGGCTTCTAGCAGTGTGTGGGACTTGGTCAATTAGTCCATCTACACTGACCTCCATCAGGTTGCAAATTAAAAATAATTTTTTTCTTCATCTAGCTCTGAAAAAAATATTTGGGCTTCTAGCAGTGTGTGGGACTTGTTCTATTAGTCCATCTATACTGACCTCCATCAGGTTGCAAATTGAATATAATTTTTTTCTGCATCTAGCTCTGAAAAAATATTTGGGCTTCTAGCAGTGTGTGGGACTTGGTCTGTTAGTCCATCTATACTGACCTCCATCAGGTTGCAAATTAAAAATAATTGTTTTCTGCATCTAGCTCTGAAAAAATATTTGGGCTTCTAGCAGTGTGTGGGACTTGGTCTATTAGTCCATCTATACTGACCTCCATCAGGTTGCAAATTCAATATAATTTTTTTCTGCATCTAGCTCTGAAAAAATATTTGGGCTTCTAGCAGTGTGTGGGACTTGGTCTATTAGTCCATCTATACTGACCTCCATCAGGTTGCAAATTGAATATAATTTTTTTCTGCATCTAGCTCTGAAAAAATATTTGGGCTTCTAGGAGTGTGTGGGACTTGGTCTATTAGTCCATCTATACTGACCTCCATCAGGTTGCAAATTGAATATAATTTTTTTCTGCATCTAGCTCTGAAAAAATATTTGGGCTTCTAGCAGTGTGTGGGACTTGGTCTATTAGTCCATCTATACTGACCTCCATCAGGTTGCAAATTGAATATCATTTTTTTCTGCATCTAGCTCTGAAAAAATATTCGGGCTTCTAGCAGTGTGTGGGACTTGGTCTATTAGTCCATCTATACTGACCTCCATCAGGATGCAAATTAAAAATAATTGTTTTCTGCATCTAGCTCTGAAAAAATATTTGGGCTTCTAGCAGTGTGTGGGACTTGGTCTATTAGTCCATCTATACTGACCTCCATCAGGTTGCAAATTAAAAATATTTTTTTTCTGCATCTAGCTCTGAAAAAATATTTGGGCTTCTAGCAGTGTGTGGGACTTGTTCTATTAGTCCATCTATACTGACCTCCATCAGGTTGCAAATTGAGTATAATTTTTTTCTGCATCTAGCTCTGAAAAAATATTTGGGCTTCTAGCAGTGTGTGGGACTTGGTCTATTAGTCCATCTATACTGACCTCCATCAGGTTGCAAATTCAATATAATTTTTTTCTGCATCTAGCTCTGAAAAAATATTTGGGCTTCTAGCAGTGTGTGGGACTTGGTCTATTAGTCCATCTATACTGACCTCCATCAGGTTGCAAATTAAAAATAATTTTTTTCTGCATCTAGCTCTGAAAAAATATATGGGCTTCTAGCAGTGTGTGGGACTTGTTCCATTAGTCCATCTATACTGACCTCCATCAGGTTGCAAATTGAATATAACTTTTTTCTGTATCTAGCTCTGAAAAAATATTTGGGCTTCTAGCAGTGTGTGGGACTTGGTCTATTAGTCCATCTATACTTACCTCCATCAGGTTGCAAATTAAAAATAATTTTTTTCTTCATCTAGCTCTGAAAAAAATATTTGGGCTTCTAGCAGTGTGTGGGACTTGTTCTATTAGTCCATCTATACTAACCTCCATCAGGTTGCAAATTGAATATAATTTTTTTCTGTTTCTAGCTCTGAAAAAATATTTGGGCTTCTAGGAGTGTGTGGGACTTGGTCTATTAGTCCTTCTATACTGACCTCCATCAGGTTGCAAATTGAATATAATTTTTTTCTGCATCTAGCTCTGAAAAAATATTTGGGCTTCTAGCAGTGTGTGGGACTTGGTCTGTTAGTCCATCTATACTGACCTCCATCAGGTTGCAAATTAAAAATAATTGTTTTCTGCATCTAGCTCTGAAAAAATATTTGGGCTTCTAGCAGTGTGTGGAACTTGGTCTATTAGTCCATCTATACTGACCTCCATCAGGTTGCAAATTAAATATAATTTTTTTCTGCATCTAGCTCTGAAAAAATATTTGGGCTTCTAGCAGTGTGTGGGACTTGGTCTATTAGTCCATCTATACTGACCTCCATCAGGTTGCAAATTGAATGTAATTTTTTTCTGCATCTAGCTCTGAAAAAATGTGTGGGCTTCTAGCAGTGTGTGGGACTTGGTCTATTAGTCCATCTATACTGACCTCCATCAGGTTGCAAATTGAATATAATTTTTTTCTGCATCTAGCTCTGAAAAAATATTTGGGCTTCTAGCAGTGTGTGGGACTTGGTCTATTAGTCCATCTATACTGACCTCCATCAGGTTGCAAATTAAAAATAATTTTTTTCTGCATCTAGCTCTGAAAAAATATTTGGGCTTCTAGCAGTGTGTGGGACTTGGTCTATTAGTCCATCTATACTAACCTCCATCAGGTTGCAAATTGAATATAATTTTTTTGTGCATCTAGCTCTGAAAAAATATTTGGGCTTCTAGCAGTGTGTGGGACTTGGTCTGTTAGTCCATCTATACTGACCTCCATCAGGATGCAAATTAAAAATAATTTTTTTCTGCATCTAGCTCTGAAAAAATATTTGGGCTTCTAGCAGTGTGTGGGACTTGATCTATTAGTCCATCTATACTGACCTCCATCAGGTTGCAAATTCAATATAATTTTTTTCTGCATCTAGCTCTGAAAAAATATTTGGGCTTCTAGCAGTGTGTGGGACTTGGTCTATTAGTCCATCTATACTGACCTCCATCAGGTTGCAAATTAAAAATATTTTTTTTCTGTATCTAGCTCTGAAAAAATATTTGGGCTTCTAGCAGTGTGTGGGACTTGTTCTAATAGTCCATCTATACTGACCTCCATCAGGTTGCAAATTGAATATAATTTTTTTCTGCATGTAGCTCTGAAAAAATATTTGGGCTTCTACCAATGTGTGGGACTTGGTCTATTAGTCCATCTATACTGACCTCCATCAGGTTGCAAATTGAATATAATTTTTCTCTGCATCTAGCTCTGAAAAAATATTTGGGCTTCTAGCAGTGTGTGGGACTTGATCTATTAGTCCATCTATACTGACCTCTATCAGGTTGCAAATTGAATATAATTTTTTTCTGCATCTAGCTCTGAAAAAATATTTGGGCTTCTAGCAGTGTGTGGGACTTGGTCTATTAGTCCATCTATACTGACCTCCATCAGGTTGCAAATTAAAAATAATTTTTTCTGCATCTAGCTCTGAAAAAATATTTGTTCTTCTAGCAGTGTGCGGGACTTGGTCTATTAGTCCATCTATACTGACCTCCATCAGGTTGCAAATTAAAAATAATTTTTTTCTTCATCTAGCTCTGAAAAAATATTTGGGCTTCTATCAGTGTGTGGGACCTGGTCTATTAGTCCATCTATACTGACCTCCATCAGGTTGCAAATTGAATATAATTTTTTTCTGCATCTAGCTCTGAAAAAATATTTGGGCTTCTAGCAGTGTGTGTGACTTGGTCTATTAGTCCATCTATACTGACCTCTATCAGGTTGCAAATTGAATATAATTTTTTTCTGCATCTAGCTCTGAAAAAATATTTGGGCTTCTAGCAGTGTGTGGGACTTGGTCTATTAGTCCATCTATACTGACCTCCATCAGGTTGCAAATTGAATATAATTTTTTTCTGCATCTAGCTCTGAAAAAATATTTGGACTTCTAGCAGTGTGTGGGACATTGTCTATTAGTCAATCTATACTGACCTCCATCAGGTTGCAAATTGAATATAATTTTTTTCTGCATCTAGCTCTGAAAAAATATTTGGGCTTCTAGCAGTGTGTGGGACTTGTTCCATTAGTCCATCTATACTGACCTCCATCAGGTTGCAAATTGAATATAATTTTTTTCTGTATCTAGCTCTGAAAAAATATTTGGGCTTCTAGCAGTGTGTGGGACTTGGTCTATTAGTCCATCTATACTGACCTCCATCAGGTTGCAAATTAAAAATAATTTTTTTCTTCATCTAGCTCTGAAAAAAATATTTGGGCTTCTAGCAGTGTGTGGGACTTGTTCTATTAGTCCATCTATACTAACCTCCATCAGGTTGCAAATTGAATATAATTTTTTTCTGCTTCTAGCTCTGAAAAAATATTTGGGCTTCTAGCAGTGTGTGGGACTTGGTCTATTAGTCCATCTATACTGACCTCCATCAGGTTGCAATTAAAAATAATTTTTTTCTGCATCTAGCTCTGAAAAAATATTTGGGCTTCTAGCAGTGTGTGGGACTTGGTCTATTAGTCCATCTATACTGACCTACATCAGGTTGCAAATTCAATATAATTTTTTTCTGCATCTAGCTCTGAAAAAATATTTGGGCTTCTAGCAGTGTGTGGGAATTGGTCTATTAGTCCATATATACTGACCTCCATCAGGTTGCAAATTGAATATAATTTTTTTCTGCATCTAGCTCTGAAAAAATATTTGGGCTTCTAGGAGTGTGTGGGACTTGGTCTATTAGTCCTTCTATACTGACCTCCATCAGGTTGCAAATTGAATATAATTTTTTTCTGCATCTATCTCTGAAAAAATATTTGGGCTTCTAGCAGTGTGTGGGACATGGTCTGTTAGTCCATCTATACTGACCTCCATCAGGTTGCAAATTAAAAATAATTGTTTTCTGCATCTAGCTCTGAAAAAATATTTGGGCTTCTAGCAGTGTGTGGGACTTGGTCTATTAGTCCATCTATACTGACCTCCATCAGGTTGCAAATTGAATGTAATTTTTTTCTGCATCTAGCTCTGAAAAAATGTTTGGGCTTCTAGCAGTGTGTGGGACTTGGTCTATTAGTCCATCTATACTGACCTCCATCAGGTTGCAAATTCAATATAATTTTTTTCTGCATCTAGCTCTGAAAAAATATTTGGGCTTCTAGCAGTGTGTGGGACTTGGTCTATTAGTCCATCTATACTGACCTCCATCAGGTTGCAAATTAAAAATATTTTTTTTCTGTATCTAGCTCTGAAAAAATATTTGGGCTTCTAGCAGTGTGTGGGACTTGTTCTAATAGTCCATCTATACTGACCTCCATCAGGTTGCAAATTGAATATAATTTTTCTCTGCATCTAGCTCTGAAAAAATATTTGGGCTTCTAGCAGTGTGTGGGACTTGGTCTATTAGTCCATCTATACTGACCTCTATCAGGTTGCAAATTGAATATAATTTTTTTCTGCATCTAGCTCTGAAAAAATATTTGGGCTTCTAGCAGTGTGTGGGACTTGGTCTATTAGTCCATCTATACTGACCTCCATCAGGTTGCAAATTAAAAATAATTTTTTTCTGCATCTAGCTCTGAAAAAATATTTGTTCTTCTAGCAGTGTGCGGGACTTGGTCTATTAGTCCATCTATACTGACCTCCATCAGGTTGCAAATTCAATATAATTTTTTTCTGCATCTAGCTCTGAAAAAATATTTGGGCTTCTAGCAGTGTGTGGGACTTGGTCTATTAGTCCATCTATACTGACCTCCATCCGGTTGCAAATTAAAAATAATTTTTTTCTTCATCTAGCTCTGAAAAAATATTTGGGCTTCTATCAGTGTGTGGGACTTGGTCTATTAGTCCATCTATACTGACCTCCATCAGGTTGCAAATTGAATATAATTTTTTTCTGCATCTAGCTCTGAAAAAATATTTGGGCTTCTAGCAGTGTGTGGGACTTGGTCTATTAGTCAATCTATACTGACCTCCATCAGGTTGCAAATTGAATATAATTTTTTTCTGCATCTAGCTCTGAAAAAATATTTTTGCTTCTAGCAGTGTGTGGGACTTGGTCTATTAGTCCATCTATACTGACCTCCATCAGGTTGCAAATTAAAAATAATTTTTTTCTGCATCTAGCTCTGAAAAAATATTTCGGCTTCTAGCAGTGTGTGGGACTTGGTCTATTAGTCCATCTATACTGACCTCCATCCGGTTGCAAATTAAAAATAATTTTTTTCTTCATCTAGCTCTGAAAAAATATTTGGGCTTCTATCAGTGTGTGGGACTTGGTCTATTAGTCCATCTATACTGACCTCCATCAGGTTGCAAATTGAATATAATTTTTTTCTGCATCTAGCTCTGAAAAAATATTTGGGCTTCTAGCAGTGTGTGGGACTTGGTCTATTAGTCAATCTATACTGACCTCCATCAGGTTGCAAATTGAATATAATTTTTTTCTGCATCTAGCTCTGAAAAAATATTTTTGCTTCTAGCAGTGTGTGGGACTTGGTCTATTAGTCCATCTATACTGACCTCCATCAGGTTGCAAATTAAAAATAATTTTTTTCTGCATCTAGCTCTGAAAAAATATTTCGGCTTCTAGCAGTGTGTGGGACTTGGTCTATTAGTCCATCTATACTGACCTCCATCAGGTTGCAAATTCAATATAATTTTTTTCTGCATCTAGCTCTGAAAAAATATTTGGGCTTCTAGCAGTGTGTGGGACTTGGTCTATTAGTCCATCTATACTGACCTCCATCAGGTTGCAAATTGAATATAATTTTTTTCTGCATCTAGCTCTGAAAAAATATTTGGGCTTCTAGCAGTGTGTGGGACTTGATCTATTAGTCCATCTATACTGACCTCCATCAGGTTGCAAATTGAATATAATTTTATTCTGCATCTAGCTCTGAAAAAATATTTGAGCTTCTAGCAGTGTGTGGGACTTGGTCTATTAGTCCATCTATACTGACCTCCATCAGGTTGCAAATTAAAAATAATTTTTTTCTGTATCTTGCTCTGAAAAAATATTTGGGCTTCTAGCAGTGTGTGGGACTTGTTCTAATAGTCCATCTATACTGACCTCCATCAGGTTGCAAATTAAAAATATTTTTTTTCTGCATCTAGCTCTGAAAAAATATTTGGGCTTCTAGCAGTGTGTGGGACTTGGTCTATTAGTCCATCTATACTGACCTCCATCAGGTTGCAAATTGAATATAATTTTTTTCTGCATCTAGCTCTGAAAAAATATTTGGGCTTCTAGCAGTGTGTGGGACTTGGTCTATCAGTCCATCTATACTGACCCCCATCAGGTTGCAAATTGAATATAATTTTTTTCTGCATCTAACCCAGCCAATAGTTTTGGCCTAATACCACAGTTTGGCCACTCAGCTCTGCTTGGTTCCCATCCATTGTTTTTTTGTGCAAACAACTCCAGAGTTGTGAATTAGTTAACCACCAAAATGAGTGGAAAAATGCCTGCTGCTGGTGGAAAGGGGAATAGGCGTGTTGGGAAGGGGAAAAAAGGTTGTGTCCGTGGGGTAGGTGTTAAAGCAACAGTAACATCTGCAGAAGAAGACCATCTTCCAGCCAAACTAAAATGTCTACTTCTTTTAGCGGACAATGTGATAAGATCCCTTTCTTACGGCCACGCCAATCACTACAAATTCCAGATGAGGCACAAAAACAGCAGGTGCTTTAACGGATATCAAGTGCTCCTTTAAGTGGGCTCTCCTCCACATCAACTTCAACATCACAAATACTCCAGTCCTCAAAGGTGTCACCCAAATCGCACTTGCTTCCTCACAGCTCCCAAATCTCCAGCAGCCCGTCTGAGTATGAGGTAGAATAAATGGTTGAGTCTGCAGAGCTGTTTACTCATACTATAGCCTGGGAATCAGAGGTCGGCTCCAGCGCTTCTGTGAATCCAGATGATCTGCACTGATGTCCAGAATCTTTATGAGTCGGATCCAGGACCAGACGCTGAAGGTTCTGACCATAATGTAGACCCTCATTCCCAAACTGTAACTCCTGTTGGTGGAGACAATGAGGAAGATGATGATGAGACTCAAATACCTGATTGGAGCGACAACTTTAGTTTTTTGTCAGGGCAGGAACAGGTTGGCTCTGAGGACGACGGGTGTGATAACGCACAGGGTGATGATGATGAGGTTGGAGATCCCACTTACTGTCAACCCACAGTCAGCCAAGAGATGAGGTCAGCAGACGAGGTGGAGGAGAATGCTAGTGACGACGAGGTCAGGTTGCACCTTCCTGGACAGAGACGTAGTACTGGAAGCACGTCAACAACTGCATCCTCAAACACTACTCTGCCTCTCACCACAAGTCGTGGTGGCTCTTCAGGTCGCATGGGTGCTAAGCCTTGTATAGCCTGGGCATTTTTTTAAATCGATAAAGATGACCCAACTCGTGTTATCTGTAACATTTGTCAGCAAAAGCTAAGTAGAGGCCAAAAAATACATAGTTTGAGTACTTCATGCATGAACCGGCACATGCACATGAAGCATAAGTTGCAGTGGGAAGCTCACTGTGCTACAATGCGTCCTAGCCGGCCGGGCCAACCACCGTCTGCCATATCTTGTGCATCCGCGGCCTCTTCATCCTCTGTGACTGGGGGGACAGCAGTCACACCTGTTTTGGGACGCAGACCTGCCACCTCTTTACCCGCAACAGCCAGCGTGATTGGCAGGTCATCATTTTCTTTGGAGGTGGTAACACCAGCTGGTGTTGAGCGCTGTCCGACATCGATAGCACCACCTTTGGAGCAAGGCAACCTAACATGTCCGCCTGCATCTTCCTCACAGACCGGCAGTTTGCCGGGGACACCCTTATCAACCCCGTCTAAGCACAATAGCCAGCCATCGGTCCCTCAGATGTGGACAAGTAAAAGACCATTTCCTCCTAGCCATGAGAAAGCTAAGAGGTTGAATTTCACCATCTGCAAGCTCTTGGCTACAGAAATGCTGCCTTTCCGCCTGGTGGACACAGAGGATTTTTGAGACCTTATGTCCGTCGCAGTGCCCCAGTACCAGATGCCCAGTCGGCACTACTTCTCAAAGAAAGGTGTGCCTGCGCTCCACCAGCATGTCGCACACAACATCACCGCTTCTTTGAGAAACTCTGTGTGTGACAGGGTGCATTTCACCACAGACACTTGGACGAGTAGGCATGGACAGGGGCGTTACATGTCGCTGACTACGCACTGGGTAACTATGGTGACAGCAGGACAAGGGGCTGCTGTCCAAGTCTTTGCGTCCCCACGAGTTGTGCGTCAATCCTCTTTATCTCAAAGTTCCTCCACTGCTTCTGCCTCCTCAACCTCCTCTCAGTCCTCCACCTGCACCCAAAGCCTGTCTGGTCATGCCACAAGCTTTCTAACTGCGCAGAAGGGATCCTGCACACCTCCTTACTATGCTGGTAGTAGGGCTCAATGTCATCAGGCGGTTTTAACTTTGAAATGTCTGGGAAATGTGAGTCACACAGCTGAGGAGTTGTGGTCAGCTCTGGAGAACCAATTTCATGAAAGGTTGTCTCCACTGGACCTGAAACCAGGGAAGGCCATGTGCGACAATGCTGCAAACCTGGGTGCGGCCCTTTGCCGGGGCAATGTCACACACGTGCCTTGTATGGCTCACGTGTTGAACCTGGTTGTCCAGCAATTTTTAGCCCACTATCCCGGACTAGATGGCCTTCTGCAGAGGGCACGGTCGCTGTGTGCTCACTTCCGCCGTTCGCATCCCGCAGCTCAGCGACTTACATCTTTACAGAAGTCGTTGGGCCTGCCACTTCACCGGCTAAAATGCGATGTGCCTACCTGGTGGAATTCAACTCTGCACATGTTGCAGCGACTGTGGCAGCACCGACAAGCCCTGGTGCAATACGTTCTGATGTATAGCCTGGGCCAACGAGATCCAGAGGTGGGGCAAATCACGCTGGAGTAGTGGTCTCAGATCAGGGACCTATGCACCCTTCTGCACAGTTTTGAAATGGCGACGAAGATGTTTAGTGCTTACGATGCCATTATCAGCATGACTATTCCGGTGATTTACATGCTGGAGCACATGTTAAACAGAATTCGGAGTCAGGTGGTGGCACAAGAGGAGGTGGAGGAAGTAGAGGAGGAGGAGTTGTATGCGGAAGGGCTAACATCTGCAAGGTCCAGACGGTTGGCAGCACCAAGGCGGCAGGCATGTTAGGGTGGGGGAGATGGTTTTACCAGGGCGCATGGTAGCAGCCAAACTAGTGAGGAAGGTGCAGGATCCCAGGAAGAAGTGGAGGACGAACTGATGGAAGACTCATCAGATGAGGGAGACCTTGATCACATTTCTGTTGTGCGAGGTTGGGGGGAGAGGACAGAGGAAGGAAGCATGATTGTTACCTCGCCACCAACACAACAGGGACTTGGTGCTCCTGGATGCGCAAGACACATGAGTGCCTTCTTGCTGCACTACCTGCAACATGACCCTCGAATTGTGAGAATTAGAAATAATCCTGAACACTGGGTTGCCACACTGTTAGATCCCCGGTACAAAAGTAAATTTGCAGAAATTATTCCTGCCATAGAAAGGGATGCACGCATGCAGGAGTATCAGCAGAGACTGTTGCAGAATCTTACATGTGCTTTTCCACAAAACACCAGTGGTGCACATACTGAATCTCACAGTTCCAACTTGCCAACCGTGGGACCGTCGAGTGTTCAGCACTCAAACCGTAACAGAAACACAGTATCTGCTGGTAACATCAATTTTGCGGAATCATTTCACCACTTTTTTAGCCCATCCTTTGCAAGGCCACAGGAGACAAGAAGTCTGACACATCGTCAACGCCTAGAGACGATGGTACAGGAGTATCTCCAAGTAAACATTGAAGCCATGACCGTGTCACTGGACCCTTGCTCTTTTTGGGCTTCCAATCTGGATAAATGGCCGGAGCTAGCCACTTACGCCTTGGAGATCTTGTCATGCCCCGCAGCCAGCGTCCTGTCTGAACGTGTGTTCAGCGCTGCTGGTGGTGAGCTGACAGATAAGCGCACGCGGCTCTCCACTGATAATGTAGACAGACACACGTTCATAAAGATGAACAAATCATGGATCCGAAATGACTTTTCTACCCCTGTGTCATCCTGGGGAGAGTAAAAGCTTGATGATTGGTTAAAATCACCTCACCAACCGTTTTAAGCTTTCAAATTACTAATCATGTTTATCTGTATCTTGGCTGGAAAATAATTTGGGCTTTGTAGCAATGTGCAGCACTGATTCTAATAGGCCATCTATACTAAGCTCCACCAGATTTAAAATTACTAATCATGTTTATCTGTATCTTGGCTGGAAAATAATCTGGGCTTTGTAGCTGTGTGCAGTACTGATTCTATTAGGCCATCTATACTAAGCTCCACCAGATTTAAAATTAATAATAATTTTTAGCTGCATCTAGCCCGGAAAATAATTTTGGGGCTCCGAGATGCGCAAGACACATAAGTGCCTTCTTGCTGCACTACCTGCAACATGACCCTCAGATTGTCAGAATTCGAAGTAATCCTGACTACTGGGTTGCCACACTCTTAGATCCCCCACACTCTTCGATCAACCTTTTCATTTTAATAAAGTACAAAAAAATGGTCATTTTTGAAATTATAAGCATTAGCAGGTTATTAGAAACTGAAATCAAACAGTTTTCAGCTCTAAACTTTATTCTAGGTGATGTTACATTTGCACATAGGACCCCTTGTTCGAAAGGAGCTTCTGAACTCTCTCGTCCATTGAATTTGTCAAGTTTTGGATGGTTTCTGCTTCAATTGTTTTGCATGAGGACAGAATACCCTCCCAGAGCTGTTGCTTAGATGTGAACTGCCTCCCGCCATCATAGACACTCCTTTTGATGATGCTCCAGAGGTTCTGAATGGGGTAGAGGTCAGGGGAGCATGGGGGTCACACCATAAGTTTGTGCCCTTTTATGCCCATATCAGCCAGAGATGCAGATGTGTTATGTGCAGCATGAGACAGTGCATTATCATGCATAAAAATGATCTTGCTGTGGAATACACGGTTCTTCTTCTTGAACCATGGCAGGAAGTGCTGTTTGAGAAACTCCACATACATTATGGAGTTCATCTTTACCCCTTCAGGGATCCTAAAGGGGCCGACAATCTCTCTCCCCATGATTCCAGCCCAAAATATTACTCCACCTCCTCCTTGTTGGCGCTGTAGCCGTGTTTGCGTGGGGTGTCCATCAACCAGCCATCCTCCACTCCATCCATCTGGACCATCGAGCGTTGCACGGCACTCATCCATGAACAAAACAGTTTTGAAATCAGTCTTCATGTAATGTTTGGCCCACTGGAGCCGTTTCTGCTTGTGTGAAGTGAATAGAGCAGGTCGACAGGATGGCGTATGCACAGCTGCAAACCTCTGAAGGACCCTGCATCTTGTTGTTCGGGGGATGTTGGAGGCACCTGCAGCTTCAAAAACTTGTCTGCTGCTATGACAAGGCTTTTTTGCCGCTGCTCTTTTAACCTGACGTAATTGCCTGTAGGAAAGAGTCCTCAATTTGCCCTTATCAGCACGCACACGTGTGTACTGTGAATCAGCTACATACTTCTTGATTGCCAAGACACTTCATCCTGATCATCGCACAATGTTGATTGTAGTCATACCTTGACCTAAACACTCCACAATTTGTTGCTTCTCAGGAGCCGACACATCCTTTTTCTTTCCCATTTTGGCAGAAAATGTAGGCTGCTTAATAATGTGGGACAGCCTTCTTAAGTAGTCTTGCCTTTCATTGGACACACCTGCCAAACTAATTAGCACAGGTGTCTGCAATTGCTTACAGTGATATAAAGAGCCCTGACACACATCACCATCAATGAGTTTAACTGACAAACAAACAAATTCTTCCCTTATCACTCCTAAACACTTTTTGCATAATAATTTGGAACACAGTGTACATGTGCTTGTAGCATCGGCGTCTCTGCCCCGTACTAGGCAGAGACGCCGTCCCTCTCACCTCCCCGCTCCAGGCGCGGCGTCCTCCAGCGCTTCTCTCCCCACTGCTTCCAGCACACTCTCCCTCCCCGGCAGTGTGCTTAGGGCGCGCGCGCGCTCCCCCTCTCTTAATGGGACCGCGCGCGCCGTCCTAAGGAGTCCCCGGCCAATTACCGGAGGACCTCCCATATATAAGGCATCTCCTCCAAAATGGAGGTGCCCGAGCAATGTTGTTGCAAAGCCTTCACTCTGCTTCAGCCCTCAGGTCCCGTTACCAGTTACCTGCCAGTCACCTGCCAGATTCCTGCTTGTTACTTGCCAGTCACCTGCCAGATTCCTGCTTGTTACCTGCCAGTCACCTGCCAGATTCCTGCTTGTTACCTGCCCGATATCCGCTTACCTGCTTGCAAGCCTGCGGTCCGACGGTCTGCCTTCCGACACCTGTCAGTCTGTCTATGGACAAGCCTGCCCGCTCACCTAGGAGCGCTCACCTACTACATGTCTGCTAGCCTACCTGGAGGCTCCGCCGTCACGTGCTGTGACCACCTGCCTGTCCAGAGACTCTTGCCCGCTCACCTGGGAGCGCTCACCTGCTACCTGCCTACTATCCTACCTGGAGGCTCCGCCGTCACGTGCTGTGGCCACCTGCCTGTCCAGAGACTCTTGCCCGCTCACCTGGGAGCGCTCACCTGCTACCTGCCTGCTAGCCTACCTGGAGGCTCTGCCGTCATGTGCTGTGACCACCTGCCTGTCCAGAGACTCTTGCCCGCTCACCTGGGAGCGTCCACCTGCTACCTGCCTGCTAGCCTACCTGGAGGCTCTGCCGTCACTTGCCGTGACCACCCGCCTGTCTAGAGACTGTCCTCGTCACTTGCCGTGACCTCCTGCCCTTCTACCCAGAGACTGTCCCCGTCACTAGCCGTGACTACCTGCCCGCCTTCCCTGGGAGCCACCCGCTTCTTTACAAGGACTGCCCCCTTGTATAGTTGCTCAGAGGTTCCACCTCCCAGACCCGTTACAGTACTTTTCCACAAAACACCAGTGGTTCACGTAGTGAATCTTACAGTTCTAACTTGCCAACCGTGGTCTGTATGGAGTTGTTCAATAAAAGGCCCAAAATTAAGATAGCATAGACGGGAGAGGTCTCTATGAATAGGAATTCCTAAGTATTTGATACCCTGTGAGGGCCAGGCAAAGGGAAAGTTGGACTGGATGGAATCCTGTATGGATTTGGGGAGGGAGACATCGAGGGCCTCAGACTTCGCTGCATTGATTTTAAAATTTGACCATGTAACAAAGTGATCTATTTCAGCCATAACAGCAGTGATGGATAGATGTGATTGAGTGATATATACTAGGACATCATCAGCAAATAGAGAGCACTTGTACTCGGTGCCTCCCACCTCAATCCACCTAATATTGGGGTTATGGCGAATTGATGAGAGCAGGTGCTCCGTCACTAGGATGTATAAGAGTGGGGACAGAGGACATCCCTGCCTTGTCCCATTGGTGATTATGAAAGGTGATGAAAATGTTCTGACGCGCCCCCTGGGCCTTGGGACACCCGGAGCCGGACCCTTTTTGGTGGATGCTGGTGGTTGTAGTCTCCATGGCGGCGACCCGGTTCCATGGCTCAGGGCGGTCAAACCAGTGGCGGAACTATTTATGTGGTTTTGATGTTTAAATGTCCGACTACGCCACCCGTGGATTGCGGTCAGAGTGAACCGCCGCTGCAGGGCAGACGGCTGAGGCTGGTGTTGTGGGTGCAGCAGAGCATAGCATAACTCCCCACGGGAGGAGTATAGCCTCAGGGCAGTGTATGCGGAGGATGGGGGTGATGGTGCAGGGCAGCAGCAGTAACGATACGGAGTCAGTGATGCAGTCCTGGGCCTTTACTCACAGTTCTTATTATCCACACCACTTCTGCAGGTAACGGCTGCCCACGTCGTACTGTGCTCACCAGGTGAGGGGCTCAGACAACTCCCAGATAACTTTGGAGCGCTTCACAGGACCCCCTTTGTGTGTCCTTTGTCTGGCCTTTCTTACCAACCCTTCTGTCCGGCTGCCTCAGGCCTCCTCTTAGTAAACTTGGCGCCAGTTTCCCTGACCCTATGTGGTGCCTTCCTAGCGGGTGTAGCGAGGGGCTGCGCCACATAAAATGTCACAGCCTCCGGTTTCTAGCTGAGGGTCATTTCCCGCCTCCACTAGTTTCGGGGACCGGTCTCCACCTTTGGCCTGACCCCTCCACGCAGGTGGATTAGGGCGTGCGGTGGCGACTCGCCCGTCCGCACCCCTGGGATCCCTTCGTTCCTCGTTCCTGGAGCCTTCTCCGCTCCTCTTCCTTCCTTCTCCCTCTTCCAGGCCTGGGCCTCTGTTACTAGGCCCACCTCCAGAGCAGAGCTCATGCAGAGCCCCTGCTCCCTGTCACTTCTGCTCAGACTTCTCTGCACTGAACTAAGATGGTGCCCACCTTTTATACTCCCTTCTCAATGCACCCAGGAACTGCTTCCTCCCTGCTCCTGCACTACAGGGTTCCCCTTCCTCAGTGTTCCCTACCCCACACTCCAGCCAGGGACAGGGACTGTCGTGCCCATCTCAGGGGCATATTGGTCGCCCTGCCCCACGGCAATGTGGTGTAATGCATGCAGGTGTCGGGTCCTGATCCACACTCCATCCTTACCTGAGAGTGAGATATCACACCTCTGAGTGAGGTGCAATACCTCTGTAGCAACCGAGCCCTCAGGGTGCTACAGTTCCATTTATCTTCAGCCTAGGTGACGTATTGCGATACAGGGCCGTGATTTTGGCTATAAAAGGGTCCCCTAGACCCCTACCCCAAGCTTTTTAAGAGAATAATATATGGCGTGCCAGGAGACTCTATGGAATGCTTTCTCAGTATCCAACGAGAGTATCTAATTACAAATTTTTAACTGCATCTAGCCCAGGAAATACTTTGTGCCTAGTAGCAATGTCTGCTAGTCAGCGGATTATCCCGGCTGTTAAGCAAGCTACACCACCTGTAGTTTGGACACTTAATTTTTTCAAAGGAAATGCTTCAGGACCACGGGATACTCAGTGAAGAGCATCAGGAGGCACCCCAAGACATAGGGGCTGGGACTGGCGGTAGGATGCCTTGCGGTGGACAGCCGAGCTCGATCCTTATAAAAGCTTTTTAACTGCAGCAGCTTTAGTGGACGCTACTAGAGATGGAATTACGTGGCTGCTGGCATGAGACTTGCCCTCCAATAGATCCTTGTAAAAGGATTTAAAGTGTATTCATTCAAATTAGAGAGACAGTTTAAATTAAAAAGCTTAGAGCAGCCTCCACCACAGGGGGGCTCGCTCGACCCACTAGCGGACAGGCACCAGTATTGGGAGAGGGGGGCTGGCCGTCAGGGTCCACCGCAGCTCTGGCACAAACCCGGCGACACGGAGGTGGCACGGGCAGGAACGGACTGGCCGCGTCGGCTTCTCACTTTTTGGATTTTAGAAGGTCATGACATGCCTATATCTGTGTCTCCCCCTCCTTTTACTCCTCCAACTCTTTTCTTTTCGCATGACTATATGTACTTGTCACTTTTCCATGTGTTAGTTATGTCTTTGGAGCAGTTTGTCAACTTTTGGACACCTTTGAAGGTGTTTTCTATGTGTTTCTATGTGTTTTTGCTTGCCTGCCATTGGTTTTAACTGTGTTCGAAGGTGTTCGACGAACATTTCGACGAACAGTTTGGCGAACACACGGGTGTTCGACGAACCGAACCGAACTCGAACACTACGGGGGTGGCTCAACACTAGTGATAACATACTGTCTATTTCTCATGTTTGTAAAGTCATAACTGGCTGGCAACATCTGCAGTTAGTTCTATTTTTATATGTGTAAGTTAAATATAAGTAGTAGCTAGAGGTGAGCGGATCACTTTCTATAACCCCAGTCCACAGTCCAGGTCAGCGCTCCAAGGTCTTGGACAGGAGGTGCACAAATTTTCCGAGCTTCCGGGTTCCCCGGCACAGCGCTTAATCCTACCATCCCGGCTAATCATAAGCTCAGACTGGGATATCAAATGGTAAGGAAATTTGTGCAGCTGCTGTCTATGGCCAGATAGCACTGAACTGGACTGTGGACCTTGGTTGCAGAAAGCGATCCACTAATCTTTGCAGTAAATTGCTTTTCTTCCTTATGCATTTTCATGTGAATCTACCAGTCACTCATACATACAACCCCTGCTCCAGTAAAAATCCATCGAATACATACAATTAGTGTTGAGCGAGCACTAAAATGCTCGGGTGCTCGAAGCTCGGGCCGAGCTCACTGTGATACTCGGGTGCTCGACCCGAGCAACGAGCCCAATGTTAGTCTATGGGAGACCAGAGCATTTTTGCGGCGGCACCCCCGGCAGTCTGTAGAAAGCCTAAAAAGTGCCCAAAATGATAGTGACAGTGCTCAAATGACATGGGGACAGCATGAGGATCGCCCCAGGAAGCATTTCTGACCCCCAGGTCACGGCTGTGAACAACGTGGTCAGAGGTATTAAGCCACTTTTACGGGCTAACAATAAAATGTTCAAAAACTAAACTGAAACTGTTTTCCTGTGAAATATGTTAAGGAACATCCTTTCCAGGGTAAATGTGGTGCCCCTGAGGGATCGACCGCCACAGGGATGCTGCACCTCTTCCATGGGGTGTGGTGTTCCTCCTTTGAGGTAAGAACGGTGCGATGGTCAGGACCCCACCTCCACATCCAACACCACACTTCTTCCACCAGAGCGGGCTAATTGGCACTAGTGTGCTGCCCCTACTGGAAATTGGGAGACTGGGGAACCAAGAGATAGGGGGAACCAATTAGTGGGTGAGGGTGGCGGACTCACATTTAGTTACACTTAATATTTCATATTTAATAAACAGCCATCTTGGCTCATGGTTCTTTGATTGTGTCCTCCATCCCTGAACGTGGCTTCTGGGAGAACCTGCAGAGGATGGAGACACGGCCCTCGTACCCTGGCCTTGAGTCGAGGGGCAGGTTGGAGTAAACAAATGTCTCAAACCCGGTCAAGGACCATAGCCAAGAAGGCCTGGGGCTTAGGAGTGTAGATCCACCGCAAAAGGATCCCAGGGGGATGCAGACGGAGCGGTATACGCCACCTGTCCTCGCTGTTCTGATCTAGTCAGAGGGATTCCGGCTGCAAGATGGGTTACTGGCCCCTGACGCCTGACTTTGCTACTCTACGTCCTAGTCAGGGAAGCCCGGCAGGCCCAGAGGATCCCACCGGGTAACGGAAGGAGCGGAGCTGCCACCCGTACCCTTTTTCTGAGCGAAGTCCAGAGGGAGACCCGGTCTATCTACACACACACAGACAGGAAAGGAACTGGTATGAAGTCTAGGAACACTCTAGTGCGGAGTCCTGATTAAGCACTTGACTTACTTTGAGGTTTTCGGACCCCCGTCCCTGGTGACCGCAGAACTCCTTGAGGAGCAGGGAGAAGCCTTGCAGCTGTACCCTCCAACGTGAGTAAAAACCCTGGAAGTTGACCCCTATGGCCTCCGGACTCTTTGTTTCTGCACCACACCGCACTACGCAGCACCAGACCTCCTACACTACAACCCTCTTCATCCCTGTCTCTGCCCTGAGGCCCTGCTCCGCCTGTGGGGAGTAGTAACAATTTCGGCTGCCACAACATCCCGCCTCGGAGGACTGCAGCAGCGCTGGTGGCCTTCACCAGATACCACGGGTGGCGTAGTCGATAGCAACCACTCAACCCTGATAGCCTATTACATCCTTTTTAATGTGACGGCCTTGGGCACAGAACGGGTCCAGGCCACGGCTGCACCCCATCAAAAAAAAACATAGGACCCGGCTCCGAGTAATCCCCCATCTTCCCAGGGTTAGGGCTGTAAGCGTCACATAAAGACTTGTGTATAAGGTAAAATAAATAACCAAAAACAAAAATACTCCTCCACACCTTGGGCTATGTTCACAAGTAGCATTTTTTATGCGTTTTTGCACTTTTGTATTGCTTTCAACCGTGACAAATGCATTCACCGGGAAATGTAATTTTAACATTTTACAACCTTATCTGGCCATGTGCTGTGTGACACATGCATACAGTGCTGAAAAGACATGGGAACAGCATGGGGAAGACCCCTGGAAGCATCTCTGACACCCAGGTCACTGCCTAAAAGTATGCCCATCAGAAGTGATCCTTGCCGCATCAGACGTTGCAGACTTGCAACTATCCTTGTCCCAGGGCAGTGTTCAATTGTACCTCCCCCATTCCTTGCAATGCAAGTGCAAATATGCAGCCAACCACCCACTCACCCGCAGGCTGCAATACTATACTGCTAGCTTGCACTTGAAATGGGGCCTTTTAGTTTGGAGGAGGCCGAAGCTGGCCACCACCTCATGGCTGCGTCGGCGGCAAGGTCTCCATACTCATTCTCCAGCCGCCACTATTTGTCCCGGGAACCTTCCCCACACTTTTCTTAGCCTGGCCTGCTTTAGGGCAGCATTGGACAAGCCCACCAGACAACCAGACTCCTCCAGTGGGCCCTGGCTTCTCCATCAGGGGGGTTGAGAGTAGAGATGAGCGTTGTTCTACTCGAACTGTTCGCCAATCTCAAATTCGATCTGTTTTGGGCAGTGCTCGAGCCGTTCGGCGAACACGAACGATTTGAGAAAAATTCGGCTGTTCGAGGTTATGTTCGATAACTGTTCGTGCACCAAAATCATAACTGGATTTTTTCTCAGTAATGATGAAAATTAATGTTAATACGCAGTTTGAGTGTACAGCGGGGTGGGGGGAGGGGAAGGGAATGGATCTCTGCAGGAATAATGAAGAACTCCATTTTTTTTTTTCTTTCCCGCATTTACAGTGGGGAGGTGCAATCTGTCAGCCTATCAGCAGCGCACACACGGAACGAAGTGCTTTTTTTCACACAAGCAAGGGCATGTGTCATTGGCAGTGTATGTCACATGTCCTTGCCCTATAAGACCCAGCCATTTTCCCTGTCGCCACCATTTTCTCACTGCTGCAGCTGCGTGTTAGACGGCACCGCTGTTGCTGTGTGCGCTATACCTTGTTAATTTCAAGCCAATTTTCGCACAAATCTACAGATAGCTTGGGAGAAGGGAATAGTTGTGATTGCAGTCCTTTTAAGGACTAGGTTACAGCATTTCCTACGACTTTTATCAGGCAGGTCTGTGCTCTTAAATAGATAGATTGTGGGAGTAAAGACTAATTGTAATTGCAGTCCTTTTCAGGACTAGGTTACATCAGTTCCTATCAGTTTTTGCCAGGCAGGTCTGTGCCAGTGCTGTGCAAGTTTTTTTCACAGCATTTGGCTGAATCTAGCAAAGCTAATCCTTTTTGGCCTATTGCACAGTGTGTTAGTCAGTGGAGTAGCCTATCTGTGTTGCAAGACATACCACCTGTGCATAGAATACCAATTTTTTTACTGCACCTAGCGAAGTAAAATCTTTTGGGCATAGCATCATTCTATTAGTCCACCTATACTGACCTCCATCAGGTTGAAATTGAATATAATTTTTTTCTGCATCTAGCTCTGAAAAAATATTTGGGCTTCTAGCAGTGTGTGGGACTTGTTCTATTAGTCCATCCATACTGACCTCCATCAGGTTGCAAACTGAATATAATTTTTTTCTGCATCTAGCTCTGAAAAAATATTTGGCCTTCTAGCAGTGTGTGGTACTTGTTCTATTAGTCCATATATACTGACCTCCATCACGTTGCAAATTCAAAATAATTTTTTGTCTGCATCTAGCTCTGAAAAAATATTTGGCCTTCTAGCAGTGTGTGGGACTTTCTCTATTAGTCCATCTATACTGACCTCCATCAGGTTGCAAATTAAAAATAATTTTTTGTCTGCATCTAGCTCTGAAAAAATATTTGGCCTTCTAGCAGTGTGTGGGACTTTCTCTATTAGTCCATCTATACTGATCTCCATCAGGTTGCAAATTAAAAATAATTTTTATCTGCATCTAGCTCTGAAAAAATATTTGGGCTTCTAGCTGTGTGTGGGACTTGTTCTATTAGTCCATCTATACTGACCTCCATCAGGTTGCAAACTGAATATAATTTTTTTCTGCATCTAGCTCTGAAAAAATATTTGGCCTTCTAGCAGTGTGTGGGACTTTCTCTATTAGTCCATCTATACTGACCTCCATCAGGTTGCAAATTAAAAATAATTTATATCTGCAGCTAGCTCTGAAAAAATATTTGGCCTTCTAGCAGTGTGTGGGACTTTCTCTATTAGTCCATCTATACTGACCTCCATCAGGTTGCAAATTAAAAATAATTTATATCTGCAGCTAGCTCTGAAAAAATATTTGGCCTTCTAGCAGTGTGTGGGACTTTCTCTATTAGTCCATCTATACTGACCTCCATCAGGTTGCAAATTAAAAATAATTTTTTGTCTGCATCTAGCTCTGAAAAAATATTTGGCCTTCTAGCAGTGTGTGGGGCTTTTTCTATCAGTCCATCTATACTGACCTCCATCAGGCTGCAAATTAAAAATAATTTTTATTTGCATCTACCTCTGAAAAAATATTTGGCCTTCTAGCAGTGTGTGGGACTTGTTCTATTAGTCAATCTATACTGACCTCCATCAGGTTGCAAATTGAATATCATTTTTTTCTGCATCTACTTCTGAAAAAATGTTTGGGCTTCTAGCAGTGTGTGGGACTTGGTCTATTAGTCCATCTATACTGATCTCCATCAGGTTGCAAATTAAAAATAATTTTTATCTGCATCTAGCTCTGAAAAAATATTTGGGCTTCTAGCTGTGTGTGGGACTTGTTCTATTAGTCCATCTATACTGACCTCCATCAGGTTGCAAACTGAATATCATTTTTTTCTGCATCTACCTCAGAAAAAAAATTTGGGCTTCTAGCAGTGTGTGGGAATTGTTCTATTAGTCCATCTATACTGACCTCCATAAGGTTGCAAATTGAATATAATTTTTTTCTGCATTTACTTCTGAAAAAATATTTGGGCTTCTAGCAGTGTGTGGGACTTGGTCTATTAGTCCATCTACACTGACCTCCATCAGGTTGCAAATTAAAAATAATATTTATCTGCATCTAGCTCTGAAAAAATATTTGGGCTTCTAGCAGTGTGTGGGACTTGGTCTATTAGTCCATCTATACTGATCTCCATCAGGTTGCAAATTAAAAATAATTTTTATCTGCATCTAGCTCTGAAAAAGTATTTGGGCTTCTAGCAGTGTGTGGGACTTGTTCTATTAGTCCATCTATACTGACCTCCATCAGGCTGCAAATTGAATATAATTTTTTTCTGCATCTAGCTCTGAAAAAATATTTCGGCTTCTAGCAGTGTGTGGGACTGGGTCTATTAGTTCATCTATACTGACCTCCATCAGGTTGCAAATTAAAAATAATTTTTATCTGCATCTAGCTCTGAAAAAATATTTGGGCTTCTAGCAGTGTGTGGGACTCATTGTATTAGGCCATCTATACCAAGCTCCACCAGCTTTGAAATTAATAATAATTTTTAGCTGCATCTAGCCCTGAAAATAATTTTTCCCAATAGTGGTAGCAATAGAAATATGGGGCGCGCGCCTGGCTAACAAAAATATACGCTTCATAACACAAAACACCAGCCTAGCGCACTGCATTAATAAGATGGCATCATCGTCTCGCCCAGTGCTAGGCCTACTACGCAGGCTAGCATTCCTGTGCCTAAAACACAATGTATGGGTCCGCGCTAGCCACTATGTTGAGGGGTATAAAGCTGCTGCTAACGCTTTATAACAATTCAATTGGCAGATTTTCACAGAGCTCTTCCACAACGCCCACCCATCGGGCAACAGTTGCCCACCCTCCCTATGGGATCTAGTGGCGAATAGTTGATGCCATTAATCAGAGCGTCAGTTGCCCCGTCAACGTGGCAAGCATACGGTAAGGCATGGGAAGAGTGGACACGACTAGTAGCAGGCAGACGGGTTGACCAATGTGAACAAGCCAGATCACAAGTCACCATAGAATTTATCCACCAGCTAATGATGAGGGGCATATCAGGGGCGTCAGCGCAGCGGTGTCTGACCGGAGTAGCATTTCACTTCCAACTACTGAATTGGGGAGATGTGACAAAGATTCATCATCAGACAATCCATAAAAGGGTGGAAAAGGGGTCAGCCAAGTCAGGAATGTAGACGTCCCGTCCCGTGTCACTAAAACTTATTTCTCACATCATATCCCTAACACCATTAACATGACACTCACAATTTGAAGCAACACTAATGTCTACTGCATTTGTGATCGCCTTCTTCGGGGCGCTATGTATAAGCGAATTAGTCCCTCAATCCAAAATTACCACCAGTGGAGGCTTATTACACCAGGACGTAGTCATAGCCAATAATGAAATACGTCTACGCATACACCAATCGAAAACGGTTCCAGCGGGCAGGGGTACTTGGGTACTTCTACAACCCACAAACGGTACACTGAGTCGGGTAACAATAGTAAAAACATATCTAACCATCAGATCACAAAGTAATTTCTTCCTATCACACATTGATGGAACGCCATTATCAAGATACCTGTTCCAAGCTATATTTAATAAATGCATAACATCGGCAGGGAACCACCCCAAAGATTACGGGACACACTCATTCCACATAGGTGCGGCCACGGAAGCAGCAAGAGCAGGACTGTCAGAAACGGAAGATCAGAGGATAGGGAGATGGCGATCCACGTGTTTGGCGAGATACATAAGACCGGACTTGTTATCCTAACGTGGTTTGTTTCTTTTACAGGTGACGCTAAGCCAACAGTGTGAGTGATAGGCCACTCGTATATATTGGGCACAAAAAAGGGCGAAAGTCCACCCAGGCGGGAGGAAATTAGAGTTTCATAACACATATTTCAACTGGAGAGGTATTAGAGGCCTGCTATGGCCACAGGTACTAATGGAGGTAATCAAGGTAGGGAGAGAGGCAAGAGGTCCGGTCATCTTAGTTATACAGGCCGGGGGAAACAACCTAGGTCATCACAAGAGCGCATAACTAATGGAAATAATGAAACTAGACACTGAGCGCTTCAGAAAATTTTTCACAAAATTAGCTATAGTATGGTCAGAGATTGTGCCGATAGCGGTATGGCAAGGTGCGCGAGACATCACGGCCATCGAATGGACAAGGCGGGTAATAAATATTCGGATGGCAAAATTTAGAAGAGACAGAGGTGGTGTAGTGATACGACACCGACAACTGGAAGGAGATAAAGCAGGCCTCATACGGCCCGACGGTGTTCACTTAATAGATATTGGACTGGACATATTCCTGTCAGGACTCCAGGACGGAGTGGAACAAGCGTTAAGAGTGATGGGTGGGGGTCAGAGTCCTGCATACGAGTACGCTGGATCCTCCGTGGCCTGGAAATAGAAAGGACATGTTGGAGAGTTACACTTGTTGGCCAACTTGCCGGAGTGGGGACCCAGGGCATGCTTCAACAAGCTGAATTATTTTAGAAATAAAATGCCTTTCTAATGGAATGAGTATAAAGAGTTAATAAAGCTGTGACCGATCCTCACCCATCCAGTTGTAAGAGTTACATTATTGTATTGTCCATGAAAGGGGGGCGGTAGGGGGGCTGAGCGTCTGGGTTTGGTTGGGGGTCCCCACAGTCTGCCTAGGCTAGATTCATTTAAAAATTCTTATTAGATACACAGGCGGTGCAGCTTGCTTCGCAGCTGGGCTACTACGCCCAAAGTATTGCCTAGGCTAGATGCAGTTAAAAATTCTACGCTGACTAGCAGACACTGAAGATTTGGAGCAGACCTCTGAGTAAACAGCTCTTCAGACTCAACCATCTGTGTTACCCCAAGCCATAGTGTATGTAGTTTCTTACAGTTAAAAGGGGGGGGGGGTGCGACCCAACCCACCTGGAATTGACGATGCCAACGTCACGTAAGACACAGCAAGGGGACTCCCAAAATTGTGGCACAGACACCACTTAACCCTAGAACGCATACCTGTGGCCTTGCAGGCCCGCCCAGTTAATTGTTTTCTATTTTCTGCAAGATTACTTTAGTTCGAATTTTGAAACTCTAGGTATTCTTCATGTATATAGTTGTTTGTCATTTGAGTTTGAGTTATTCCATGTTATTTGCACACGGGCCTAAAGGGCCCCAGGTATGTGAAAGTGTAGATTTTTATGGTCATGCGTTCTAGGGTTAAGTGGCATCAATTGCCCCACTGTTGCTTAAAACGGTTGGTGAGGTGATTTTACCAAATCCCCAAGCTTTTAGTCTCCCAAGGATGACACAGGGGTAGAAATATCCTTGCGAATCCATGATTTGTTCATCTTTATGAACGTGAGTCTGTCTACATTCTCAGTGGACCGCCGCGTGCGCTTATCTGTCAGCACACCACCAGCAGCGCTGAACACACGTTCAGAGAGAACGCTGGCTGCATGGCATGACAAGATCTCCAAGGCGTGAGTGGCGAGCTCCGGCGATTATTCCAGATTGGAATACCAAAATGAGCAAGGGTCCAGTGACACAGTCATGGCTTCGATGTTCACTTGGAGATTCTCCTGTACCATCCTCTCTAGGCATTGACTATGTGTCAGACTTCTTGTCTCCTGTGGCCTTGCAAAGGATGGTCTAAAAAATTGGTGAAACGATTCCACAAAATTGCTGTTACCAGCAGATACTGTGTTACTGTTACTGTTTGAGTGATGAAGACTCGACAGTCCCACCGTTGGCAAGTTAGAACTGTGAGATTCACTACGTGCACCACTGGTGTTTTGTGGAAAAGCACATGTAAGATTCTGCAACAGCGTCTGCTGATACTCCTGCATTCGTCAATACCTTTTTATGGCAGGAATTATTTCGGCAAATATACTTTTGTACCGGGGATCTAAGAGTGTGGCAACCCAGTAGTCGGGATTACTTCGAATTCTGACAATCCGGAGGTCATGTTGCAGGTAGTGCAGCAAGAAGGCACTCATGTGTCTTGCGCATCCAGAAGTACCAAGTCCTTGTTGTGTTGGTAGCGAGGTAAGAATCATGCTTCCTTCCTCTGCCCTCTCCCTCCAACCTCGCACAACAGAAATGTGATCAAGGTCTCCCTCATCTGATGAGTCTTCCATGCCCATCGCCAGTTCGTCCTCCACTTCTTCCTCGGCTCCTGCACCTTCCTCAACAGTTTGGCTGCTACCATGCGCCCTGGTTAATCCCTCTCCCCCACCCTCCCATGCCTGCCGCCTTGGTGCTGCCAACCGTCTGGACCTTGGAGATGTTATCCCTTCCGCATACGACTCCTCCTCTACTTCCTCCACCTCCTCTTGTCCCACCACCTGACTCTGAATTCTGTTTAATGTGTGCTCCAGCATGTAAATCACCGGAATAGTCATGCTGATAATGGCATCGTCGTCAGCACTAAACATCTTCGTCGCCATTTCAAAACTGTGCAGAAGGGTGTGTGGCGCCCCTGAGGGTTCAGTCGCCACAGAGTTACTGCATCTCACCCAGAGGTGTGGTATCTCACCATCAGGTAAGGAAGGCATATGGCTCGGGACCCTGACTCCTGCATCCAACACATACCAGCAGTGGGGGTAGGGCGAGATTGCTCCTAAGGGAGAGCACAGTCCCAGGTCCCTAGCTGGTTTGAGGGTCCTATGTAGTGGGTGCTTAGGGGAGCAGCTTAGGGGAGCTCATGACAAGGAGAGTATAAATAGGAAGCCATCTTAGAAAGAGCAAGCCAGACAGAGGAGGAAAAGTGACAGGAGCAGAGACTAGGCATGAGCTCTGCTCCAGAGGCGGGCCTAGCCTGGGAGGCCCAGGACTGAAGGAGAGAAGAGAGGAGTGGGAGCTGGAAGGCTCCAGGAACCGAAGGGACCCTACGGCTACGGGCCGTGCAGAAGGCCACCCGTACTCCCGCTGCTACCAGGAGGTAGAGGGGTCAGGCCAGATAAGGGGAACCGGTCCCTCAACTAGCGGAGAAACAGCAAGGCTCAACTGGAAAACTGAGGCTGCTGCATTTCATGTACTGCAGGCCAAAGTCCACACCAGTCTCACTAAGAAGGTAGCCACATAGGACCCAGGGGACGGAACACACGTCACCCGCCAAGGCCCGAGGATACCGGATAGAAGTGTCACTGGGTGTGAGGTGCAGGGAGAAGGCCAGAGAAAGGACACACAGAAGGGGGTCCTGCTAAGTACTCCGGAGCTATCTGGGGGTGGACTGAGCCCCTCACTGAGTATGCACAGCACGACGGGGGAGATTGCTCTGGTACCTGTAATCTGGACTACAACAACTGTGAGTAATATCTTGAGACGGCATCACACGGACTCTGTGTTCATTACTGACTCCCTGCACTACAACCACCATCATCCACCCACACTGCCCTGAAGCTACACTCTTACTGTGGTGAGTAATAATACCGTTGCTGCAAAACCACCAGCTTCAGAGGACTGTTCCGCAGCGACGGCCCCTTTGGCCGCACTCCACAGGTGGCGTAGTCAGACATTATAAAATCCATATATACAAATTACCCTTGGATTGACCGCCCTGGGTCACGGACTGGGTCACCGCCACAGTGACTACAACCCCCAGCGTCTACCGGCCCGGCTCAGGGTACCCCATGGCCCAGGGGGCGCGTCAACTTCATAGGTCCCTGATCTGAGACCACTCCTGCAGCGTGATTTGCCCCACCTCTGGATCTCGTTGGCCCAGGCTATACGTCAGAACGTATTGCACCAGGGCTTGTCGGTGCTGCCACAGTCGCTGCAACATGTGCAGAGTTGAATTCCACCGTGTCGGCACATCGCATTTCAGCCGGTGAACTGGCAGGCCCAACGACTTCTGTAGAGATGTAAGTCGTTGAACTGCGGGATGCGAACGGCGGAAGTGAGCACACAGCGACCGTGCCCTCTGCAGAAGGCCATCTAGTCTGGGATAGTGGGCTAAAAATTGCTGGACAACCAGGTTCAACATGTGAGCCATACAAGGCACGTGTGTGACATTGCCCCGGCGAAGTGCCGCACCCAGGTTTGCAGCATTGTCGCACATGGCCTTCCCTGGTTGCAGGTCCAGTGGAGACAACCTTTCATGAAACTGGGTCTCCAGAGCTGACCACAACTCCTCAGCTGTGTGACTCACATTTCCCAGACATTTCAAAGTAAACACTGATGCCGTTGAGCCCTGCTGCCAGCATAGTAAGGAGGTGTGCAGGATTCCTTCTGCGCAGTTAGAAAGCAGGTGGCATTACCAGACAGGCTTTGGGTGCAGGTGGAGGACCGAGAGGGGGTTGAGGAGGCAGAAGCAGTGGAGGAACTTCGAGATAAAGAGGATTGACGCACAACTCGTGGGGACGGTAAGACTTGGACAGCAGCCCCTTGTCCTGCTGTCACCATAGTTACCCAGTGCCCAGTCAGCGACATGTAACGACCCTGTCCATGCCTTCTCGTCCAAGTGTCTGTGGTGAAGTGCACCCTGTCACACACAGAGTTTCTCAAAGAAGCGGTGATGTTGTGTGCGACATGCTAGTGGAGCGCAGGCACACCTTTCTTTGAGAAGTAGTGCCAACTGGGCATCTGGTACTGGGGCACTGTGACGGACATAAGGTCTTGAAAATCCTCTGTGTCCTCCAGGTGGAAAGGCAGCATTTCTGTAGCCAACAGCTTGCAGATGGTGAAATTCAACCTCTTAGCTTTCTCATGGCTAGGAGGAAATGGTCTTTTACTTTTCCACATCTGAGGGACCGAGGGCTGGCTGTTGTGCTTAGACGGTGTTGAGTAGGGTGTCCCCGGCAAACTGCCGGTCTGTGAGGAAGATGCAGGCGGACATGTTAGGTTGCCTTGATCCAAAGGTGGTGCTCTCGATGTCGGAGAGCGCTCAACACTAGCAGGTGTTTCCACTTCCCAATGAACTGACGACCTGCCAATCACACTGGCTGTTGCGGGTAAAGAGGTGGCAGGTCTGCGTCCAAAAACATGTGTGACTGCTGTCCCCCCAGTCACAGAGGATGAAGAGGCTGCGGATGCACAAGATGGGGCAGACGGTGGTTGGCCCAGCCGGCTAGGCCGCATTGTAGCACAGTGAGCTTCCCACTGCAACTTATGCTTCATATCCATGTGACGGTACATGCATGAATTACTCAAACTATGGATTTTTTGGCCTCTACTTAGCTTTTGCTGACAAATATTACAGATAACACGAGTTGGGTCATCCTTATCGATCTGAATAAATGCCCAGGCTATGCAAGGCTTAGAGCCCATGTGACCTGAAGAGCCACTACGACTTGTGGTCAGAGGCAGAGTTGTGGTTGAGGATGCAGTTGTTGACGTGCTTCCAGTACTCCGTCTCTGTTCAGGAAGGCGCAACCTAACCTCGTCGTCAATAGCATCTGTGATGCCCCGCTGCGCTTGGTATCACAGATCCTAGAAGAGTGCATTGATGGAATCCTCCACAAGAGGCCCCCATAAACATTCACACATCTCCACCTTCCACCTCAGACCAGAAGAGGGAGCCCGTTAGGGATATAAATAGGGAAGGTGGAGCTAGGCAGTTCAGTTCCTCTGAAGAGTTCCTGCAGTAGAGAAGCCTAAGAGAGGTCAGTCTGCAGTGGAGCTCAGTCTAGTCTAGAGAACGCAGTTAATAGTTCAGCAGTGGAGCACGAGGCTCCTGCTTGCTAGATTCAGGGAGCCCAGATAGAGCTTAAGGTGTGCCGGTGCCGTAAGATCAGTGAAGCGTGGCAAGCTGCCGTTAGTGTGTATAGCCTAGTGAGGGCCCGAGTAGGCCGAAGGCGAGTGGCGAGTTAGTACATAAGGGGCAGAGGAGCTTAACCAGCTCACCCCGAAGCATTTACCGGACACAGGATCCGAGCTTACCGGTATCTCTATGACCCAGTAAGGCATAACCGGAATCCCTGGAGAACTACAAGTCCCAGGATCGCTAAGGTGCTGATATGTAACAGAGCCAGGAGACGCTTAGGCCCCGCATACTGGGAGCGTGAACTCCAAGAGAAGGCCCTACCACAAGGTCAGCCAGCGCAGGACAGAGACAAAGTTAGGCCTAGCTCCAGGCAGGTCAGAAACTTACTACGCAGAGGCAAGAAACAGGAGGCCCTACACCCGCTCATTGGGGAGGATCCTGATATGCACCCTTCACCCTACAGTGCTCTGGGATGTGCCTGAATTTCCACCAGTAAAAGGTACTGAAGTGACTACCGTGTCCGTTCCCGTTCTTGCTCTGACCCATCTGGGTCTCGCCTGTCCTGCATTCCCCCTGCATACGCTGCCCTGAGACCTAGGTCCACCTGTGGGGAGCTATACCATCGAGCTGCCTTATCACCGGCCTCAGTGGACTGCTGCAGCGCTGGTGCTTGTCACCAGATACCACAGGTGGTGTCATGAACTCTTATAAAATTAACAATTATCCACCCTTTTAAAGAGAGACCCCAGTGTACGGGCCCGGGAGCCGACCACCGCGACATCCCCAAGGCCAGGCAAATGCCCGGGTACCGAGTCATCCCCATCCCCAGGGCTAGTCACATCCTCCTCCACCTCCTCTGCTGACCTCATCGACTGGCTGACTGTGGGTTGACAGTAAGTGGGATCTCCAACCTCGTCATCATCACCCTGTGTGTTATCACACCCGTCGTCCTCAGAGCCAACCTCTTCCTGCCCTGACCGAAAAGTCAAGTTGTCGCTCCAATCAGGTATTTGAGTCTCATCATTGTCTTCATCATTGTCTCCACCAACAGGAGTTACAGTTTGGGAACAAGGGTCTACATTATGCTCAGAACGTTCTTCATCTGGTCCTGGATCCGACTTATAAAGATTCTGGGCATCAGATCTGATCATTTCCTCATCTGGATTAACAGAAGCTCTGGAGCAGACCTCCGTTTCCCAGGCTATAGTATGAGTAAACAGCTGTGCAGACTCAACCATCTGTGCTACCCCATACTCAGACGGGCAGCTGGAGACTTGGGAGCTGTGAGGAAGCAAGTGCGATTGGGGTGACACCTCTGAGGACTGGAGTATTTGTGATGTTGAAATTGAGGTGATGGAGAGCCCACTTGAAGGAGCACTTGATATCCGTTGAAGCACCTGCTGTTTTTGTGCCTCATTTAGAATTTGTAGCGATGGGCGTGTCCGTAAGGATGGGATCGTATCACATTGTCCACGAAAAGAAGTCGACATCTTAGTTTGGCTGGAAGATGGTCTTTCTTCTGCAGATGTTACTCCCCCCCACCGTGGGGGGCCTCGACCCACCGGCGGACAGGCACCAGTATTGGGATAGGGGGGCTGGCCGTCAGGGTCCACCGCGGCTCTGGCACAAACCCGGCGACACAGAGGTGGCACGGGCAGGAACGGACTGGCCGTGTCGGCTTCTCACTTTTTGGATTTTAGAAGGGCATGACATGCCTATATCTGTGTCTCCCCCTCCTTTTACTCCTCCACCTCTTTTCTTTTCGCATGACTATATGTACTTGTCACTTTTCCATGTGTTAGTTGTGTCTTCTGAGCAGTTTGTCAGCTTTTGGACACCTTTGAAGGTGGTTTCTATGTGTTTCTATGTGTTTTGTTTGCCTGCCATTGGTTTTAACGGTGTTCGAAGGTGTTCGACGAACAGTTCGGCGAACACACGGGTGTTCGACGAACCGAACCGAACTCGAACACTACGGGGGTGGCTCAACACTAGTTGAGAGTGCCAAGGTGAGGAGCATGATGATGATGATAGAAGTTAGCATCTGCTTTGTTTTCTTGGAATGCAAGCGTAAGTGTGCAGCCTGCCACCCACCCACCCCCAGGCTGCAATACCATACCGATAGCTTGCTTGCACTTGAAATGAGGCCTTTTAGGCTTGTGGAGCCAGATGCCGGCCACCATGTCATGGCTGCGTCGGGGGCCTGGTATCCATACTCAGTCCCCAGCCGCCCGGCGGCCGGGTGTTCACACTCGGTACCCAGCCGCCAGGGGACGTCCGGGTGTCTATACTCGGTCCCCAGCCACCCCTATTTGTCCCGGTGCGCCTTATACACAAGCGCGCATACCAAAACATTACCTGTGCCCTCCCCAGTGCATTTAGTGGGAAGGACAGCCTAACCACAAACACGTGGACAAGTGAATTTGGCCAGGGATGGTCCATCTCACTGATGCCTTCACACTGGCTTAATATTGTGGAAGCTGGGACACAGTTGGACACTGGGATGCAACATGTCCTCCAGACATAGAGGATTGCGGGTCCTGGGTCAATCAGGCTTCAACACAAAGTTCAGAAGGTAGACAGCAGCAGTGGTCGGCCTCCTACACAACGAGTAAATTATTCATGATCATGAGGCCATCCATCTCCTTAGCTTTCTGTTCTTTGGAATGCAAGCGCATGTATGTAGTAGGTGCTAGGCCTGAGGTGGTCAGCGTTTTGGCGCATATCCTACCTCCTCTGAGGATTGCTGGATGTTTTCCTGCTACTATCCCAGTTCTATGACTCCTGTTAAAACAAAGCTTCAGGTGATGAATGATGGATGAGGTGGTGGCAAAGGAGAAAGAGCAGGAGGAACAGGGACCATTCACATCAATATCAGGCCAGTCAACCACACATGTCTTGTAGGATATGTTTCTGTACCAAAAGGAGCGGTTCGGCTACACAGTTATTGGGCATACAGTGTGTGCAATGCCTACCAAAAATTTCGAGGCACTCCAATGCCCCTTGGAAGTGACATGGAGGTCAGAGGGACTTAACTAAACCGTTTTTTCCATTTATAGCAACTGAGTCTCCTGTACACTGTTGGTCTAAGCAGTGAATGGAAGGCTTTCCAAAAATTATGAGGAACTGCAATGCCCCTTGAAACAGACGTGGATTACAGCCTACTAAAAACCTTCTACCCATTATTGGGGTGTGGGTCTCCCTTAGTGTTCGCCTATGCATTGAAAAGCAAAAGCTGACTAAAATTAGGAGGAAATGCAATGCACGTTGGAAGAGTCGTGGAGGTTAGAGGTAATTAAAAACAACATTTCAATGCCCCTTGAAAGAGCTGTTGAGTTCAGAGTGGTTTAACAAGACGCTTTTAATGCCCCTTGGAAGAGACGTGGAGGTCACAGTAGCTTAACAAGATGGTTTTAATGCCCCTTGGAAGAGACGTGGAGGTCACAGTAGCTTAACAAGACTTTTTTAATGCTCTTTGGAATAGACATGGAGTTCAGAGTGGTTTAACAAGATGGTTTTAATGCCCCTTGGAAGAGATGTGGAGGTCACAGTAGCTTAACAAGACGGTTTTAATGCCCCTTGGAAGAGACGTGGAGTTCAGAGTGGTTTAACAAGAGGGTTTTAATGCCCCTTGGAAGAGACTTGGAGGTCCCAGTGGAATAAAAATACAATATCAATGCCCCTTGGAAGCATGGTGGAGGTCCCAGTGGAATAAAAAGACAATATCAATGACCCTTGGAAGAGACGTGGAGGTCACAGCAGCTTAACAAGATGATTTTAATGCCCCTCGGAAGAGACGTGGAGTTCAGAGTGGTTTAACAACACGGTTTTAATGCCCCTTGGAATAGACGTGGAAGTCACAGTAGCTTAACAAGACAGTTTTAATGCCCCTTGGAAGAGACGTGGAGGTCCCAGTGGAATAAAAAGACAATATCAATGCCCCTTGGAAGAGTGGTGGAGGTCCCAGTGGAATAAAAAGACAATATTAATGCCCCTTGGAAGAGTGGTGGAGGTTACAGTGGAATAAAAAGACAATATCAATGCCCCTTGGAAGAGTGGTGGAGGTCGCAGTGGAATAAAAAGACAATATCAATGCCCCTTGGAAGAGTGGTGGAGGTCGTAGTGTAATAAAAAGACAATATCAATGCCCCTTGGAAGAGTGGAGGAGGTCCCAGTGGAATAAAAAGACAATATCAATGACCCTTGGAAGAGACGTGGAGGTCACAGTAGCTTAACAAGACGATTTTAATGCCCCTTGGAAAAGACGTGGAGGTCACAATAGCTTAACAAGACGATTTTAATGCCCCTTGGAAGAGACGTGGAGGTCACAATAGCTTAACAAGATGATTTTAATGCCCCTTGGAAGAGACGTGGTGTTCAGAGTGGTTTAACCAGACGGTTTTAATGCCCCTTGGAAGAGACGTGGAGGTCACAGTAGCTTAACAAGACGATTTTAATGCCCCTTTGAAGAGACGTGGTGTTCAGAGTGGTTTAAACAGACGGTTTTAATGCCCCTTGGAAGAGACGTGGAGGTCACAGTGGAATAAAAAGACAATATCAATGCCCCTTGGAAGAGACGTGGAGGTCACAGTAGCTTAACAAGATGATTTTAATGCCCTTTACAAGAGAGATGCAGTACAGCATATTAAAAACATTATTCCCATTATTGGGGAGTGGGTCTCCCATGGTCTTTGCCTATGCCTTCCAAGCAAAAGCTGCCAAAAATTAGGACGGAGGAACTTGCAATGCCCCTTACAAGAGCCATGCAGTACAGCATATTAAAAACATTATACCCATTATTGGGAAGTGGGTCTCCCATAGTCTTTGCCTATGCCTTCCAAGCAAAATCTGCCAAAAATTAGGACGGAGGCACTTGCAATGCCCCTTACAAGAGCCATGCAGTACAGCATATTAAAAACATTATTCCCATTATTGGGGAGTGGGTCTCCCATAGTCTTTGCCTATGCCTTCCAAGCAAAAGCTGCCAAAAATTAGGACGGAGGAACTTGCAATGCTGGCAACATGGACCACGGTCACCCTGGTGGTATAGTGGTGGTGGAGGCTGAGGATAAAGAGAAGAGCAAAAAACAGCCGAAATGACGAAGCGTATACCCATGTGTCGGTGTGAAGCAGTGCATGGGAATACACCTCCCGAAATAACACAGTGGATTTGACTTTATGTTACTCTGCTGTCATTTGGTGGTGATGAGAAGTCTGGCCCAATCCAGCCCTTGTTCATTTTGATAAGGGTCAGCTTGTCAGCATTGTCAGTTGACAGGCGAGTGCGCTTATCAGTTATAATTTCCCCAGTGGCACTAAAACCACGCTCCGATAACACGCTAGTGGCAGGGCAGGCCACGACCTCCAAGGCGTACAGAGCAAGTTCATTCTGTAACGGGACTGGGAGGTGGAACCTCAGAGCAACTATACAAAGGGGCAGTCCTTGTAAGGAAGCGGGTGGCTCCCAGGGAAGGCGGGCAGGTAGTCACGGCAAGTGACGGGAACAGTCTCTGGGTAGAAGGGCAGGAGGTCACGGCAAGTGACGGGGACAGTCTCTGGGTAGAAGGGCAGGAGGTCACGGCAAGTGACGGGGACAGTCTCTTGACAGGCGGATGGTCACGGCAAGTGACAGCAGAGTAAGAGTCTCTAGACAGGCAGGTGGTCACGGCAAGTGACGGCAGAGCCTCCAGGTAGGCTAGCAGGCAGGTAGCAGGTGGACGCTCCCAGGTGAGCGGGCAAGAGTCTCTGGACAGGCTGGTGGTCACAACAAGTGACGGCTAAGCCTCCAGGTAGGCTAGCAGGCAGGTAGCAGGTGGACGCTCCCAGGTGAGCGGGCAGACTGATCCATAGACAGACTGGCAGGTGCTGGTAGACAGACTGTCGGACCGCAGGAATGGAAGCATTTAGACAGGTATCAGGCAGGTATCAAGCAGGAATCTGGCAGGTAACTGGCAGGTATCTGGTAACGGGACCTGAGGGCTGAAGCAGAGTTGATAGGCTTTGCAACAACATTGGTCGGGCACCTCCATTTTGGAGGAGGTGCCTTATATATGGTGAGGTCCTCCGGCCATTGGCCGGGGACTCCTTAGGACGGCGCGCGCCCTAAGCACAGAGGCCGGGAAGCAGCGCGCGCTGCCAGCAGAGCGGGAGGAAGCCGCCGGGCACGGAGCGGAGAGGTGAGGGGAACGACGTCCCTGCCTAGCAGGAGGCAGGGACGCCGACGCTACAGTACCCCCCCCCCCTTTAGGCCCCCCCCTTTTTTAGGCCAGAGAGAAATTTATCAAGGATGAGAGGGGCATGGATGTTCTCCCGGGGCTCCCATGTTCTCTCCTCAGGACCAAACCCCTTCCAATCCACTAGAAAAAAGGACTTCCCTCTTACCCTTTTGGTGGCCAGAATGTTCTCTACCTCAAACTCGTTTTCAGCGGAAACTGGAGCAGGAGGCGTACCTGTACACTTGGAAAAAGAGTTAAGTACCACGGGTTTGAGTAGAGATACATGGAAGGAGTTAGGAATCCGCAAATTGGCCGGGAGTTTCAATTTATAGGCCACTGGGTTGATTTGTTTGATAACTTCCAGTGGGCCGATGAACCGAGTCCCTAACTTGTAGGAAGGAATCTTGAGCCGGACATATTTGGACGAGAGCCAGACCTTATCTCCAGGACGGAATTGTGGTGGATCCAGACGTCTTTTGTCAGCCTGTTTTTTCATCCGCTCGGATGACTGAAGAAGTGCGGATCTGGTACTTTCCCAAATGGAGGAAAATTCGTTAACGAGAGATTCCGCAGCCGGATTGTCCACCGAGGTGGAGACGGGAAACGGGATCCGAGGATGCTGACCGAAGACTACAAAAAACGGGGATTTGGAGGAAGATTCGCTCTCGTGATTATTGTAAGAAAATTCGGCCCACGGTAAAAGATCCACCCAGTCGGAATGGTGAGCATTAACAAAGTGCCGGAGGTAACTGGTTAAAATTTGGTTGATCCGTTCTACTTGGCCATTGGACTGTGGGTGATAAGCAGAAGAAAAGTCCAAGGTGACCCCCAGCAGTTTACATATGGCTCGGGCTCGCCAAAAACGAGAGGTGAACTGAACCCCTCGGTCGGATACGATGTGGAGAGGAAGACCATGAAGACGGAAGACATGATGGATAAAGTCTTTGGCTAACTCTGATGCAGACGGGAGACCCGGCAGGGGAATAAAGTGAGCCATTTTGGAAAAGCGGTCAGCGACCACCCATATGACCGTACAACCGGCAGAGACAGGGAGGTCTGTTATAAAGTCCATAGCTATATGCTGCCACGGGGCAGCAGGTAAAGGAAGAGGAAGGAGACGGCCCGCTGGCAGATGTCTCGGAACCTTGTTGCGGGCGTAGGACACACAGGCTGAAACAAAGTCTATTACGTCCTTGTGCAGGGTAGGCCACCAGTAATGCCAGGTAATAAGCTGGAGGGTCTTTTTCTGACCAGCGTGGCCAGCTAGCTTGGACGAGTGTCCCCAGTGTAGAGCCTTCTCACGATCAGGTACAGTTACGAACGTCTTACCGGGTGGAAGACGATCCTGATTCACGGGGGCCACCTGCATCACTTTGGCGGGGTCGATGATGTGTTTAGTAGTGTTGAGCCACCCCCGTAGTGTTCGAGTTCGGTTCGGTTCGTCGAACACCCGTGTGTTCGCCGAACTGTTCGTCGAACTGTTCGTCGAACACCTTCGAACACCGTTAAAACCAATGGCAGGCAAACAAAAACACATAGAAACACATAGAAAACACGTTCAAAGGTGTCCAAAAGCTGACAAACTGCTCAGAAGACACAACTAACACATGGAAAAGTGACAAGTACATATAGTCATGCGAAAAGAAAAGAGGTGGAGGAGTAAAAGGAGGGGGAGACACAGATATAGGCATGTCATGCCCTTCTAAAATCCAAAAAGTGAGAAGCCGACACGGCCAGTCCGTTCCTGCCTGTGCCACCTCTGTGTCGCCGGGTTTGTGCCAGAGCCGCGGTGGACCCTGACGGCCAGTCCCCCTATCCCAATACTGGTGCCTGTCCGCCGGTGGGTCGAGGTCCCCCACGGTGGGGGGGGGGAGTAACATCTGCAGAAGAAAGACCATCTTCCAGCCAAACTAAGATGTCGACTTCTTTTCGTGGACAATGTGATACGATCCCATTCTTACGGACACGCCCATCGCTACAAATTCTAGATGAGGCACAAAAACAGCAGGTGCTTCCACGCATATCAAGTGCTCCTTCAAGTGGGCTCTCCATCACCTCAATTTCAACATCACAAATACTCCAGTCCTCAGAGGTGTCACCCCAATCGCACTTGCTTCCTCACAGCTCCCAAGTCTCCAGCTGCCCGTCTGAGTATGGGGTAACACAGATGGCTGAGTCTGCCCAGCTGTTTACTCATACTATAGCCTGGGAAACGGAGGTCTGCTCCAGAGCTTCTGTTAATCCAGATGAGGAAATGATCTGATCCGATGCCCAGAATCTTTATAAGTTGGATCCAGGACCAGATGAAGAAGGTTCTGAGCATAATGTATACCCTTGTTCCCAAACTGTAACTCCTGTTGGTGGAGACAATGATGAAGACGATGATGAGGCTCAAATACCTGATTGGAGCGACAACTTGACTTTTCGGTCAGGGCAGGAAGAGGTTGGCTCTGAGGGCGACGGGTGTGATAACACACAGGGTGATGATGACGAGGTTGGAGATCCCACTTACTGTCAACCCACAGTCAGACAGTCGATGAGGTCAGCAGAGGAGGTGGAGGAGGATGTGACTAGCCCTGGGGATGGGGATGACTCGGTACCCGGGCATTTGCCTGGCCTTGGGGATGTCGCGGTGGTCGGCTCCCTGGCCCGTACCCTGGGGTCTCTCTTTAAAAGGGTGGATAATTGTTAATTTTATAAGAGTTCATGACGCCACCTGTGGTATCTGGCGACAAGCACCAGCGCTGCAGCAGTCCACTGAGGCCGGTGATAAGGCAGCTCGATGGTATAGCTCCCCACAGATGGAGCTAGGTCTCAGGGCAGCGTATGCAGGGGGAATGCAGGACAGGCGAGACCCAGCTGGGTCAGAGCAAGAACGGGAACGGACACGGTAGTCACTTCAGTACCTTTTACTGGTGGAAATTCAGGCACATCCCGGAGCACTGTAGGGTGAAGGGTGCATATCAGGATCCTCCCCAATGAGCGGGTGTAGGGCCTCCTGTTTCTTGCCTCTGCGTAGTAAGTTTCTGACCTGTCTGGAGCTAGGCCTAACTTTGTCTCTGTCCTGCGCTGGCTGACCTTGTGGTAGGGCCTTCTCTTGGAGTTCACGCTCCCAGTATGCGGGGCCTAAGCGTCTCCTGGCTCTGTTACATATCAGCACCTTAGCGATCCTGGGACTTGTAGTTCTCCAGGGATTCCGGTTATGCCTTACTGGGTCATAGAGATACCGGTAAGCTCGGATCCTGTGTCCGGTAAATGCTTCGGGGTGAGCTGGTTAAGCTCCTCTGCCCCTTATGTACTAACTCGCCACTCGCCTTCGGCCTACTCGGGCCCTCACTAGGCTATACACACTAACGGCAGCTTGCCGCGCTTCACTGATCTTACGGCACCGGCACACCTTAAGCTCTATCTGGGCTCCCTGAATCTAGCAAGCAGGAGCCTCGTGCTCCACTGCTGAACTATTAACTGCGTTCTCTAGACTAGACTGAGCTCCACTGCAGACTGACCTCTCTTAGGCTTCTCTACTGCAGGAACTCTTCAGAGGAACTGAACTGCCTAGCTCCACCTTCTCTATTTATATCCCTAACGGGCTCCCTCTTCTGGTCTGAGGTGGAAGGTGGAGATGTGTGAATGTTTATGGGGGCCTCTTGTGGAGGATTCCATCAATGCACTCTTGTAGGATCTGTGATACCAAGCGCAGCGGGGCATCACAGATGCTTTTGACGACGAGGTTACGTTGCGCCTTCCTGAACAGAGACGGAGTACTGGAAGCACGTCAACAACTGCATCCTCAACCACAACTCTGCCTCTGACCACAAGTCGTAGTGGCTCTTCAGGTCACATGGGCTCTAAGCCTTGCATAGCCTGGGCATTTATTCAGATCGATAAGGATGACCCAACTCGTGTTATCTGTAATATTTGTCAGCAAAAGCTAAGTAGAGGCCAAAAAATCCATAGTTTGAGTACTTCATGCATGTACCGTCACATGGATATGAAGCATAAGTTGCAGTGGGAAGCTCACTGTGCTACAATGCGGCCTAGCCGGCTGGGCCAACCACCGTCTGCCCCATCTTGTGCATCCACAGCCTCTTCATCCTCTGTGACTGGGGGGACAGCAGTCACACATGTTTTTGGACGCAGACCTGCCACCTCTTTACCCGCAACAGCCAGTGTGATTGACAGGTCGTCAGTTCATTGGGAAGTGGAAACACCTGCTAGTGTTGAGCGCTCTCCGACATCGAGAGCACCACCTTTGGATCAAGGCAACCTAACATGTCCGCCTGCATCTTCCTCACAGACCGGCAGTTGCCGGGGACACCCTACTCAACACCGTCTAAGCACAACAGCCAGCCCTCGGTCCCTCAGATGTGGAAAAGTAAAAGACCATTTCCTCCTAGCCATGAGAAAGCTAAGAGGTTGAATTTCACCATCTGCAAGCTGTTGGCTACAGAAATGCTGCCTTTCCACCTGGAGGACACAGAGGATTTTCAAGACCTTATGTCCGTCACAGTGCCCCAGTACCAGATGCCCAGTCGGCACTACTTCTCAAAGAAAGGTGTGCCTGCGCTCCACTAGCATGTCGCACACAACATCACCGCTTCTTTGAGAAACTCTGTGTGTGACAGGGTGCACTTCACCACAGACACTTGGACGAGAAGGCATGGACAGGGGCGTTACATGTCGCTGACTGGGCACTGGGTAACTATGGTGACAGCAGGACAAGGGGCTGCTGTCCAAGTCTTACCGTCCCCACGAGTTGTGTGTTAATCCTCTTTATCTCGAACTTCCTCCACTGCTTCTGCCTCCTCAACCTCCTCTCGGTCCTCCACCTGCACCCAAAGCCTGTCTGGTAATGCCACCTGCTTTCTAACTGCGCAGAAGGAATCCTGCACACCTCCTTACTATGCTGGCAGCAGGGCTCAACGCATCAGTGTTTACTTTGAAATGTCTGGGAAATGTGAGTCACACAGCTGAGGAGTTTTGGTCAGCTCTGGAGACCCAGTTTCATTAAAGGTTGTCTCCACTGGACCTGCAACCAGGGAAGGCCATGTGCGACAATGCTGCAAACCTGGGTGCGGCACTTCGTCGGGGCAATGTCACACACGTGCCTTGTATGGCTCACGTGTTGAACCTGGTTGTCCAGCAATTTTTAGCCCACTATCCCGGACTAGATGGCCTTCTGCAGAGTGCACGGTCGCTGTGTGCTCACTTCCGCCGTTCGCATCCCGCAGTTCAACGACTTACATCTCTACAGAAGTCGTTGGGCCTGCCAGTTCACCGGCTGAAATGCGATGTGCCGACACGGTGGAATTCAACTTTGCACATGTTGCAGCGACTGTGGCAGCACCGACAAGCCCTGGTGCAATACGTTCTGACGTATAGCCTGGGCCAACGAGATCCAGAAGTGGGGCAAATCACGCTGGAGGAGTGGTTTCAGATCAGGGACCTATGCACCCTTCTGCACAGTCTTGAAATGGCGACGAAGATGTTTAGTGCTGACAATGCCATTATCAGCATGACTATTACGATGACTTACATGCTGGAGCACATGTTAAACAGAATTCGGAGTCAGGTGGTGGGACAAGAGGAGGTGGAGGAAGTAGAGGAGGAGTCGTATGCGGAAGGGATAACATCTCCAAGGTCCAGACGGTTGGCAGCACCAAGGCAGCAGGCATGGGAGGGTGGGGGAGAGGGATTAACCAGGGCGCATGGTAGCAGCCAAACTGTTGAGGAAGGTGCAGGAGCCGAGGAAGAAGTGGAGGACGAACTGGCAATGGGCATGGAAGACTCATCAGATGAGGGAGACCTTGATCACATTTCTGTTGTGCGAGGTTGGAGGGAGAGGGCAGAGGAAGGAAGCATGATTCTTACCTCGCTACCAACACAACAAGGACTTGGTACTTCTGGATGCGCAAGACACATGAGTGCCTTCTTGCTGCACTACCTGCAACATGACCCCCGGATTGTCAGAATTCGAAGTAATCCCGACTACTGGGTTGCCACACTCTTAGATCCCCGGTACAAAAGTATATTTGCCGAAATAATTCCTGCCATAAAAAGGTATTGACGAATGCAGGAGTATCTGTTGCAGAATCTTACATGTGCTTTTCCACAAAACACCAGTGGTGCACGTAGTGAATCTCACAGTTCTAACTTGCCAACGGTGGGACTGTCGAGTCTTCATCACTCAAACAGTAACAGTAACACAGTATCTGCTGGTAACAGCAATTTTGTGGAATCGTTTCACCACTTTTTTAGACCATCCTTTGCAAGGCCACAGGAGACAAGAAGTCTGACACATAGTCAATGCCTAGAGAGGATGGTACAGGAGAATCTCCAAGTGAACATCGAAGCCATGACTGTGTCACTGGACCCTTGCTCATTTTGGTATTCCAATCTTGAAAAATCGCCGGAGCTCGCCACTCACGCCTTGGAGATCTTGTCATGCCATGCAGCCAGCGTTCTCTCTGAACGTGTGTTCAGCGCTGCTGGTGGTGTGCTGACAGATAAGCGCACGCAGCTGTCCACTGAGAATGTAGACAGACTCACGTTCATAAAGATGATCAAATCATGGATTCGCAAGGACATTTCTACCCCTGTGTCATCCTTGGGAGACTAAAAGCTTGGGGATTTGGTAAAATCACCTCACCAACCGTTTTAAGCAACAGTGGGGCAATTGATGCCACTTAACCCTAGAACGCATGACCATAAAAATCTACACTTTCACATACCTGGGGCCCTTTAGGCCCGTGTGCAAATAACATGGAATAACTCAAACTGAAATGACAAACAACTATATACATGAAGAATACCTAGAGTTTCAAAATTCTATCTAAAGCAATCTTGCAGAAAATAGAAAACAATTAACTGGGCGGGCCTGCAAGGCCACAGGTATGCGTTCTAGGGTTAAGTGGTGTCTGTGCCACAATTTTGGGAGTCCCCTTGCTGTGTCTTACGTGACGTTGGCATCGTCAATTCCAGGTGGGTTGGGTCGCACCCCCCCCTTTTAACTGTAAGAAACTACATACACTATGGCTTTGGGTAACACAGATGGTTGAGTCTGAAGAGCTGTTTACTCAGAGGTCTGCTCCAAATCTTCAGTGTCTGCTAGTCAGCGTAGAATTTTTAACTGCATCTAGCCTAGGCAATACTTTGGGCGTAGTAGCCCAGCTGCGAAGCAAGCTGCACCGCCTGTGTATCTAATAAGAATTTTTAAATTAATCTAGCCTAGGCAGACTGTGGGGACCCCCAACCAAACCCAGATGCTGAGCCCCCCTACCGCCCCCCTTTCATGGACAACCCAATAATGTAACTCTTACAACTGGATGGGTGAGGATCGGTCACAGCTTTATTAACTCTTTATACTCATTCCATTAGAAAGGCATTTTATTTCTAAAATAATTCAGCTTGTTGCAGCATGCCCTGGGTCCCCACTCCGGCAAGTTGGCCAACAAGCGTAACTCTCCAACATGTCCTTTCTATTTCCAGGCCACGGAGGATCCAGCGTACTCATATGCAGGACTCTGACCCCCACCCATCACTCTTAACGCTTGTTCCACTCCGTCCTGGAGTCCTGACAGGAATATGTCCAGTCCAATATCTATTAAGTGAACACCGTCGGGCCGTATGAGGCCTGCTTTATCTCCTTCCAGTTGTCGGTGTCGTATCACTACTAGAGATGAGCGGTGTTCGACTAGAACTGTTCGCCAATCTCAAATTCGAGCTGTTTTGGGCGGTGTTCGAGTTGTTCGACGAACCCGAACGATTTGCAAAAAATTCGGCTGTTCGAGGTTATGTTCGATAACTGTTCGTGCACCAAAAGCGTGTCCTGCATGTCTGGCGCTATTTAGAGCACCAATCATGCAGGGATTGTCTGCCACTCACTGTAATGCCACAGCCATGGTGGTTGTGGCATTACAGTGATTGCCCAAATCGATGGGTACAGTGCTCACAGTGAAACATGAAAAGCCGGCAATTCAGCAGCGGCATACACCTGTACCCGACAATTTAGAACCGAAAGAATAGAGCTTCACACATAGATTAGATAGATATAAACATGTCAGCCACATATATACGAAGTACAGTGAAAGTGCTGCTTACTGTACTTGTCATTTAGCGTAAAGGATTTATCAAAAAAAATAATAGTGTTTTCATGCACCGTCTCTTTAAAAAAGCCGGCCGGCAATTCAGCATCTGTACCCGACAATTTATAACAGACAGAATAGAGCTTCACACATAGATTAGATAGATAGAAACATGTCAGTCACATATATATGAAGTACAGTGATAGTGTTGGTTACTGTACTTGTCATTTAGTATTAAAATAAAGGATTTATTATTAAAAAAATTGGCGTGGGGTTCCCCTTAATTTTAGGCTCTAGCGGAGGTTAAGCAGACGGCTGGGGCAGATGTTTGAAGCCTGGGAAGGGGGTAATACCCACGGAGCTTCCCAGGCTACTAATATCAGCCCCCAGCTGAATACCTAGCCTTTACTAGCTATTAAAATGGGGGACCCCCCCAAAAAAAATGACGTGGGGTCCCCCCTAATTTAATAGCTAGCAAAGGCTAGGCAGACAGCTGGGGGCTGATATTAATAGCCCAGGAAGGGAGCCATGAATATTGGCCCCCTCCCAGGCTAGAAACACCAGCCGTCAGCCGCCCCAGAAATGGCGCATTCATAGGATGCGCCAATTCTGGCACTTAGCCTCGCTCTTCCACGCTGCCCTAGTGCGGTGGCAGGGGGTAATAGGGTTGGGGTTGATGTCAGCTTATAATGCCAGCTGACATCAAGCCCAGGTTAGTAATGGAGAGGCGTCTATAAGACACCCCCATTACTAACCCCATAGTCAAAGTTAAAAAAAACACAAACACCCAGAATAAAGTCCTTTAATTGAAATAAAGACACAATCCTTTATTGTTCTAAATTAAACCATACTTACCGTCACGCCCATTCCAGCTGAAGCCAACGATCTCCTGCAATAAAAGAAAAATAATAAAGCAACCTCATCCTTACCTTTCCATGGTTCCCACGACAGCTTCAGCTCTGCTACATCGAGATGACAGGCTGGACCGCAGCAGAACGCTGCCATCCAGCCTCTCATCCCGCAGACACTGAGAAGCGCAGGCTTGCTTGCGCTGCTCAGCGTCTCTCTGTGACGACATCCAGATGAGCCGAGTTCATGTCCAATGAACTCGGCTCACCTCATGCACGTCACTGACAGCGTGGGAAAATTCTCACGCTGAAGCGGTGAGTGCAGGAGAATTCTCCCACGCTGTCAGTGACGTGCATAAGGTGAGCTCATGTCCAATGAACTCAGCTCACCTCCTGCACGTCACTGACAGCGTGGGAGAATTCTCCTGCACTCAGCGCTTCAGCGTGAGAATTCTCCCACGCTGAAGCGCTGAGTGCAGGAGAATTTTCCCACGCTGTCAGTGACGTGCATAAGGTGAGCTCATGTCTAATGAACTCAGCTCACCACCTGCACGTCACTGACAGCGTGGGAGAATTCTCCTGCACTCAGCGCTTCAGTGTGAGAATTCTCCCACGCTGAAGCGCTGAGTGCAGGAGAATTTTCCCACGCTGTCAGTGACGTGCATGAGGTGAGCCGAGTTCATTGGACATTAACTCGGCTCATCTGGATGCCCTCACAGAGAGACACTGTGGAGCGCAAGCAAGCCTGCGATTCTCAGTGTCTGCGGGATGACAGGCTGGATGGCAGCGTTCTGCTGCGGTCCAGCCTGTCATCTCGATGTAGCAGAGCTGAAGCTGTCATGGGAACCATGGAAAGGTAAGGATGATGTTGCTTTATTATTTTTCTTTTATTTCAGGAGATCGTTGGCTTCAGCTGGAATGGGCGTGATGGTAAGTATGGTTTAATTTAGAACAATAAAGAATTGTGTGTTTATTTCAATTAAAGGACTTTTTTCTGGGTGTTGTGTTTTTTTTAAATAGTTTACTAGAAATTCATGGTGGTCATGTCTAATATTGGCGTGACCCCATGAATTTCGGGCTTAGGGCCAGCTGATAATGCCAAGCTGGCCCTAACCCCTTTATTACCCAGTGAGCCACCGCATCAGGGCCCTGGATGAGTTGGGTACAGCGCCAGAAGATGGCGCTTCTATGAACGCGCCATTTTCCGGGGTGGCTGCGGACTGCAATTTGCAGCGGGGGTGGCCCAGAAAGCTTTGGCCTCCCTGCGCTGCGGATTCCAGCCCCCAGCTGCCTAGTTGTACCTGGCTGGACACAAAAACAGGGCGAAGCCCCACGTCAATTTTCTTTAAATTATTTCATGAAATAATTAAGAAAAAAAGGGCTTCCCTATATTGTTGTGTCCGGCCAGGCACAAATAGGCAGCTGGTGGTTGGGGGCAGCCCGTTCCTGCCTGCTGTACCTGGCTGGACACAAATATAGTGCGAAGCCCCACGTCAATTTTTTTTTAATTATTTCATGAATTTCCTGAAATAATTAAAAAAAATTGAAGTGGGGCTTCGCACTATATTTGTGTCCAGCCAGGTACAGCAGGCAGGAACGGGCTGCCCCCAACCACCAGCTGCCTATTTGTACCTGGCCGGACACAACAATATAGGGAAGGCCTTTTTTTCTTAATTATTTCATGAATTTCATGAAATAATTAAAAAAAAAGTACGTGGGGCTTCGCCCTATTTTTGTGTCCAGCCAGGTACAACTAGGCAGCTGGGGGCTGGAATCTGCAGCGCAGGGAGGCCCAAGCTTTCTGGGCCCCCCCCCGCTACAAATTGCAGTCCGCAGCCACCCCGGAAAATGGCGCGTTCATAGAAGCGCCATCTTCTGGCGCTGTACCCAACTCATCCAGGGTCCTGGTGCGGTGGCTCACTGGGTAATAAAGGGGTTAGGGCCAGCTTGGTATTATCAGCTGGCCCCAAGCCCAAAATTCATGGGGTCACGCCAGTATTAGACATGACCGCCATGAATTTCTAGTAAAGTATTTAAAAAAAACACAACACCCAGAATAAAGTCCTTTAATTGAAATAAAGACACAATTCTTTATTGTTCTAAATTAAACCATACTTACCATCACACCCATTCCAGCTGAAGCCAACGATCTCCTGCAATAAAAGAAAAATAATAAACCAACCTCATCCTTACCTTTCCATGGTTCCCACGACAGCTTCAGCTATGCTACATCGAGATGACTGGCTGGACCGCAGCAGAACGCTGCCATCCAGTCTGTCATCCCGCAGACACTGAGAAGCGCAGGCATGCTTGCGCTCCTCACTGTCTCGCTGTGACGGCATCCAGATGAGCCGAGGTCATGTCCAATGAACTCGGCTCACCTCATGCACGTCACTGACAGCGTGGGAAAATTCTCACGCTGAAGTGCTGAGTGCAGGAGAATTCTCCCACGCTGTCAGTGATGTGCATGAGGTGAGCTCATGTCCAATGAACTCAGCTCACCTCCTGCACGTCACTGACAGCGTGGGAAAATTCTCCTGCAATCAGCGCTTCAGCGTGAGAATTTTCCCACGCTGTCAGTGACGTGCATGAGGTGAGCCGAGTTCATTGGACATGAACTCTGCTCATCTGGATGTCGTCACAGAGAGACGCTGAGCAGCGCAAGCAAGCCTGCGCTTCTCAGTGTCTGCGGGATGACAGGCTGGATGGCAGCGTTCTGCTGCGGTCCAGCCTGTCATCTCGATGTAGCAGAGCTGAAGCTGTCGTGGGAACCATGGAAAGGTAAGGATGAGGTTGCTTTATTATTTTTCTTTTATTGCAGGAGATCGTTGGCTTCAGCTGGAATGGGCGTGATGGTAAGTATGGTTTAATTTAGAACAATAAAGGATTGTGTCTTTATTTCAATTAAAGGACTTTATTCTGGGTGTTTGTGTTTTTTTTAACTTTGACTATGGGGTTAGTAATGGGGGTGTCTTATAGACGCCTCTCCATTACTAACCTGGGCTTGATGTCAGCTGGCATTATAAGCTGACATCAACCCCAACCCTATTACCCCCTGCCACCGCACCAGGGCAGCGTGGAAGAGCGAGGCTAAGTGCCAGAATTGGCGCATCCTATGAATGCGCCATTTCTGGGGCGGCTGACGGCTGGTGTTTCTAGCCTGGGAGGGGGCCAATATTCATGGCTCCCTTCCTGGGCTATTAATATCAGCCCCCAGCTGTCTGCCTAGCCTTTGCTAGCTATTAAATTAGGGGGGACCCCACGTCATTTTTTTTGGGGGGTCCCCCATTTTAATAGCTAGTAAAGGCTATGTATTCAGCTGGGGGCTGATATTAGTAGCCTGGGAAGCTCCGTGGGTATTACCCCCTTCCCAGGCTTCAAACATCTGCCCCAGCCGTCTGCTTAACCTCCGCTAGAGCCTAAAATTAAGGGGAACCCCACGCCAATTTTTTTAATAATAAATCCTTTATTTTAATACTAAATGACAAGTACAGTAACCAACACTATCACTGTACTTCATATATATGTGACTGACATGTTTCTATCTATCTAATCTATGTGTGATGCTCTATCTTTCTGTTCTAAATTGTCGGGTACCGCTGCTGAATTGCCGGCCGGCTTTTTTAAAGAGACAGTGCATGAAAACACTATTATTTTTTTAAATAAATCCTTTACACTAAATGACAAGTACAGTAAGCAACACTATCACTGTACTTATTATATATGTGACTGACATGTTTCTATCTATCTAATCTATGTGTGAAGCTCTATTCTTTCTGTTCTAAATTGTCGGGTACAGATGCTGAATTGCCGGCCGGCTTTTTTAAAGAGACGGTGCATGAAAACACTAATATTTTTTTTAATAAATCCTTTACACTAAATGACAAGTGCAGTAACCAACACTGTCACTGTGCTTCTTATATGTGTGACTGACATGTTTCTATCTATCTAATCTATGTGTGATGCTCTATTCCTTCTTGTCTAAATTGTCGGGTACCGGTGTATGCCGCTGCTGAATTTGCCGGCCGGCTTTTTTAAAGAGAGAGTCTTCTGAGCAGTTTGTCACCTTTTGGACACCTTTGCAGGTGTTTTCTATGTGTTTCTATGTGTTTTTGTTTGCCTGCCATTGGTTTTAACGGTGTTCGACGGTGTTCTAAGGTGTTCGACGAACAGTTCGACGAACAGTTCCTCGAACATCCCGGTGTTCGACGAACCGAACCGAACCCGAACACTACGGGGGTGGCTCAACACTAATCACTACACCGCCTCTGTCTCTTCTAAATTTTGCCATCCGAATATTTATTACCCGCCTTGTCCATTAGATGGCCGTGATGTCTCGCGTACCTTGTCATACCGCTATCGGCACAATCTCTGACCATACTATAGCTAATTTTGTGAAAAATTCTCTGAAGCGCTCAGTGTCTAGTTTCATTATTGCCATTAGTTATGCGCTCTTGTGATGACCTAGGTTGTTTCCCCCGGCCTGTATAACTAAGATGACCGGACCTCTTGCCTCTCTCCCTACCTTGATTACCTCCATTAGTACCTGTGGCCATAGCAGGCCTCTAATACCTCTCCAGTTGAAATATGTGTTATGAAACTCTAATTTCCTCCCGCCTGGGCGGACTTTCGCCCTTTTTTGTGCCCAATATATATACGAGTGGCCTATCACTCACACTGTTGGCTTAGCGTCACCTGTAAAAGAAACAAACCACGTTAGGATAACAAGTCCGGTCTTATGTATCTCGCCAAACACGTGGATCGCCATCTCCCTATCCTCTGAACTTCCGTTTCTGACAGTCCTGCTCTTGCTGCTTCCGTGGCCGCACCTATGCGGAATGAGTGTGTCCCGTAATCTTTGGGGTGGTTCCCTGCCGATGTTATGCATTTATTAAATATAGCTTGGAACAGGTATCTTGATAATGGCGTTCCATCAATGTGTGATGCGAAGAAATTACTTTGTGATCTGATGGTTAGATATGTTTGTACTATTGTTACCCGACTCAGTGTACCGTTTGTGGGTTGTAGAAGTACCCAAGTACCCCTGCCCGCTGGAACCGTTTTCGATTGGTGTATGCGTACACGTATTGCATTATTGGCTATGACTACTTCCTGGTGTAATAAGCGTCCACTGGTGGTAATTTTGGATTGAGGGACTAATTCGCTTATACATAGCGCCCCGAAGAAGGCGATCACAAATGCAGTAGACATTAGTGTTGCTTCAAATTGTGAGTATCATGTTAATGGTGTTAGGGATAAGATGTGAGAAATCAGTTTTAGTGACACGGGACGGGACGTCTACATTCCTGACTTGGCTGACCCCTTTTCCACCCTTTTATGGATTGTCTGATGATGAATCTTTGTCACATCTCCCCAATTCAGTAGTTGGAAGTGAAATGCTACTCCGGTCAGACACCGCTGCGCTGACGCCCCTGATATGCCCGTCATCATTAGCTGGTGGATAAATTCTATGGTGACTTGTGATCTGGCTTGTTCACATTGGTCAACCCGTCTGCCTGCTACTAGTCGTGTCCACTCTTCCCATGCCTTACCGTATGCTTGCCACGTTGACGGGGCAACTGACGCTCTGATTAATGGCATCAACTATTCGCCACTAGATCCCATAGGGAGGGTGGGCAACTGTTGCCCGATGGGTGGGCGTTGTGGAAGAGCTCTGTGAAAATCTGCCAATTGAATAGAGTTGAGCCACCCCCGTAGTGTTCGAGTTCGGTTCGGTTCGTCGAACACCCGTGTGTTCGCCGAACTGTTCGTCGAACTGTTCGTCGAACACCTTCGAACACCATTAAAACCAATGGCAGGCAAACAAAAACACATAGAAACACATAGAAAACACCTTCAAAGGTGTCCAAAAGCTGACAAACTGCTCAGAAGACACAACTAACACATGGAAAAGTGACAAGTACATATAGTCATGCGAAAAGAAAAGAGGTGGAGGAGTAAAAGGAGGGGGAGACACAGATATAGGCATGTCATGCCCTTCTAAAATCCAAAAAGTGAGAAGCCGAGACGGCCAGTCCGCTCCTGCCCGTGCCACCTCCGTGTCGCCGGGTTTGTGCCAGAGCCGCGGTGAACCCTGACGGCCAGCCCCCCTCTCCCAATACTGGTGCCTGTCCGCTGGTGGGTCGAGAGAGCCCCCCTGTGGTGGAGGCAGCTCTAAGCTTTTTAATTTAAATTGTCCCTCTAATTTGAATGAATACACTTTAAATCCATTTACAAGGATCTATTGGAGGGCAAGTCTCATGCCAGCAGCCGCGTAATTCCAGCTCCAGTAGCGTCCACTAAAGCTGCTGCAGTTAAAAAGCTTTTATAAGGATCGAGCTCGGCTGTCCACCGCAAGGCATCCTAGTGCCAGTCCCAGCCCCTATGCCTTGGGGTGCCTCCTGATGCTCTTCACTAAGTATCCCGTGGTCCCGAAGCATTTCCTTTGAAAAAATTAAGTGTCCAAACTACAGGTGGTGTAGCTTGCTTAACAGCCGGGATAATCCGCTGACTAGCAGACACTGCTACTAGGCACAAAGTATTTCCTGGGCTAGATGCAGTTAAAAATTTGTAAGTAGATACTCTCGTTGGATGCTGAGAAAGCATTCCATAGAGTCTCCTGGCACGCCATATATGATTCTCTTAAAAAGCTTGGGGTAGGGGTCTAGGGGACCCTTTTATAGCCAAAATCACGGCCCTGTATCACAATACGTCACCTAGGCTGAAGATAAATGGAACTGTAGCACCGAGGGCTCGGTTGCTACAGACGTATTGCACCTCACCCAGAGGTGTGATATCTCACTCTCAGATAAGGATGGAGTGTGGATCAGGACCCGACACCTGCATGCATTACACCACATTGCCGTGGGGCAGGGCGACCAATATGCCCCTGAGATGGGCACGACAGTCCCTGTCCCTGGCTGGAGTGGGGGGAGGGAACACTGAGGAAGGGGAACCCTGCAGTGCAGGAGCAGGGAGGAAGCAGTTCCTGGGTGCATTGAGAAGGGAGTATAAAAGGTGGGCACCATCTTAGTTCAGTGCAGAGAAGTCTGAGCAGAAGTGGCAGGGAGCAGGGGCTCTGCATGAGCTCTGCTCCGGAGGCAGGCCTAGTAACAGTGGCCCAGGCCTGCAAGAGGGAGAAGGAAGGAAGAGGAGCGGAGAAGGCTCCAGGAACGAGGAATGAAGGGATCCCAGGGGTGCGGACGGGCGAGTCGCCACCGCACGCCCGAATCCACCTGCGTGGAGGGGTCAGGCCAAAGGGGGAGACCGGTCCCCGAACTAGTGGAGGCAGGAAACGACCCTCAGCTAGAAACCGGAGGCTCTGACATTTTATGTGGCGCAGCCCCTTGCTCCACCCGCTAGGAAGGCACCACATAGGGTCAGGGAAACTGGCGCCAAGTTTACCAAGAGGAGGCCCGAGGCAGCCGGACAGAAGTGTTGGTAAGAAAGGCCAGACAAAGGACACACAAAGGGGGTCCTGTGAAGCGCTCCAAAGTTATCTGGGAGTTGTCTGAGCCCCTCACCTGGTGAGCACAGTACGACGTGGGCAGCCGTTACCTGCAGACGTGGTCTGGATAATAAGAACTGTGAGTAAAGGCCCTGAACTGCATCACTGACTCCGTGTCGTTACTGCTGCTGCCCTGCACCATCACCCCCATCCTCCGCATACACTGCCCTGAGGCTATACTCCTGCCGTGGGGAGTTATGCTACGCTCTGCTGCACCCACAACACCAGCCTTAGCGGTCTGCCCTGTAGCGGCGGTTCACTCTGACCGCAATCCACGGGTGGCGTAGTCGGACATTTAAACATCAAAACCACATAAATAGTTCCGCCACTGGTTTGACCGCCCTGAGCCACGGAACCGGATCGCCGCCACGAAGACTACAACCACCAGCATCCACCAAAAAGGGTCCGGCTCCGGGTGTCCCAAGGCCCAGGGGGTGCGTCAGAACATTTTCATCACCTTTCACAATCACCAATGGGACAAGGCAGGGATGTCCTCTGTCCCCTCTCTTATACATCCTAGTGACGGAGCACCTGCTCTCATCAATTCGCCATAACCCCAATATTAGGTGGATTGAGGTGGGAGGCACCGAGTACAAGTGCTCTCTATTTGCTGATGATGTCCTAGTATATATCACTCAATCACATATATCCATCCCTGCTGTTATGGCTGAAATAGATCACTTTGTTACATGGTAAAATTTTAAAATCAATGCAGCGAAGTCTGAGGCCCTCGATGTCTCCCTCCCTAAATCCATATAGGATTCCATCCAGTCCAACTTTCCCTTTGCCTGGCCCTCACAGGGTATCAAATACTTAGGAATTCCTATTCATAGAGACCTCTCCCATCTATGTTATCTTAATTTTAGGCCCTTTATTGAACAATTCCATACAGACCACGGTTGGCAAGTTAGAACTGTAAGATTCACTACGTGAACCACTGGTGTTTTGTGGAAAAGCACATGTACACCGCGTTCCAAATTATTATGCAAAAAGTGTTTAGGAGTGATAAGGGAAGAATTTGTTTGTTTGTCAGTTAAACTCATTGATGGTGATGTGTGTCAGGGCTCTTTATATCACTGTAAGCAATTGCAGACACCTGTGCTAATTAGTTTGGCAGGTGTGTCCAATGAAAGGCAAGACTACTTAAGAAGGCTCTCTCACATTATTAAGCAGCCTACATTTTCTGCCAAAATGGGAAAGAAAAAGGATGTGTCGGCTGCTGAGAAGCAACAAATTGTGGAGTGTTTAGGTCAAGGCATGACTACAATCAACATTGTGCGATGATCAGGATGAAGTGTCTTGGCAATCAAGAAGTATGTAGCTGATTCACAGTACACACGTGTGCGTGCTGATAAGGGCAAATTGAGGACTCTTTCCTACAGGCAATTACGTCAGGTTGAAAGAGCAGCGGCAAAAAAGCCTTGTCATAGCAGCAGACAAGTTTTTGAAGCTGCTTGTGCCTCCAACGTCCCCCGAACAACAAGATGCAGGGTCCTTCAGAGGTTTGCAGCTGTGCATACGCCATCCTGTCGACCTCCTCTATCCACTTCACACAAGCAGAAACGGCTCCAGTGGGCCAAACATTACATGAAGACTGATTTCAAAACTGTTTTGTTCACGGATGAGTGCCGTGCAGCGCTCGATGGTCCAGATGAATGGAGTGGAGGATGGCTGGTTGATGGACACCCCACGCAAACACGGCTACAGCGCCAACAAGGAGGAGGTGGAGTAATGTTTTGGGCTGGAATCATGGGGAGAGAGATTGTCGGCCCCTTTAGGATCCCTGAAGGCGCTAAAGATGAACTCCATAATGTATGTGGATTTTCTCAAACAGCACTTCCTGCCATGGTTCAAGAAGAAGAACCGTGTATTTCACAGCAAGATCATTTTTCTGCATGATAATGCACCATCTCATGCTGCACATAAAACATCTGCATCTCTGGCTGATATGGGCATAAAAGGGGACAAACTTATGGTGTGCTCCCCTGACCTCTACCCCATTCAGAACCTTTGGAGCATCATTAAAAGGAGTGTCTATGATGGCGGGAGGCAGTTCACATCTAAGCAACAGCTCTGGGAGGGTATTCTGTCCTCATGCAAAACAATTGAAGCAGAAACCATCCAAAACCTGACAAATTCAATGGACGAGAGAGTTCAGAAGCTCCTTTCGAACAAGGGGTCCTATGTGAAAATGTAACATCACCTAGAATAAAGTTTTGAGTTGAAAACTGTTTGATTTCAGTTTCTAACAACCTGCTAATGCTTATAATTTCAAAAATGACCATTTTTTTGGTCTTTATTAAAATGAAAAGGTTGATCGAAAAGTTTGGGGGATCTAAGAGTGTGGCAACCCAGTAGTCATGATTACTTCGAATTCTGACAATATGAGGGTCATGCTGCAGGTAGTGCAGCAAGAAGGCACTTATGTGTCTTGCGCATCTCGGAGCCCCAAAATTATTTTCCGGGCTAGATGCAGCTAAAAATTATTTTTAATTTTAAATCTGGTGAAGCTTATTATAGATGGCCTAATAGGATCAGTGCTGCACACTGCTACAAAGCCCAAATTATTTTCCAGTCAAGATACAGATAAACATGATTAGTAATTTGAAAGCTTAAAACGGTTGGTAGGGTGATTTTAACCAATCATCAAGCTTTTACTCTCCCCAGGATGACACAGGGGTAGAAAAGTCGTTTCGGATCCATGATTTGTTCATCTTTATGAACGTGAGTCTGTCTACATTATCAGTGGAGAGCCGCGTGCGCTTATCTGTCAGCACACCACCAGCAGCGCTGAACACACGTTCAGACAGAACGCTGGCTGCGGGGCATGACAAGATCTCCAAGGCGTAAGTGGCTAGCTCCGGCCATTTATCCAGATTGGAAGCCCAAAAAGAGCAAGGGTCCAGTGACACAGTCGTGGCTTCAATGTTTACTTGGAGATACTCCTGTACCATCGTCTCTAGGCGTTGACTATGTGTCAGACTTCTTGTCTCCTGTGGCCTTGCAAAGGATGGGCTAAAAAAGTGGTGAAATGATTCCGCAAAATTGATGTTACCAGCAGATACTGTGGTTCTGTTACGGTTTGAGTGCTGAACACTTGACGGTCCCACGGTTGGCAAGTTGGAACTGTGAGATTCACTACCTGCACCACTGGTATTTTGTGGAAAAGCACATGTAAGATTCTGCAACAGTCTCTGCTGATACTCCTGCATGCGTGCATCCCTTTCTATGGCAGGAATAATTTCTGCAAATTTACTTTTGTACCGGGGATCTAACAGTGTGGCAACCCAGTAGTCAGGATTATTTCTAATTCTCACAATTCGAGGGTCATGTTGCAGGTAGTGCAGCAAGAAGGCACTCATGTGTGTTGCGCATCCAGGAGCACCAAGTCCCTGTTGTGTTGGTGGCGAGGTAACAATCATGCTTCCTTCCTCTGTCCTCTCCCCCCAACCTCGCACAACAGAAATGTGATCAAGGTCTCCCTCATCTGATGAGTCTTCCATCAGTTCGTCCTCCACTTCTTCCTGGGCTCCTGCACCTTCCTCACTAGTTTGGCTGCTACCATGCGCCCTGGTTAAACCATCTCCCCCACCCTCACATGCCTGCCGCCTTGGTGCTGCCGACCGTCTGGACCTTGCAGATGTTAGCCCTTCCGCATACAACTCCTCCTCCTCTACTTCCTCCACCTCCTCTTGTGCCACCACCTGACTCCGAATTCTGTTTAACATGTGCTCCAGCATGTAAATCACCGGAATAGTCATGCTGATAATGGCATCGTCAGCACTAAACATCTTCGTCGCCATTTCAAAACTGTGCAGAAGGGTGCATAGGTCCCTGATCTGAGACCACTCCTCCAGCGTGATTTGCCCCACCTCTGAATCTCGTTGGCCCAGGCTATACGTCAGAACGTATTGCACCAGGGCTTGTCGGTGCTGCCATAGTCGCTGCAACATGTGCAGAGTTGAATTCCACCGGGTAGGCACATCGCATTTTAGCCGGTGAAGTGGCAGGCCCAACGACTTCTGTAGAGATGTAAGTCGCTGAGCTGCGGGATGCGAACGGCGGAAGTGAGCACACAGCGACCGTGCCCTCTGCAGAAGGCCATGTAGTCTGGGATAGTGGGCTAAAAATTGCTGGACAACCAGGTTCAACACGTGAGCCATACAAGGCACGTGTGTGACATTGCCCCGGCAAAGGGCCGCACCCAGGTTTGCAGCATTGTCGCACACGGCCTTCCCTGGTTTCAGGTCCAGTGGAGACAACCATTCATGAAATTGGTTCTCCAGAGCTGACCACAACTCCTCAGCTGTGTGACTCACATTTCCCAGACATTTCAATGTAAAAACCGCCTGATGACGTTGAGCCCTACTGCCAGCATAGTAAGGAGGTGTGCAGGATCCCTTCTGCGCAGTTAGAAAGCTTGTTTCATGACCAGACAGGCTTTGGGTGCAGGTGGAAGACCGAGAGGAGGTTGAGGAGGCAGAAGCAGTGGAGGAAAAATGACATAAAGAGGATTGACGCACAACTCGTGGGGACGGCAAGACTTGGACAGCAGCCCCTTGTCCTGCTGTCACCATAGTTACCCAGTGCCCAGTCAGCGACATGTAACGCCCCTGTCCATGCCTTCTCGTCCAAGTGTCTGTGGTGAAATGCACCCTGTCACACACAGAGTTTCTCAAAGAAGCGGTGATGTTGTGTGCGACATGCTGGTGGAGCGCAGGCACACCTTTCTTTGAGAAGTAGTGACGACTGGGCATCTGGTACTGGGGCACTGCGACGGACATAAGGTCTCGAAAATCCTCTGTGTCCACCAGGCGGAAAGGCAGCATTTCTGTAGCCAAGAGCTTGCAGATGGTGAAATTCAACCTCTTAGCTTTCTCATGGCTAGGAGGAAATGGTCTTTTACTTGTCCACATCTGAGGGACCGAGGGCTGGCTATTGTGCTTAGACGGGGTGGGGAAGATGCAGGCGGACATGTTAGGTTGCCTTGATCCAAAGGTGGTGCTATCGATGTCGGACAGCGCTCAAGACCAGCTGGTGTTACCACCTCCAAAGAAAATGATGACCTGCCAATCACGCTGGCTGTTGCGGGTAAAGAGGTGGCAGGTCTGCGCCCCAAAACAGGTGTGACTGCTGTCCCCCCAGTCACAGAGGATGAAGAGGCCGCGGATGCACAAGATATGGCAGACGGTGGTTGGCCCGGCCGGCTAGACCGCATTGTAGCACACTGAGCTTCCCACTGCAACTTATGCTTCATGTCCATGTGCCGGTTCATGCATGAAGTACTCAAACTATGTATTTTTTGGCCTCTACTTAGCTTTTGCTGACAAATGTTACAGATAACACGAGTTGGGTCATCTTTATCGATCTGAAAAAATGCCCAGGCTATGCAAGGCTTAACACCCATGCGACCTGAAGAGCCACCACGACTTGTGGTGAGAGGCAGAGTTGTGTTTGAGGATGCAGTTGTTGACGTGCTTCCAGTACTACGTCTCTGTCCAGGAAGGCGCAACCTGACCTCGTCGTCACTAGCATCTTCCTCCACCTCCTCTGCTGACCTCATCTCTTGGCTGACTGTGGGTTGACAGTAAGTGGGATCTCCGACCTCATCATCATCACCCTGTGCGTTATCACACCCGTCGTCCTCAGAGCCAACCTGTTCCTGCCCTGACAAAAAACTAAAGTTGTCGCTCCAATCAGGTATTTGAGTCTTATCATCGTCTTCCTCATTGTCTCCACCAACAGGAGTTACAGTTTGGGAATGAGGGTCTACATTATGGTCAGAACCTTCTGCGTCTGGTCCTGGATCCGACTCATAAAGATTCTGGGCATCAGTGCAGATCATTTCCTCGTCTGGATTCACAGAAGCGCTGGAGTCGACCTCTGATTCCCAGGCTATAGTATGAGTAAACAGCTCTGCAGACTCAACCATCTGTTCTACCTCATACTCAGACGGGCAGCTGGAGATTTGGGAGCTGTGAGGAAGCAAGTGCGATTTGGGTGACACCTTTGAGGACTGGAGTATTTGTGATGTTGAAGTTGATGTGGAGGAGAGCCCACTTAAAGGAGCACTTGATATCCGTTGAAGCACCTGCTGTTTTTGTGCCTCATCTGGAATTTGTAGCGATTGGCGTGGCCGTAAGAAAGGGATCTTATCACATTGTCCGCTAAAAGAAGTAGACATTTTAGTTTGGCTGGAAGATGGTCTTTCTTCTGCACCTACCCCACGGACACAACCTTTTTTCCCCTTCCCAACACGCCTATTCCCCTTTCCACCAGCAGCAGGCCTTTTTCCACTCATTTTGGTGGTTAACTAATTCACAACTCTGGAGTTCTTTGCACAAAAAAACAATGGATGGTAACCGAGCAGAGCTGAGTGGCCAAACTGTGGTATTAGGCCAAAACTATTGGCTGGGTTAGATGCAGAAAAAAATTATTTTTAATTTGCAACCTGATGGAGGTCAGTATAGATGGACTAATAGACCAAGTCCCACACACCACTAGAAGCCCAAATATTTTTTCAGAGCTAGATGCAGAAATTTTTTTTATTCAATTTGCAACCTGATGGAGGTCAGTATAGATGGACTAATAGACCAAGTCCCACACACTGCTAGAAGCCCAAATATTTTTTCAGAGCTAGATGCAGAAAAAAATTATTTTTAATTTGCAACCTGATGGAGGTCAGTATAGATGGACTAATAGACCAAGTCCCACACACTGCTAGAAGCCCAAATATTTTTTCAGAGCTAGATGCAGAAAAAAATTATTTTTAATTTGCAACCTGATGGAGGTCAGTATAGATGGACTAATAGAACAAGTCCCACACGCTGCTAGAAGCCCAAATATTTTTTCAGAGATAAATGAAGAAAAAAATTATTTTTAATTTGCAACCTGATGGAGGTCAGTATAGATGGACTAATAGACCAAGTCCCACACACTGCTAGAAGCCCAAATATTTTTTCAGAGCTAGATGCAGAAAAAAATTATTTTTAATTTGCAACCTGATGGAGGTCAGTATAGATGGACTAATAGACGAAGTCCCACACACCGCTAGAAGCCCAAATATTTTTTCAGAGCTAGATGCAGAAAAAAATTATATTCAGTTTGCAACCTGATGGAGGTCAGTATAGATGGACTAATAGAATGATGCTATGCCCAAAAGATTTTACTTCACTAGGTGCAGTAAAAAAATTGGTATTCTATACACAGGTGGTATATCTTGCAACACAGATAGGCTACTCCACTGACTAACACACTCTGCAATAGGCCAAAAAGGATTAGCTTTGCTAGATTCAGCCAAATGCTGTGAAAAAAAACTTGCACAGCACTGGCACAGACCTGCCTGGCAAAAACTGATAGGAACTGATGTAACCTAGTCCTGAAAAGGACTCCAATTACAATTAGTCTTTACTCCCACAATCTATCTATTTAAGAGCACAGACCTGCCTGATAAAAGTCGTAGGAAATGCTGTAACCTAGTCCTTAAAAGGACTGCAATCACAACTATTCCCTACTCCCAAGCTATCTGTATATTTGTGCGAAAATTGGCTTGAAATTAACAAGGTATAGCGCACACAGCAACAGCGGTGCCGTCTAACACGCAGCTGCAGCAGTGAGAAAATGGTGGCGACGGGGAAAATGGCTTGGTCTTATAGGGCAAGGACATGTGACATACACTGCCAATCACACATGCCCTTGCTTGTGTGAAAAAAAGCACTTCGCTCCGTGTGTGCGCTGCTGATAGGCTGACAGATTGCACCTCCCCACTGCAAATGCGGGAAAGAGAAAAAAAAATGGAGATCTTCATTGTTCCTGCAGAGATCCATCCCCTGCCCCTCCCCCCGCCCCGCTGTACACTCAAACTGCGTATTAACATTAATTTTCATCATTACTGAGAAAAAATCCAGTTATGATTTTGGTGCACGAACAGTTATCGAACATAACCTCGAACAGCCGAATTTTTCTCAAATTGTTCGTGTTCGCCGACCGGCTCGAACACCGCCCAAAACAGCTCGAATTTGAGATTGGCGAACAGTTCGAGTAGAACAACGCTCTTCTCTACAATTGAATTGTTATAAAGCGTTAGCAGCAGCTTTATACCCCTCAGCATAGTGGCTAGCGCGGACCCATACATTGTGTTTTAGGCACAGGAATACTAGCCTGCGTAGTAGGCCTAGCACTGGGAGAGAGGATGATGCCATCTTATTAATGCAGTGCGCTAGGCTGGTGTTTTGTGTTATGAAGCGTATATTTTTGTTAGCCAGGCGCGCGCCCCATATTTCTATTGCTACCACTATTGGGAAAAATTATTTGCAGGGCTAGATGCAGCTAAAAATTATTATTAATTTCAAAGCTGGTGGAGCTTGGTATAGATGGCCTAATACAATGAGTCCCACACACTGCTTGAAGCCCAAATATTTTTTCAGAGGTAGATTCAGATAAAAATTATTTTTAATTTGCAACCTGATGGAGGTCAGTATAGATGGACTAATAGAGAAAGTCCCACACACTGCTAGAAGGCCAAATATTTTTTCAGAGCTAGATGCAGATAAAAATTATATTCAATTTGCAACCTGATGGAGGTCAGTATAGATGGACTAATAGAACAAGTCCCACACACAGCTAGAAGCCCAAATATTTTTTCAGAGGTACTGTAGATGCAGATAAAAATTATTTTTAATTTGCAACCTGATGGAGGTCAGTATAGATGGACTAATACAACAAGTCCCACACACAGCTAGAAGCCCAATATTTTTTCAGAGCTAGATGCAGACAAAAAATTATTTTGAATTTGCAACCTGATGGAGGTCAGTATAGATGGACTAATAGAGAAAGTCCCACACACTGCTAGAAGGCCCAATATTTTTTCAGAGGTAGATGCAGAAAAAAATATATTCAGTTTGCAACCTGATGGAGGTCAGTATAGATGGACTAATACAACAAGTCCCACACACAGCTAGAAGCCCAATATTTTTTCAGAGGTAGATGCAGAAAAAAATATATTCAGTTTGCAACCTGATGGAGGTCTGTATAGATGGATTAATAGAACAAGTCCCACACACAGCTAGAAGCCCAATATTTTTTCAGAGGTAGATGCAGAAAAAAATATATTCAGTTTGCAACCTGATGGAGGTCTGTATAGATGGATTAATAGAACAAGTCCCACACACAGCTAGAAGCCCAATATTTTTTCAGAGGTAGATGCAGAAAAAAATATATTCAGTTTGCAACCTGATGGAGGTCTGTATAGATGGATTAATAGAACAAGTCCCACACACAGCTAGAAGCCCAAATATTTTTTCAGAGGTAGATGCAGATAAAAATTATTTTTAATTTGCAACCTGATGGAGGTCAGTGTAGATGGTCTAATAGAGAAAGTCCCACACACTGCTAGAAGGCCAAATATTTTTTCAGAGCTTGATGCAGATAAAAATTATATTCAATTTGCAACCTGATGGAGGTCAGTATAGATGGACTAATAGAACAAGTCCCACACACAGCTAGAAGCCCAAATATTTTTTCAGAGGTACTGTAGATGCGGATAAAAATTATTTTTAATTTGCAACCTGATGGAGGTCAGTATAGATGGACTAATACAACAAGTCCCACACACAGCTAGAAGCCCAATATTTTTTCAGAGGTAGATGCAGAAAAAAATATATTCAGTTTGCAACCTGATGGAGGTCTGTATAGATGGATTAATAGAACAAGTCCCACACACAGCTAGAAGCCCAATATTTTTTCAGAGGTAGATGCAGAAAAAAATATATTCAGTTTGCAACCTGATGGAGGTCAGTATAGATGGACTAATACAACAAGTCCCACACACAGCTAGAAGCCCAATATTTTTTCAGAGCTAGATGCAGAAAAAAATTATATTCAATTTGCAACCTGATGGAGGTCAGTATAGATGGACTAATAGAATGATGCTATGCCCAAAAGATTTTACTTCACTAGGTGCAGTAAAAAAATTGGTATTCTATACACAGGTGGTATATCTTGCAACACAGATAGGCTACTCCACTGACTAACACACTCTGCAATAGGCCAAAAAGGATTAGCTTTGCTAGATTCAGCCAAATGCTGTGAAAAAAACTTGCACAGCACTGGCACAGACCTGCCTGGCAAAAACTGATAGGAACTGATGTAACCTAGTCCTGAAAAGGACTCCAATTACAATTAGTCTTTACTCCCACAACCTATCTATTTAAGAGCACAGACCTGCCTGATAAAAGTCATAGGAAATGCTGTAACCTAGTCCTTAAAGGGACTGCAATCACAACTATTCCCTACTCCCAAGCTATCTGTAGATTTGTGCGAAAATTGGCTTGAAATTAAGAAGGTATAGCGCACACAGCAACAGCGGTGCCGTCTAACACGCAGCTGCAGCAGTGAGAAAATGGTGGCGACGGGGAAAATGGCTTGGTCTTATAGGGCAAGGACATGTGACATACACTGCCAATGACACATGCCCTTGCTTGTGTGAAAAAAAGCACTTCGCTCCGTGTGTGCGCTGCTGATAGGCTGACAGATTGCACCTCCCCATTGTAAATGCGGGAAAGAGAAAAAAAAAATGGAGATCTTCATTGTTCCTGCAGAGATCCATCCCCTGCCCCTCCCCCCACCCCGCTGTACACTCAAACTGCGTATTAACATTAATTTTCATCATTACTGAGAAAAAATCCAGTTATGATTTTGGTGCACGAACAGTTAACGAACATAACCTCGAACAGCCGAATTTTTCTCAAATTGTTCGTGTTCGCCGAACGGCTCGAACACCGCCCAAAACAGCTCGAATTTGAGATTGGCGAACAGTTCGAGTAGAACAACGCTCATCTCTAGTGTTTAGGCTCCTCCTCAAGATCAGAGACCAAAAAGGATCGGGATAAGGCATCAGCTTTGATGTTTTTGTCAGCTGGGCGAAAATGAAGAATGAAATTAAAGTGGGCGAAGAACAAGGACCACCGGGCTTGGCGCGGGTTAAGTCTCTGGGCACTCTGGAGGTAAGCCAAGGTCTTGTGGTCCGTGTAAATTATTACCGGGTGAAGAGCCCCCTTGAGCAGGTAACGCCACTCCTCCAGGGCCAGCTTAATGGCCAACAATTCTCGGTCTCCTATAGAATAATTGCGCTCAGAAGAGGAGAAGAGTTTGGAGAAGATGCCGCAGGTTACCATTCTTCCGGAAGACGACTTTTGGGTAAGTACCGCTCCGGCTCTGGAGGAGGAAGCGTCGACTTCTAGGAAGAATTGTTTGTTGCCGTCCGGACGATGCAGCACAGGGGCGGAGGAAAAAGCTTCTTTTAAGGAAAGGAAGGCTTCCTCTGCTTCGGGCGGCCATTCTCTGGGATTAGCGCCCTTACGGGTGAGCGCCGAGATAGGGGCAGTCCGAGAAGAGAAGTGCGCAATGAAGAGGCGGTAGTAGTTGGCGAAGCCCAGGAACCGCTGAATAGCTTTTAACCCCTCTGGTCGGGGCCATTTCTGGATGGCAGACAGTTTCTCAGGATCCATTCGTAGGCCGGTCTGAGAGATTATGTAGCCCAGAAACGGAAGCGAGGTCTGCTCAAAGAGGCACTTCTCATATTTAGTGTAGAGGTGGTTCTGCCTGAGCCTGAGCAGGACCTGACGAACGTCCCTCCGGTGAGTGAGAAGATCCGGAGAGAAGACCAAGATGTCGTCCAGGTACACCACCACGCAGGAGTAGAGAAGGTCACAGAAGATGTCATTGACCAACTCTTGAAAGACGGCGGGAGCGTTACAGAGTCCGAAGGGCATTACAAGGTATTCATAGTGGCCGTCCCGGGTGTTGAATGCCGTCTTCCATTCATCCCCCTGACGGATACGGACCAGATTATACGCCCCACGGAGGTCCAGCTTGGTGAAGATTCTAGCCCCCCTCAGACGGTCAAATAATTCAGGAATGAGCGGAAGGGGGTATTTATTCTTCACTGTGATCTAGTTAAGGCCTCTATAGTCTATACAGGGACGGAGTGAGCCGTCCTTCTTTTTGACGAAGAAGAAGCCTGCTCCCGCCGGGGAGGTAGATTTCCGGATAAATCCCGGGCCAGATTCTCCTCAATATATTCAGACATGGACCGGGTCTCAGCAGCGGACAAAGGGTAAATACGCCCATTGGGAGGAGTAGCGCCGGGCATCAGGTCAATTGGGCAGTCGTATGGTCTATGAGGGGGTAATGTCTCTGCTTCTCTTTTATTAAAGACGTCCGCAAAAGACCAATAGGGACCCGGTAGGCCGGGTAGATTGGCTGGGGTAGTAGAAGGACGAGCAGGATGAACGGGAACTAAACAAGTCTTATGGCAGTCCTGTCTCCAGCGAAGAACTTCTCCGGTCTGCCAATCAAGCACGGGTGCATGTTTCTGGAGCCAAGGTAGGCCTAGCAAGAGAGCGTGAGAGAGTCCAGGCAGAACATGGAAGTAGATGCTCTCAGAGTGCAGCATTCCCACCTGCAGAGTTATGGATTCGGTGATGAGTTGGATGGGATGAGGTAAGAGGCCCCCATCCACGGCAGCGACAGATAAGGGTACAGCCAGAGGTTTGGTGGGGATGCGGTATTTCTCTACCAGGGACTGTGAAAAAAGATTCCCGGCTGCTCCAGAGTCAAGTTGAGCCAGTTCAAAATAACGGTTCTCCCCGCAGATGATAGAGACCGACAGCATTAGAGATGGAGAGGGTTTATTTCTGTCTAGGGCGACCTCTCTGAGCGATCCTAGACACAGGCGTTTCCCGACCTCTCCGGACAGGAACGGATCCGGTGCTCCTTACTGCCATAGTAGAAGCAGCTCCCCTCGGCACGACGTAATTCTTAATGGGTCTTGACCATCTTGGTCTGGTCGACCTGCATAGGCTCGGGTGAGTGCGCAGGGGGAGTAACGGAGGAAGTGACGGGTCTCTAGAAGGTAGGGGCAAGGCGTGGAAACCTCCTCTCACGGGTGGCCTCTTTGGTGCGCTCCTGGAACCGGATGTCAATCCGGGTGGCAAGTGTAATTAAGTCGTCGAGAGTGGTAGGTGTAGCGTCGGCGTCCCTGCCCCCTGCTAGGCAGGGACGCTGTTCCCCTCACCCCTCCGCTCCGAGCCCGGCGTCCTCCTCCCGCTCTGCTAGCAGCGCGCGCTCCTTCCCGGCCACGGTGCTTAGGGCGCGCGCGCTCCCCCCCTCTTAAAGGGGCCGCGCGCGCCGTCCTAAGGAGTCCCCGGCCAATGGCCGGAGGACTTCACCATATATAAGGCACCTCCTCCAAAATGGAGGTGCCCGAGCAATGTTGTTGCACTGTTCACTACTCTGCTTCAGCCCTCAGGTCCCGTTGCCTGTTACCTGCCAGTTACCTGCCAGTTGCCTGCCAGCTTCCTGCCAGTTTGCTGCCTGATTCCTGCCTGTCATCCGCTTTCCTGCTTGCTAGCCTGAGGTCCGACGGTCTGCCTTCCGACACCTGTCAGTCTGTCTATGGACCAGCTTGCCCGCTCACCTGGGAGCGCTCACCTGCTACCTGTCTGTTAGCCTACCTGGAGGCTCCGCCGTCACGTGCTGTGACCATCTGCCAGTCCAGAGACTCTTGCCTGCTCACCTGGGAGCGCTCATCTGCTACCTGCCAGTTAGCCTACCTGGAGGCTCCGCCGTCACAAGCTGTGACCACCTGCTTATCCAGAGACTCTCGCCCGCTCACCTGGGAGCGCTCACCTGCTACCTGTCTGTTAGCCTACCTGGAGGCTCCGCCGTCACGTGCTGTGACCATCTGCCAATCCAGAGACTCTTGCCTGCTCACCTGGGAGCGCTCATTTGCTACCTGCCAGTTAGCCTACCTGGAGGCTCCGCCGTCACAAGCTGTGACCACCTGCTTATCCAGAGACTCTCGCCTGCTCACCTGGGAGCACTCATCTGCATCCGCCTGCTAGCCTACCTGGAGGCTCAGCCATCACAGGTCGTACCAACCCTATACCCAGAGACTGTCCCGGTCACTTGCTGTGACCCCCTGCCCGTTCTCCCAGAGACTGCCCCGGTCACTTGCTGTGACCTCCTGCCCGTTTACCCAGAGACTGTCCCGGTCACTTGCCGTGACCTCCTGCCCGTTTACCCAGAGACTGTCCCGGTCACCTGCTGTGACTACCTGCCCGTCTTCCCTGGTCACCACCCGCTTCCTTACAAGGATCGCCCCCTTGTATAGTTGCTCAGAGGTTCCGCCTCCCAGACGCGTTACAGTAGGAATGTCCCGACCGGCGAGTTCATCATTAATACGGCCGGACAGACCTCCCAGAAGACGGACACCAGGGCGTCGTTATCCCAGGCAAGCTCCGAAGCAAGGGTACGGAACTGTATGGCATATTGGCCCACGGTGAGACTTCCTTGGTGGAGGCGTAGCAGAGATGAGGCGGATGAGGTCTTCCGTCCTGGTTCGCCGAAGACTTTCCGGAAAGCCGTGAGAAAGGCTGGCAGGTTGGACACCAGGGGGTCTCCTCTCTCCCATAGAGGATTTAGCCAAGCCAGCTCCTCCCCAGTGAGATGGGACATGATGAAGGCTACTTTGGCTCGGTCGGTGAAAAACTGGTGTGCCAACAGTTCGAAGTGCAGAGTGCACTGGTTAATGAAGCCCCGTGCCTGGCTGGGATCTCCGCCAAAACGAGGCGGGGCAGAGAGGCGGGGACCGGGAAGAGATGCCATGGTATTGATGGGCAGCGGCGGTGCCGGAGTAGTAAGTGTGCGAGTGGAGGCAGCTCCCGATGAGGTAGTCAATGTGTCCAGGTGGGAGTTAACACTACGCAGGTGACTCAGGATGGACTCCTGTTGGGACCTCTGACGGGAAAGTTCATGACATAGGTCCGAGAGCGAGGGAGCTTGGGTGCCACCGGGTTCCATGGCCCGAGCAAACTGTAACGGGACTGGGAGGTGGAACCTCAGAGCAACTATACAAAGGGGCAGTCCTTGTAAGGAAGCGGGTGGCTCCCAGGGAAGGCGGGCAGGTAGTCACGGCAAGTGACGGGGAAAGTCTCTGGGTAGAAGGGCAGGAGGTCACGGCAAGTGACGGGGACAGTCTCTTGACAGGCGGATTGTCACGGCAAGTGACAGCAGAGTAAGAGTCTCTAGACAGGCAGGTGGTCACGGCAAGTGACAGCAGAGTAAGAGTCTCTAGACAGGCAGGTGGTCACGGCAAGTGAAGGCAGAGCCTCCAGGTAGGCTAGCAGGCAGGTAGCAGGTGAGCGCTCCCAGGTGAGCGGGCAAGAGTCTCTGGACAGGCAGGTGGTCACGGCAAGTAACGGCAGAGCCTCCAGGTAGGCTAGCAGGCAGGTAGCAGGTGGACGCTCCCAGGTGAGCGGGCAAGAGTCTCTGGACAGGCAGGTGGTCACGGCAAGTGACGGTAGAGCCTCCAGGTAGGCTAGCAGGCAGGTAGCAGGTGGACGCTCCCAGGTGAGCGGGCAGACTGATCCATAGACAGACTGGCAGGTGCTGGTAGACAGACTGTCGGACCGCAGGAATGCAAGCAGATAGACAGGAATCAGGCAGGTATCAAGCAGGAATCTGGCAGGTAACTGGCAGGTATCGGGACCTGAGGGCTGAAGCAGAGTTGATAGGCTTTGCAACATTGCTCGGGCACCTCCATTTTGGAGGAGGTGCCTTATATATGGTGAGGTCCTCCGGCCATTGGCCGGGGACTCCTTAGGACGGCGCCCGCGGCCCCTTTAAGAGAGGAGGAGCGCTCGCGCGTGCGCCCTAAGCACAGAGGCCGGGAAGCAGCGCGCGCTGCCAGCAGAGCGGGAGGAAGCCGCCGGGCACGGAGCGGAGAGGTGAGGGGAACGACGTCCCTGCCTAGCAGGAGGCAGGGACGCCGACGCTACACATTCCAAGTGTCCAGCTTGGATACCCAATAATTAAAAGGCACAGAGGAATCACGGAGGACGCTGGTATGGTCGACAAGGTACTCCCTCACCATCTTTTGAAACTTTCCACTCCTTGTGAGATTGCCCCGCGCCTCAGGGCCTGTAACCTGGGCGGGTCTCAGAAAACTGTCCCTGAACGTTGACAGTGATTGCCTGCCTCTGCTGGATTGGAGTTGCGTCTCTCTCGCCTGTACGCCTTGGTTGGGCAACGAACTGTGACCTCTGCCGCTAGTGTGTTCAGATGGGAATTTTTTTAACAGTTCTGCAGCAAGGGCCTTCTGGTACTGCCCCATTTTTGTTGACCTCTCCACCTCAGGAATAATAGAGTTAAAGTTCTCCTTGTAGCGGGGGTCTAAAAATGTCACCAACCAGTAATGACTGTCACCCAACATTTTGACAACGCGAGGGTCACGGTTAAGGCAACGTATCATAAAGTCAGCCATGCGTGCCAGACTGGTAACAGGCAAGACTTCCGTGTCCTCACCAAGATGACGACTGTGACGGGAGCTAGTTACCCCATCCGCAGATGTTCAATCTTCTTCTGCAGGCCCCTGACATGGAAAGGCTTTTCTTACACTGGGATATATAAAATATGACAATCGCACAGTGTCTCCAAGATGCAGGTTTTATAGAGAATCACACAGGCTATTTTTAGCACCCATTGTTCTCACCAGATAATACCCACAGTAGGCTCCCAGACAGCAGTTATGCAACAACCCATTAATCAGCACATTGTCTGTTTGCCTCTGCTAAGTGAGCACAGGAAGGTGGGGGCCAAGTGCTACGGTCACATCACAGAATGTCCAACAATATGCGATCCACAATATTCACCCCACTTTATAACATTATGTCCCATTAGCTGCATAGGCGCTACGACAACCCACATGTGGCAAAATCTTGGAGTACAGGGTTGATCCGTCACAATGCTCCCCCTTCCCGGACAGGATCGGCCTACCCAGTCTGCTCTCCGACGGATCAGCTGGAGGAGGTCCACGATTTATGAGGTTGATAGCAGGTCAGTTTGTCGGCTTAGTCCATTGGCGTTACCATTTTGCTTGCCGGGTCTATAGTGGATGGTGAAGTCTAACGGTTGTAGCGCCAAACTCCACCGTAGTAGTCTGGCATTAAGCCATACCAGGGGGTTATGGTCCGTTATGAGGGAAAACTGTTTTCCATACAAATATGGTTGGAGCTTCTTGGCAGCCCATACTACTGCCAGGCATTCCTTTTCGACGGCCGCATAGCTGACTTCTCGAGGCAGTAATTTCCGGCTCAGATAAGCTATTGGGTGTTCTTGGCCGTCCGGCCCGACTTGGCTCAGTACTTCCCCCAATCCAAACATAGATGCGTCTGTGTGAACAAGGAAACGTTTAGTTGGATCGGGTGGGCCAATATCGGGGTATTTGTGAGAGCGTCCTTTAGCTGGCAGAAGGCTTCCTCACACTCGGGGATCCAGCTTACCTGGCGGGGGAGGTTCTTACGTGTCAGATAAGTGAGGGGCTTGGCAATGCTGCTGTAATTAGGGACAAATTTCCTATAATACCCAGCTGTCCCTAGAAAGGCCATGACTTGGGTTTTAGTACGTGGGGTGGGCCACTTGGCTACGGCCTCAATCTTGGCGGGTTCCAGTCATTGTTTTCCACCCCCCACCCAATGTCCTAAATACTGCACCTCTGCTTTGCCTACGTGACACTTGTTGGGGTTCAGGGTGATTCCGGCTTTGTGGATCCTATCTAATACTGTCTCTAGGTGATTTAGATGCTCATCCCATGTCGCGCTGTAGACGGTGATGTCATCCAGGTAGGCACAAGCATTGTCCTGGAGACCATCCAGAAGCCGGTCAGCCAGCCTCTGGAAGGTCACGGGGGCATTCTTTATCCCAAATGGCATAACCTGAAACTGGAATAAGCCAAACGGGGTGACAAATGCAGACTTAGGAATAGCATCAAGACTTAGGGGGATCTGCCAATAGCCTTTGCATAGATTGATGGTGGTCAAATACTTTGCCCCAGCCAGCCGGTCTAACAACTCGTCCACACGCGGCATGGGATACGCATCCGTCACAGTTTTCTCATTTAGCTTGCGATAGTCTACACAAAACCGGGTAGTCCCTTCTTTCTTAGGCAGTAACACTACAGGGGACGCCCAGGGACTATCTGACTCCTCAATGACCCCTAAACGCAACATCTCCTGTATCTCTTGTCGCATCCCTTCTCGTACAGACTCCGGGACGCGGAAGGGGGGTTGTCTCAGGGGGGTCTGATCTTGTGTCTCAACCTTGTATTGTGCAAGTCGGGTGAACCCCGGTCTCTCTGAGAACATCCTCTGCTGCTGCCTCAGCAATGTCTCGGCCTGCTCTCTCTCCCGGGCCCTTAGGTTTTCTCCTAAGTGTACCTGGTCCCAGGTTTTCGACTGAGTCCTCTCACCTAAGACATCAGTCAAGGGGAGTTCGGTTAAATCCTCTGCTTCGGGTGAGCAGATGGCAGCTACCTCTTCAGGGCGCGCCTGGTAGGGCTTCAGCATATTCACGTGGAACATGCGGATAACCCTGGGGTCGTCACAATCGGCGACATTGTAGGTGGTGTCAGCTATTTTCCCCACTACACGGTAAGGCCCCTGCCATGCGACCTGGAATTTGCTCTGCCTAACCGGTTCTAGTACCAGGACCTTCTGTCCTATCTCGAAGGTGCGTTCTCTAGCCCTCTGATCGTACCATACACGCTGGCGCTGTTGGGCCGCCTGCATGTTCACACGCACAGCCTGAGTCAACTCCTGCAGGCGGTCCCGGAGTTCCAGCACGAAGGGCACGATAGGGGTTCCTGTTATGGTTTCCTCCCCTTCCCAGAGTTCTCGCACTAAGTCTAGGGGCCCCCTCACCCGCCTCCCATATAACAGATCAAATGGGGAGAACCCCGTAGATTCTTGGGGCACCTCTCGATAGGCAAACAGGAGGTGCGGCAAGAATTTCTCCCAGTTCCTGTAGGTCCCGGTGAATGTCCCAATGAGTTGTTTTAACGTTCCGTTAAAGCGCTCACACAACCCATTGGTTTGCGGGTGGTATGGGGCGCTTCTAATGGACTTTACACCACACAGTCTCCACAGTTGGCTGGTCACCTCTGCCATAAATTGGGTGCCCTGATCTGAGATAATCTCCTGGGGAAATCCAACCCGTGAGAAAACCTGGAGCAGGGCAGCCGCCACCGTCTCTGCCAGTATGTTAGGTAAGGCAACCGCCTCTGGATACCGCGTGGCGTAATCTATCACTGTCAATATATACCTTTTCCCTGACGGACTGGGTTTGGCTAACGGCCCTATCAGATCGACCGCTACTCGGCTAAATGGCTCCTCCACAATGGGAAGGGGGTGTAATTTGACCTTGCAGCTATCTCCCCTCTTGCCAATGCACTGGCAACTGTCACAGATCTGGCAGTACTGACGAACATCATGGGATAACCCTGGCCAAAAGAAGTTTTGTGTCAGACGATGCCTGGTGCGGCTGACTCCGAGGTGCCCCGCCAAGGGTATGTCATGAGAGATTCGCAGCAACTCCTGCCTATACTTTTTGGGAACTACCAGCTGTCGTTGTGCAGTGGGGCTCGTCCCTGAGTGAGTTTGCTCTGTAACCCTGTAGAGGAGTCCCTGATGCCACATAAACTGTTCACCTTCCAGTACCCCTCTCCCCTCCTGTGCCTTCCCGCGATACCCCTGCAATGAGGGATCTAGTACCTCCCTTTAGTACCTACCTCCTAAATTCTGCTGGGGTGTCCCATGAAATGTGTCTGGCTATGGGAATACGCGAAGGGCTGTAGTGTCTTACCTGGGCCTCCTCCGAGTGTGATTCCGGAAGAAGACAACATGGGCCCCAAGTCATTTCCCAGCAGGACATCTGCAGGCAAATCCTTCATCATGCCAACCTCGACAAGGCCATCCCCAGCCCCCCAGTTCAGGTGAATCTTCGCAATGGGCAGTCGATGTATGGCTCCCCCTGCTACACGGACCGCCACTGTCCGATCCGGCTTTTGGTCTTGGGCGAGATGCGACTTCACAAGGGTCAGAGTAGCTCCGGAATCTCTTAATCCCTGCAGCCGTTTCCCATTAATCCACACCGACTGTCGATGTTGTTGTCGATTATCTGCCTGGGCTGCCTGCACAGGGTCCACTTCATGCAGCACTCCCTCTATCTCTTCCATCCCATAATTAGCCATAGCCACCGATGCCTGCTCGGCTTCGCCTTGGTAGCAGTGTACAGCGGTCCTGTTGAAGGTAGTCATTTCCGGTTTTGGCCACTGGGTGCGCTGGGTCCGGTTGGGACAGTTTTTCTGCAGGTGACCCAGCTGATGGCAGGTGTGGCATCGCACCCCAGGAGGACTCTGGTAGGCCGGGGTATTGGTGAGTCCCCCGCCAAGCTTCTGTGGTTTAGGGGCCTCCAGACCAATGGGAGGGCCCCTTGAGACAGTTTTGGACCCTGACAATTGGGCCCTCCTGGCATCATAATGTTCATCGGTCAGCCGTGCAGCCTCCTCAAGAGTCGTCAGTCATGGGTCCCGAAGCCATTCTTGCGTCTCGGAAGTTAACCCAGTAAAGAATCGTTCTAACGCGATGAGCTGTAGGATGTCCTCCTTCATGTCTGCCTTGCTTTCTTGTACCCACTGTAGCAGTGACTGCCATAGTTTGCAGGCCCATTCAGCGTGGGTATCCGTTTCCCGTTTTGTGGTTTTGCGGAACTTTTGACGGTATGCCTCTGGTGTTAGTGCATACCGGGCCAAGATCACTTCTTTGACTCGCTTATAGTCCATACAGTCCTTATCCGATACAGTGCGATAGGCATCCGCTGCCCGGCCTGTCAGCTTGCTGGCCAGAATCTGGACCCAATCCTCCGGCTCCACTTTATGAAGGGTACACTGCCGCTCAAAGTCCTGCAGAAAGCCATCAATGTCTTCCTCTGCCTCCCCCAACTGTCGGAAGGCATTGTATTCGATCTTTTGTGGCTTACCCCTGCTGGTACTGGGGAGGAAGCCAGGGCAACCCCTGCTCACTGTATCTCCTCTCTCCGCTCCGCCATCTCCATCTTGGCTAGCTCTATCTTGGTCCGCTCTGCCATTTTCATCCTGGCTAGCTCCATCCGCTCTGCCCTCTCCATCTCCATCTTTTTATCCAGATCAGTACGCACATCAGTCATCACCTTATCTATGATCTGTACTGCCGGGTAGGGAGCATAAAGTGCCAGTCTGCTCTATACCTCCATCTGGAATTCAGTCTCTTCCACGTTCCCATTGGAGGTTGTTGCGTTGTCGAGCTCCATAATGGCTGCTATCAAATCCGCTTTTGTTTTGTTGCTGGCGGTTAACCCTCGAGCTTCCACAAGGTCCTTCAACTTATTCCTCTTTAGCTTCTGATAGATGTCTTCCATTCAGTCCTTGGTTCCTGAAGAAGATGGACCGCATCCCACCACTGCCACCAGTGAGACGGGAGCTAGTTACCCCATCCGCAGATGTCCAATCTTCTTCTGCAGGCCCCTGACATGGAAAGGCTTTTCTTACACTGGGATATATAAAATATGACAATCGCAGTTTCTCCAAGATGAACTTAACTTTTATTCTCACAAGCAGGTTTTATAGAGAATCACACAGGCTATTTTTAGCACCCATTGTTCTCACCAGATAATACCCACAGTAGGCTCCCAGACAGCAGTTATGCAACAACCCATTAATCAGCACATTGTCTGTTTGCCACTGCTAAGTGAGCACAGGAAGGTGGGGGCCAAGAGTGCTACGCTCGCATCACAGAATGTCCAACAATATGCAATCCACAATATTCACCCCACTTTATAACATTATGTCCCATTAGCTGCATAGGCGCTACGACAACCCACATGTGGCAAAATCTTGGAGTGCGGGGTTGATCCGTCACAACGACTGACCATGCTCTCCTCCTCATCCTCCTCCTCCTCCCCCCTGTCCTCAGGCCATCCACGCTGAACCGACGGTATGACAGTTGTACAGGTACTACCGTCTACAGCGCATGATACTAGCTCCTGTTCTTCCTCCTCCTCCTCCTCTCCCTCATTGTCCCCCAATGCACGTTGGGATGATATGAGACTGGGCTGTGTGTAATCACCCGCTATTGCTTCTTGATCCATCTCATCGTACTCTGGCTGCATTGCCTCCTCTTTAATTCTCTGCAGAGAGCGTTGCAAAAGACAGACAAGTGGGATGCTGACGCTAAAGATGGCGTCATCGCCACTCACCATCTTGGTGGACTCCTCAAAGTTTGTCAGGATGGTACATATGTCAGACATCCAGGTCCACTCCTGAGGTCTTATGTGTGGAGTCTGAACTGAATATCGACGGCCTTGTAGCAGCTGGTACTCCACAACTGCTCTCTTCCGCTCACAAATCCTTTGCAACATGTGGAGGGTAGAGTTCCAACGTCTGAGGACATCACACACCAGTCACTATGCCGGAAGCTGCAAATGCTGCTGCAACACAGCAAGGGCGGCGGAAGCTGTAGCCGACTTGCGAAAATGAGCTGACAGGCAGCGTACTTTGACGAGCAGATCTGGTAACTCGGGGTACAATTTAAGAAACCGCTGAACCACGAGGTTAAGCACATGAGCCAGGCATGGTACGTGTGTGATCTCGCCTCGCCTCAGAGCTGCCACCTGATTACGGCCATTGTCAAACACGACCATGGCTGGATGTAGGTTCAGCGGTCTCAGCCACAGATCTGCCTGCTCTTTCACAGCTGTCCACAACTCACAAGCAGTGTGAGGTTTATCACCTAAGCTTATGAGTTTCAGCACAGCCTGTTGCCGCTTGGCTGAGGCAATACTGCAGTGCTTCCAGCTTGTAACTGATGTGGTGATATCTGAGATGGAGGCTGAACATGAGAAGGAAGAGGAGGATGATGCGCAGGAGCTGTACACTGTGGGGGCAACTCTGACTGACATAGGGCCCTCAATCCTCGGTGTGGGGAGGATGTGTTCCGTCCCAAGGTCCGACTGGGTCCCGGCTTCCACTATGTTTACCCAGTGTGCCGTCAGGGAGATGTACCGTCCCTGGCCACAAGCACTTGTCCACGTGTCCGTTGTCAGGTGTACTCTCCCAGTAACTGCGTTTTTGAGGGAACGTCAGATGTTTTGGGACACGTGCTTGTGTAGTGCGGGGATGGCACACCGGGAAAAATAGTGTCGGCTGGGGACTGAGTAACGAGGGACGGCCACCGCCATAAGGTTGCGGAAGGATTCTGTCTCCACCAGCCTAAAAGGCAGCATTTCCAACGCAAGCAGTCATGAAATGTGCGAATTTAGGACTGTGGCCTGTGGGGCGTTGGCTGCGAATTTGCGCTTTTGTTCAAAGGTCAGGGATAGGGACAATTGAACGCTGCGGTGGGACGTGGACGTGGACATTGATGCTGTTTCTTGAGAAACTGCCATAACAAATGAAGACTGAGAGGAGGGGGCTTCTTTGCATGCAGTATGGACAGGGGATTGCCTTACACGCACAACAGGGGGTTCTCTTACACGCACAAAAGCGGAAGAAGCAGTGGTGACACCCGCTGACACTGGTCGTGGACACTGGGGTTCGCCCCACAAAGTTTGGGTGCTTTGCTGACATGTGCCTGATCATGCTGGTGGTGGTCAGGCTGGTAGCTTTTTTACCCCTGCTGATGCTGGCCTGGCAGGTGGTACAAATGGCCTTTTTGGGGTTATCAACACAGTCTTTAAAAAAATTTCAGACTCTGGAAGACCTACCGATTGTACTGGCAACGTCCCTCGTGTTGGTGTTACGTGGAGCGGTTGCCCACCTTCTGTCTGCGGCCACCACACTGCTTCTTCCTGCCTATAGGGGTACTCTGCCTCCCTCCCCCTGTGTGCTGCTGGCCTCGCTCTGTGTGTCCTACTGCCACATTGGGTCAGTTACTAGATCATCCACCACCTCCTCCTCTTCCACTTCCGCACCACGGTCCTCCTCCTCACTTCGTGGCAATTGTGTCTCATCATCGTCCACCTCTTGTGACAAATTGCCAGCGTCGCCTTCCTGTGGCCGTGGCTGTTCAAATATTTGGCCATCGCTGCATGGGATCTCCTCTTCCACCACTTCAAGCGGAGGAGGCGAGGGGCCCAAATATGGACCAGTGAACAGCTCTTCAGAGTGTCCAACTGTGGGATCAGTTGCTGTCTGATGACACTCGGCATGGTGGGAGGAAGGAGCATCAGGGTGAGGAGGAGTATGCGGTCAAGACTCACGGCTACTAAGACTTGACTGTGTGGAAGACAGACTGGAGGTGGTGGTGCCCAGGTGACTGGAAGTATTATCTGCCATTCAATTAATAACCTGCTCACACTGATCAGTTTGCAATAGTGGTGTTGTTGTGTGCTTCCATAGTAATTCGGTCAAGAACTGGGAGCGAGAAGATGTGGCTGTTGGTTGTGGCACATTTTTACCTTGGCCACGGCCCTGTCCTCTGCACGCACCATCACCAGAACGTCCACTTCCACGTCCCTTGCCACGCGCCTTTCCCATTGTAAATTAAGTAAAATAGCTTACACTCGCACTATCAATGGCAAACGGGTAATAAAAATGAGATTTGAACCGTGGAAGAGGAAAACCATAGTTCTATTTCTCTGGCCTACACCAGAATCTTTTAAACATATATATTTATGTCTGAACAGTCAGCGAGACACTGAAACTGTTTTTTTTTTTGTAAAAAAGGCAAAAAGGTGGATTACACCCAGATTTGAACCGTGGAAGAGGAAAACCACAGTTCTATTTCTCTGGCCTACACCAGAATCTTTTAAACAGATATATTTGTGTCTGAACAGTCAGTGAGACACTCAAACTGTTTTTTTATGCAAAAAGGTGGATTGCACCCAGATTTGAACCGTGGAAGAGGAAAACCACAGTTCTAGTTCTCTGGCCTACAACAGAATCTTTTAAACAGATATATTTGTGTCTGAACAGTCAGCGAGACACTGAAACAGTTTTTTTATGTAAAAAAGGCAAAAAGTTGGATTACACTCAGATTTGAACCATGGAAGAGGAAAACTACAGTTCTATTTCTCTGGCCTACACCAGAATCTTTTAAACAGATATATTTGTGTCTGAACAGTCAGCGAGACACTCAAACTGTTTTTCTTATGCAAAAAGGTGGATTACACCCAGATTTGAACCATGGAAGAGGAAAACCACAGTTCTAGTTCTCTGGCCTACACCAGAATCTTTTAAACAGATATATTTGTGTCTGAACAGTCAGCGAGACACTGAAACTGTTTTTTTATGTAAAAAAGGCAAAAAGGTGGATTACACCCAGATTTGAACCGTGGAAGAGGAAAACCACAGTTCTAATTTCCTGGCGTATACTAGACTTTTTTAAATAGATATATTTGTGTGTGAACAGTCAGCGAGACACTCAAAATGTTTTTTTTATGGAAAAAAGGCAAAAAAGTGGATAATACAGAGGTTTGAACTATGCAACTGCAAAACCACAGTTCTAGTTATCTGGCTGAAACCAGACTCTTTTAAACAGATATATTTGTGTCTGAACACTCACAGACACACTCAATTTTTTTTTTTGGGGGGGGAAATACCAAAAGGTTAATAAAACGGGTATTTGTACAGTCTGACTGAGGAAAAAAAAAAAAGAGGCTTTAGTTGAAAAAAAAGGATTTTTCCTGGCCCCTGAGACCTGAGGCTAAGTCTAGGAATTTGAGCAGCGGTAGCACACAGGACTGTGATGCAGTGTTTGTTGGTATAACCACTGCGTCTCCTATACAGCCTACCTGCCTGCCTGATATCTGGGATGGATATTAGTCCTCAGAAGGACTGTTTGTTTGTTTTTGAAGGCTTTAGAGACCCTACACTACCTATTTCGCAGTATAGTTCTCTCCCTAGCTCAGCAGCACTCTCCCTACACTGTCTGATCTGGAGCGACTGTGTCCAAGATGGCGGCGCCCAGTTTTAAATACTCGAGGTGACGCTGTGCGGCCAGTCAATCACTGTAATGCCCACAACCAACATGCAGCATTACAGTGACTGGCTGGCAATCCCTGCATGTTAATTGGCTCTGTAAAGAGCGCCAAACATGCAGGGCGGAGACCCGAGCTCCCGCCCGAGTAACCCGGAAATGCTCGGTGCTCGCCGAACATCCCGAGTAGTGAGATGCTCAGGCAAGTACCGAGCAGTGTCGAGCATGCTCGCTCAACACTAGATACAATATAATACACATGTGGAATTACTTACATGTAGGATTACTTTCTTAGACCACAAGAAACATTTTGATTAGTATAAAATATTTTCTTTCCTATTTTCTGTTGACTAAACCTAGTTGCTTCCTATAGTCAATTACGTCTCATAGTCCACAAAACATTGTATGCACATCAAGTTAAAAAGGGAAACAAAACTTTCCAGGAAATACTTAAAATCATTTCTGCTCCATGAGCAAACCATCCTGTTTCCTGTAGTGATATATACATATACTATATGCATCAACACGTTCATCACAGTGACCAGAGAGGTGGTCATGTTGGACAAGGACAGCAACACAGAGCCCCCACCATGATTTTATTAGTAGCGTACAAGTCAGCGCACATGATTCATACCTTGAGTAGTCATCGGGACCATTACGTTATCCGTGGCTATACAACTAGTGCATTGTTACAACACTAAAAGCTGACTTACTACATAAGCATTGTTTTAGTTTTTATGTGTCACCCAGGTTACTTTTACATAAAAGTGTCTCACTTTGCTTTCATTCTCTTTTAGTAGACTCACTTCCTTAATCCATTAAGCACCATGACAAGAACAATGGAAACGGTATTTTAGAATATGAGGGATGCACCTTTTTGCTACTGAGACACAAGACACAAAAATTAGCTTTACTGATAAGACATGTTAGTGATTGGCCTTGAAAGTCTGATGAATAAAAAAGTCTAGTTTTTATCAGAAAGTACTTGTTCATAGAAATGAATAATATGAAATCGTGAACATTTTAATATAGACATAATTTGCATTTGACAAAAATGGCTAGGATATCGGACTGTAATTAAGACCATTGTCCAAAATAGGGGAAACTCCCAAAGCATATACAACAATAAAGGAAGAACAGGAAGAGCATAATCCACAACAAATAATCTGAAATTAGTTAAGTGACCTGTTTATCATAAAATATAGAAATTTTATTAGAAAACTTATTTAAAAACAGGTTCAGGTAACAGCCATTTTATAGAATGAACAAGTGATAAACAATCAGGCTAGTGACGGTACAGCTGTAAAGACAGCACAGCCAAAAATAGGTATAAGGGCATTGCATCATATACACTCGTATACATGTGTATTCTTACAGTGGAGAGTGACATACCAGCTCTGGCATTCCAAGGTAAGGAGGCTTATTCGCTGTGCTATGCTCCTTTTTGGAAATTTAATAAGCAAATTGCCTCTTCAGAGAAAAAGAGGACTATTGGAAGCAGCAATCCTACAAGTCATAATCGACCTTTTAACGAGTCTTGCAATATGACTTAGGATAATCAAAACGCAGATTTTATTGCATTTTTAGCTGCATTTTTTTAGTGAGGGATTTGTCTGCAGTACATGTTTAACAAAATTAGTTTTATTCACCAAAAATGCAAAAAAAAACAACAACTTTACAAACATGTTTTTGAAGCATTTTTATGATTGCTATCTATGGGTGAAATAATGTTGCAAAAATGTTTAAATAATTGAAATGCTGTAAGTTTAAAAAATGCAGCAGTATTCACATTCAATCAAGAAAAAAAAACAAAGTGCATAAGACTTCTGAAATCTCAGTTTATGCTGCTGATGCATAAAAAAGCTGCAAAAAAGCTGCAAAAGCTGTAAACATATCCTTACACTACGTGTAAACATGGCCTTAGCATTAAATTTTGCATTACATTTTTTTATGGATTAAATTAAGAAAAAAATCAGTCACGTCATTTACCGATCACCATAAATAATCTGTGCCCTGTATTTTATGGATTGTTACAATTATAGGGATACCAAATATGTCTGTTATTTGCTGATTTGTTATGTTCATTTTAAAAAATGGGCATTAAAATGTCATTATTTTAATATTGTTTCACAATTTTTTAATAATTGTATAGGAAGAAAATAAATCTGACTTTTATTTTACCTCTAGAATACAGGTACATAGAACTGCACTCGTATATAGAGATGTAGCTCAATGTACCAGAACAATCTGCCTGTAATTTTTTAACCCCTTTCTGACATGGCTAATTTCCATTTTTGCATTTTCATTTTTCCTGTTTTTTTGTTGAAATAGCTATACAAGGGTCTGTTTTTGATGTGTTCTACATTTGAATGACACTACTAATTTTATCATGTACTGAAAGCAGGAAAAAAATTCCAAGTGGGCCAAATTGTGAAAAAACAACAATTCCACAATTGTTTTTTTGTGTTTTGCATTTACAATGTTCAAGATACGGTAAACATTACTCAGCAATATGATTCTCCAGATCAGTACGAATTCGGCGGTACCAAACATGAATCTTTTTTTTATAAAAGTTGCGAAAAAAAATTCTAAAATTTTCAGAAAGTTCGGAAAAAAAAATTATTTTAACATTTTCCAAGACCTGTAACATTTTCCATTTTCAGTTGCTTGAGCTGTGTGAGGGTTTGTTCTTTGCTCCCTGAGCCAACCTTTTTATTGATTTCATTTTGGGGTAGATACGATGCTTTAATTGTCTCTTATTCCTTTTTTGTGCAGTTTTGTAGCAGCCAAACATTTTTAATTCTAGTATTTCGATCTTTTTTTCTCATAACGCCGTCTACCAATAGTTAGCTACTTTTATATTTTGATAGGTCAGACTTTTATGGACATAGTTATATCAAATATGCATATTTTTTTTTTCTTTAATTTTAATGGGGGAAAATGGGTGTCATTTTAACTTTTATATATATTTTTTTCATATTTTTAAAAACATATTTTTTTTACTTTTTCTCAATTTGACTGCTTGTGCTATACAAAGACTCCTTTTAGTTTGAAATGCGCAGGAAACGACACCATGCTTGGATTTCTTATGAGGGCGAAGTTCTACCATATGGAATAATGTTTTTTTAAATATTTTAATTTAGATTCGGATGGAACATATTCTATTTGCTATCCATCAAATATGTAACATGGTGCCTCTGTCAGACAGGAATCTCCAGGAAACGTCAGGGACTTCGGAGGCAAATGAATGCGCCACCACAAGGCGTCTATACCAACAGGAAAGAATTTCATAATCTCTTTCTTGAGCTATGTAAGCAATAGTCATTGAATGTGTAAGGATACAAGCTTTTTATTTATCCTCAGGACTAAGGTTTTTTCTTTTAAATCTGCAGCTCATCTAAGAAAGGTAAGTAACCTGGGCTAATATGAGCAAGAAGAATTTGGTATGATACAGAAATGCATTTAGAGGTAGGATCTGAAATGGACAAGATCGTCTCCAAATCTGTGTTTTCTATTTGAAGAGAGATTAAGGATGAAAGTGATTTAACAAAGGAATACAACTGATCTTATGAAAGCCAATATATATTTTTTTCTGGGGCAGAGGCCTTAAATTATACCAGAGTGGGGAGCAAAGGCCCTCTCAGGACATGGCACAAACTCACAGAATGAGTTGAGCTCCAGATCAGAAAAGTGAAATCTCTGAGGCTTCCAGGCTTTGCAGTGTTGTAAGCTGAGCACTAGTGATGGGCGAGCAATAAAATGCTCAGATGCTCATTATTTGTAATGAGCAGGTCATACTGCTCAGATGCTCGACTTGAGTAGCGAGCATAATGGTAGTCAATGGGAAACTCAAGCATTTTTCTGACAGACCCTCCCAGGATGATGGGGGGAAGGAAAATCACCAAAATGGATGGAAACAGTGCTGAAATGGAATGAGAACAGCAGAGGTAAGATGCCTTGACACATCTCTAAATCCCAGGTCGAGGCTGGGAACAGTGTTGTCACGGTATAACGCCACTTTTATGAACTAACAACAAAACATACCAAACTGAAGATAAAATGGATTTTACAGGAAAAAAGGTTAGGAAATATTCTTTCCAGTATAATGACTTGTATATGACGCGCCCGCTGGGCCGTGGGGTACTCGGCAGCCGGGCCTCTGGTTGCTGGGGGGGGGATATCACGGTAGCTGACCCGGTCCGTGACCCAGGGCGGTCAGTAAAAGTGGGGGGAATTTTTATAGGGAATTTGGAAAGTTCGTGACGCCACCTGTGGATTGCGGCTGAAGGGTGCCGCCGCTGCAGAGCAGTCCTCTGGAGCTGGTGTTATGGCAGCAGGGATGGTGTGGCTCTCCACAGGTAGAGCTGGCTCCAGGGCAGTGTAGGAAGTGTAGGTTGCGCTGGGCGTTGTAGTGCCGGGAGGGAGAGATGGCGCAGATGAAAGAAGGGACGGAGGCAGTGCGGTGCAGTCATCCGAGTTTTTTTACTCACAGTTCTTATGACAGTTCCACCGGTGCACTGTACAGTTGTCGGCCTCCCACGTCTCGCTGCGTTCACCAGGCAGGGGTTCAGCACTTCCTCAGGCAGATCAGGAGTACCTGGCAGAACCCCACTTTCTTGTGTTCCTAGCTAGACCATCTTCACCCTGGGTCTTTCTCCCTCATGCCCTGCGCTTTCCACTCTCAATCCCGCTTGGGTGCTCTAAGGTCCCTCCTGTCACGTCGGAGTTCCCGGACCCGCTTGACCCTTACGGGGATTAGAATGAGGCTTCAGCAACTGACTATATAAGCCAGAAGCCTCCGGTTTTCCCAGCCGAGACGTAGAGTAGCACGGCTGGACCAGGGGCCGGTCCCCTTCTTGCGGCCTACGATCCCTCTGTCTTCTGACAGATGCGGGGCGTACGGGTGCCGTCTTGCACTCGCCATACCCCCTAGGATCCCTTCTTAGAACGGAGCCTACTCCTCTGCTCCCCACCTGGGCCTCTAGGACTGGGCCCTACTTGTGGAGCAGAGCTCCTAAAGAGACTCTGCTCCCTGACTGTTCTCCACTGACTGAGCTCAACTAATCTCCTGCCACCCTAAGACGGCTTCCCTTTTTATACCTCACACTATAGTGCTCCCTCAAACTGCTTCCTCCACCCACACCCACTACTGGTTCCCCCTACCTCTGGGTTCCCCCCACTCTAGCCAGGGTCAGGCCTCAGCAGCTGCGCTCATGCATGTTGCCCCTCCAGCCTGCCTGGAGCAGTGAGAGAAGGAGATACCACACCTCTGGTTGAGGTGCAGTACCTCTGTGGCGACTGAACCCTGAGGGGCACCACATATATATAACAAATTAGAAAAAGAGAGAAATAACAAATCCGCCTCCTCCACACCTTAGGCTATGTTCATAAATAGAGTTTTTGCGGCATTTTTACACTTTATCATTGTTTTCATTAGTGATAAAATGCTGCAAAAATTCTGAAACAATTGACATGCTCCTTCTTTCAAAAATGCAGCAGTTTTCCATTTCAGTAAGGATAAAAAAGGAATAAGGAATCGTGTGCATGAGATTTCTGAAATGTTTTCCTATTTGTAAGGAGTGGGATTCCTAGACTGGTGAAGCGTATGCACTATGTGCAAGTGCTTCCAAAAATTTAGAAGGAGGCATATAGTGCCTACCCTACATAGAGTAGGGACGCAAAAAACATTTACATTTAGAAAGAGTGGGACTTCTGTGGCCAACAAGGAGTCACGGATTCGATGCCACTACTCAGGGTACAACTGGCATAACAGGGACCTTCAGGCATCCAACTCCGATTTTGCTCCAGCTAAGGTGGGTGGTAGTTCCTCCTGTGCTGGCTCAGGGCATCAAGTAGCCGCAAGACATCAAATAGATTGAAGCAGGGGTTTCAAAACATTTTTTTATCTCCTTAGAGACCTTTGCCAATGAAAATTCTTCAACCATGTGGGGGAAACTTCTCAAACCTATCTTTGGGAAAGAACACCACAAGTCCTTTTCCATTAATTCACACAAGAGGTGCATTTGGACCTTTTTCCATTGACTGAATGCATCTTTATGTAGCATCGGCGTACTTGCGTGCCTCAGCACCCCTTCCCTGGCAGGGACCACGACTCGCTCACCGCTCTTGCCACCCGTATCTGGTCCCTGCTCCCGCATGCTAGGTATCTGCACACTCCTGGCAGGTCTCCATGCTTAAGTTTTGCGTCACCGGTCTCTTAAAGAGACAGCGTGCACTCTCGTATTGTGTCCCCAGCCAATAGCTGGGAGACATTTATTACTTGAGGTACCTCCACCTGTTGGGAGTTGCCTGCACAACATTCTAGTTCATGTGTTTCTAGCCTGCTTTTGTTAGGTTCCCTTTGCCCTCATTGTCTGATATTGTTCCAATGTTTGCTAAGCTGCGTTCTGTCTGCTATCAAGAGCCGCACAGTCTGTACCAGTACCAAGTGGCCATCTTGTCTGCTATCCTGAGCTGCACAGGCTGTACCTGTACCAAGTGATCATCCTGTCTGCTATCCAGAGCCGCAAAGTCTGTACCTTCACCAAGTGGCCCTGCACCTGTTGTACATTTGCAAGCACCATCAGCACCACGTCCACTTCCCCGACCCTTTCGCGCCTTGCACATTTTAAATTATCTATGCAGCTAAGAGCGGTATTATTGGCAAATAAAATCTATTTAAATTGTCCTTGAAAGGAGTTTTGCTTATATGTGGTATCATCAAAGTCTGTAACACAATCAACCCTGCCAAAATGTCTTTAATACGCTAATCCCTACTCCGCCAGCTAACCCTAAATGAACTGCAGATATGAGCGATAATATTAGAGAATAGAATCTATTTAAATTGTCCCTGAAAGGAGTATTAGCAAATTACAAGCCTTCTATTTAAAACTGTGGTTCTCTGTCAGACATAACACCTATAAAAGTGTTCCAAAATCAGCCATTTCTTCCACTTTCATTTAGTTACAGTGTGTCGGTTAAGCTATTCACACTAGGTCTCTATGTAAAATAGTATTAGCTAATTACAGGCCTGCTATTTAAAACCGTGGTTCTCTGTCAGACATATCACCTATAAGACTGTTCCAAAATAAGCCATTTATTCCATTTCCATTCTGTTGCAGTGTGTCAGTCAAACTATTCACACTAGGTCTCTGTGTGGAATAATATTAGTAAATTACAGGCCTGCTATTTAAAATTGTGGTTCTCTATCAGATGTATCACATATAACTGCGTTCCAAAATCAGCCATTTCTCGTGAACGTGGAAAATATTGTCCTCCATTAAAAATGGGCAAGGTGTATGGCAAGGGACGAGGAAGTGGACGTGATGGTGATGGTGCATGCAAAGGCCGAGGCTGAGGACGTGGCCATAGACAAGCTGAAATTGTGCCACAACAAAGACCCACATCTTGTCGCTTGACCTTCCTGTCCCAAATACTAGGGGACCGCAGTACACCACTGAACCCAGAGCAGTGTCAATAGGTTGTTGGTTGGATAGCAGATAATGCTTCCAGTCAATCTGCCACCACTCTGTCTTCCACAAGGTCAAGTCTCAATAGCCATGAGTCTGGACCGCATATTCCTCACCCTGATCCTCCTTCCTCCCACCATGCCGAGTGCCCGGAGACAACTGATCCCACACTTGGACATTCAGAAGAGCTGTTCACTTTTCATTTGTAGATTCGGGCCTCTCACCCAGCCATCTTCAAGCGAGTCAAGAGGAGAACGTGTGTAGCGATGCCAAAATATTGGAGCAGCCACGACGGTCACATGAAGGCGACGGTGGGAAAGTGCAATTACTGTTGCAAGAGGTGGATGATGATGATGATGAGACACAATTGCCAGAAAGTCAGGAGGAGGACCAGGGTGCGGAAGTGGAAGATGATGTGGTGGATGATATAGTAACTGACCCAACCTGGCAGGGGGACATACATAGTGAGGACAGCAGCACACAGGGGGAGGGAGGTATAGCACCACAACAGGCAGGAAGAAGCAGTGTGGTGGCTGCAGACAGAAGGCGGGAAAGCGCTCCTCGTAATGCCAACACGACGGAAGTTGCCAGTACATCTGTTAGGTCTTCCTGAGTCTGCTTATTTTTTAAAGACTCTGCAGATAACCCCAAAAAGGCCATTTGCACCACCTGCCAGGCCAGCATCAGCAGGGGTAAAAAAACTAGCAGCCTGACCACCACCAGCATGATGAGGCACATAGCAGCAAAGCACCCGACTAAGTGGGCCAAACCCCAGAGTCCAGAAACAGTGTCTGCGGGTGACACCACTGCTTGTTCCGCTGTTGTGCATGCATGCCAATCCCCTGTCCATGGCGCATGCCAAGATGCCTCCCGCCCTGCACCTGTCATTGAACACTCTCAACTACAACCATCAGCAAGCATGTCCACATCCTTGTCCCAGAGCAGCATTCAGTTGTCCCTACCCCAGTCCTTGGAACGCAGTCAATGCCCCACAGGCCACACTACTAAATTCACACATTCCGTGAATGCTTGCACTCGAAATGTTGCCTTTTTGGCTCGTCGAGACGGAAGCTTTCTGAAACCTGATGGCGGCGGCCGTCCCTCTGTACTCGGTCCCCAGCCGCCACTATTTCTCCTGGTGTTCTGTCCCCACATTACACAAGCACGTGTCCCACAACATCAGACGTGCCCTCAACAACGCAGTTACTGGGAAAGTCCACCTTACCACGGACATGTGGACAAGTGCTTGTTGGCAGGGACAGTACATCTCGCTGACGACATGCTGGGTTAATATAGTGGAAGCCGGAACCCAGTTGGACCTTGGGACAGAACACGTCCTCCTGATGCCGAGGATCAGGGTTGCCCCCACATTCTACAGCTCCTGCACGTCCTCCTCCTCTTCAGCCTCCATCTCCGAAATGACCATATAAGTCGCAAGCTGAAAGCACTGCAGCACTGTCTCGGCCAAGCGGCAACAAGCTGTGCTGAAGCTAATATGCTTAGATGACAAACCGCACAATGCTGAAGAGTTGTGGACAGCTCTGAAAGAGCAGGCAGATCTGTGACTGACACCGCTGACCCTACAGCCAGGCATGGTCGTGTGTGACAATGGTTGGGACCTGGTGGTGGCTCTGAGGTGTGGCGAGCTCACACACGTACCATGCCTGGCCCATGTGCTTAACCTCGTGGTTCAGCGGTTTCTCAAAACCTACCCGGATCCGCTGAATCTGCTTGTCAAAGTATGCAACCTGTCTGCCATTTTAGAAAGTCAGCAACAGCTTCCGCCGCCCTTGCAGTGCTTCAACAGCATTTGCAGCTTCCAGCTCACCGACTGATCTGCGATGTCCCCACGCGTTGGAACTCTACATTGCAGATGTTGGGAAGGATTTGTGAGCAGAACAGGGCAGTTGTTGGCTACCTGCATCAACAAGGCCGTCGGTATTCAGTTCAGACTCCACACATAAGACCTCAGGAGTGGACATGGATGTCAGATATATTTAACATTCTCCAAAACTTTGAGGACTCCACCAAGATGGTAAGCGGCGATGACGCCATAATTAGCGTCACCATCCCGCTTATTTGTCTTCTGAAATGCTCTCTGCTCACAATTAAAGAGGATGCATTGCAGGCGGAGCACGATGAGATGTAGCAAGGAACCATACAGGGTGATTTCACACAGCCCAGCCTCATCTCATCCCAACGTGGATTGGGCGACAATGAGGAAGAGGAGGAAGAACAGGAGCTAGTTTCCTGCGCTATAGACGGTACTACCTGCACAACTGTCATACCGTCTGTTCAGCGTGGATGGCCTCAGGACAGGGAGGAGGAAGAGGAGGAGGATGAGGAGGAGAGCATGGTCAGTCATCCCCTTGGTTAGGACATGGAAGTCTTGCCTGTTAGCAGTCTGGCACACATGGCTGAGTTTATGCTAAGCTGCCTTTCACGTGACCCTCGCATTTAAGCTGCCTTTCATGTGACCCTCACTTTGTCCAAATTTTGGGTGACAGTCATTACTGGTTGGTAATTCTCAATAGTTGGATGAAGATGGTGCCGATGAAAAACTACGCTCTTCCGTGAAGACAATGTTGCCAAAGATATAGAATAAAACAGTATTTCATTGAGACAAATAAAAAGCTATAATTACTACGTGTTATATAGCTGCTTTTGAGGTGCTATAAATAAGTAGCTGCTATAAAACGTAGGATTAGTATTTAATATGTATCACATGGGAGATAGGACTGTTCTTAGTATATTACACAGTCTTCCTAGGTGTGACAAATACCATATTACACCCAGATTATGGTTGTATTTAACCGCTATGATATTTTATAACAAGCCGTGTTCTGTTTTGCATTTAACCCTCTTGTTCATACTGGCTATCCTATGGTCTGTGCATGAGTACAGGCAGGAAATGTATGTGCTACAAGACGTACAACTAACATTTAATAGGAGCTACTAGTGTCTCCGGGACAATATACATATTTTCTATTTTTTCACCACACCTGTACGCTGCATGTACAGTGGTGTGTTGGCTGCGGTGTCTAGAATTGATTAGTTGGTTACCCTCACTTGCCCCCTCACCTCTGTACATAGCTCCCATCACCTTTCATCCTGTTAGGGCCTAATAGGGTCATTTTGGGAGAGCCGCCAACGAGCGGGGGCGCCATTTTCGTTCAAGAGGGTGCCAACCTCCGCTGACTTATAGGGATAGACAAGGGGCCAGGTTAGGGCATGCCCTCCCCCTATATTTAGCTGTACTATTCGGCCAGGATATATAAACTGCCATTTGTCTGTTTTTTGAGGGATTTTTTTTTATAATTTTAATTGATACTAATAAATTGCAAGTTTTAGGTGCACTTTCTGTGAGTCTAATTTATCATTATACGTTTCCATTACAAATTGATCGGTTATCTTATCAATTAAAAAATATAGTTTTTACAAGAATAACTGAATAACTTTCAATATAATGTTTCAGCTCATCCTGAGCCTTGTTCACGTATGGTCACTATAAATGAAAACAAATGCAGATCAGTATAAAGTGTTACAGAATTAACTATTATAGAACATATCATGCATAATATATAAGGAACTAATTTACCATAAATGCAAAATGTATAAAATGAAACATATTTGATAAATTTCGATATAGGGCATACACATAGTAACATTCAGAGTTTTACTACATATAGAAAATAATAATAGTTAACCCCTTTCTGACATGGTCAGTAATAGTACATCCCTGTGCCCTGTGCCTATTGGGCCAGGGACGTACTATTACTGCATAATGGGATCGCGCCCGCACGCAAGCAGGGCGGGGCGATCGCCGCCGGGTGTCAGCTGATTGACACAGCTGACACCCGGTACTATGTGCAGGGGGCGGTCCGCACTGCTCCCGGCACAATAACTCCTGAAATGCTGCAATCGAAGTCAATCGCAGCTTTCTGGTGGTAAGGGGAGGTAAGCGCCAATACTTACCGCCTCTGCCGGTGTCCCGCGCCTTTCAAGCTGTTGTTATAAAGTATTCTAATTTACTGAGATAATGACTTTTGTGTTTTCATTGGCTGTAAGCCATAATCATCAACATTAACAGAAATGAACACTTGAAATAGATCACTCTGTTTGTAATGACTCTATATAATATATGAATTTCACTTTTTGTATTGAAGAACTGAAA